>NC_051261.2:11132586-11773836 GCF_015237465.2 Chelonia mydas | reverse complement strand
CCCACCCTCAAAGGCTGAATTGTGCTAAATGATGAGTTTATTAAAATGGTTTAGCTCTGGTCTCCAACTCAGGCAGCTACAGGTAGTTCAGACTCTTACCGACCAATCTGATTAGTTCCTCCCCCCAAACCATCTTCCCATAATAACCAGGTTGCACTTTTCTATTGTAAACCTCAAAGTGCTCCACTCAGGTGGGTATTTATCCTTCCAGTCGGAGAAGTGAGGCACTGAGGTAGGAAGAGAGAGAATCAAAAGCGCCTCACGATGAATTTTAGTCCTCGAGCAAGTGGCGTAACGCCCGGCAATTGTTGTTTTGCATCCAGTGCACGGTGTTGATGTGATCTCACTTTCCTGAAGCCTAGTTATATGGGAGCAAGGGCGGCTCTAAAGAGAAAAGTTACCCAAGTGCAGCTAGAACAGTACCGTTAAAGGGGTACAACATCCACCCCACACCCCCGTGTGCATGAAGTTATAGCAATATCCAGGTGTCGTTTATTTCCACAGCGGGAGGCGAATAAGCTACAGTAGTGCAAACTACCTTTCTAGCAGTGTAACTATCCGCAGTTGGGGTTGTCCCAGTGTAACTATTTTGGTTACCCACACAGTCAGACCGGTACCAAACCCGTGAGGCCAGGAGCACAACGCTCTTTGCGACAGGAAAGGCTGCTGCAAAACCTCCCAGTAACTTGGTCGCCTTGGCAACGCCCTTCCATTCCAGCATGAATATGCAACAGCATCCTGTCAAAGGCACCATCTCCCTCCCTAGGAATTGTCCCCTCCTAATGGCTTAAAAGAGATTTTCAGTGGACTTGTTTGGGCTGGAGGAACTTGTCTTACCCTTTGTTTAACCAGTGTTGGGCTAACCTCGGTCTAGGTGTATTTTATTGCAGCCCAAGGGATTGACCCCCAGGTTAATTTTGAAATGGGTTCACTTGGAATCCCCCGTGGTCAACTCCTTTTGTAAACAGTTAGCCTATCGCTGGGAGTGTACGCGACCCAGTGGTCTGATCCGTTCCTGGTCCTGAGCTGCTTTCGCTTGTGTGCCATGTCTGCACTGTAAGACACCGTTCCTGCTGCTAACTAGAGCAAATGCAGCAGTGGCTTCATTTTCCTTTTCGGCCGGGTAGCTCATCTGCCGAAGTCACAAAGGGGCTTTGGCTGCTGAGTACGGTCTAGACTCTCTGAAGAGTCATTACAGGTGACTCTTGGGTGCTAGCCCTCAGAGGAGGATGCCTGGGGTCCTAGTCCCAGTTTGCCACTGGCTGATTGTAAAGAAGTGGTTGGGGGGAGTTGTGGAGTTTAATTTTTCATACTAATGTTTGTATGATGCCTAGCACCGTGTGTGGGCTCCTGGCATCAAGTGATGAATATTTTGAGAGGAAAGGCGGGTAGTGGGGATGCTGACCTCAGTGCCCACATGAAGGACTCCTTGTATTCTTCCCCATTAGTTCCTTGTGTGCCACCCTCCTATCTGTGTCTATTTCAGGGGCTCCCTGCCATTCCCTCTGCCCTTCCCCCTATGCCAGGGGCTCTTTCTGTCCCCTATGTCCCCATCCCATACAACTGTCTCCTCTGCTCCGGGGCTTTGCACAAACAAACCGGGAAATGCTATCCAACCAAGAGCGGGGCCACGCCAGCTTGGCCTGACAGGCAGCAAAGGCTTGTTACTATTATGTGAGACAGGGACTGTCACGTTTGGCCAAAGGTATTGGCCAGTTGCCCACATGAGGACGTAATAAGGGCCTTGCCATGGTTAAATTAACCAATAGGCGTTGTAGGCATTTCAGATTCCGAGCAGGGATTCTCTTTTCAGATGTGTGTGCCTAACACAATGGTTGATTTGGAGCTCCTAAGCTACCCTAATACAAATACCACTGCAATGAGTTCTTCAAAATGTCCACATACAGCTCACACCAAAAGCTTTACAAAGCAACTTTCTGAGCAGATTGAAAGAGACTTCACTGCTCTTCACCCTCCCTCTCCCTCACCCCCCCCCCCCCCAACTCTCTGGGTCGGGGCCAATATGTTTATACAATATCTAGCACAAGGGCAGCCTAAAGTGCAAATGTTCTATCCATTGCAAATCCACATCCTATATAACTTCAATGCACATCCTTCTGCGAGAAACATGCACTTCCCTCGTACGCTACAGGAATGTTCCTGGGCCAAGAGCTCTGGACTGAGAAACTATTTCTCTCCATGGCACACGCCCTCTCTCCGGTGACACGCAGCTAATGGTTCCCTGAAGTCGCTGTGCGCTCGTGGTTATTGTACTTTGATATGCTGTTTAAATTCTGATGCATCAGGTGACAGCAGGTTAGCAGCAGCACCATCCATCCCTCTTGCTATTCAGTGGTGTAAAGATGCTGCGGTTGCCCCCCCCTACACACACACACACCCCTTCCCTGAAGCCTCCATGTCTCTCTGTCACTGAGATCACTGTAGGCCAGAGAACATTCTCAGGACGGTGGATAGCTGCTGCCTGGCAACGGTTTGCTGAGGGTTTTTTCAAAGGCTTGGGGGGAGGACAGTAGTAAGGGCATTTGTGCATCTTACTGGCTCTCCATAAGCCATCTCTCTTCATTTAGAAGCTGTGCCTTCCGGTACACTTAATTACCTTCCCCTGCAGCTCGGTGTGGAGGAGGAGGGGGACGGGCGGGGAAGCTTTAAAGGAATACCTACATCTTGGGCTGAGATGTGATCCTGATACAAATAAAATAGAGGCTCCACCTCACCCTTTATGCCCCTGCTCCACCTGCACCTAAAATAACTAGCTGCCTGGTGCCTGCTCAGTCTGAATGTAAGAACGGCCATAAGACCAATTGTCCATCTGGCCCAGCGTCCTGTCTCTGACAGCAGCCAATGCCAGATGTTTCAAAGGGCCTAAACAGAACAGGGCACTTAGCAAGTGATCCATTGTTCAGTCCCAGGTTCTGGCACTCAGAGGCTCAGGGACACCCAGAGCACCGGGTTGCATACCTGACCATCTTGGCTAATAGCCATGATTGACCTATCCTCCATAAACTTATCTAATTCTGTTTTGAACCCAGTTTATACTTTTGGTTGTCACAATGTCCCCTGGCAATGAGTTCCACAGGTTGACTGTGCGTTGTGTGAAGTACTTCCTTATGTTTGTTTTAAACCTGTTGCCTATAATTTCATTGGGTGACTCCTGGTTCATGTGTTCTGCGAATGGGTAAATAACACTTCCCTAGTCACTTTCTCCGCACCAGTCATGGTTTTATAGACCGCTATCCTATCCCCAGCCTCAGCTGTCTCTTTTCCAAGCTGAACGGTCCCAGTCTTTTAAATATCTCCTTATACAGAAATTATTCCATACCCCTAATCATTTTTGTTGCCCTGCTCTGTACCTTTTCCAATTCGAATATATCTTTTTTGAGATGGGGTGACTAAAACTCCATGCAGTATTCAAGATGTGGGCGTACTATGGATTTAAGTGCCATGATGATATTTACTGTCTTATTATCAATCACTTTCCTAACGTCTCCTAACCTTCTGTTAGCTTTTTTGACTGCTGCTGCACACTGAGCAGATGTTTTCAGAGAATAATCCACGACGATTCCAAGATCTCTTGAGTGGTAATAGCTAATTTAGACCCCAACATTCTGTATGTACAGTAGGGATTATGTTTTCCACTGTGCATTACTTTGCACTTATCAACATTGAATTACTGGGCTGGCTGATGGTGTCAGGGCTGTGAGCCACAGCAGAATACCATTTAAGGCACCCAGAGTTGCAGGGCGAGGGTGACACAACCCCTCACTGGCCTGGTTGAAACCCTCAGTGTCAACAAACCATTAGAGTCTGTGGCAGAGTCACAGAATTGAACCCGCATCGCCCGAGTCTCAGCTTTAACCCAGACAATCCTTCCTCTCAGCCCATCAGCTGCCACTCGAGCCTTTTATCACCGCTGGCGTCCCTTCCACGCCCCCCACCAGCTTTGAGATGTGATAGAGAAATCAGAGAGAAGCTACAGGCTCTGTCCATGGTGCTAGCACAATCTGCTGCAGGCGGGGAGAGCCCCTGACATGAGGCCGGCCAGCCATGCCTCCAGGGCTGATCAGCGGAGCTAGGACTGCAGGTTAGACTGGCGGCTACTGGACTGCTAGACCCAGATTGTGACTCAGTCAACAGGGACGACAGAGGCTGCTGAAAGGCTGAGGTGGCTTGGAGGCAGGTGTATGTTTCAGGAAAACTAAGACCGTGTGAGATGGAAGGATGGCTGTGTGGTTAAAGCACTCGGGCGATCTCAGTTCAATTCCCATCCTGCCAAAAGACTGCCTATGTGCCTTGGGCAAATCACGTAGCCCAATATTGTCATAACTGCCCAGTTCATTTGGGTGCCTAACCTGAGACATCTAAAAAAGACCCTGGTTTTCAGTAAGTGCAGAGCCCCCCACCCTCTGACAACCGGACCCCTTAAAAGTGTCTCATGTTGGGCACCTAAAACCACTCATCACTTCTGAAAATCTTGGCCTTAATCTCTGTGTGCCTCAGTTTGCTATCTGTAAAATGGGGATAGTCATGCTCCCTTTGTCTGGTCTACTTCCGTTGTGATCTCCTCAGCACCGGGCGTCTCTCGCGGTCTGCTTGCCCAGCGGCCGGGGCCTCTGTGACCTCCTTTTGTACCAGGAATATAAGAGTCTCTGCGGCCACAGAACAGTCTACCGGGCGACTTGGTGCAGCCGCATGGTTTGCAGTATTGAAAACTAGAGTGGGCAAAGCCCTAAACATATCGACTCTCAAGAACAGTTCAGCACAGGCCAGGGCGAGGGTGGTGTGGGTTGGACTGGACAATATCATGGCTTCCTTGGCATGGATGAGTTTGGTTGCCTTTGTCTAAAGACATACCCCACCCCCACCCCCCCGCCATCCCCGCAGGAAGGAAATCTGGCGGTGTGTTTGAAACATGTGTTCCCTAGGAAAGCACAGGCCTGGCTGCAGGGCTGCTGCCTCTCTGGGGCAGGTTGCATTGTCCATTTGCTAGCAGCCAGATCATGCACAGCCTGAAACCCTTCCTTCACCATGGGATTTCCAATGTCCAAACCCAAATCCTCCATCAGTGCCCCCAGCTCCAGCACACTAATGCCCTAGCGCTTCTCAGAGGGAGTTAAAAGCCAGGGCCTCCCAGCCTGGCTGTCCTCTGTCTATTTGTTCTACCTTAACTAGCATGGGCAGGTAATAGCTTTTAGCCTCCATATTTCATCTTTGATGGACGTAAGAGGAAGGTGGCTGGCTGTCAGTCATATCCCAAGCCCTCCTTTACCCTAATCAGATAAAGGCTTTATTTTATTAAGGAGATTGAACTCTCTCGCCATGTTTCTCTCTATTATTAATCTGTTTAAAAGCCACGTGTCACCTGAACAGAGCACAGCTCCTAACCCTTCCCTCTCTGATCTGTCTGCCTCCAAAGGGAAAAGATGGGGAGAAAGGACTAAGACTTCACTGCTTTCTTTAGAAAACCAAGTTCCTTCCCATGTGCTGCATTGTTTCCCCTTGTGTCATGTTAACAGCAGAAGCAAAGATATAAGAAATTGCTACTCAAATCCTCTGGGGCGGGAAACCTTTGGTTATTCAGGTTCCTTGGACTTTTGAACTGCTTCCAAGCCTCTTATCTTAATCTTTGAGTTTGTTTCCTTTAGACCAGTTGGAATTAGCTGATACCTTAAGGGCTAAAGTCTGCCCTGCTGCAGTTCCATTGCCTGCAGGGCCTTTCCACCAGCGCTGAAGCTGGCCCGACTTTCTCTATCTCCGTGGCATTTTCACCACCAGCAAGGCTCCCCGCCTGCTGAGCCAAGCAGGAACTGGAACAGGATGCTGCCTTCCTCTTTGACATCAATATTTCAGGAGGCTGGGGATGATGGGATTGGATTTCAGCAGCTTCTCACTGCAACAGGGAAAGCACACAGCCTTCACCATGCCCCTTGCCTCTGAGGACTAGCATCACTGGCAGGGTTTAATTAATGTCAGTTCCACCCAGTAAACCCCAGGCTAAGCTGAATGGGTTGTGTAGCCTGGAAAGTTGTTACCCTTCTGTCCCAAGCGTTACGGTAAGATGCGTGCCCTACTTTCTGATGTGCTGGGTAAACAAAAGGAGCACTGACCAACAGTGGCTGTAAATTGCCTCGCCATATTAGTCTGCTCATGCTTGTCAGCTCCCTGACCTGGCATCTGCTTGGCCTGTAGTGGCTGCAACCTGAGTTCATTAGGTGGATAATTTTATGTCCAATAATGCTTGCCTTACCGCAAGCCAATCAAGTCCCATACCTCAGAGCATCAGGTGCCTGCCATAGCAGTTGGGAGGGAATTTCCCTGCCCTGCACAGAACTGCACTTCTTGCTGGGTGCCTATGGGCTTTGCTTCATATGCCTCTAAAGCATCACCTACTGGCTTCTGCAGAGGGTGGAGAGGCTTAATTGACTAACAGTCTGTGCTAATATGGCAAACCTTGACCTCGTGTCCCATTTTAACTCATGCTCCTCATTTGTTCTCTGCAAGTCAGGAACCAATTACAGGGCATGAGTTTTAGAGACAGGGAACCACCCCTCCTCCAATGGCAGAGGGGGCAGTGAGAGAGGCGGGTGCTCTGGGCCTCAGACCCACATTCGTTCCTGGCTTTCTCACCTGTTTGTTTAACTGGAAAGGATTTTGTCCTTCCGCTCTAAGTAGCGCAGGAAAACCGCACGCATGCATGTTTGCTTCACCCAGCATCTTTCAGTCCAGAACTGGCCTGGCCTTGCAAGCTGATGTTTCTCTGAGCTGGTTCCTACCTTACAGAACTAAACTTTGGGCAGAAGGGGCTAGTGGAAAATTCCCCCCCGCTCCAGGGGAGGCCCCGCTGCAATCAATAGGGGAGTTCATGTAGGATGGGGCTTCTCATGATGAGTAAAGTATTCGAATGTGGCCCTTTATATCTGCCTAAAGTAAAGCTAGATCCAGCTAAATGTTTAGAGGGAACATGGCTCTGACTGAGCAGTTCTCCCCTTCGTGCGTCAGCAAGTGCAGCTACTGCACCAGCAAGAGCATGGCTTACCTAGGTGCAATGAGTCCGACAGGTCTGAGCTCACTTCCCGAGGGCCTGGTTTCCATGTTGCAAAACCACTCTCACATTTGGCCCTAAATGGCACCTTTACTGGTAATGTGGCCTAGCAGATGGAGCACTGAACTGGAACTCCGGCGACCTGGCTCTGGCACGGGCCTGCTGGGTGACTTGGGGCAAGTCACACCACTGGTCTGTGCCTCGGTTTCCCCATTTGTAAAATAGGGGTGATGCTAATGACCTCCTTTGCGAAGCACTTTGAGATCCACTGATGAAAAGTGCCCTGGAAGAGCTAGGTATTACTATTATTACTGGCAGTCTCAGCAGAGACCCCCATGAGTGTGTGGCTCAGGAAGACTATAAACTACCTTCTTCCTCTGGGACGTCACCTACCAGGGCAGGAATGAGGCACAAAGGTAGATGGGGATCTCAGATACCTGAACGGGCCTGTTTTGTGGCCCGGGAGGAGATCAGGTTCTAATTCTGTCCCTCTGGCTCCTTTCACCAGCATTAAATTGACCCAAATTGTAGAAGAAAAAATACAGAGTAAGTTTCTCTGTTCGGTCTGCAGTTGCCAGCCTTTTATATTGCTTCCCCCAGCTCTGGGAATGTCCTGATCTCAGATGGGCCCTGCAGAGGCTATGGTAACACAAACAGTAAGGAGGTGGCCCTCAGCCACGGGTGCATTTTTGCCCCTGGGACGGACGGGGTTGGGCTGTACCCCCTGGAGCTACTCACCTGCCGCCAGCTGCATCCAGGCACAGATGTTGTAGACGGTGGCTGAATTGCAGAAGAAGAACAGGCTGAAGCAGAGGATGCAGCCAATGATGAGGAAGGTGGAGATGCCCACGAAGAACATGGCCGTTTTGAAGGCACTGGAGGGGATGGTGCCAAAGTCCAGGGGGCTGCCCTTGCAGATGAGCTCGCCGGTCAGGGCGTTGCCAATGCAGTAGGAGAAGAGGCCGAAGTAGCCGGCCTGGGGGGTGTCGATGCTGTCGCCGATCCAGTAGGGTTGGATGAAGCTCACCACCATGACGATGGCGAAGCAGAGGGTGAAGAGCGCCCACAGCACCCCCATGGCCCGGGCGTTCCGGACGTAGTTGGTGTGATAGATCCGGGCTGCTTCCTGGGCTGGCAGCATCTTCCCCATGGCGCGGCTGGGTGGGCTGCTTCTGGGCTGGCCCAGGGCTGGGCGCGTGGGGCCGGGGGCTCCCTGGCTGGGGGGGCTGCCTCCTGCTGGGCGCCCAGGGAAGTCAGTGAGGGGGGAGGGTGCCCTGCACCTGCACCCCCCGACCCAGGGGGCGGCTCTGGGCCCACAGCCCCGTGTTCAGGGCCCAGCTCTGGCGAGCAAGCTCCGTGTCCAGATTCTCGGCTCCAGCCCCAGTGCTCCCTCTCCGGCCGGCGATGGGCGGCCCGGCTCCCAGCTGCGCTCCCGGGGGACCAGCCGCTTCCTCCCAGCCCCTGCCAGCCCCGTGTCTCCCGGCGCCGCTGCCTCCGCCCCCGCGCCCGCCCCCTTCGTCCCCCGGCAGCGGGCTCGGCCCCCTGCGCCTCCCCGGGGCCCCTGCGCGCCCCGCGCCCCCGGCCCGGCGCCTCCTGCGCGCTGCGCTCCGGGAGCGCGATTCAGCACCGCGGAGAGCTCCCGCCGGGGAGCCGCCCGGCCCGGCCTGCGCAAAGGGGCAGGGGGCGGCGGATCCTCGCCCTGGGGTGGGGGGCAGCTGCCCTGGGGGGAGCCCTGCCCGTCACTGGCGCCCCCTCCCCTCCGATCGCGCCCTTGTAAGCCCGCGGGTGGGGGTGGGGGGCTGGATGGAGAGATCTAGGGTGAGAACAAGCCAAGGAGCCATGGCGCATGGCCCTGCCCCCTCCTACCCCCAGGTGCCTGCGGCCCCCCCCCCCGCAGCCAAGCCCCCACCTCCCAGACACGCTCTTCCTCTGTCCATCATCCACTGCACATCAGCTGGGGGCCCCGCCCCGGTCCAAGCAACCAATCAGGGACTAGCCCCTGGATGGGGGCAGGGGGCTGTGCCTAAAACAAGGGCCAGGAAAGGTGGGGAACCAGCCAACCAGCTCTGGGGCTTGTGGGGGGAAGGACAGCGTGGTTATAGGGCCGGGTCTTCAGTGGGGGGGAAATCACGGCAGCTCCATTGAAGTTAATGGTTCATTTAGCCCTACAGAGAAGCACCCTTTTTATACAGGGGGGCTGGTACAATCTGTATAGTGGGGGTGCTGAGAGCCACTGAACTAAACTGGTTTCAGAGTAACAGCCGTGTTAGTCTGTATTCGCAAAAAGAAAAGGAGGACTTGTGGCACCTTAGAGACTAACCAATTTATTTGAGCATCAGCTTTCGTGAGTTTACAACTAAACTGTAAACCCTGGACATGATGGAAACCACTTCAAGCCCGGGGGGGGGGTGGCAGCCCCCCTAGTTCCAGCACCGGTGTTTTTATGTTTTAATTCTGGTGAAAGTGCTGGATTGACCATCCCAGATGGGGAAGTCCTGTTGATTCGCAGATCAGATACAATGCAGGCAACGCCAGTGAGTTTTCTCCTTCTTACTCAGCCTAGCTGCTCCTTACGTAGCTGTATCTATGCTGGCGATTCGGGGGGAAATCTTCCCCCCCCCCCTTGCCCTAGCCTCAGTGGTGCTAGCACTTCACAGGCCACGGCAAATGGCGGAGGCAGGATACGTGCCTGTCTCATCTAACCCTGCTCTGTGGCTAACACCAGGGGCAGAGCAAGGCCCGTGACCTGTCCATAACTTGTACTATATACCACTAACTAAAAGTTGCACTGGGGGGGGGCACGCACAGGTGCTCTGGGGGGTGCAGTCCAGAGGTGGTGGGAGGGTGGCCTAGGAATCCTGCTAGTCTTTGGGGGGAGGCAGGCAGCGGCATGTGGCCCAGGACCCTTGCCGGTGCTGGGGGATGGGGGGGAGGCAGCGGTGCGCAGCCTGGGCCCCCAGCTGGTGTTGGGGGGGCGGGTTGGCGGGGCTGGCAGGCTCCCTACCTGGCTCCGACCAGCATGTCCGTGCAGCTCCTAGCAGGAGGGAATGCCAGGGGGGCTCCACGCACTGCTCCAGCCACAAGCACTTGCTCCGCAGCTCCCATTGGCCAGGAACCACAGCCAATGGGAGCTGCGGGGACGGTGCCTGCAGGCAGGGGCAGTATGCAGAGTCCCCGACCCCTCCGCCTAGGAGCTCCAGGGACATGCCGACTGCTTCCAAGAGCCCCCCCTCAATATAAGCACTGCCCCACACCCCAAACCCCTGCCCCAGCCCTGAGCCCCCTCCCACACCCAAACTGCTGCTGCCCGGCCAGAGGGTATATTTCAGGGGCATGTGACTCCTTTGAGAGAGAGGGGTAAAATTACTAATAATATCGTATGTGCAGTGGCAGTTCCCCAATTCATATCTTAAGAAGCCTGTGACCCTGTAGGATGTGGTCTCAGGGTAGCCAACACCCTGCTATATGAGGGATTTTTGTGGGACTTTTGGACCAGAGGGCCTTAGGGTAGTCAAAACCTTGCTCTGGGGGACATTTGACAGACCAAGTACTTGAGAAGAGAAGAGAAGAAGAGGTCTCCATTAAGGACCGGTAGCTATACCTGCTTTGTTTGCCAATCAGAATACTGTGTAGGGCCAATGTAGTTCCTGAGGGTTTATGCCTGGGGAACTGAGGCTTATTAAGAAGACGTATTGTATATCCTTTTACTGCTTGTGTGATTCTTTCTCAAATTGATTGCTGTGCATTGAACAAATTATATCTGAATTTTCACTGGTACCGGTAACAATCTGCCCAGCTGAGGGCCATTAAAGATCCGTTTCAACAGTAAGGACAATAAAAAGGGGGGCTGGAGAAACTCACCTGCTGCTTACCGTCTGTTATCGCCCAGGATGGCTAACAAAAAGGCTGCAAACTGAAAGGGTAGCAAACGAGTTAATCATTGTTCAAAGCAGACGGAGTGTAACAGGTGTGAAACCTGCGCCGGTCCCAGAGCTGGGTTCCTTTTATCATCCAGTCAACCTGAGTCACTGAAATATATTTTAAAGCAAATATATCCAAGAACAGGTGCTGTTTGCCAGATCCTTCTCGAGGCTCAATGCTGCCAAGTATTTATTAGTAACGCTGTGGAGTTCTAGCGGACACTTTACGGGAGCGCAAGGTACACCTGGCCTGGCTGAGGTGAGAAGGTGGGCTGAATGTTTACAGGTTTTTGTCACAGTGCCCTGGCTAATTTGTATTCAGATGCTACTAAGTGGAATGCCCACTCTTTTAGATGCATCTGGTTTTACTGGAGAAATAAGTTTCCTCGCCCCCTTGTGGCACATTGTTTGGCACTGAAGTGGTTAAGTGGACTAGATTTACTGATACAGGTTTGCAAAGCAGCAGAATCAACTTTCATTTTATTATCGTATCCCTTTAAAATGAGCTAATAAAGGAGAGAGGATTGTCCAGTGCTTAGATCATGGGACCGGGCGCCTGGAGTTCTGGATTCTATTCCCAGCTTGGCCACCAAAGTCACCGTGTACAAGTCACTTTACCTCTTTGTGACTTGGATTCCCCTTCTGTAAAATGGGGCAACAGTGCTTCCCTAACTCCCTGGCCTGAATTCACTACTGGTGGTAAAGCGCACTAAGGTCCTCGGAAGAGAGCTGCGATATAACTGCAGAGCAAAATAGAGACAATGCAGCAAAAGTACTCAGACCATCTCATAAGTCTCCGAGCTCTTTACAAATATTAATTACGCCTAAACAACTGGGCCAAGGTGACTCGAGTCCAGGAATACCACCCACAAGCAATGACTCCCAGTGGTCTAACCACGAGACAGCATTCCCACCTTTCAGAGGAGGACTCATTGGATAGAAATGGTAGCACCTGGAAATCATTCTGTGATGTTAAATTGTCTCTTTTCTGGTGAAACCTTTGGGTTCTATTTTTATTATCTCATGTGGGCCCTTTGCCTATTTCTTCAGGCTATGGAGCAAGCGTGGCTTGATCACTTATGTGTATGTTTTGCTTAGCTCACTTGCCTTCTTTCTCATGCCAGTGAATATGAAAGTGGAAGTCTGGAAAATGTAATGCTCCCTGTGGAATGACTTAAAGAATGTAAATATATGGAGGTGGGCCCTGATCTGAACTCTACGTCCAAATTCCATATATATATCAAGGGCTGGATCAAAGCCATGACTCCCCCAAAAGCTTGGGCTTTGGAGATCTTAAGTGCCAATCCTGGAAAATCTGATCTCCTATTTCCATGTAGTAGATTTAATTTCTTGATCTCTCTGTTAAAAAACAACAACAAAACCCAGCTGTACAAAGATCTGTTTGATGGAGATATGCCCAGCTTCTGATGCTGTTAACGAAAGATTTTCCCTTTGTCATCGGAAAAATTTGCCAAATTTCCCCCAAATATTCCAATATTTGGATCATGGCTAGAGCAGAAGGTCCTTGCTTAAATTCAAACAAAAATAATTACAATGGCGAGTCTAACTAGGAAAAGGAAACTTAATTCCCTAGCCAAATCTTTCTTTTAATTCCCTTTGTTCATAAACCAAAATGTGTTGTCATGGGGTGGGCTCCCTGTCTGTACTGATGGTCCTGGTTCAGTGAGATGATTTTCATTGGTTCTCTGCATTCTCAGCTCCCAGACAGAGCAGTGCTGGCTCATCAGAACCCAACAGGGTGAGATCATTCCCCGCTTTGTGCTTGCCATGAGCTTGCTGACATAGCCTGTGAAGGACATGCAGGTGCACTGAATAATCTCCAGAGCCTTTGAGAATGATTAGAAAGAACCCAGAACAAACCGAGTGCTTCTTAGCTGGTACAGGAACCTCGAGGATAAGATAACAGCAGAGAAATGCTCTGATCCTGCACGCCCCACTGTGGCAAAACTCCCATTAACTTTAGTGGGTTTTGTGCCCAAGCAAGGACTTCAGTAACAGGCTCTAAGTCCTTGTACGGTATAAGGAGGCTTTACCAAATGGGGGCGGTGAACTACACAGGCAAATTCGGGTTAAGATTGCCTGCAAAAAGACTGCAGGACTGGGGCCTGCCTTTGTTACTCTTGATTCTTCTCTTCTATTTCCACCTTCAATATTTCAGACCATGAGAGAATTCGTGGGCTGGTTTGGCCTTAACAACAGAGGGAGGTGTGCTTATCTGATTGGGAGAAGGCTGGTGACGTGGTGGCAGACCTGCTTTATAGCTCTGGGACACTGCTGCGCACCTATTCCTGCCCTGAAAGCCCCAGACGGGTTCTTTGGCTGCCCTCAGGCCAGATGGCGAGCGCCCTGCTCCTGCTGCTGCTGCTCTCCCTCGCCTCAGCCCGGTCGTTTTCTAACGAGCGAGGCCTCATCTTCAATTTGGTAAGAGGAGGCTGGAAAATGCAGAGTTTGCGTGGGCCCGATCCCATGTGCTCTCCAGGGAGGGGAAGTCTCTTGGAGTGGAGGGGAATTAGCTGCCCGGTGGATTTGCAGGCTCTGGCTCAGAATATCCCTTGGCTTCCTTTCTGTGTTCAGTCAGATTCCTTGGGAATTTCCTGTGCTGGAGGAGAGAGGTTTTCAAAGGCATCTGTTGCAGCTTAGTAGTTCATTTCAATTTATTTCCTTCATTCTAATGACTTCATGAGCATTTCTGTGTCCCTTCCCCATACTCATAGGGGAATGACTCACAAACCCCGGATGGATTAATTCTAACTGCCCCACTCCCCATGGGGCAGGGAATTATCATTCTCTCCATTTTACAGATGGGGAAACTGAGGCACAGAGCGATTAATGGCCTGCTTTGCAGCAGTGTCAAGCAATCCTATCTCCCATTGAAGCCAAGGGGTGGGGAAGGAGCTCAGCAACTCTGAATATCAGGCCATTACTACGCATCATGGCCAAAAAGGAAGCTTATGGCAGAGCCAGGAACAGAGCCAGAATAGAGGTTTCTGGTGTCCCGGTCCAGGGCTTTAGCCATATGGAAGTTGCCACACATTGCCTTAACCACAAGCCAATTCATTGGGCTTGGGACATAAAAGGTGATGGAGCCAGTCAGAATGTGTAACCCGAACCAAGCCCTGGAAACCACAGCCAGGGCCTTTGTGGGATTCAGGGTGAAGAGGGGGAAATGTCAGATTCTCGGACTAGGACACTGGGGACGGGACACGCAGCTTCCTGGGCACATCCCGACTGTGAAATAGTGTTTTACCCTTAGCTGGCAATGGCAGATTGTGTGTGTGTGCAAGCGTGCACAATGGACTCACTTTTGGGGGTGGATTCTGCTATCCTTACGCATGATTTATTCAGGGCAAACTCCCATTGACCTCCCTGGGTGTCTTACTTAAGTCAGAACTGAAGAAAAACTTCAGGATTTGGCCTGTAGTGAATTGGATGAAATAAAACTTCATTTAGACTGTGTGTGTGTGTGTGTGTGTGTGTGTGTGTGTGTGTGTGTGCGCGCCCATAAAGTTCCACGCGGTGTGTGCGTGCCTATAAATACACGCTCCGCACCGAGATATACTCATAAGAAACCACCAGAGGACTTCTGTTCTCTGCCAGCGGAGACATGCCCGGCGTGCATGTGACAGAGGGCAGCTGCAAGGTGTGGCTCCCCGTCTGTGATAGGAAGAGGCACAGGGAGACTGACCTTAGCTCTGGGGCCCTTGGGGGTCCATGCGTCGGCTCTCACTGTGCTTTCCTTCCAGGACAATGGGGAGCTGTGTCTGCAAAGTGCTCAGTGCAAAAGCAGCTGTTGCCACAGGACTGACATGTTAAGCCTGGCTCGTTGTGCGAACCGAGCAGCCGAGAATCAGGAGTGTTCCCCCAAGGTACGTGGCACGTTAGCTCTGGCTCATGCTCCCACAGATGTGCCTTGTCCTTCCTCCTTAAGCGGCGGGTAAAGCAGCTGAGACCCGGATGTGCAGGCAGCTGATAGAGACCCACGTTTGCAAATTGTTTGTGGGTAACAACAATGGGGAGGGGCAAAGCCCCAGCAGCTCGGGGATCCCAGTCCAAACACTTGAACCTTTGTGGCCCCTTTTCTGTGACCTGCCGATAGTCCCTAGTGCTCTTCCTCCTTGTGCCACCCCCTCTAAAAATCTTGGGTGCCCTCAACACCTTCCATGCAGCTAGGGCTGGATTTTCAAGGCAGGTCCCTCCCACTCTGGGGACACCTCCTCTCCAAGGTAGCCCTCATCCCCCCTCTAGTAACAGCTGCTTTCTGAAGGAAGGCTGCATGGCTTACTTGCTCCTTGCTCTCTTGGCAGGAGCTTACCTGGTGATGGAGACCAGCAGCCCCTCTGCGGGACTTTCCTAACACCCCACTCAAAGACTGGGCAATTCTAGGGCTTTCCATTTAGCTGCCTCTGGCAGGTGAGGCTGATGATTTGTTTCCAGGCTGTGCTGTCCGATCGCACAGGAAGGCCTGATCCTGGACGGACAAAGGGTACGGGACAGGGTAATACCACCTCCGGGTCAATACAGGGAGTATCAAAGTAACAGCCTGCTAGGCAACAGACTGCTTTGCTGAGGCCTTGCTGGTAGACCGGAGGCGGCGCTGGGCATGCTGCAGTGTGCCGTACTATGACCCAGACCTTTGTGTCCCCTGCAGAGCATCTATGGGGTTTACTACAAGTGTCCCTGTGAGAATGGCTTAACCTGCGAGGCTGATAAGAGCATCGTGGGATCCATCACCAACACCAACTACGGCATCTGCCAGGATCCTAGGAGCTTGTCCAAGTAAAAGTGGAGTAATGGCGTAGGAAATGTTCCCACGCCTGCGTCCCACAGCCGTCACTCCCTTCCCACGCCCGTGCCCCGCAGCCGTCACCCCCTTCCCACGCCCGCGCCCCACAGCCATCACCCCTTCCCATGCATGCACCCCTCCTCTCCACCATATCTACTGTCTACACCAGGCACCTCTTCCCATTCTCCTTTCTCTGCACCTCTCACTCCACACCATGCAGATACCTGGCTCGTTGTCCCCAGACCCCTTTCCACCCAGCCCACACACTGATCCCTCTTGCTGTCACCAACACCTGCACCCGTCCCGCCACACCGATCCACACCACACGCCCACACACCTACACTCTGCTCTGCTGGAGTAATGCACAGGGATCCTGAATGACATTTGATTATCGGGCGTCCCTCTGTGCTGGGTCTGACAATTCAGAACACCCTGGGTGAAACAAGAACGCATCAGTTCAATACCCTCCAAGAGCAATTATTGTCTCTCCCCCAGCCCTAAAAAATAACTACCTGCGCACTGTATCTTAGGCTGACACTTTGCAAAAGGGGCTGCAGTCCCCTTCCTGGTGCCCCCTCCTGAATCCCATTGTTCATAAGCTGTGCCAACCTCACCCAGCCTTGGCCCTGACTTCCCACTGATTACATCATTGTCTCTCTTTCTGCAAGAACTGCCCGGCTTCTCCATGGGACTGCAGCAACTCTTGTGCCCATCCATGTCACCCTAACCGATCTGGCTGGGGATGGGCGGGGGGAAAGGCGTTCTTGTTGGACTTTCCAGTAAAACGTTTCTTCTCCTGGGGTAATGTGAGATCAGGCATTGTTCCCCATCTCCTCTAGTTAACGCAGAGGTAGCTAGGCCAGGATCTGTTCCAGGGACCAAGATAGAGAGAGCAAAGGGCCTGTAGCAGGTGGGAAGGGAGAGGTTGGGTGGAAGGTAGGGTAGAGGGGACTTCAGACCAACTCAAAGAAGGCTCATGCCTTGGGCAGAACAAGGTTGGAGAGGGATTTCCTCTCTCTGGGTGAAATCCACCCCTGCACAATGGGTACTTCAGGTGGTGCAAAAGCCCTGGTCCGGGGTGAATTAATCTCCTAGACTGATGCTTGCTCAGTATTCGTGCTGGGCATAGAACTGCGGGCAGTACTGTAGCTGGTTAACTCAGCCGGTCATTCTCCCTGTGGACTACACAGGGCAGATTGCAATTACCTCCGATTGAGTCCATCACTGAAATCATTCAACTAGCAGCTTTCTTTTGCTCTCCAGCCAGAACTCATCTCCCAGGATACACCCTGGCCACGCAACTCCCACAATGCACTGCCTTTCCTCCCCCTGAGAGGAGATCAGGGTGCATTGTGGAAAACTGAGTCCAACCAGGGAGCCTGGTCTACAGCGGTGAATGGGAGCATGAGGCACCCAAACTACAATTCCCATGAGGCACCGCAGCAGCCTTTCAGAATTGAACCATTTTGGTTTTCAGCCAAAATACTTCAGACTTCGATTTTTCTTTCTCTCCAAAAGTCAAATTTTTCTGCAGGGAAACCCCCCATTTTCTGACCCCCTCTAGTGACGCCACCTCCTAAGTGGTGTTACCCGAGAGCTCTCTGCATGTGTACATAATCCGTAATCATGTGTAAACAGTTAATAGATAAGGGGCCAATAGCGGGCAGAGTCCCTGGGTTTTGTAGGACAAATAAAACTTGTTAGCCTTGTGCCTTGCAAATGGCTTTCTTAGTGCAAGCTCTTCACAACTGCTGTTAATCTAGCGTCAGGAGTGAGAGTTGTTTGCTCCTCTGTTGTGTCACGCTAGCAATGGCCGTGAGCAGCAGTTCACCCCCTGCTGCACACTTCTGCGCTGCACACTTCTGCGCACACTGGGGCTTTGCCTGGTTTTCTTCTTTTTTAGAAAGGGAGTAGTGCATAGGAATAGGGCGGTACCCCTTTAGATAGGTTGTCTGCCCTCTATTGTGCTCATTGTATCCCATGTTTCAGAAGGCTCCAAAATCCGAGCACAGCAGTGATGTGTCTGTGTGGCTAGGCTTTGCATGTTGTGTATACTCTTCAGTAAATGTGATTATTTGGGTCCCACCATGCCCTGTGGTTCTTGCATATTGTTTACTGTGTAAAGAGAGGGACACAAGGGGAAACAGAGGCACCCAGCAAGTCAGTGTCAGAGCCATGAACCCAGAGCCCAGCTCTCCTGACTCCCCGTTAGCTCTGACCTCTAAACTATCCTTCCTTTTGTGGCTTATTTATTTGCACTGCTCTAACGAGAGCTTAGCCTGTATTTGCTCTGCTGTAACTGAGCGCCTCTCAGGTGTCCTTGAACTGACCAGTCATCTGTGAAATCTCATTCCTTTTACCAGGAGCGGGCCTGTACCTGATCCTCAGTCCTAATCTGGGCACCCAGGCTGGGATTTACTGGGGTGACCGTGCCCGGCGTCCCCAGGCAGACACAGGGTTTGAAAGCTGGAAGAGGGATCTGGGGGAGAACGCATTCCCCTTGGCACTAAAGTTTTCACTAGCAATGTGGGTGGACGGTGGTTTCCTTCTGGTGGTTTGTTCCTACTCGAGGCCCGGTTGGACCTGGCCGTGTGGCCCAGGGGTGCAGGCAGCTTGTGCCACGTGCAATTTCCTGGGAGCAACATGTCTTATGGCAGGTGGATTTTATTCTTCATCCACTCCCTGGCAGCTCCTTCTGTGCTGAGTGAGTGGTCAGTCAGCGTACAAGGGCACACCTGCCTCGGGAGGTTATGGGGATACTGCAGACTCTAGGGGCAACAGACTGGCCAGCGGGTGTCCTGTCCACCCCCAGGCTGCCAGTTACAGCCCTGCATGTGACCATCTTTGCCCTTCCTGATGCATGAGTGGCACTTGTCATTGGCCAGCTGGGTCCATGCCAAGCAGCCAGGACATAGGGGTGCAGCCCAGAGCCAGGGCTGGCTCTCCATGTTCTTGAAATGAGAGCAAATTCTGCAGGAGACCCTCCTCCCCTCAGGCCTCTTCCTTTGGCAGGGAATAGGGGGAGAAGGGGCCCAGGAGGCAGCTGGGCTCTAGGCCAGTTAGAGCTTTGCTGGTGGGACCTAGCACCTTGCATTTGCCCCAGGAGCTGGGGGGCAGGCAGCCTGGCATGTAGGCATAACAGCCTCTCCCCAGTCCGCCTTGCTCAGCATTCGGGCCAGCGTATGTCTACGCCCCATACTAACCCCATGCTGTGACCCAGCGTTGAGCCCAAGCCCCGCTTCCATCCATGCACCAATCGGCCTGCCTTGGGGTCAGCCAGCACGTAGGCCTCAGGGCCCAGGACCCGGCTGGAGGTGGGTCGGAGCCCGCGTCTCACCGTGACTCAGGCCCAAGTCCCTTCTGCAGCATGGACGCAGCTCGAGCCACAGACCCGAGTCAGAAGCTCTGCGTTGCAGTCTGGCCGCGTTGGCAAAGCTGTGAGACCCGGGTCCAACAATGACCCGTCCGGTTTTACAAGGCAGTGTGGATGCTCAAGCATGGGCTTGGAAACATCATATCCCCAAGCTCAGATCCCACCACTCTGGGCGTAGAGGCCTGGTCTGCCCTGAGGGTTTGCCCTGATTCCAGCCATCACAGTTTACGCTTACCCCGGTTTCTAGCAGGGGTGAGCCCTGATCCTCCCTCGGGGCAAATAGCAGCTTTGCCTGTCTGCACTGGGGGGTTGCACAGTGAATCAGGGCAAATCCCCAGCCTAGCTAAGGCCTGAATTTAGTTACCAAAGAGGGGTGCTGGGGATGTTTCCCAGGGGCTACACAGCTGAGCTAGGAGCCAGGCTCCTGTGAGATCCCCAGTGATATTGGGTTCTCCCTGGGGAAAGACGGAGACAGACAGCAACGGCCCATCGCTCCTGAGCTCTTTTATTAGCCTCTGGTGATTCTTACTGGTCTGATCTGGTTCTACCCCATCCCCGCCGCGAGCCAGCTCAGGGGTTGTCATCCTCATCGAAGTAGGAGCATTCGACATGCTGCCTGCTGCATTTGGCCTCCTCCTCCTTGCAGAGCTGGAGGCTCAGGATGACCTTGCAGGCCTGGATCTGCACCTCCTCCTCCGGGTGGATGATGAGGGAGAGCAGACGGTCGGCCAAGCGGGAGTCCTCTCCGAAGAGCGCCTCGTGGAGGGACAGCTCGTTGTACTCCCAGTGCACCGACTGGTACTGCGGGGTCAGGCGCCCCTCGCTCAGCTTCTCCACGAACACCAACATCTCATAGAGCAGGTTGCCGGGCAGCGAGGCGTGGAAGAGGTTGAGGAAGTCGGAGTGCACCTGGGGGCCCAAGGAAGGTATTGCTTTGGGCTGAGTTCCTCTCTGCCCCCCCATACATGTTTCCCCTCCATGGTTCTGCCAGATGGGAATGTGAGAGGGAGGGTGGAAGATCCCTCCCCAAAAGCCCTGCACAGGGTCCTGAGGATCTGGGGGGATTCTGGTCTAGCCAGGGCCGTATCTCTCTGCTCATCCTTGCCAGCCTCGAAAGAAGGACCAACAGCAGCAGGTGCTCTGAGCTTGAGCCAGACCCCGGAGCCCTGCCCAATGCGTGTGGAGCCGCTCTCAGGTGCTGGCTTTCTGCTCCTGCTGGGCCTGAAACACTTTGAGATCAGCCTCTTGGGGGATCCCAGACCCACCCGCCTCTCGATGGAGAAGGATGGGGCAGGAAAGTTAAGGAGGCATCTATGAACCTCAGCAAATGGGAGTGGTTCAGCTCCAGGGCCTGGAGCAGAGAGTTGTGGGGGGGGGGGGGGGGAGGGAGGGAGCGCTTTGCTGCCCCGCCCCACATTAACGCTCAGCGTTTGCAGGTGCAGGACAGCAGGGAGAGCGTGTTTTCTTTCGGTGGGTTGGGTTTTTGTCCAAATCAGCAACTGTATCCAAACCAGGGCTAATTAGAATCAGAACTTCCAAGTGTATTCGGCCTGGCGCAGAGCCCCCGTGGGGAAACTTCGGCCGGGGCAGCTGAAGTTTGGCAAAGTTATAAGCAACTGGGTCTTACAAGGGGAAAATGCCAGGCATTGCCGGTACCACCTATGATAGAGGACTCCAGACCCCCCTGGCCTTGCCTCCTCTGTGCTCCCTGCTCCCCTCTGACCCGGGCCCAGCTCCTCCAGACGCTCCCAGCCCCGCTAGCAGGCTGGCCCTTACCTGGCAGTTCATGATGTCATACAGAAGGTCTTCTTTCTGGGCCAGGTTGCTCAGCAGCTTGAGCACCTGCACCTAAGGAAACAGGGCAGGGTGTCTGAGCGCAGGACTCAGGGAGGGGAACACCACGCCAGGCCCCGCCGCTGCTGAAGCAAAGGTCAGTGTCCAGCAGAGCCACTGAAGGGAATGAGGTGGGAGAACTTGCAGCTGCTCACTCCAGCCCCAGCCTCACCCAGCAGGGGGCACTGTAGGGGATGGGCTTAGGAGCACTGGCTGTGGGGGAGCTCCCAGCTACTCCAGTCCCAACCTCATCCAGCAGGGGGCGCTGTCGGGCATGGGGCCGGAGCACTTGCTGTGGGGCACACCTGGCTACTCCAGTCCCAGCCTCATCCAGCAGGGGGCGCTGTCGGGCACGGGGCAGGAGCACTGGCTGTGGGGCGCTCCTGGCTACTCCCGTCCCAGCCTCTCCCAGCAGGAGGCGCTGTTGGGCGTGGGGCAGGAGCACTGGCTGTGGGACGCTCCTGGCTACTCCCGTCCCAGCCTCACCCAGCAGGGGGCGCTGTCGGGCACAGGGCAGGAGCACTGGCTGTGGGGCGCTCCTGGCTACTCCCGTCCCAGCCTCACCCAGCAGGGGGCGCTGTCGGGCACGGGGCAGGAGCACTGGCTGTGGGGCGCTCCTGGCTACTCCTGTCCCAGCCTCACCCAGCAGGGGGCGCTGTCGGGCACGGGGCAGGAGCACTGGCTGTGGGACGCTCCTGGCTACTCCCGTCCCAGCCTCACCCAGCAGGGGGCGCTGTCGGGCACAGGGCAGGAGCACTGGCTGTGGGGCGCTCCTGGCTACTCCAGTCCCAGCCTCACCCAGCAGGGGGCGCTGTCGGGCACGGGGCAGGAGCACTGGCTGTGGGGCGCTCCTGGCTACTCCAGTCCCAGCCTCACCCAGCAGGGGGCGCTGTCGGGCACGGGGCAGGAGCACTGGCTGTGGGGCGCTCCTGGCTACTCCAGTCCCAGCCTCACCCAGCAGGGGGCGCTGTCGGGCACGGGGCAGGAGCACTTGCTGTGGGGCGCTCCTGGCTACTCCCGTCCCAGCCTCACCCAGCAGGGGGCGCTGTCGGGCACGGGGCAGGAGCACTGGCTGTGGGACGCTCCTGGCTACTCCTGTCCCAGCCTCTCCCAGCAGGGGGCGCTGTCGGGCATGGGGCAGGAGCACTGGCTGTGGGGCACACCTGGCTACTCCAGTCCCAGCCTCACCCAGCAGGGGGCGCTGTCGGGCACGGGGCAGGAGCACTGGCTGTGGAGCGCTCCTGGCTACTCCCGTCCCAGCCTCTCCCAGCAGGGGGCGCTGTCGGGCACGGGGCAGGAGCACTGGCTGTGGGGCGCTCCTGGCTACTCCTGTCCCAGCCTCACCCAGCAGGGGGCGCTGTCGGGCACGGGGCAGGAGCACTGGCTGTGGGGCGCTCCTGGCTACTCCTGTCCCAGCCTCACCCAGCAGGGGGCGCTGTCGGGCACGGGGCAGGAGCACTGGCTGTGGGGCGCTCCTGGCTACTCCCGTCCCAGCCTCACCCAGCAGGGGGCGCTGTCGGGCACGGGGCAGGAGCACTGACTGTAGGAACACAAGACCAGCCTAGTGGCCTGAGCTCAGGATTGGGAGCCCATGTCCCCTGCGTTCCAAGCTGAGCTGGGACAGGGACACACGGTGTGGGTTTAGACAAGTCCCACTTTCCCATCTGTAAATCCCGTCTGAGGGGCGAGGGGAGTGCAGTTAATTCGTTAGCGCTTGTGCTACCGAGGGCATGGCAGAGCCGCCCAACGGCCCCCTTAGGGAACAGCTCGAGGGCAGGGTGCGGAAGCAGCTCACACCGACTCCTGTCCCAGATGGGGACTCCCCATCCGTCATGGTGCAGGGGCTCCTGGCTGGAAGGAGAAGGAATGCCCCCGTTTCTATACCTGGGTCAAAGTGCTCCCCGTCTGCAGGATCTCCACCAAGGAAGGTATCATCCGTCTCAGGAGCGGGTGGGTGTGATCCGGCAAGGGCAAGCCATTCAGCAGCCTCAGCCCAGCAATGTGCAGCTCCGTGTCCCAGATGGTGGTGACCAGCTCCAGGATCTTGGGCACGAACTCCTGCAGGGGAAGACGGAGCGGCCCCATAGCTGCTCACCTGACTCCAAAGGCCTGGGGCAAGCGCAGCTCCCTAGCAACACCCTCCAAGGCTGCCTGCTACTGTACTTTGTGCGACTCTAAAGAAGGACCCCCACACGTTTCCCTTCAGAGAGAAAGATCAGCGCAGGCAGGGAACCGATGCAGCCGACCCCAGAGGCAAAGGGCTGAGGGGTAACCTTGGAGCCAAAGGAGTCCAGACATACTGAGTGAGAGGCAGAAAGGGGAGCAAATACCTGGATTTTAATTCTAAACTTCCGGATACCAGCAAATGCCTTGAGGGCGTTCAACGCCTGGATTTTGATGCCTTTATCTTTGTCATCCAAGGCTGAGGCCACCAGTCTGATGTCCTCATAGGTACAGGCTGAGGCCTGGAGAAGTAAGACACAGACATGGGTAGAGTTGAATTAAAACACATGCAGGGACATCTTGCTTCTGAGTCCATTATTTGTGCCCACAAATGTAGGTGCTGGGGGGCTGGGAGCCATGTAAGTATCTGGGGCGGGGGGTAGGGAGGGGAGCCAGCAGACCTTCCTTTCCAATCGATCTGCCGATGGGGTGACTAGGCAGTGAGCTGTTTAACCCCGGGCAGAGCCCCACCAAGCCCAGGGCTGGAGCCCTGTTGCTGTCTCTTAACGCCGGCCATGTGCCAGCCAGGGGAGCAACCCTGCCAGGCGAGGGCCACCGTTTACTGGGGTGATGGACAAGAATCGGATTAACTCTGCCCCCCGTGTCTGTTCCACCCCATCTCACCCACTGAACCACACCAGCAAGGACCCAGAGGCCCCGAGAGGGATGTCCCATGTCTATCGCCCTCCTGGGGCACTTGGTCTAGTTAATTTTGTACAACAGATCTAGCAACAGGTTTAGCCCAGCCCCACGAGTTTATCCCATTCCCCTCTGCTCTGCTGTGGGGCTCGCGTTACGTTAAGAGGCCTGCGCCACCCCGTCTGCCGCTCCACCTCAACCTGCTGCCTATGGCCTGCTGTGGGGAGTGAGATGTCCGAAGGCGTCCCTGGCTTTTCGCTGAGCTGGACCAGTGCAGCCACTGGGAATACTAGGAGGCTCTGTCCATGCCCAGACACAAGGTCGTTGAAGCTGAGGGAATTGTGAGCACAGACCAGGGGGGCGTTGGTTTCCAACAGGGTCCTCCCAGACTTGGAGAAACGACTAAGAAACCGGCCTCACCCTGTTAATAAACATGGGAGCGAGGATCTAACCAAATCCTCAGCCCCTTCCAACTCGGTCCAGAGCCAGGCTTTACAGCTTGGGCCCGTCTCTCGTTAAACAGCATCTCCGCCTTCTTGGCCCCGTCAGGGCGAGATTCTTTGGCATCATGGAACAGCAAGCAGAGTCCCCTGAAAACTCTGTCATGCCAGCTGAGATCAGAGCCTGGCTCAGGCATTGCACCCCATTCTTTCTTTCAGCCTCCCGCCTTCCCCCGGATCCAGAATCTCTCTCCCCCCCGGCACCCAGCGGGGTTTGGAAGGAGCTCTGATTGAAACGACCAGTTGGCCTTTGCTCTCACCTCCGACTCCAGCAGGTAAACGCAGCGGGTGATGCTGTGTAATATCATGCTCTTGGCGTAATCGTCCTGCTTCTGGCTCAGGGAAACCAGGAGCTTCCGCAGCTCCCCAGAATCTTTCACAGCAAAATTCCCAGGCTCGATGGCGAGTCCTAGGTACAATCACCCAGCAATGAGTCCCCAGCGCGGAGGGGAAGGCACGCCACAGGGAGCGGAGTTCAGACCCTGGCAGCAGACGTGGAGCCACCCAGCCTGCAAGCTGAGCTCCAAGAGGAGAGCCGCCAGGGGAGGCTTTTAATACCATAAGGCAATGTTGCCTAGTGGTTAAAACACTGGCTGGGGACACAGGCTCGGGACTGCGTTCTAGTCCCGGTTCTGCTGCTGGGTGACCTGGGGCAAGTCATTTTGTTTCTCTGGGCCTCAGTTTCCCCATCTGTAAAATGGGGATAATGATACTGTCCTCCTTTGTAAAGCACTGTGAGATCTGCTGAGGGGGGTGTTATTATTATGAGACAGACAGAGACATTTCCTTGCTCAGCTCTTGGGCCATGTGTGACAAAGCCCAAACCCAGACAAGGCCAAGGGCTCTGGTTTGCCAGAAGCTTTGCCATGGTTCTTGGACCTTTCAGGCAACGTAGGCTGAGCTCCACATGAGCTCCCTTCCCGCCCCAGGATTTAGCATCTATCCCAGATGTGCTCAGAATATGCTCTGCTCCCGGCTGAGTTTTGCTCTGAGTTTTCAGGCTGGCGCTGGGGGTGCAAAGAGACCACATGAGCCAGACCCAATAAACCAAAGGTTTGTTGACCCCAAACGAACTGAAACTGAAGCATCCCACAGGCTGGGGGTCTGGCTGGGTGGAGAGGGGTGAGCAGGCATCCCTGTTCTCCTGGGCCATCCCCGTCTCCCATCCCTTTCAACGGGAACTGGGATTTTGTCCCTTTTCACCAAGCCCCGAACTGTCTGATCAGCCAACGGGGAACAGAAGGGTTCCAGGAGAGAGCCACATACCCAGGGCACCACGCTGGCATGTGAAAGGGGGTGTGGGGAGTTTACAGCATGAGTTCAAGGCAAACAATCCAGCCGTTCAGAACAGTTCTCAGTCGTGTGTCCCGTTGGGGAGCTTGACCTATGGCCCTGATCCAGTTCTCCATCCCAGCTCCCCAGACTGAGTTGCTGTGCCCACCGCCTCTCCATGAGTGGGGCTGTTCTAACCTGCCGTGGCACGAGGGGTACCCGTGCCGTGATGGGTCGGAGCATGCACAGGTGGATGGGAGGTGGACAGCAGTGGCTCACCCTGGCCCAGCGCAGAGATTTATCATTACGGCGGGCGGGGAGAGCCTAACACAGCAACCGACAAAAACTAGAGAGCCAGTGTAGGCACCGGTACCAGCACTGCCCTCTGCAAGGGGATGAAACAAAGATCCTCCTGCAAACCCACGGGGGCCAGCAGTTTGGGAATAGCCACGGGCTGCAGGTTTTGCCGATTGGTCACATAGCCTAGAGGGGCAGCCTTGGCATCAGGCCATGTGATCGTGCTGGCAAAAACTCAGTCCTGGATCAGCCACCTTTTAGGTTACCTGGGAGAGGGGGCCCCCTACTGGCAGTGAGGGAATGACACTTTCAGTGAAGGGAGCAAGAGAGGTGGGCTTTGACCTTTAACGAGGCCTCGCTCAAAATTAAGGCAATAAACAAACCAAACAAACAAAAAAACCCAGTGCAATTTACAGTCCTGACAATAACAACACAGAGGCGACAGAACAAATGTTCTGCCTCCTGAACTGTTCTAATCAATACTCCCACGGCACGTGCCATCCGTAGAAACATTAATCGTACATAAGCATGATGCTATCTGACCCTTTAAAACTTCCATTTGCCCTCCTGACACTAGCAAGCTAACACTGAGGGCCTCAGGTTCCTCTGATGAGAGGGGGCAAGTATCATCACGAGAGAGGGGCCTGGGCTGCAAAGTTAGCTTGGGATCCAAACTCCCCCAGAGGTGGTTTGAATCCAGGATTTTGGCTTGGACGCCTCTCCAATAGATGGGGAAACTGAGGCACAGAGCGGCGAAGTGCTGAGAGGGCCGGCCAGCAGCAGAGCTGGGATTAGAACACGGGGGCGCCTGTTTGCTCGAGGCCACTCCAGCAAGCACGCCGGGAGGCTCACAGGGTATCAGCGACAGGAGTCATTTGTCCTTGGGGGGGCCCGATCCCTTCTGCTAGCCCAGCGGGCCGAGTCCTCCCGTCGGGGCGAGCTGCTGTCAACGGCGCCGGTGAACGGCGCTGCACCGAGACCTCCTGGAAGCAGGCGGCTGCTCCCACTACTCACTGGCTATGCTGACAGGCTCCAGGCTTAAGGAGGGGCTGTTCAGTCCTGCTCGGATGGTCTTGTAAAGCAGATAGATGGCCCCAGCTCCTGTGGCCACACTGAGCATGTTTTTACGGGTGCACATCTCTAAGTACTCCATCTTCTTGCCTCGCTGCCTGGCGGCATCTGAGGAAACACCAAGAACCCGCTGGGGTCGGGGGGGGGGAGCTGTGCTCTAGAACCGGAACTCGCAGGGGCCCAGAACAGTGGCTTCAGATAGGCCCCCCAGCTGGAAATACTCAGCTGCTCATCACATGGTTTGTGATGTCACCAGAGTCCATCATGGCATCTGTGGCCCCTCTGCCCCGGGCATGTTTCCTACTGGCTGGGGGAGCCGGGAGGGGGTGGGAGGAAGGACTCCTGGGTTCTGTTCCTAGCTCAGACTAACCCTAACCCTTTCCCTCACCTGTGAAATGGGGACAATGATACTCCCTTTCCCTGGTAAAGTGCTTTGAGATCCATGCCTGACAAGTGCTGGGAATGGGCCAGCGCGGGAAGGTACAATGACGAGGAATTGGCCAAGTCCAGTTTTAAATGGTTCAACCAACAGGGCTCCCATCTCTTCCTTTGGGAGGCTATTCCACAGTTCTCGCCATCAGGAGGTTTTCTGATGTGAGCCTCAATGGTCCCTTGCGGCGGCTGGTCCCTTCGCTCCTAGAGACACTTCCCTTTACCAGGATTAAACTCTCCCTGATGTCTGAACCCTTCAACTGTTTGGAGCAGGAAGGGGCTCTCACCACAGCCATCCCAGATCCAAACACCTGTAGACTCTGAGGACATTCAGATCCGCAGCTGGGTCAGGATCCAACTTTTGCAGCTATCAACTTTCTCTGTCGTGAGTCTAACCGGCCCCGGATCCAGCTGTGGATCTGAACGCTGGTCGTGGAGTGGTCGACTGTTCTCATGTTCCCCCTCCCTTCCCACATCGGTCACAGGCGGGGTGATGGAGCGCGCTCTCCCCGTGCGATTGAAACCTTGGGCTGTTTGCTGGGGATGCAGCCATGGGGGCTTGTTCATTTGCCAGTGAGGGGGGGGTTGCTGCTTTGGGGTGGGAATCAATCACCGGTGTCTTTTAAAGCATATGGTGCTCTGGCCCCTGTGTGACTGTTCAGCACCCCTGACAGGATGCCAGAAGTGCTTGGAGCCAGGAGGGCAAGGCCCTATAGCCTGTGTTCTTTGGAGAGCCTGGGGGCCAAGGTGTGTGTGATCTATGAAAGGGGGGCAGTGTTGCCTAGAGCGTAGAGTCCTAGACTGGGACTCAGGAGAGCTGGGTTCTATTCCTGGCTCTGTCGCTGGCCCATTGCAGCATGCCGTGCCTCAGTTTCCCCAGCCGTAAAGTGGGATAGTGACACTGCCCGCCTTTGTAGAGTGCT
The DNA here is from genome assembly GCF_015237465.2 of Chelonia mydas. Classification (NCBI taxonomy): domain Eukaryota; kingdom Metazoa; phylum Chordata; order Testudines; family Cheloniidae; genus Chelonia; species Chelonia mydas. The sequence goes on along the minus strand of NC_051261.2, from coordinate 11,745,489 downwards.
TTGAGATCTGCGGATGAAAAGCACCGTATTGCAGCAAGGTGTGAGTATTTATTTAAAAGGTGTCACTGTCACTGGGAACCAGCACCTGCGTGAGGAGAGTGTGACTCTGCCCCACCTCCATCTCTCTAAAGGTGCGGGATTGGGAGCGTTCTTTGAACCCAAGGGCCCCGGCCGAATCTTGCCGTTGGATCCCTTGAGGAAGATCCAGCACACACCAGTGGAGGGCAGCAAAGTCCTGGAGATGGCCAGAGGGTTTCCGCCATCCAGCCTCCGAGGGATCCTCCGGGGCGAAGGCGGGCACCATTTCCACAGCTGGAGGGAGACTCCCTGCCCGCTGCACAGAGGGCCGCAGGGCACCCCAGCTCTCCCACCAAACCCGCGTCTTACTGCAAATGCTCCAAGTGTTTCCAAACGTCCCCTGCCCCCAACCTCACCCCCCGGGGCGTCCCAGAAACAGGAAGGTGCCGCCTGGAACGGTGCTGTGCCCCTCCACCCTCTACTGAACCCATGGCCCAGGGGGTGCTGTGCTGCCGGGGCCCTGCTCCCTCAGGTGAGCGGTAACACCCACGTCTTGACCCCGTCCCCTGGCTGCTCTGTGCCACATCAGCGGTGTGGGTGTTGGTCCCGGTGCCCTGAGCAAACCCCAGCTTGGGTCACTTTCGGCCTCGCCGGGTTCTCCCTAGAACTGGGGGCAGGATTCTTCACTTCCTGTCTCAAACTGTTAGGGAACATGGTAGTGCCCCGTCAAACGGCCGTCCCGTCCCACTCCAGAGGTGGCTGCATTTCAGCAGCGGGGGAAGTGAGCCGGCATATTAGGGCTGTCCCTCGGTCCCCTTGCCCCCCGCGGCTGGCTGGAATGTGAACGTCTCAGCTGCGTGCCATAGGTCCTGTTCTGCAGACTCTAGTGGGGAGTCTCCTGTGGCTGTGGTGGCTGGGGGCTCAGCCCTGCAGACCAGGAGTGGAAGGGCGGGGGAGCACGTGGGAATGGGCAGGCGGGGGAGGGGGTTTGAGCGATCTGGCCCAGGGCCAAACACATTCAGGATTTTCCAGCTCGGACCTATATTTACTGGTGAGGCTGCAGCTTTATTCTGGCAGCTTCTGCTGCGGTAAATATTGGTTTAAACCAAAAACCAGACGCCCGACTCTGGGAGCCTTAACAAACGCAGGAAGGGGCCCTGGCCAGGGAGGTGCTGGGGAGCTCTCAGAGCAGGGGGGCACCCTGGGGGGCAGGCACACAGGCAGCAAGGAAGGCAGAGCCTGGCAGAGTGGGGTGCTGGGGCGGGGACCCAGGCGAGTCACACCCAGCATGCAGGGGGCCTGAGTGTCCAGCCTGGCCCAGGGGGGCATTGCCGGAGCTCGTGCAGAAATGGATGCGCCAGGCTTTGGGCATGAGAAGCAGCCAGGGTGGGAGCTCAGCTGTTCAAGCAGGGGCAGGCACAAAGCAGTGGGGTGAGGAGCAGGGCCCATGCGTGCACCGGGGCAGGGATGAGGGACAGGAGCTGCCTGAGGGCGAGCTCAGTCCATGGGGTTTGCATTTAGGTCCGAGCCTGGCAGGGGCACGGTCTCTTCTCTACTGTAGGAGCAGGTCCAGCTCCTCTGGCAGTTCTGTCCCCTGCACGCTTGAGCCTCCCCGTATCTGGGGAACAGAACTGTGACTTGTAGGCGCTGGGTGCGGAGGACGGGGAGCTCTCCAGGATCAAGGGCCAGTCCCCAGCAGCACTTTGCCGGTCAGGACAGAGACCTGGCCCCGTCCCGAGGGAGGCGACGCAGGGTGGCTTGCTTGCGGCGACCTGCGTTACTAGGCAGATGGACGTCCTGTCCCGGCTGGAGCTTTCTCGGGGCGATGACTTCATCCCTAGGTGTCATGAGCTGCCGTAACGACGCTTGGAGGCTCAGCGCGACATGACTCCGACAGGACGAGGCATGCCCGCGCAGATACACCCCGTCCGTGACCCTGCCCAGTCACAGCCGTGTGCACCCAGCCACGCACCCGTGGGCACCGACACGCCAGGCTCCAAGGCAGGGCATGGCAGGGGCCGGGGTGTGCCCACAGGCTGCCTTTCCCCGGCCTGCCCGCCCAGCCCCACTGGCAGCGAGCTGTTTATGCTTCTGAAAAAACACACACACGTACACGCACACGCACGCCAAGGCCTCGCGCTCCCTTCCGCTGAGCGGCTCCCTGAAGACTTTTCGCTCTCTCTGTCTTACTTTCCCTCCCCCTCGCTGGGCTGTTTTTAATGCTGAGGGCACAGGATGTTCTGTTCTCTCTCTCACTCTCTCTCACCCCCCCCCCCGCCCCTTCCTGTTGGGCTTGTGGCCTTCACCTTTTTTAACTCTTTAAGGAGAGGGGCTAAGCTCGCCCTCCCCACTTTGAACAGCTGATGGCTCCGGCAGCCCACAGCAAAGGCCTGCTGCCAGCCAGAGGCTCTGTTTGCTTTGATGGTGGTGGGGGAGAGCTGGGCAGTAAGCAGCCTGGGATGTATTATGTGATCAAGGAGGGTTTTTTTCCCCTCTCCGTGGTGGAAATTCCCTCCCTGTTGCCCAGCGCCTGTAGTTGCTACATTCCTCTCCCCCAGCCCCTTGCTTCGCTCCCCAAGGCTTGGATGTCAGGGCAAGGGGAGGGGACGGCCTGGCCGGATGGAGACGGGGACCATTGGGCGAGAACTAGCTTCAGCCTGGGAAAATCCCTGCTGGAGCCAGGAGCGTCTTTTCCCCAGACAGGGTGTCTCGGACCCGGGGTTTATAAGCTGGATTCGTCTCCAGGGTGGCGACCAGGAGAGGCTGTGGGCTGCTCAGCCCCTCTGAAAATCTGGCCTGTGTTTAAAGCTGGGGAGCCAGCCCCTGAGCCAGCCGCTTTCAAAAAAACTTTGGCCTAAGTGACCCAGCTAAGGTCACACAGCAAGTCAATGCCAGCGTCAAATAGAACCCAGGAGTCCTGGCTCCTCCTCCTGTGTTCTCTCCATCCCCATGACCCCGCTGTCTTTGCAGTAGGCAGCACTGGTCACATCAGCTCTTCTGTTTTCCCAAAATCTATAGATTGGGCCTGATTCCCCACTCATTCATCCTGGTGTAAATAAGGAGTAACTCCACGGGGCCTAATTCCCCCCCTCACTCACCTGGCATAAATCAGGAGTAACTCCACCGGGCCTGATTCCCTCCTCACTCACCTGGTGCAAACCGGAAGTAACTCCACTGAAGTCAATGGGGTAAAAACTCCATTGTTTACTCTGGGATAAAGCAAGTGGGAGTGAGTGGCGAATCTGGCCCATTGACTTTGTAATGCACATGTGGGCTGGGTCCCACTAAATTACACTTGTTCCAAACACACCCTTCTTTGCAGAATTACTAATTCTGTCCTCGCAGATTCATAGATTCCAAGGCCAGAAGGGACCACTGTGATCCTCTAGTCTGACCGCCTGAATAACACAGACCATGGGACTTCGCTCTATTAATTCCTGCTTCCAGTCCAATAGCCGTGGTTGAACTAGAGCGGCTCTTTGAGGAAAAGCATCCAGTCACTATAATGTGGTTGCACAACCGGTTGAAAGACCGTACTCTGAGAGTCGTTATCAATGGTTTGCTGCCATTTGGGAGGGTGTATCTTGTGGGGTCCTGCAGGGATCTGTCCTGAGTCCGGTACTATTTAATATGTCCATTAATGACTTGGAGAACTGAGTGGAGAGGATGCTTATAAAATTTGCGGATGACACCACGCTGGGAGGGGTTGCAAGCACTTTGGAGGACGGGTTTAAAATTCAAAATGACCTTGACAAATCGAAGAATTGGTCTGAATCCAACAAGAGGAAATTCAATAAAGACAAGTGCAAAGTACTTCACTTGGGAAGGAAACATCAAATGCACAACTACACAATGGGGAATAACTGACTAGGGGGCAGTACTGCCGAAAAGGATATTAGGAAAAACTTTTTCACTAGGAGGGTGGTGAAGCACTGGAATGCGTTACCTAGGGAGGTGGTGGAATCTCCTTCCTTTGAGGTTTTTAAGGTCAGGCTTGACAAAGCCCTGGCTGGGATGATTTAGTTGGGGATTGGTCCTGAGTTGAGCAGGGGGTTGGACTAGATGACCTTCTGAGGTCCCTGCCAGCCCTGATATTCTGTGATTCTATGATCTGGGGGGGATAGTGGATCACAAGCTGAATATGAGTCGTCAGTGGGATGCAGCTGCAAAAGAGGCTAATATGATTCTGGGGTGCATTAACAGGAGTGTTGCATGTAAGACACAGGAGGTAATTGTCCCACAAACACCTGACGGGCTGGTCTAGGTTTATTTGGTCCTGCCTCAGCGCAGGGGGCTGGACTTGATGTCTTCCCGAGGTCCCTTCCAGCCCTGCGTTTCCATGATCCTGTGGTTTGTCTGGGAAGACTGTGATGTGCAAGCAGTGTGATCTCTGTATACTTCTGGGAATGTTTATTGATGATACATATGAATCTAGAATGGGCCTGCTAAAGGACATTTAGGCGTGACCAGAAATTTTACAAACCAAACGCAATGGCTAATTAAAGCACTTTCTCCCCCTCCACCCCCGCCCATTAGCAGGTGACGCTGACTAACAAAACGGATCAGTCCTGCACCGTGTTGCACTATAAATGCTATATAGCACCTTCCACCATGACTAATCATGCTGTAATTACTGATGGGCTGCTGAATGGTGTTTGGTCCACAGCTGGCTTGGATTTGGGCTCCTAGCACTTGGATTCAAAGATGCAAAAGCTTGCAAATGTTTTGTATGAGACTGACTTGACCAAATGGTAGAAATTGGGTGAGATTTTTTTTTTTTTTAAGGAATCTTCCATTGTCTGTAGGTCAGTATCTCCCAAGAGATTTTTGGCTCCATCTAGTCTGGAAAGTAGGGTCCCTTGGGGCTTCAGATCAAAACCAGAACACCAGGCGGGTGAGGGTGGATCTGATGGTCTCTCCCTCTACCCTACATTCCCTCTAAATTCAAAGGGATTCACATTACAGGTTCCATTTGCAGCCTCTCTCAAATTGTGATGTCCCCCAGGGCTGCCTTTGAGCCACGTTAGTTCTGAAATTCTCCCTCCCAAATCACACACTTATTCTGTTGAATTTAGGCTCTGTCTACATTTAAACCACTGCACCTGCACCACTTCAGCGGGGACACTACCTCTGCTGATGGGAGGGGTTCTCCCAGTCACTCTAGTTAATCTGCCTCCCTGAAAGGCAGTAGCTATGTCAACAGAAGAATTCTTTTGTTGACCTAGCACTGGCTACACCGGGGATTAGGTTAGTTTACCTTTGTTGCTCAGAGGCATGGATTTTTCACACTCCTGAGCAATGTAGCTGGGTCAACATAACTTTTTAGTATCGGGTGTAGCTAACTTTTTTAGTGTAGACCTGGCCTTCAAAGCCACAAAGTAGTAATCCTCTCCTGCTTCTCTAAACCCCTCCACCCTAGAATCCCAAAACCATTTAGGAGGGCTTGTCTACACTTGAATGTTAATTCGGATTAAGGTAGGGTGTGAATTTAAAGCGCAGTAGCCATTCTGGAGTAACTCCAACTGCAAATGATCTAAATTCAAGCGGATTAAGCAAAACCAGAACAAGGCACGCATGGATATGGCCATATTGAAAAATTATGCCATCTGTAGATGAGCCCTGAGCAACAGGCAAGTGTGACGGGACTGGGGCCAGGGGGTGAAGTGAGTTTCCCAAGAAGGTCACACAGGCCTCTGTGGCAAAGATGGAATCAGAGCCCAGGAGCCTTATTTCCAGGCAGTGCCTTGGGGTAGATGAGATGTGTGCTCCCTCTTCTGAACCAGATCTATACCCCAAATGGGCTCTGAGTGGGCCCCGTCAAGTCGGCCGTGTGTGTGTGTGTTTGTGTGTGAGAGAGAGACAAAGAAGGGAGTTGGAGGGAAGATCTCTTTGCGGGGGCTCCTGCTCCCTGTCCTTCAGGAACGTCCCATCAGCCCAGCCGTGGCAGCTGGCAAAGAGTCAGAGGGGAGATAGCACACCAGCTGTTCCCAACTCCCTTCCTATCAGTGTGCTGTATGGTAGCTCTGTCGCAATGAGAATTGTAACCCTTTGCCCCTGAATAGCATCGCCCGTCTGACGGGCTTTATCCCGCTCGCACAAGGTAGGTCAGCAGCAGCCCTGTTCATACTGGGGAAACTGAGGCACCAAGGGGCAGTGAGTTGCTCAAAGTCAAATGACGGGGTCCTTCCCACTCTTCCACTAGAACCCTGGTGTCCTGACTCCCAGCCATGTCCCTGGGGCATGTGACTGGCCCTGGTGACTCGAACAGGCTGCTGCTTGCTAACAGCTACGGGAACTCTGCCAGCAGTGGGGGGGTCTGTGCTCTTGTGCTGAATGCCTGGGGTCCGATCCCTGCAGCTGCCTGTTGTATTGATATGTACCACCATTCACGAGAAGAGATCGGTGGGTGAACCGGAGCTGGAGAGCTCGTGGCTGCAGTCATAGGGACGGTTGGTGTGTGTGACCCCGCTGATGGGTCAGAACATGAGTTGGCTTCACTGCGTGTTTGCAGTCAAGGCTCTCTGGGGGCGCGGGGAGCAGGCGTAAACCACTGTCAAGTAAACGCTGAGCTCCATTCTGCACTCACGGAAACTGTCAAGAGCTTCTCAAAGGATCCCTAAGTAGAGGCGATTGGCTATTGATACGTTGATCCAATACTGAACTCCATAAAACACCGCCGTCTTTAGGAATTTGGCTTTAAGCTGTGTAAAGCCTGGCTGGCTGCAGAATTTCAGTCTGCAAAAAGCACCAGGCCTTCTTTGGGAATGGGATTTGGGGAGGGGAAAAGGGGAGATGGTGCCCAACTCTGGACTAGGATCAGCCACAGACCAGGTGAGTGCCAAGGCAGGGAGCGGGGCCGTTAACATTTGCCTGTACTTCTCTCCTCCCCGGGCTTGTTAGTGGTGCGTGCTTGCTGTATCCAGGAGTAATTAAAGGGTTTGGTAGCACAGGAGGCTAATGTGACCTAGAACAAGTTAGAACAAACAATAGCCCAGGAGTTGTTAGCTGGGCCCAATCCTGCTCATGCTGGGGCCAACAGGAACCTTGCTGTGGATTCCAGTGGGAACCAAATTGAGCCTAGAATCCCTTGTGAAGAGTTGGGCTACGCACACAAAGAGGACGGGTATCACGCGCTGCTTCTCAGGAGAGGCTGCTGACTGGGTTTTAGGCGTCTTTGGACATCCCCCACCCTCCCAATCCTAGAGCAATCCGCACCGTGGAAGCTGCCAGCCACTCATCCTTCAGCTCTGCAGGGGAAGATCATTCCCCACTGCTGGCACATTCCTGTGGTCACAGAGTCCTAGCCGGGGCCACGGGATAGTACAGCAAGCACAGCAGCTGGCCTCGAGGAGGGGCAAGCGGGCAGAGGGAGTGTGTGCGTGGAGCAGCTGATGGCAGATGGAGCTGCTCGAGGAAATGGATTTCTCTGCAAAATGAAGGTCTGTGCTCTCCAGGTGTCTGTTTCTGGCCTCTGAGCGGCCCTGGCCCCAAGGTGCTCGAGGCCGAAGACAGAGATGATTGTGTCACCATAAGACATTTAGGTGTTTCATCGTGACTTTGCAGCCGGCAGTGTTGTCTAGCCCAGTGGTTAGAGCAAAGGACTGGGGTCTCCTTGGTTCTAGTCCCAACTCTGCCTGTGAGAGCGTGGGTTAATTTGCTGGCTGTTGCACCAAAGAACACGCTTCTGCCATGGGACTCCAGTCCCTGCAGGGCTTTAACTTTATTCCTTCAGTCACGGTCCTTCCCCTGACCTGGCATCTTCTGCAGGAGCCTGCCGACGCCCTGCAGCTCTCAGTCACTCATGTTCTATCACGGTAGAACCACCCTGTCGGTCTCCTGTTTCTGGGCTCCCATTGTCTGAGCTGGGCACGTTCCTTTATATGCTCAGTACACCGACATTGCAAATTAAGGTGTAACTGGGGCATGGGAATCAGTAACAATAGTAGTGAATATGTGGCGGCGTAGACTTCAACACAGACTGGCTGCCCCATACAAGCCTGCCGGGGGCCCTGGTTGTGTATTCAAGTTGCTAAGCACATCGGTCCACACCGCTTCTTCCCACCTATTACTGTCCCTCCAGCCTCACCCCTCCAGCGATCCCTCAGCCCTGGGTGCATGCGCCAGCCCCCTGCTTTTCCTGTCACCCTGCTCTTCGCCTCTCGCTCCTCACCCAATGCTTCGAGCTCTTCGCTCCCCTTCCCATCCTTCATCACGTCTCGCTGAGCCTTTCCCAGGCCTCCCAGCCCATCTCAGTCACCCCTATATTTCATAATCCCCCCACATGCGTGGAGGACACAGGTCCATGCTTATTCCTCTGCTCAGATCCATCTGCAATTTGAAACCTCAGACTGCAGTGTTGGGTGACTCCTCTGACCTCTGTCTGCCACAGCTCCTTCCAGCCCAGACGCATCACGAACCCATTAAATGTCCCACTGGCTCCTTGCTTCCGCCGAGGGCAAACGGGGAAGTCTTGCACGGCTCCCACCCTGCAAGCTCCCAGCGGGTCCCTCAGTGAGTGAGCAAACCCGCCCTTGAGGCCAGAGCTTGCCCCGAGCAATGTCCTCCAGCCCCTGGAAAGAAAACTGCCTATGGATCCTGCTACCCCAAAGAGCAAACTCCCTGTTTCTCCATGCAAACCCAGGAAGGTAAACACTGCGTACAGGCCTCCTCCCATGTCTTACCTCTGGGGAGAAAAAAAACTAAACACAAGGAATAATTTCCTTCCCACACTGGTGCTCTCACTCACTAGTGGAAACACAGGGAAAAGCTCGGCATGCATGAAATACTGCTAAGGAAATGGTCAGCTGCATTCTGCCCTGGGGGAAACGTGTAAGGGATTTCAGTGGAGGTAACGGGCTATTAACACATTTTCCCCCAGTACTGAACTCCATAAAATACTCCACAGCATCTTACATTTTGAAATTTCTTTGACAGCTCCAGGCCCAAGCCCAATCACCTGCCATGCTGACAGCCACGGAGCCAAGAACAAAGCCATGAAACTTCGTGCCCGGGGGTCTTACGGCTGGTTCTAAAGAACCAGGACGAGGCTGAAATGGCTGCCCCAGGTCAGCTCCGTTCCTGCTCTGCCTTAGGCCTGAGTACTTGAAAGCTCTACAGTTGTGTTACCGCTGTTCCCTGTGCTGAGACATGCCCAGATGGGGCAATAAGCTCGGGTTGCCCCTTGTGGACCGTGAATGGGGACTACATAATGGCTGCTTTGTGTCCTAGTTTCTCGCCACGCTGGTGCGACTCTGCTCCCGCAGCCTTGCTGGGACCCTGGGGAGCTTGCTGTGCCCTGCCACCCATATCCAGAGCCCGGGAGCAGGGATGCAAGTCTAGCCTAGAAGGGTCATTTCCTGCGTTCAAGAACGGCAGATAAAAGGCTTCCCTCCGCTGAGGTGGACAAGGGTGGATGAGAACAGGAGTGGTGGGCAAGAGGCTGCTGTCACATGGTTATCTGGTCCAGTTGGATGAGCACACAGCAGAGATTCTCAACTTATGGGCCACATATGCAGCTCTCTGTGTGTTATGTGGGCCGCATCCACACAATATATATCCTACCTGTATGGCCGTGAGGATGTCACATGGGCCACAGCTGTGTGCTGATTGGGCCGCAAGCAGCCAGTGGGCCATGGGTTGAGAACCACTGGCACATAGGAACTGCCAGCCTGATGATCAGACCCAGGGTCCATCTAGTCCAGGGTCTTGTCTCTTACAGTGGTCAGCACCAGGTGCTTCAGAGCAAGGTGCAAGACCCCCACAGTAGACAGATGTGGGATCATTTGCCCCCCTACATTAGGTGTCCTCTTGATTCATTGGTTCTGAATTTGCCACCTTTCAATTTAATTGAATGTCCCCTTGTTCTTGGGTTATGGGACTGGAAACTGCTGTTCTCCTTCTACCTTTTATCACACCCCCACTCGTTCATTTCCTTTCTAAGGTGAACAATCCCAGCCTTCGCTGGGCGGGGCTGTGGTCAGCACGCCGGGGTTCTACACCCAGCTCTGCTCTGTGTGTCTTTGGCCAAGTCCCTTTCTCTTCCCCCCCCAGTTTCTCTGCCTGTGAAATGGGGCTATGTGCTTTCTACATGACAGACGTGTTGTGAGGTTTAGTTCACCTCTGTACAGTGCTTTGATCCTCTAAGACGTCCATCATTGCGGCGTCGCAGTTATGTCTAATAACTCCGGGAGAAAGCAAGTTCCCAACACCCTCTCTGTTCCCAGCTGACTTCTCCTGAATTGCCACGAACGCTAAATTTGTTTCCATGGGTTATTCTAGGCTGGATACGTTCCTATAGCACGCTCCCCACAGTAGTATCTGCGCTCGTTCCAACAGTGCATCAGACAATGCGACCACACCTCTGTCATGTGTTGTTTGTTCTCTCAGCCTCTCCCCAGAGGCAGAATTGTGTGCAGTGGAGTGCCGGGTTTTGGTAGATTTTTAATGAAGATGCCCATTGCTGGGTGTTTATGTTGGAGGAGGCAGGTCAAAGCAGCGTGCCTTGCACTTGGAGTGGAAAGTGGTGAGGTCTGTGATGGTCCTTCGTTCTGGGGGGAGTTAATTCCACAGTCTCAGACCAGCCCCCGGAGAAAGTTCTGTCTCCCCCAAGGAAGAGCTTTGATCTTACTGATGAGAGTTTCATTGTGCTGGAGGAGCCAAGTTGTTGACCATGGCCTTTGTCCTGGAGCTTTACATGCTTTTTTCAATATCCTGGGCCCAGGCCATGAAGCCCTTTGAAGATAAGGACCGAGACCTTGAACATGATTTGGAATTCTATGGGAAGCCAGCATCCGGAGTGGAGGACGGGTGTGATCTGCTCACAGCCTGTGTGGCTGAGGACATTCTGTACTAGCTGGAGTTTCCTATGAAAGCATCAGCTCTTGCCCACGTATATCACAGTGCTGCAATCCAGCAGAGAGGTGATGAAGGCCTGAATAACTGAGGCCAGGTCTTTGTCCACCCAGATGAGATGCAGTCTCCTAGTCAAGCGCAGATGGTAGAAAGTGTTACTCATGGAAACTGCTATGAGAGAGCTCAGCATCAGAGAGAAATCCAACAGCTCGCCTTGAATACAGACTGCACTGACCAGCTGTGGGTTTGCATCAACGAAGATGCTTGCACAGTGGCTGCAAAGCTCTTCAAAATTCTTTCCTCTGCCCACCAGCATCACCTCCATTTTGCTTGGATTCAGCTTCTGCCAGCTGTTCTTCAGCCATCAGCTAATCTCCTCCGAGCACTGGGCCCTCTAGGTGGTAATGGTGCAGTCGTATGTGGTGAAGGATAGGTAGAACTGGGAATCATTTGTATGTTGCTGGCACTTGGATCCATATTTCCTGACCGGTTCACCTTGTGCTTGCATGTAGATGATGAAAAGGCCCAGAGGGAGAATTGATCCTTGTTGTTCTCTACAGGAGAGGGGTCTAGTAGTGGACGTGCAGTTTCCCATCTCTAATCACTGGGTACGTCCCTTCAGGAAGGAATCAATTTAGCTCTCAGGCAAGACAGCAGAATCTCCTGGTCAACAGCATTAAATGGTGCAGAGAGGTCCAGGAGGATGAGCGTTGATGTCTCTCCTCTATACATTGACAGGAGATCATCCATTAGTGAGACCAAGATGATTTCGGTTCTGTGTCCTGGCTTGAATCCAAACTGAAGTGGGTCTAAAACATAGATGCTGGAACTAGGGGTGCTGCTGCGCCCCCTGACTTGAAGTGGTTTCCCTCATATCCAGGATTTACAATTTGGTTCAATGGCTCTCAGCACCCCCACTATACAGGTCGTTCCAGCGCCCCTGCTCTAAAACGCTAGCTTCGGTTAGATGGGCTTGTAGTCAAAGAGTAAAGGGTGTCTGAGAACCGGATCGTTGCCTCCATCTGAACTGCCGACTGTTACTGTGTACTCCATGTATCTTCTGGGAGTATGTCAAGGAGGCTGATAAAGAATATTTGGCCTTCTACCTCATCTCTCATCCAAGGACCTTGAAATGCTTTGCAACGGCTAGTGGATCAAGTGAACACAAGCGCCAAGGAGGGGCAGAGGGAGGAATTATGAGAAGAGGGTGAATAAGCTGCCAAGATTATTCACTCTTATTATTATCTTACGATTCTCTCATTTGGGTTGTGTTTGCTTTCTCCGGACGTTCAAGTGACTGAGTTTCACCCACAGCAATGCGCAGAAATAAACATTTCAAAGTTGTGTGTACAAGTATTTGTGCTGGTATAGCCCCCGGGTGAGTGTGTGGGCCAGGTCCGCCTCTCTGCCAATCCGCAGAGGATAGGAGTCTGTTACAGCCCCTGCTAGGGTAGTGGCCTCTTTTGCTCCAGGTGCTTTCAGCTCTGGAGGTCCCCAAGTTCAGTCCCCGGTGTGTTGGCCAAGACGGCAGCAGTCATATAAGTACCTAGCCCAGTGTGGAGGAGAGGGGCATGTTACAAGTCCCTCTCTGCACTGTAACACACACTCACCAGTGGATTACACTTGCATCTTCACCCACTGGGCAAATGGGAACACCCTCATGGGGCTTATCTGCCCAGTTGTAACTGACGTAATCCAGTGCTTTATTTGTGCCAGGGCTGAGCCTGGAAATTCATAACCCCGGCACCTCTGGGCTTGCCACGTCAGCTATGAAAGTGAAAAAAAAATTTTTTTTGCTGGAGCCCTGGCACCTCTTTCATTGCAAATTAAGCGCTGAAGTCATCCAACGTTGAATTCAGAGTTAATGCAGTGCAGTGTTCAGGATCACCAGTCGCAACAGAAATTTTCTGATGAACTGGATGGACTCAGGGTCTCCAGCAAAAAAAAGAGGCAAATATTCCTGATGAATGGTTTGCTCTGGTCTAGGAATTAGCGTGACAGGTAGGAGGCCGTGTAAGTAAAAACGAATGGGATGGAATTTGCCTGGGGAAAACCTGGACACTTCCTGACAGTTTGATCTATTGGACCATGGAACATTCTCCGAGGGAAGAAATGGAATCAACATTGCTTGGCATTTTTAGCACTAAATTGAACAAAATGCTGGCAAACCACCATGCATTGCCGGGGACAAGGACTGAGGGTCGGGTGTGTGTGTGGGGGGGGATCCTGTACTGTTCGATTGCAAGACTTTTCCTCTGATTTTGGAGGAGAAACTTAGGCATGGTGAGGTGCCAGAGCTGGGTATACGGAACCCAGGAGTCCTGAATATTGTGTGCACCTTGCGCCTAGTCCCATTTCCACGAGACCAGCAGGCTCATGCGACTGTGCAGAACAGAGAGCCCTGAGAGATGGATTTGGCTTTTCACTGCAGCCCCAAGCGCTCTGCTCCGAAGCCCTCAGCCTCTCTCTCTGTCAGGTTTGTGGCTGACCGCAAGCCTGCAGGAGTGGTTTATCTAGAGACAGAGCACACCCACTTCCCCAGCTGCTGAGTCAGGCTGTTCCCTTCGCTTGCCTCGCAGCTCGGGTACATTGTGTCCCAGCTCTGCTGCGCTGGCACCTGGCCCAGCTCACATCAGCTTCTCACTCTTGTTTGTGTTCTCATCTTGCACTGAGGGCTGGTTTGCAGCTCAGCAACCCTCCCCTGCCCACCCCTCTCCTTGGCTCCAAAGGGATAGGGAGAGGAGGAGTGAGTGGGCGGGTTAGCAGGGGCACCTCTGACACGGTGGGGTTGGGGGGGGGCTGAAGAAGTGGCTCAAAAATGAATGGCCAGTTTCATAAGAGATTAACTGGGGTCATCTGTACACCGAGTACATATTATTGTAGCTTCCCCCTCCACCCCCCCCCCCCCCCGCGTCTCCTATGAGGCTAACCAGCCAAATAACGAGACCCAGTATCTAGATATGACATACAAGTTTGTAATCATCTCAAGGGAGACGTATATCTGCTACACACTCAAGATATTAGTCAGTCGAATGCATATGCTTCCCAAGGACCCCAGGTCATATAAAGATCTCTGCTCCTTTTGCATCACCCTGTGTCATTTCCCAGGGCGCTTGAATGAGGGGATTTGGCCCTTAGCCCTTGACCGGGTAGCTCGCTTCACTAGCCATTCAAATGTTGTTCTAATGCCCCTGGTGCTGTTGTGTAAAATGTCACAGAATGATCCAACCCGCTCACAATAACTAAGGGCTTCGAGTGCAGACAGAGCATGGCTCCGGAGACAGGAGCAGACGCAGCCTTTGGATGTAGTTAGCTGCGGTGGGTCTGTCGGGGTGCTCTGAAAAGTCTGGGGCAGCCCCATGGCTGTGTTAGCAACCTTGGTCATGGCAATAACCCAGGTGGCTTGATAGAGAAATTCCACCACGTTTACAGAACACCTTGAAGTCCCAGCAGAGAGCGGGGCCCCTTGTGCTAGGTGCTGTCCATATACTTAGGAGACAGTTCCTATGCCACAGCCCAGTCTGATCAGTGTGGCAGTGTGAGGGTTAGTTGCCCCCTTGCCCCTGCTCAAGCGTTTGGGCTGGGGGGCCTGCCCCTCAGCAGGAACCCAGGGAGCCCCCCTTCTCTCCCTAACCGTTGCTGCACAGAAATGGGGTTTCACTTCTGCAGAAACTTGAAGCCATAAGTAATGGGGCAGGAGCTGCACAGCCAGCTGTTCCCCAGGGCCCAGCCCCATTTACAATCTAACTAGACATGACGGAGAAAGAAAGCATTTCCCGTATTTTACAGATGGGGAAACTGAGGCACTAGAGAGGTCAAGGACCCGATTTTCAAATAAGCTCAGCACACTGGACGCTGAGCACTTGGAAATGTGCCCTGAACACTTCTGAAAACCTGGTCTCACAGGACTTGCCCAAGGTCACACAAAGAGTCAGTGGTAGAGATTGGAATTAAATCCAGATCTCCTGAATCAAAACCCAGTGCCTTCCTCATAAGGCCAAACTCCCTCTTAGAGGTTCTATTGACTCCAGAGTGCAGCTGGATGTATTTGGAAAATCATATTTATTCTCCAAGCTCTGTCTCTTAGATAGGATTGGATAGAAAAGCTCTGACTCAAAACTATAGAGACGCTCAGAGACCAATGCAGAATGTCAGGTTTCAGAGTAACAGCCGTGTTAATCTGTATTCACAAAAAGAAGTGAGCTGTAGCTCACGAAAGCTTATGCTCAACTAAATTGGTTAGTCTCTAAGGTGCCACAAGTACTCCTTCTCAATGCAGAATGTGTGACTAAAGAGGAAACCAACTTCAAAGGAGCCCACCAGCAGCTAGTTACAGGAGGACAACCTCACTGGTGGCGTGCAGCTGACCAGTGGATTTATTCTTAGCTGTGAATTCCCTGACTGTCTTGGTTTAAAAAAAAAAATCTTGGCATTATTTTTAACACTGGTTTTGGTGAATACCTAGCTGCGAATGGTGCTGTGTGCGCCCTCTTCACGTGAGGTAGGGTTAATTGTTCTGGGTCAACAATTTGTAAAATTGGCAGCTGAGGACCGAATGTGCTTCATGACTGAATGTAAAGTGCTTTAAAATCCTTGCCTACGCAGTACTGTGCATGCCCGATTCTGCGTGGTCGTTAGCCCTGTCCGCTCCTCGTGAACCCAACGAGGTGTAGCGAGTTTGCAGGACCTGGCCCTAGCCTGGAAACACTTAAGCATGTGTTTAATGTTAGTCGCATGAGTAGTCCGATTAACTTCCACGAACCTGCCGTTACAGGGCCTAAATCGCAAGCCACGTGAGCCATGGGGCCAAGTTAGCATCAAGTGGCTGGGATGTGGCTAGCTTGGAAGAGTGTGAACAGGACGTTATGCCACCCATGATGTGCCGGGAATCTTTTTGCCTCATCCCAGGGCACTAGCCAGTACCCGCACCACAACCGTGCCCACCCCACCAGCTGCATCTTGCCACGGCAGACTCCGTTGTGGCCAAGCGTACCGAGCAAAATTGAACCGGGGAGGAGGAGGCAGGCGAGCAGTCTGTGGAAAGGAGTTTTCCCAGCTGCCAGAGCTGCTCTAAAGGAGGGCACTGCGACTCGCCAGCCAGCCAGCACTCTGAGTTCTACTGTTTCTGGGTGCTGCCCTATCATCTCACTGCAGCTATCAGCAGGAAACTTTCCCCCCCACCCCCCTTCTCCCTCCCCTCCAATTCCCAAGTCACGACCTGGGAGGAGGTTGGTACAGTTTGTTACGATCAGGCCGGAATGTACTTTGTGTTACAAATGGCCTCAGGCCAGGACTCAGAAGCCGGACTTTATTTATACTTCCCTGCTCCAGGCTCAGCTACATCCTGCTGTCAGTTACTTCTGCTTTTATCTGCGAGGGGGATGATCTGGTCTTAAAAAGCCATTCATACTATTTAATGCATGGAAATAGATTTGTACCCTGCCTGTCTGCTCTCCAGGCTGCTAACTCGCAATTAATTTACAGACTTGTAAATTTTTTACAAGCCCATTTTTAAAATAGAGCAAGATAATATTTTGCTCTTTCATCTGGTGGAAGTTGTTAGAGAAGAAGTGCTTTCTAGTGAGTAAAAAATACGAGTGAGATCAGCCTCCTAGTTCTGTTAGCGACTCTGTATAATCCTGACCAAGTCTCGTAACCAGTTTGTGCCTCAGTTTCCCACTGAGTACAGTGAGGCCTACCTCACAGGGAGAGTGTGTGTGCAAATCATTGCACTGAGAGCCTCAGATGGAAAGCACTAGGGGAATGGCAAAATAGCTTCTTGATTCTAGATTTAGGGGACTTCTTTGAGATAGAAATAGACAGGATCCTAAACCAGAAGTTTATGGATCCAGAACACCTTTGTAAATCTTTATCCTGTGTTCACTGACGTCAACAGGAGCGGAACCCTCCTGTAAACAATCGCAACTCACACCTCATTTTCCCAACTGCGAGGTAGGTCATGTTATTTATTTGGAGACCTAAAAACTGCACTACGGAATCTATGGAACATTCAGATAACAAGGTTCGACCGAGTGTGAGTGCCCTCCCCATGGGGTCCGGAGTTATTGGCCTCTTCTCACACCTGAAATATCATCACCAGAAATGTGACTCAGCAAAAAGAAATGAGAATATTGTACCCAGTCTGTGGGTAGCTAGGAGTTCGCAGTCAGCACTGCCTCAGGGAGTATAGCCTCGGCCTGTGAATGGAAATAGAACTCTGGCCTCTTGCTTCAAAAACACAGGCTGTAGCCACTTGAACTCAAAGGAAAATATCAGTTTGCTGGTAGTACCCTCTGCCTAGGACACAATTGAGCAGCTGTGATCCAATCCAGCAGAGGGCAGTGGCACACAGATGCACATTTACCAATGTGATATATGCCATCATGTGCCAGCAATGCCCCTCTGCCATGTACATTGGCCAAACTGGACAGTCTCTATGCAAAAGAATAAATGGACACAAATCTGACATCAGGAATCATAACATTCAAAAACTGGTAGGAGAAGACTTCAATCTCTCTGGCCACTCCGTAACAGACTTAAAGGTGGCAATTTTGCAACAGAAAAGCTTCAAAAACAGACTCCAACGAGAAACTGCTGAGCTTGAATTAAGATGCAAACTATATACCATTAACTCGGGTTTGAATAGAGGCTGGGAGTGGCTGGGTCATTACACATATTCAATCTGTTTCCCCATGTTAAGTATCCTCACACCTTCTTGTCAACTGTCTAAATGGGCCATCTTGATTATCACTACAAAAGTTTTTTTCTCCTGCTGATAATAGCTCATCTTAATTAATTAGCCTCTTACTCCATCTTTTCATGTTCTCTGTGAATATATATATATATATATATATATATTCTTACTATATGTTCCAGTCTATGCATCCGATGAAGTGAGCTGTAGGCCACGAAAGCTTATGCTCCAATAAATTTGTTAGTCTCCAAGGTGCCACACGGACTCCTCGTTCTTTTTGCGGATACTCATTGACGCTGGTGTCAGTGGAGATTTTTGGGAGGGGGATGCGGGGACGCTCTTCACACCTGAGCCTATGCTGCTCACCACTTTCATGCAGTGACTACAAGTGTTTCTCACCTTGAATAAAGCCATTGCCAATTGGATATTAAATACCCTGATCCTGCACTGCTTATACCCTCAAACTCCCATGGAAATCAGGCCCACGAGAGAGAGAGAGAGAGAGGCAGGGGGTGGAGAAATCTTGGAAGCAGACAGCCTGCAGGATGCAGCACCAGCTCTTGCAGAGCTTGTACTTCTAAGCTTTGTCTAAGTTAGCACATTCTGTACCCTTACTGACAACAGCTAAGTATTAGCATGAATGGGGCTGCACCATTTTAGGTAGTCTCAAGACAAGCTGCTCCAAACAGGTGGTCTTGACATGGCATTGAAAATGGTTTAAGTGCTTGGATAGACAAGGATAAAACCCTTGTCATCACGGGGGTGCAGCCTCGCCCGTGGCTGACAGCTAGTACAGAATGTGCTTTGCGGTAGGCAGGCTATTGTGTAATACAGAGACCGATCTCGCAGTAAACACTGCATAGTCCCGCTGGGTTAGACCCAGGTTCACGCGAGCAATGGCAGGCAGTGCTGCCACCGTTCAGTGCGAATGGCCAGGCTCACGGTTGACCTCCACGTGTCAAGGATTCTTGTGCAACCGGATCACTTCCCCTCTCTTCAGGTTAAAACTTGGCACAGTGCAATGGCAGCCTTGGAACAAATATATTTAGAAAACGTCAGAAAAAAGAAGGAGGAAAGGGAATTGGTGTGTATGAATGAGGCAACTGCTTGTACAGGCTGTGCAATCGACACCTACTCTACCAGCGGAAAGCAATCCAATGCTAGATTTAAGTTCAAAAGGCACCCGGCGTATCCTTACATGGGAAGTGTATGGCACCTCCAGAAACAGGCCAGCTCATTTGCAATGCAGCTTCTCAGATATGTGGCAATACACACGTCATGGGATGCACGAGAACTGGCTGCCAAATCCTCAGTTATTTGGCACTTCCAAATTGGATGATCAGAACATCAGCTTACTTACTTTGCTGTTTTAACATGGTTCTTATTTTGGGGCTCAAAGCAGCCACCTTCTGAGGAACCAGTGCAAAGAGCTGAACCCCCCTGAAAGTGTCGCCGATCAAATTCAAGGCATTTTGGGGGTTCCTTTTCCCCTCCCCCCCGGCAAGCGAATACTGAGGAATGGAAACCTTGCCTGGTAAACATGACTCAAAACTTACCAACTTAACAGCGCAGGGTGAGGGGGAAACCAAAAGGAAGCCTATTTGTTTTTAATCTAAAATGTGCTGGAGGGATTTGCTGATGTGGCTTTTAGATTTAAAGCAGCATAGCGGGGACTTCTTTTTCTCCTCCATCTCAAGTGGTTAAGGCAGATAACACAGCCTATTTTTAGAATGAGACACAGATGAATAAAAATATCCCTTTTACCTCCACTCTCACGTCATATCAGATGCTGCTGAGATTCTCAATGCCACAAAGACAAAAAAGCGACAGGATCCTGCCTATGTCGAAAGGGAGAGAGAGGTCTTATAAATGGGGGTTGGTTCTGCTGTATTAATTCTTGCAACAAACTGATCTGGCTAACCCTGAGCTTGTCCTCAAAGGCCTCTCCCACACACAAACACACTGGAGCCAAGGTAATGAGCTTGGAGTCAACCTAGACAGCTCTGCCTCATGCAATCAGGTAGTACATCAAGACCAGCTGTCCCATTTAGGCAGAACAGCCAGTCCCTATGGTAGCAAAGTATTGGGAGATTATTTATGGTGTCATAGCTTGGGAGGAACAGAGATTTTCTGTAGAGGTGATGCTGTAGTTCATGGTAGAGGGTGATATTGAGCTGTTGTTAGCATGAAGGACCAACCTGGTTGCACCACATGCTCCCGCAGGAAAACTCTTCGAGAGGTGAAATTTGTGGATATTCCCACCCCACCTCGTAGGGCTGGCATTAAGCATTCACGATAGGGACAGATTTTCAAAGCAGCTCAGCATCCAACGTGTTGAGCTCTTCTGACAATCTCTCCCATGCTGTCTAAAGGATGGAGGGGAGCCAGTTTCACCTAACAAAGCCATTGCCCTGAGATCTATAGGATTTCCCTGCAGACTCGGTGTAACAATGGAAGCCTGGGAGCAACTCCATGAAAAGGCCAGCCTTTCTGCATTACTACCCTGGCTTCCCCGTCCCACCTCATGCAGCTCATTTCTGAGATGATCTAATCCCCCTCCTTGCACCTGGGCCAAGACCCCTACCAAGTGGCTTTGGAGCAGGAAGTTTTAACACCGTTGGGGTCAGAACTAATTCCCATAGAGACTTCCTGGGGGCGCTGCTCTCTCTGATGCTGATTAGCTGTGTTCCTCTCCCCTTCCTGCCCCCTTTGCTTAACAGAGCCCTGACCACTTGATAGTCACATTCAGGGAATTAGGATGGGGGTAGGGTGGGGTGGCCGTTGTTACTCCTCTCTCTCCTTACACACTTGCCAGATGCCTTTGGTTGATCTTTGTGCATGTTTCACCTGAGTTGGTCCTATATTTCTAAAAGCTTTGCCAGAGTCCCAAAGCCATAGCACAGAGATGCACAGGGTATAACTGGAGGCACTCCTTAACACGGGCCGTGTGTGGAAGGTATTGTCCAGAAGACTCGAACATGTGTACTATGCATGGCATAGAGAGTATATATTACTAGTTTAGAGTCCAAGGTTACTAATGGGGCCTAGACTCATGATAAGGGAGCAGGTCCTGGCTGCACTCTTTCTAGACACAACATACTGTACATCATTTCCTGCTATACGTGGTTTCTGTTCACATGGTACCAGTCAGCTTAGGCACCTCATGGGCCAGCTGGTAGGGGCTGAACGTTGTGCCACCCTGGCTAGTAAGATTAACAAACTTAGGCTCTGTCAGGCCAGCAGAGGAAGCAGTTTTCAGTGATAGAGGTTCTTCCCCTTCCTCCCCCTGTTCCAGATTCCCAGCCCCAGGCCCTAGATGTACATGCATAGGGATGATGGTTATCTTGAGCAGGCAAGCTGATGAGCTGCAATGGCAACTCACAATGGAAGAGGTGTAGCTATGACCCGAGCCAGTACGGGGGTACTGACATCAGATGGAGGATGAGCTGGTAACTGGTGTTACTGCACAAGTTGTTTTGCTCTACTCTGTGCAAAGAACCACCACATCTCCTACACACCGTCACTAAGAAGCTCTGAACAGCATCCTTATTAATAATAAATAATGCTATGCCATGGCTAGAACTACCTTATCCCCCCCCGCCCCCCCCGTCCCACGCCAACTATTGCCAGAGCATCTAAATATACATAGATAAAACACTCCTGGGTACCTGTAGCTATGTGAAACTTATGAGCTATATTATATGTGCTCCCGTACAAATATCCAATGTACTTTCTTATCCGGTGTTTTCCTGTGGTTAACATTAAATAACTTTTTCATAGCAAATACTAGAAGCTACAGTAAGTTTTAAATTATATTAAGGTTATATCCTAAACAGCCAAAGCCAGGAAATTGGGGCTTACACAACTGGCAAGCTCTGCTCAAGAGAAGCCCAGCACTAGAATAACAAGGTATTTGTGTTAGGATCGAGGTGCTTTGGAGTCGAATGTGTTGTCCGGGCTCAGGACTGGAGTAGCAGAGGCTGCTGCTGGTCATGACTCAGTGCACTAGGAGAGCAGGGGAGAGGGAGATGGGCAGGACTGAAAAATGTGGTTAACATAGCAGGGGGGCCCCAGTGCCAGAGCTTTATGTGAACCCAAGATTGGAGTGGTAAGCATCACTACTGGTCAAGGGAATGGTGCATTGGTAGATCTCTGTGGGGAAGCCTGTCAGCTATATACCTAGCTGAAATTGTTGCTATTAAGGCTTCACTTACTCATCTGCTCCAAATTCACTTATGAAAGCCTGAGAGAAAAACAAGCAATCTGAGGCTTCTATTTTGCTCTAAAGTCAACCACTTTAACATAAGCATTGCAGAGGGCTCGGAACATTGTGATCTTACATAACGTATGTGCTGCAATACGCTGGCACAAATAGGGTGAATCGAGGACAGAGTGGCTGCCTTAACTGTGAATTTCCTGGCTTTTGTGAGCTTACGTCAGTCTCACTGTTATTTTAATGTGTTTTTTAAACTGTAATCTCCCTTTTAAATGGAGATTAAAAAATAAAATAAAGAGGGGGGAGAAATAGGAGTAAAATGGACGCTGTATCTGTCTTTAAAGTAGCTAGACTCTGGTATGGAATGTCATCTGGATTCTAAAGATCTTTTTGAAAGAAAATTCCATCACCCTCTCGCCAAGGAATTGTAAAAAAGCGACCATTTTTGTGGTACAACACAAACCCCATGAGTGATCTCCCCCTGCTGGTGTCTAGGATAAAAAGCTGTGGACTCTTAGAATTATGCATATTTTCTGAACAAAAATAACAATAAAGTGATCGGTCTGTGTTTACTTGGGTTTTTTTGTATTAAAAACACACAATTGCTTGTTAAATGGAAAACTAAAACTGTTTGGGACACGGACGGGGAAAGAGTGTATCTTTCAATCTTCTAGAAAATGTTTAAATTCAGAGTAAAAATCATGATGGTAGACTTTCTTCTCTCATATATTTCATTTCCTTACTATCAGTGAAATTTAGTAAGATCCATATTTTCCCCACTATATTTTAAAGAAGGGAAAGCGCTGTTAAAGTGAGTGAGTCCTTGTTACAGTGAACTAGCTATCTGAACATTCAGCTTCAAGTTAAACTCCTCATTTCCAGCGTGTTCTGGTGGTGTCTAATTAAAAATGCAAAAACCTAATGTTATTCAACATTGTATCAAAGAACAGAAGCTCTAAGGAAGACTTTGATAAACATTATAAATCCATTGACAACTAAGCACATTCCTTGGTCATCTATTGTCGTAATACAGGGAAATAGCCGGGTCAAAATGCAGATTTGTAAGAACTAGCATTCCTAATATGAACAGAAATGCCTTATTTCATATTTATACAGCATTCAAGACAATGGGGTCCTGATTCTAATTCTGTCTGGGTGCTGATTGTCATTCAAATAGAGACACATTTTCAAAAGACATCAGGGTTAGATTTTGAAATGTTTACCACCCACAACTGGAGGACAGATTTTTAAGAGTTCAGCCTATTGGGGTCAAAGGCATGATCGAAAATCTGGCTACCTAATTTGGTGCCTAAGTGAGAGCTGAGCTGTCTTGAAAATCTGACTTTAGTTGTGGGTGTTAACTCCTGCTGAAAACTCATGGCCATAGCGTCTTCATGAAATATTTCTTATCTAGGTCCCTTTTGCAGTGTGTCCAACCCAAACACTGCAGCATTTGTGCTACTGCAAGAAAACCTGAAAGTGAAACTGACTAGAAATACAAGTAACTAGGCTAATTTCCTTGTCCAGGCTGAGTGATACAAAAAGGTAAACCAGGTTCAACCCTACTGAAAAAGATAGTTTAAAAAAAAAAAAGCTTTATTTTTTTCTAATCTGTGGCGACTCTCCAGCCCAGATTAGTGTTTTCATTCAACAAATTTCTTTTTTAAACCAAACAATAGCTACCCTGATTATTACAACACTTCATGGCTGCTCTGAAATAATGCCTTTCTATCATTAACTTTCAGAGAGTCACAAACGATTTATTTCTCTACAGCTCTATTTTTTTAAAGTCAAGGGAAAACATATGTCCAGCTAAGGGTGCTGCTAGTCTAATATTAAACCCACAGTAACAAGGGAAATTGAGAGTGCAGTTCGTGTTTACCTCCATTCTCCCCCTCTACCGTTGCTGTGTCTCTACACTGTGTTTATAACATGCCATGGGTGCTGCAATATCCAGACACATGCAAAGAGGTGGGTTGAGGATGGAGTTTTTGCTTTGAAAGGGGGAGGGAGGGGTACACTGACAGGGTCCTGCAGGCCTTAAATTGGGCCCCTTATTCACCAACTTTGTGTTGATAAAGGAGAATTTAGTAGGACTCTTCCCCCCCGCCCCACCCTTTCCTTTCACCCCTGGTCCTGGAGCAGCCATTTCATAGCTGTTACTGTAACAGTGTCCACAGCCCAAACAAGTGGCCCAATTTTTCACAAGAGCTCAGGCCCCCCTGAGTGTTGAACTCCTTTGAAAACCTGGCCATAAGGTGTCACCGTGGGGGAGCTGCTGGGTCCTCAGCCCTTTTGAAAACCAGAAATCTGGGCCAGCGGACCTAGGTAAAGAGTAGTTTACCCAACCACCCACTTCCCCCAGATAATGGCAGCAAAATGCAGCAGTGTCTGTGTTTGTGTTTGTATGTAAAAATGGAGGGAAGAGAAAATCAGAGGAATGGAAGCCACAAGCCTGTTGCTTGGTTTTGCTCCAGTGAAAGGAAATTGCTTAAAGGAACAGGGCCACTTCATCTGGCAAACAGAAAATAAATAATTATCTAGGAATCGCAGGTTCTATACCTGCTGCTGAGTCCTCTGCCCCCTTGTGTGGCCTTACGCTCTGCATGATCATGAAAGGTGGTAACATGTTTTTCTTTCTGCTGGTGCTGCCTCAGGGACCCAGACAAACCCCAGGCGAAACTGACTATCCAGGGGAAACCATGAAACTGACTATGTACCAAGTGCTGTCATGCTGAAAAAGGGACACAAAATAACTTCTCCAGTCTTCCAGCTGCAGTAATTTGAGATGTTACAAGTAATAATGCAGGGCATTAAAAACGCCAGACTTCCAGCACTAGGTAGCTTATGCTCAAATAAATTGGTTAGTCTCTAAGGTGCCACAAGTCCTCCGGTTCTTTTTACTCTTGCTACACTGTCAGGCGAGGAAAGTTGTGCTGATCTTCCAGTCTAAATGCCCATTAAGGTCGTATCTTTGCCCTGAACCGTTGTGCTGTTCAGTCATAATGGGCTTCAGGCAGGTAAGAGCCCAGAATGTGTGTGCAAAGTGCAGGATCTTCGCTACCTTCTGCCTGTCGCTAACACTTTTCTGATTTGATGCCGTGTGCGGCTGGGCTGCTTCAAGTTGTGGGTTGCTTGATTACCGCTGAGTTCCGTACCGTTGCTTTCGTATAGGTTTCATGTTCGTTGGGTTGGGTTTTTCCGTTGTACCACGCAACACCGGCTTGGGCTGATCTGTGGGTTTGGGGCTATGGGTTGCACCGACGGTTTGGGGGTTGCACCGGGGGTCGGGAGTTGCACGGGAGCGGTGGGATCGCATCGACTGTTGCGGGGAAGGCACCGGGTCTGAGAGGTTTGCCCTTGCACGGATGGTTTGGGGGAGGGTTGCACCGGGGCTGGGAGGCTGCACTGACAGTTTGGGGGTTGCCCGAGGTCTTGGGGGGGTTGCCCTCAGGATGTGGGGCGTTGCACCGGGGCGGAGGGGTTGCCCTGAGGATTTGGGGGGTTGCACACAGTTTGGGGGCGTTACAGGGAGGCTGCGGGGTGCACCGACGGCGTGGGGCCGTGCAGTGAGGATCTGGGGGCGTTGCACGGGGGCTGCACTGAGGATTTGGGGGGCTGCACTGAGTTTGTCCGGCTGCGGCGCTGCCCCGCTCTCGCACAGGGAGCTCGAGGCTGCGAGCTGCTCGCGGCAAAGGGGCTGGGAAGAAGCCGCCTTATTTACATGCGGGAGGAGCGGTAGCCAATGAAGAAGCGCCTCGGGTGCCCTTGACCTAGACGGGCAGGCTCGGCGGCCAACGGGCGCTCTGAGGGGCGGGGCCGAGCGGGGGCAGGCGGGGGTCTCGGGGCCGGCTCCGGCCCGGCGCTCGGTGTCAGTCCTAGCCCGGCAGCGGCGGGAGCGGGAGGAGGCGGCAGGTACCGGCGCCCCCGGGGTGGCGGGACCGCGGCTTAAGGCGGGGGCGGTTCCCCCCGACACCGTCCGCCTCTGGGGCAGTCCCCCCGCCCCTAGGGGCAGCCCCCTCCCATAGTGAGGGGCAGGGCCCCCCCACCTCCTGGGGCAGCCCCCTCCCATAATGAGGGGCAGGGCCCCCCCACCTCCTAGGGGCAGCCCCCTCCCCATAGTGAGGGGCAGGGCCCCCCCCACCTCCTAGGGGCAGCCCCCTCCCATAGTGAGGGGCAGGGCCCCCCCACCTCCTGGGGCAGCCCCCTCCCATAATGAGGGGCAGGGCCCCCCCCACCTCCTAGGGGCAGCCCCCTCCCATAGTGAGGGGCAGGGCCCCCCCCCACCTCCAAGGGCAGCCCCCCTCCCCATAGTGAGGGGCAGCTTCATGGGCAACTTTGGGTCCAGGCTTCCCCCCCACTGCACCCCAAGTTTCTCCCCTCTCCTAGAACAGCCCCCTGCTTCCCCCTTCCTGTCTCCCCCAAACCCTCCTCCTTACCCCTTACACTCGCAGACCGCCCCCTCCCCTCCACCTTGTATGACTTCTGCGTGGATGTATGTTGGGAGAAGAATTACATCACCCAAAGGAACATTATGGGGAGTGTGGGTGTTTTTTGGGGGAAGGGGGAGGATGAATTACACCCCCTCCAATAGGGGAAGTTTATAAAATGAGATGGTTTCCATTTTAATATTTCTGCCGAGAGGAAAGTGAGGGGGGATATAATTCCCCTGCTCTCCCTCCCCCCCAATAACCAGTAACATAGAGACCCTGGTCTAGGAGGTCATGAAGAACTGTGGATGGAACTGCTGTAATATTGCATTGTGTATATTTAT
Organism: Chelonia mydas; assembly: GCF_015237465.2. Classification (NCBI taxonomy): domain Eukaryota; kingdom Metazoa; phylum Chordata; order Testudines; family Cheloniidae; genus Chelonia; species Chelonia mydas. The sequence goes on along the minus strand of NC_051261.2, from coordinate 11,718,936 downwards.
TGAAAGCGCTGTGTAAGAGCCAGGTGGTAATAGTAACATTGGAGGAAGGTAATTGAGGAGGCATGGAGGAAAGGGGACAAAGGAACTTGGTGGGATGTGGGATCAGGAAGAACCTGGAGAACGGGTGGGTTATTTGTGCTGTGGATAAAGGATCCCCGGTAAGTATCACAGGAGGAGCCTCCTGTGTATGGAAGGTGTGTGAGATTGGAGTATCTGTGTAATTGTCATGGTCCTTACTCTTGGGAGGTAGCTCTATCTTATGCTCTGCTCCTAACCAAGGATTTCAAATCGTTTTTTACAAAACGTTGTTATCTCTATAAATGCAATTATGCAAGGATAGGGAAGGCAGTGTCCGTTGGTTGTGCTAGTTTTTTTTTGCTTTAGGATCTGCTGGCTGGGGTTACTTTTTTTTGTTGGGGGGAACAGAATGTTAAAAAAAAACAAACCAGTCAGTTTAAACTCTTGTGATGTGCCCTTTGTACTCTTGGAGACTAGGCAGAATCTGCGGGTGCTGTTGAATTCTGAAAGAGCCAGGTGAAAGGACCGGATTAAATCAAACCTTAAACAGATGATTGAGGGTGAGGGGGAAGTGTGTTTCAATTTTCACTGTACAGTCATATCGGATCTACCCTGTGCGTGCCTCCAGCAAAATCAGAGTAGATGCAGAATCTGTTTTAATCTCACTCTGCACGGAAAAAAAGTGAGTTAAGAGTCTTTGCTTTGAATATTTGGTCTAATTGTGTTACAACTGTGATATTTAAATATCATTTTGATCTGGAAATTTTAAGTTAAATTGACTCTGCAGCCACCCTGTTTTTTCCAGTCATTTAAAAAGTTATATATAGATTAATCTTCTTTGTCCCATATCTGAGATTTCACCTGTTTTCAGACTGAAATGTCAAACAATTTTAGATCAACTGATTGAGAAGTGGTCTACTTTCACTGTAGGCAGCCCTGTATCCTTTGCTGAAATATTGTTTTGTAACTTCCTACAGCAGTGCTCTTCAATGAATCGGAACATGGTCTGCAGCCATGATAATGGTGCACTAGGAGAGGATGTTTTTTAATCCAGTTGTGAAAGCACAGTGTTGTCACAAAATGAGGTTCCTGTGTAATGACACTTACCTAAAAATGTCCCATGGATTTTTAAAGTAGGCATAGAGAATATAACTCAGTGCAATTATCATATATAACCCAAAATAAACATGATTGAAGGCTCTTGCCCTTGCTTTTTCTCTCATTCCATAGCCCAAATAGCTCGGGTGAAGTTGCTATTTTCCTGCTGCTAACTGCATATTCAGATGTGCATATCAGTGCCACAAAGGAATATTATTTACCTGAAGAGCTGTAAGAGCCCTTGAAGGGTAAATTCAGAAATAATATGTAATGTCTCCAGATGATTAATTCTGGTTCATATTTCCAGTGCTATATTCAAGGTTCCTTCTTTGATGCATCATTTAATTGATCCTGTCTGTGAGTGAAATTGACCATCTTAAACAAACCCGAGCTTTGCTATGTTCAGTACCACAGTGTAGACAATGCCCTTAAGGTGCCAGTTTGGGGAGTCTCTTTTCATCAGATGAGTGAATTGATTCCATTTAAATATTGCTTCCTCAAATATCAACCTTTTTTTAGGACAGATCATTTAACTCAAAAACTTTCTCTACATGGCGCTGGGAAAGATGCTTCTACTTGATTTCAAACACTTAGGTTTGGCACTATCCACGGTGACTGTGTTAGAAATTGGTATTATAAATAGGATTGAAAACACTGTTTACCCCATCCTCATTGATTAATCAAGTTGTATTAGAGAGAGGGTTACCTGGAACCATGTGTGAACACTGCCCCATAAATATAATTGTGGACCAGGAACCAGAGAAATGCTGTTTGGCACAGGTTAAAACAAGGCTGGCTCCTTTTGGCAGACTTCATAAAGATGCAGTTGGGTTGGGTCAAAATAAGGTATTCCTAAATGGAAAATGAATGAGGGCAAAGGATGTTGCTCTCAATCTACAAATTCTGCTTTGAGTCCTGTATGTTCTGGCTTTTAATCTTTTTGAATTCTATTTAGATTCGATTTTAAACACTGTAATATACGTTACAGGCTCTTGAATTACAGCAAGCATTTGAGGGGTATAAAAACCAAGGAGGCAGAAGAAATGATTACTGAGATGCAAAACATAGTATCAAGTAGCGGTGGGATGAAACTGAGAAAAGAACAATTTGTTTGCAGTGCTGTGGGTTGTTTTTTTTTTTTTTTCAGAACAAAGATGTAGTCCCTGCCCTGATGATCTTATGATGTAATATTAGATGCAAAGTCATGAATGAGGGCAACAAATATTTAGGGTGTAGGAGGATGAAGGGGAGTGGAAGGACAAAGTGTTGCAGTAAGATCACACACTTAATTTAGGCACAAACATGTCTTGGTATTACAGTTACTTTAAAAAAAATGTTTGGGGCATTTAGGTTAAATAGCAGGAAAAAATACCAAACAGTAGGATCAGTTAGTGTGCAGTAATCTTCCAAGAGGTTGAAGCCCCACTGGCTGAATCCAGGAGGTAAATGTGCTTAGTGGTTAGAGCAGGGGACTTGAGAGACAGAGCAGGGTTTTGTGCCTGCCTCTGTCACTACATTTTGTCCCCTAGGGAAGTCACTTCAACTCCTTATCTCTGGTTTTCCCCATCCATAAAACAGGATTAAATACCCATTTGGCTATGCAGTGTTTTGAGAGCCTCTAATAAAATTATCTGTACTTACAAAGTATTTCAAACTGAGTTGGACAAAACACTAAAGGATGATGTACTATAGAGAAAAGCCCTAATTAGGCAGGGAAGGGACAAAATAACACTGTAGGTGTGTTCCATTTCTGACTCTTACTATGGCCTGGGCTACACTTAAAACTTAGGTTGACATAGCTACAGCACTCTGAATGCTTCTGTCGATTTAGCTGCTGTTGCTCAGGGAGGTGGAGTTCCTACAGTGATGAGAAAAAACCCCTTCTGTTGCTATAGTCCACCTCTATGCTACAGGGTTACAGCCGCATAGCTGCAGCACCATACCTATGCTGCTGTAATACCGGAAGTGTAGACAACCATACTCTACACAGTGATGTACATTTTACACATGGCTTTACAAAGCAAGGCATAATCCTTATCCTGAAGAACTCATATCCTAATGTGGACGAGACAGATGCAAGGCTACGTGGAGATAAAGATGAGGGAAGGAGAATGAGGAGGCTAGTTGGTGAAGAGAATGAGGATTCTTGGGGAGGAGGGATTCAGAGAAATAAAGGGTGGGGCTGGCAGATTTTTCTAAGGCCAGTGGAGAGTGTGAGAGCGAGAGTAAAATTGATAATAAGAAAGATGAGGGAAGCAGCAAGGCAGGAGAACTGGGAGGAATGTAGGAAGGAGGTGTGGGAGGGAAGACATGGAAATGTAGGAGGAGATTAGATCCAATGTCATTGGGGCTGAGTCTATGAAGGGACTTGAAGTTGAGGAAAACAAGCTTGGATTTGATACACGTAAGGAAGGGTGGGATTTTAGGAGAAGGGTAACTTAATCAGAGCAATGACCAAGGAAGATGACTTCAGCATGAGCTTTTTGAAGAGGCTAGAAAGGGGAAAGTTACAGTAAATGAGGCAAGAGCTGAAAACCCTTGTCCTCACCTTGCTTATCGGTGGGACTAGTGAGGGAAGAGTGGACTTTTGTGAGACGTTACTGGAATAAGTAACAATTTGAGTGAGAGACTGCATACATAGGAAGAAGAATCACGGATGACCTCAAAGTTGTGAGTATGGGAAAGAGGAAGGATAAAGTTTTCAATGATAAAGAAGGCAGGTGTTGCCCACCCAGAACCCTGGGTATGTCTACATGAGCAAGTAACACCCCTTGATTGCAGTATAGACATAATGATAAAAAGGGAGAAGAATCCTTTTGAGTTGGCTAGGAGTGGGTTGTTAGTGATGGAAGGCACAGTACCCTCAATGGAGAAGGCCAAAGTCTAAACAATATGCTAGCTTAATCTAAGACAAGTCCACACAACAGAAGGCGAGAGGGACACAGAGGAGAAGGCCAGGGAAGGATGATTTTAAGGAGAGATGTGAAGACAGGGAAGAGCCAGTAAAGTGAGTCCTTCAGGGAAAAGGAGAATTGTGTGGAAGGGAAGAAGACAGATTTGAGAGGAGACAGGAAGAAACTGCTATAGTCCTAGGACTTTCGCTAAAGGCTTGGGATACTAACTAGTACCTAGTGTATCCATTTGAATTCACAACAGTTCTGTCTGTTAGCAACTGTGAGACCCCATGTGTTAACATCCTTTGAATTAAGTAATAGCAGTTTTATTTAATATCTATTTATAATACAGTTGTTAGACTATTTAATGTTCTAGCTTACTAAATCGATATTTATATGGAGAGCGTTTCTGAGTTATTTTGAACACCTTTTTAAAAGTTTTTCATATGTTGTGCGCTGTAATAGAGAGTAAAAATATGCTCCCAAGAAAGAACTTTCATCCTAAATTTAAGCTCAAACAGTTAAATAATAAACCCCTGAAAAGAGATTAATGGGAGCAGTCACAAATCAAACTGTATCATTCATAAACATCAATGTGTTACTACATAACAAAGTGGGCTTTAACGGCAAGGTTGCTTAAGTCTTATGTGTGAGCCAGGCTAGGAAGGAGCATTTGCCCGGGGGATTAGTTCATGGGTGTTCGCTATTAAGACTGAAAGAAATCTTATAGGTGGTCTGGTACTTCCCCCTGCAGTGATGTTTCAGGTCCCTAAAGGGGAATCTCCTTTAATACTTCTGTAAAGTTTCCGAATTTCTCTAAGTGTTGTTGTACACTTAGCTGTATAAAATTAGGGAGAATAAAAAGTTCCGGGGCTGTTGCTACCTTAATTTATTTAATTGAATAACACTTGGGGTGAGCTTGCCAATGTTGGCTAGAAGTAGTTAGGTGCCCAACTCCTGCTGAAATACTATAAGCTGGGCACCTAACTAATCTACACATCTTTTAATTTATTATTTTTTTTAAATCTCACCCTTCATTTTGTGTCTGATATTGTACCTCCTCTCTCCCCCCCCCCCCCCCCCCAAAAAAAAAAAAGATTAATTGGTTTAAAAAAATGTATTGTGACATGGAAAAGTGTCTGTAGCTACATGGTTCTGTAAATGTTCAGTGCTTTATGGAAATAACAGTCCCTGAAGAATTTACATCTAAAATGTACGGGCTATTTTTGATATATTGAGATTGTGTAAATGTGGTTGTTGTCATGACAAAAACCACATAAACATGTTTTGAAAGCATCCCCAGTAGTTACAGAATTCTATGTATAAAAGCTCTAATCCCCTGCACCGTTGGGCCCTCAGTCAGTGATTGAAATTGTTTTTCAGACACGGTGTCCAAAAAAGTACAGGGACTACTTAAAATCACATTAATCAAGAACAATTTGCGGGCAGTAAGATTATACAATTATTATTAATCCAGAATTACGGAATGTCCCTTATTTAAAAGTTCACTTCGTTTCCCCCCAAAAGTATAGCGTTCAGACATTGGATTAGAACACAGATAGTAAACTAATAGCTCCCAGAGGCTCTGACCAGGATTGAGCCACGTTGTGCAAGGTGGTGTAAACTACTGTAGTATTTGTATTTCAACAGTATAGAATAATCAAGTGACGGTGGCCCAGCCTCACAAGTGGGCGGGTTGTGTATTCTTGTTTGAAACCTATTGAATGAGTGAATTTTATGAAGCGCTGGTGCACAGCAACACAGACACAGAGGAAAGCTTTGCAAAAACTACTTTTAAAAACAGTGTGGTCTGTTTTGAAAATAAGGCGTCAAGAGAGTTAGCTTCACCCTTCAGGGTTTTGAGCAGCTCTGACCGCCACTTGGGGGAGCTATAATAGCTTTAAACTGCAGATATCTGCTTTGATTCCATTCAAATAAATGGGAAACAGGAAAAACTAGCAAGAAAAATGCTATAACTTATTTTCTCTAGGTTACTGGGACATAGAATAATGGTGGGGGGTTCTATAAAGCCTGAAGCACTGATTGCACTTGGTCCGGTCAGTCATATGAGTAACAAGGTTTTTTTCTAAACAGCAATTGCAACTGAAATAATTTTTTGGGGCCATCCAGACTTGGGATGATGCAGGCGCTCTGCTTAACTCTCTTGTTAAAAGGCCAAACTGATTGTAGTTTTCACTATAGTCCTCAACTTCACAAAGAGTATTCCTGTTAATGGTGAAAAATGGAATACAAGAAGAGTAGTTATAAAAACACTTCTCACTCAGCCAAACTACAGCCAGTGTCCCCTCTTCTCTGATACAGTTGATAAGATTTCTGACATGTGGGTTGCCACTCCGATCCCAGTGTAAACGATTATTGCCTTGACTCTGTGAACTAGTTGCTGTTTCAAAAAGAGAGGTTTTTAAGTTTAAAACATGCTCTCCCATCCAACGATGAAATGTGCATGTCCATGAGAACACTCAGGTCCCTGAGCATCGTCTGAGGTATTGAAGACCTCCCATAATGCTGGCAGTATAGAGAGCTGAAAATGCCCCTTTTTTCCAATTAGACTCTAAATTTGCAGTATGTTACTTTTCAAAGACATCTGAGAGAGGTTTTGCTGTACACCTGATTGAGTGCATAAATATAAAAATCACCTTGTGTTGTGTGGAGATCAGTGGTGAGATTATCCCCTCTGGACTTCCTACCATGGAGGAAGGAAATTAGTACAAAACCTGCTCTTCTTGACCAAATTTGGTTGAAAATATCATCCCTCCACCTCCTGAGCCTGTGGGAGGGGTGGCTTCTGCAATCTCCATATGAGTGGAGGGGAGGGCTCGTTTGGGGAGAACGTCACCTCCCTGCAGAGATCTTTCCACTTCAGATAATAGTAATGCTTTCTCAGCTTGACAGATAGATAGATATAAAAATGTGCTCTGCCGTCGACCCCTGACTCTTCTAGGAAGATGGAGGGAGGCCCAGCTGTAGGCATGAAGAAGAGTCATCGTGAAGGAACCATGCTGCTGGTGGAGAGTCAGTAATGTCGACGCAGCGAACATACCATCCTAAAGATGCTACCAGGATCTGTGCAGATAATTCTGTGGCTTTTGGAACATCCATAGCTTATTGGAGCCGAGCTGCACTACCCACCCTCCCCAAGTCCCATGTCTGATTTGGAGAAAACTGAGCTGACACTCATGGCATTTCCGGGCCTTCCCAAAGGAAGCATGACTTGGCCGTGCAACAATCTTGTATTTCAGTATATACAGGAATTATTGTTCGCCCTGGTGCTTAGGATTCAATATCAACACTAAACCATTTATGTACACAGGGCTTAAAGAAGTCTCAGGTGTACAGCTATTACTTGGGCTGCCCCACCATAATGCCTGGTGGCTCCTGACAGATTGCTTAACAGTGGTGCTACAGTTTGCTGTGATGGAAAAACATTGGGTTAATTGGTAGTTACTTTTCCTCCTTGTGGTTACACCTGCAGTCTTTCTCGAGCCCTAAGTTCACCATTAAACAGTACAGACTCTTCTGACTTTACAGGGAACTACTTTTACTGTGGATCCAGCCTTCCCGTTTATACCAACCTCCGTTGTCTTGTAAACACTTTAAAATATTCAGTTGTGTCTGCATCTCAGCCAGTCACTTACCACATTTCACTTGCAAATCTCCCTCATGATTGTAGGATAAGATTAATTTACGCTCATAAGCCACCTCAGCTAGACCACCGATCTCTAGTGTCTTGGCTAGAGCAGAGGCCTGAGGAGTCCGCATAGGTTTTATTGCCAGGTCTGTCACTAACCTTTGTATCACTTAATTTCTGTGGGCCTCCATTTGCCCCTCTGGGAAATGGGTAGTATTTGCCTTTCAGTGATCTCTTATGCATGTTGTTTGTAAGTCACCATGAAATCCTTGGATTAAAGGTGCAGCATATGTGCACAATATTATAGTAGCAGAGTGCAGGATTTCTAATATAACAGGCATTTCGGGAGCTAGGATTCCCTAAATTACAGATCAAACCACTTGGGAGGCCCACGATTCTGCAAATACTAAAGCGGATACTTAACCTTAGTGCCTAAAGTTAAACACATGTGTAAGTCTTTGCAGATTGGGGTTTAGTGATCATTAGCTTTCTTCTAGTCTCCCTTTATATCCCCGGGCTAAACTCTTTCCTATCCTTGTGCTCTCCTTACCCTATGGAATCTGTAGAGTGTATTCTCTGGGACTGGCTGTGGCCTGTCAAGCAGCAACAGAGTTCCTCCAGATGGAGTCTTGCTATTTTCTCTCTCCTTTTTAAACTGAAACACTGGGTTTTCAAAACTCGTCCTCCGTTTTAAAGCAGCCCTGAAGAGATTCCTTATCATTCTGGATTTCTCATTTTGAGAGCTGCTGCTCTGTGCTAATGCTGATTAAATTCATGACCATACTAAAATACTCATCCCAGATGGCCCGTGCTCATTTTCACTCTAATTCTCTGCTGAGCTGCTTGCTTTGACTCCTGAGATTTCTGCTGGCTTTCCATGTCCTTGCCCTTTCCCAGGTAGAGTGAGTTTGAGGTTGGTAAATTGGTTAACAAATCCCAACCTGTGGTTGTTACACATGGAAACCCCCACAGCCAGAATAGTTGCCACCCAAGCAAATGTATCCTTTCATAAGGTCTATTTTATAATTGTATATCTAAACATATGCAAAGTATGTTAGATGTTTTGCTGGAATGTGTGTATTAAAAGAATGTCCAGGTGGTGGTCATTTCACATATTTTGGTTCTTACTGTTTATACAGTAACTTCTTGGCCATCTGAAACAGAATAGAGTCCTTATTCCCCACTTAGCAGCACTCTGGTTTGCTGTAGTGTAGCTCCTGAATGCTAGATGGCTGGTACTGAGCAATTCTTTTTAAAGTACCTTTTTATTTTTAATTTAAAACTAACTGGAAACACTTGTTCTGGAGGAAAAACTAAATGGATATGGAATTTGCAAACAAAAGGTAATAAAGTTGGGGGCTTATAATAAATAAATATGAAATCTCCTCACACCAAGTGGCTTTTCACTAGTGCTCAGTGTTGGCCTAATTGGTCTCATTGGGAATCTTTATCCTGGATTTCAACGGGAGCGGTGTTAGGTCAACGCTGAGTGCTTTTGAAAATCTCACCCAGGTTAGGCACTGGAGATACGCATTGTTCCTCTGGTGAATTAGGTTTAGCTTTCTTTCCAGCATCCAGAAATGTGCATGTGTGCTCATGTTCCTCTGGCTGTGCTCCGTTTGAGGCTGTGTTTTGATTGTGGACATTGAAATTAAAATAATCTAGAGCTATTCTTAAGAAAAAGTGACCAAGGAAGACAAACCAGAATAGATGGTAAAAAGAGATTGCAGTAACAGAATAGCAAGCAGAGGGTAGTCAGATATTTTAAATATTTTCACACCTTTTTAAAGATGACCTTCTGTAACCTGATTGGGCTGCCTGTTATAATGTTGTTATTCCTAACTTGTGAAAACCTTTGAAATCACACTCCCTATTATTATGTATTTATATTTAGGTAGTGTTTGCTAAGCATGATGCCATAATGTAATGCTGGGTTCATAATTACCCCCACAGTTGCCTATGGCAGGAATAACAGGTGTGGTGTCCGTGTTTATATATTTTATGTGGGCATCCTCACCAGGCTCTCACCCACTCAGGAAGCAAGAAACTGAAAACCGGAGGTTCAGGAAATAGCATATTGTATTGCATGTGTGTGGGTGCTCTTAAATTCTGTCTTCTGTAACCTTTCCATGCTGATGGAAATACAAAATGGGAATCAGGAAGTTTCACAGGTGATTTTAAATTCCATCTCATTGGTGGAAGCTATAAAATTCTCTCTTTTTTTTGGAGGAAAGATTGACCATGGATGTTTCTGGAGTTTTGTCTTGTGTAATATAAATCTCTCCCTTAAAGGAACTGACATTATGAAATAACATTAAGAATCTGGCATTAGATTTAGTTTTTAAAATTAAAGGTGACCTTCCTGCCTTGAGCCAAGATGTTATGTCTCGGCTGGGTACGTTCATGCTGAATGTTATGTAAGAATATGCCTGTTAATTGGGATCCTTGTGACTCAACCCACTGTATTCACATGTTACAAGGAACTTTGCCCATGCTAGTCCTTTATTTTTAAACAATTTGGAAAAATTTAAAATCAAGGATCCACTTGAAGACAGAATTTGTTTGTGCATTTTTTGTTATTGGCACAAGTGGCTTTCTAAACAACACCTGAATAAGTAGGCAAATTGTACTTTGAACTACACATCCATATAACTCCTATACCTCTTTAAAATGTCACTGCTGTTGGTGTGATTAGGTAAGGCTAGTACTGTCTTTAGTCTATCCTTCTTAGGGGTGCAGGCAGGCCCCACCAGTTCTGCTGTCTGTTGGCAACTGTATGGTGGGTACTCTTAGAGCAGCAGGATATTGGGCCATACAGTTCGCTTTCTCCTATTGCTTAAATGTGAGGGTGGCTTTTTATTCAACATATTTTTAAAAACTGCTTCTGACTTGGATTCTAACTAAAACCACTAGAAAGTTACAAGGATATTAGGTGGGCAGAATGATTAGCATCTGTGGCTAGGACACATGCTCTCATATTAGCTGCACAACATGTACTGTGCTTCCGCACGCTCTCTTTATTCTTAAACTGCTTTCAGCACTGCTTGGTAGGTAGCTCTTCTGTTGCACTGAGTTCTCTTCAGAATCTGTACTTCCTGCCAATTTGGGAGCAGACAGGGTTGGCAATAGTAGATAGTTAAGTACAGTTGTCAGGTACCGTAAGCTAAGATTACGTTTGCCTCTTGCCACATAGTCTTGTAGTCTGAAAGCGGATCACCAGGACCAGGGAAATTCCAGTGCTAGTGCATGGGTCCTCAGTGAAGTCTTCGCAGCTGTGCTGACATAGTTTTGTATGCTGTAATTAGTCACACAATATGGTGTGCTGTGCAGGATGGAAAACACTGCCAGGGAAGTGGGTATTTCTCAACAGAGTGTAGCATGTATTTAAGGTCTTCCCCGACCCCGCAGCCCTGGCTAATGCTGGACTTCCAATTATCCTTGCTTCTTGGGAAAACTGTAAAGCACAATAGGAACATAAGATTTGCCACACTAGGTTTATAAGATGATTGATACTTTGCTTCTGGCAGTACACTGTGCTTGGTACTTAAGAGGAAGGCAAATCCATAATGCGCTTATTCAATTATTATTGTACATGGGAGGATGGCAATCCCTTTCTGTCTTCTATTTTCTTATGATAGTGGTACTGTTTAGTTAACCCTGGCACAATGCTCCTTTTAGTGTTCCCTAATTAGTTTAATTATTCTTGGATTAGAAATGAAACCATGAATCTAACTATGCCAAAATGCCAATGGTCGCCTATAGATGGTGCTGTAATTACAAGTTCAGATAAGGTTCAGGCAACGTGGTGGCTGAGACCTCTAAATATAAATGAAAGGGAGCTTTGGTTGAAGAGCTGCTCTTATGCACCATGAGCATTGTTGGGATCCTTTGGCTGTTATACACTCTTTTTTATAAGATGCCCATCCACTGTAGTATGTGAGTGCATTGTATGTAATCTAAACAATTGGATACGTTTCCCCAAAAGGAGGCTCTGTGTCCTATGTATCTTAAAAGCTAACAACCTAAATTAAGAAAACATCAGCCAGGAGACTAATTGCTAGAAGAGAGAGATCCCAATACCTGTTGGCTGCTTTAAAAATGGGCATTTAAAAATGCTTTTTACCATTTGTGCATATCTTTAGTAGGCACCTGAAAAACCAACAAGTTATAGGGTTGAAAGATTCCGGGTCACCCAGGTGTTTGACTCTCTGATGGTAGCTGTAACTTCCCAGGCAAGGTAGTGAGCCTTCACTGCTCCCCTTACTGGGAAGGAATAAACTAGAGATTGCACAGGGGCCCCTGAAAAATGCATGTAGTCCTGGTTTCTGTGAGTCCCCTTGAGAAACAGCCAGCCTTAACTATGAGCTAACTGATGATAATCTAGAAGTGCATTGGGTTCATTTTAGCCCAGTGACTCATAATGCACATTGTGCGTTCGGTTCAACAATGTACATTGCAACTTTCATTAAAAAGGAGCTATTTTGATTGTTATGACTTTGTGTGGTATATTTGCTGGCTTCTTGCATAACGCCCGCACTAGAAGATAAGTATACTGTCACAAATGTGATTAAACTGGTGTTAATTTGCAATGCATAGCTTTCCCCCTGTTCTTAGAAGCTTTCCCCCCGTTCTTAGAAGAAAACGTATGAATGTTAGTCTGAAAGCTATTCTAAAAATTGCTGTACAAAATTGTGAATCTTTGAATTCAAATTCTGGCACATCTTAAAGTACATACCTGACTTATTTCCTTGTTTTTAATGGAATTTTGTTGATCTGAATTAGAGATACAAACGCTTAAAGGTACATAGAGAAAAATGGAGTTCCAAAAATAGTATGACTGTAATTAAAAAAAAAAAAAGAGAGAGAGAGAGAACTTTTTTCTATAGAGGCCCAAATGTAACATTTGGGCAGATGCACGGCTAAGATTGAATTGAACTTTATTTGGAGCTGCCTTCGTGTCTCTAATTCTGAAGTGGTTTCAGGAAGAACACTATGTGCCTTCTTGGGAACTGAGTCAGGTCTCAAAATAAATGACTAATGAAGTAATACAGTACTAAAGATTTCTTTTTATCAGATTTGCACAGCAAGGCTAGTGGAGAAATCTGTTGCTTAACAGCAACCAAGTAGAGTGCAAATTATTTTATTTATTTCATTGTTGTTGTTGTTCCAATACAGATCTGAAACCCTGCAGCTGCATAATTTGATTTGGAAGATAGAGAGCCAGTGTCAGGTTTAAGAAGGTTATATTTTCTCAAATCCAAATTGCAGTTGGTTACTGAATCAAAGACAGTTTATCTCTGACTTCACTCTGCAGAGAATGTAACTGTAGGGGCTGTATTACAGGCATCTTAAAAAAGCCTGTCACCAGGGAGGAAAAATCACTTCTTTCCCTCTGTCCTGGTGTATGTCAACATTTTGGTCCGTCAATTTTCTTTAAAAACAAAACAGAAAAAAATCCGCTTTCTCAATCAAAAGCAGGCAAAAACACATTAAACGGTGAAGGGAAACTTCAGCTGCTGCATCCACCCCCTTCCGTTTTCATTATCTAATCAACACACAGCTGCTTAATTACTTGAGTGCCATTTAATGGACCCTGTGTACCTATAGCTACTCTGCTAACTGACATGGTTGTGGTTTTAAAGGGACCTCAGCTCAAAATCTAGTCAATTTCAAAAAAGTTACAAGTAGCTTGAGGTCCTGCCCCTGACTCCCTCTGTCAGTTTACTTTATTTTATTATTGTGGTTTCACAGACTTTTTTATTTAAAAAATGTGTTTGTCTCCCATGTTGCAGTGTGAAGGATATGCTGGGGGCCATGGTTTGTTGTGGGAAGCAAAATTGTCTATGCACAGGAAAGAGTGAAACTGGCTATACAAAATGCTGCCAAGAGCACAAAGAAGAAGAAAACTATAGATATTCATCTTATTTTCTCAATTATATTAATCTTCAGTGACTTGTACTAGTTGAAAATGTTTGACAGAATTGTGCCCTTTTTTAAGGTTGATGGTGTCCCTTATTTAATAATGCTGCACAGAAGTAGCAAAAAAACCTTTTTTTCTTTAGCCTATGGGAAATAAACTGCAGGAGATCTGCATTCTTAAAATGTTGTTCTTGTAATTCGGTAAAGGCAAGCATTACAATATGTTTGGATGAGCATTTGAATTAGACTCTGTAATACTCTCTTAGCACATTCTGAACTTAAGCCTGGCTTTGAATAGAAGCTGGTTTTCTACATACCAATGTGGTGGTTTGTTTGTTTTTAACATAGTTTTTCTTTTGGGGAGAGGGGGTGCATATGATGTGGCTTTCACTTGGTTTACAAATAAAATGGCTCATAATACAATAAACATGGGGTTTACAGATTCCTTACTTACTGAAATAAATTTTTAAAAAGGCTACCAAATGATATTCCCCCCCTTAACAGCTTAGGTTAGGTTCATGGTTTAAAACTATGCCCTCTATTTACTTCTTTTTTAAGTAAATTATGGTTTAGGATTAAGAATCCCATGAATTTATTTTTATATAGCAGTTGGCTGTTTGCTGTCATAAATTCCTGTCATGTCTATTGGCAGTTTCCCTCCCGTAGAGGAAAATCATTATTACTTCAGACAATTCCAACTGTTATATTGTGTTAGGGTGAAATCTTTTTTTGATTTATATATGTTTTTATGGCTAGACATTTTGTTCCTTTTTTTTCTTTTAACATAAAGTCCTTTCTTTTTTGTTCATACAAACACCCAGCGGAGATTTACAAAGTCCAGTTTCCATTTGGAGCTTGAAAGAGTCTGGCGTGTTGATTTCTAGGAAGTGTGAATCAGGACTGATGTCATGCTTGTTTCGTTGAAATCCTAGCATGTGTAATACCTGTCTGTCTTCATAAGGTAGATTATACAGCTGCATCCTGTCCTCAGCTTTGCATAACTTTCTGTACACTGGATGTTAGCAACACCTATTTAGTGCAAATGGCTTCTAGTAAAATTCCACTTGGTAGTAAACACTTGGGTGGCAGCTGAGGGGTGGTTCGAAGAAAAACAACTTTAAGAAGGTTCCACTATATTTTTTAGACGGCCATTTTTTCCATGACAACATATGTAATGCCACATGTCTGGCAGTGGCTTTAGACAGTCTGAAAAATCATCAAAGTACAGAGGAAAATTAAAAAAAAAAAAAAAAAAAAAATGTCTGCAACCACAGAACATGGATGTAGAGAACATTCCAGAAAGTTGCTTCACAGCTGAAAATTGTCTTCTATCGTGCTTGTAATGATTGCCCAAGATTTTTCTAAAACAAGAGCCGGAATTCACTTCTGTATATATGGCTGTTTCAAAATCTGGTTAAGAAAAGTATTTCATAGTGGTGACTAAATATTCTGGATTCTAGGCACAGGAGCACAGGCTTGTAATCTATGCCTATTGTGGCCTGCTTCATTTGCCTGGCTGCGTTGATTACCATCATTCTCAGACTGGAGAGTTGAAAATGTTAAATGAAAGCCAATGTTTTCCACTGCTCACACTAATGTGCTGGATTATGTTTGGGGAAACAACAGATTTGCAAGAATAAAAGATGCAGAAACAAGTTCTGCTTTTGATCAACTCCAGAATTCACAATGATTTAGCGGAGTTAAATCTGAGGACTGCAGTCCGCACGGGGTCCTTTTTGGCTAGACCCATTGTGACTGGGTATTACTGTGTGTTCCTGCTTAATGTTCAGTATACGGTAGTCCAGGCACAACGTGTTGATTCAAGGGTGGCAGGGACAGCCTTAACTCTTGTTTTGTTCTGTTAGGCAGATCCTTATTCTTTCATATTCTGTGAACTTGGTTTATATAGTCACACTTGACGGGTATGTTTAGACCTCAGTTTTTTCTTGTTGTTTTTTTTTAAACTTGTTTGTTGTTGCTCCTACATTACAGATTGTGCCGCCAAGTTAAATTTTCAGATAATCTTTGCAATGGTAAATAGCTAAAAACAAGTAAACACCCTCCCCACTCCCCTTTTCTGGAATTCCTAAGCAGCTTTGTGCCCAGTTGCAATGGCTGTACAAAGTAAATGTTAACTGTTTTTTGTATTCCCCACAGGAAGCCATTTCCCAAACAGTTTGTTTACCAGCTGATTTGGTGGGCCGTGGAGCAGGAAAAGAGAAGGGTGCAAGAGAGAGAGAGACGTTAATAGAATCTGGAGGTTAAAAACTGAATCAAAACTTTTGGTCTCCTCCGTTTAAAAACAGTAAGTTAGAATGTGGGGGGTTTTTCTGCATGTTTGCATTCCTCTATCTTAATAGAATCATAGAATATCAGGGTTGGAAGTGATCTTAGGAGGTCATCTAGTCCAACCCCCTGCTCAAAGCAGGACCAATCCCCAAATAAATCATCCCATCAGGGATTTGTCAAGCCTGACCTTAAAAACCTCTAAGGAAGAAGATTCCACCACTTCCCTAGGTAATCCATTCCAGTGCTTCACCACCGTCCTAGTGAAAAAATTTTTCCTAATATCCAACCTAAACCTCCCCCACTGCAACTTGAGACCATTGCTCCTTGTTCTGTCATCTGCTACCACTGAGAACAGTCTAGATCCATCCTCTTTGGAACCCCCTTTCAGGTAGTTGAAAGCAGCTATCAAATCCCTCCTCATTCTTCTCTTCTGCAGACTAAATAATCCCAGTTTCCTCAGCCTCTCCTCGTAAGTCATGTGCTCCAGCCCCCTAATAATTTTCGTTGCCCTCCGCTGGACTCTTTCCAATTTTTCCACATCCTTCTTGTAGTGTGGGGCCCAAAACTGAACACAGTACTCCAGATGAGGCCTCACCAATGCTGAATAGAAGGGAATGATCACGTCCCTCGATCTGCTGGCAGTGCTCCTACTTATACAGCCCAAAATGCCATTAGCCTTCTTGGCAACAAGGGCACGCTGTTGACTCATATCCAGCTTCTCGTCCACTGTAATCCCTAGGTCCTTTTCTGCAGAACTGCTGCCTAGCCACTCAGTCCCTAGTCTGTAGCAGTGCATGGGATTCTTCCTTCCTAAGTACAGGACTTTGCACTTGTCCTTGTTGAACCTCATCAGATTTCTTTTGGCCCATTCCTCTAATTTGTCTAGGTCCCTCTGTATCCTATCCCTACCCTCCAGCGTATCTACCGCTCCTCCCAGTTTAGTGTCATCTGCAAACTTGCTGAGGGTGCAATCCACACCATCTTCCAGATCGTTAATGAAGATATTGAACAAAACCAGCCCCAGGACCAACCCTTGGGGCACTCTGCTTGTTAGCGGCTGCCAACTAGCAGTGCTTCAGAACGAAAGGTATCAAATTCTGCAATACTGGCCCATGTTAAATAAAACGAACCTTTACTATTGTCGCTAGATAAAGTAGAGAATGAAACATGCCGCTATATCACATTACATCTAAACTTTTATTCTCCAATTGAGAATATGTTTGACTTTGAACACATTCATGAGTTCCTGTGACTTCAGTGGTCCTTAAATACGCGCTTAAAGTTAAACATGTGCATAAGTGATTATTTAATAGATATGCACTGCAGGGGATCAGGGCCTATTCAGGAAGGAGATGTCTACATTGATGTAATTTGATTATCCCTTCCTTTGCACCTGTTATGTCTCTCCCACACCCCCCACATATCAACATTCCATTTAAATTAATGGCATATCAGGATGTGTGGTACATTGAATAGCTTAACAGTTGTGTTCTATCTAGGTGTATAGACCATCTAGAAAAGGGGTGGGCAAACTTTTTGGCCCAAGGGCCACATCTGGGTATGGAGAGCCATGGGTATGGAGGTGGGAGGGGGTGAGGGCCCTGGCTGGGGGTGCCGTCTCTGGGGTGGGACCAGAAATGGGGAGGTCAGGGTGCGGGAGGGAGCTCCGGGCTGGGACAGAGGTGTTTGGAGGGCGGAAGGGGGCCAGGGGTGCAGGCTCCAGGTGGCGCTTACCTCAAGCAGCTCCTGGAAGCAGCAGTGTATCCCGCTCCAGCTCCTACATGGAGGCATGGCCAGGTGCCTCTGCTTGCTACCCAATCCGCAGACGCCGTCTCTGCAGCTCCCATTAGCCATGGTTCCTGGCCACTGGGAGCTGCGGGGATGGTGCTTGGGGTGGGGGCAGCATGCAGAACCCCTAGTTCTCCCTACATGTAGGAGCTGGAGGAGGGACATGCTGCTGCTTCTGGGAGCCGTGCAGAGCCACGGCACGTGTGGAGCGGGGCAAGCCCCGGACCCCACTCCCTGTCAGGAGCTCAAGGGCCGGATTAAAATATCTGAAGGGCCGGATGCGGCCCCGGGCCATAGTTTATCCACCCCGATCTAGAAGCTGCCAAGTAATTTATCTTTCCACTTGGCTTTAATTTTTAGGACCTTCCAGGAATATTTTTTGACAGTCTGACATTAAACCTAACAATATCTTAGTCTTGTAGTCAAAGTGGTGGGAGAACAGGACCTGGTTAGGATGTGAGTCTGTCAGAATGCCAGTTTCCTTTGTCTCAGATAATTAATTCTCTTCTTTTAGCCAGAATACACATGGTCCCACAAAGAAAAATGTCAGGCTTTGACATCTCAAAGCCAGTTTACTAGACTCTGTGCAAGCGTCTCTTTCTCTCTGCCAGAAGACTTAGTTAAATGCTCAGTGAGTAGCAGATTTTCTGTCATTGCTTGTTTCAAATGAATGGAAAACGTGGATCATAGCAAGCTGGACTGGCTACGTTTGTGTCTTTGAAAGGTTTGCTATAAATTGCAGATAAGCCTGACCAAAGCACACCCTCTTTTATAGCAAAAGGCAGTTTCACTACACAGGGGTTCTCGGGCTCTTTCATAATGTGGGCCACATTTTAATAGAGAATCTTGTGAGCATCTTCCCTCTTGCTTGCTGTAATGCAGACCACCTCCCCTCCTATTCACAGTTGTATAACATCCCTGTGGTGACGACAGTAATTGCTTACATAAAAAAGTAATACTAAGGATGTACTGAATGTGTTTTTAATAGTCTCTTAATGTGATTGAGCAACTGGAAATAAAGAGAGCCAGCATCTATTGACCAACCAGTTCTCGGCAGACAGGCAGCAACTGCTGCAGTCCTTTGGCCATGGTTTCTGCACTAGACAGTTGATCATTCTTGAGATTAGGCTGGCCATAGCCTGGTGGTAGAGGTTGGTATCTGGGACTGATTTAATAAATGATCTCCTTTCAAATTCTTCTGCCCCTGGTTAATTGGTTGTGGTGATGAGAACTGCCTGAACATTGGCATTATGTAGGCAATAAGGGAGTGCTTATTCTGTTGTGATAGGTGCTTGTTGGAACTGTGGGAGAGCCCAGCAGTAACTTGTGGGCACATGGCAAAATTGTCCAGTAGTTTAGAGCACAGAACTTCGAGTTGGGACTTTGGGTTTCCGTTCCTGGCTCTGCCACTGGCACGTTTTTGTAACGCTTGGCAAGTCACATAAATCTTTCTGTACCTCATCATCTGCACCAATAAAATAGGACAATGTGTAACTGCTGGCTTGGGGAGTTCTGAGGCTTTGTGATATTTGTAGAGAATTTTGAGATCCTTGGATGTGAGTGCTGTAGAACGGTTTATAGAAGCTGTGTAGAGAGAGAAAAAGGCTACCTTGTTGGCTGGGGTAAGTACCCCTTTTTTGGGGTGCAGTAGGGTTTGGTTGGTAGCTTTTTTGTTGTTGTTTGGATTAATATCCATAGCTACAGATGAGCTCTTAAATACTGAATAAACCTTATGGTGGATGCCCCAAGGAAAAAAACCCTTCTCAATTAAAACAAAAAAAAAAAAAGAGAGAGAGATACAGGAGTGGCATTGCCCTAACTGATTCTTTGAGTGTATAGTGCACAAAATATTTATAATTTAAAAAAAAATACATAGTATAAAGATGAATATCACTGGAAAAGAGAGCTCTGAAGGAACACTGTCAATCTAAAATGCAATCCGTTTTTTAAAAAAAGATAGATAATTTCACAGTTATATGTGCCACTAAGTCCCTCTGCTGAGGTTTCTGGCTTTAGGACATTTAAAGGTTGTTATTTTTCTTTTCCCCCTGTTGCAGCCCGCGAAATCCACAGGTAACAGAGGAAATTAAATAAACACATGCTTTTTACTTTTCTGTTTGTTTGTTTATAACATGTATTTAACAACACTGTCTCTAGTCAGTTTCCCCTGTTAGCATGAGTTCAAAGTCATGTTTGCCTTTAAAGGTGGATGTATCCTTACCAAATGATTTCTCTACTTCTTAAACTTGAAAAATCCGTTTTCTGTTTATAAATCCCTGAATGACTGATTTCTCCCACTGGTTTCTATTAGCCTCAACCCCCAAGGCAGTGGGAAAGTTTCACCATTGTAACTAGTTTAATAGATCTGTTTTATGTCTAAACACAATTGCTTTCTAGTTCTACGTCATGCATTTCCTTGATTATGCGTTGCACAGCAGTCCAGCTACCAAAATAGAATAATGATTTTAAGGAAATTGCCAGGAAATATTTTTAAAACTTCAGGCAATTCCTTTCTCATCAGGGGGTATTGTAAAACATGTGTCCTTGATGGAGAAAATTGCCTTATTGTCAAAGCCTCAGCCGGTTGCGCAATGAGTCCAGACGAGCACGGTGTTGTTACACGGCTATCTGTACTTACACAAATTCTATCCTCCATCCTTCTGACCTTATTGCCAACTCACTGTCACTATTGTCTCATACAGCTTGCAAGATTTGGTATTTTTCTTAAAGCTCCAGCCCCTGTGGTTCTGCACATATGTGAGAATCTCATCTTTCTTTCTTAACAAGGGCACGTTTTTAGCCCTTTTTTGTTGCAGTGAGAACCACAAAACATGATCTGATGTACCCTAAAGGCTAATAAAGAGCCCCGCACTTATTATGGTAAAAAACCCTTATGATTTATTTTATTTTTTTTTTGGCAGGGCATGATGCATGACTTTTGAACTCTCCTCCCCTTCTACCCTCTCCACCCTGAGTAGTGTGTTCTTTCAGGTAATGTCCATGTCCTGTATCTTTTTCAATGAGAATTGTTTGCAGCAATGGGCTCCAACAGGAAATCCAGCTTACCAGGCACATTGGGCCCTGTGTGTCTCTTCTCTGCAATCCCCATCTGAACTGTGTGTTTAAAAGACAAACTTACTTTAGTCTCTCTCTGAGGCCTGTAGTCTGTGAGCAGTGGAAAGCAGAGGAACATGAAAGAGCAAAATGAAGGAGGTGGAAGTGGGAAGAGGCATAGGGCAAAAAGAATAACGTGTGGTGAGAAGAGATACCAGATCGAGGGGAAGGAAGGCAATATTGCCAGCCCTCAGTGTTCAAAAATCATGAGTCAGTACCCCCGAAATTGTGCGATTGGCTTAACAAATCATGGGTTTTGAAACCAAAACAAAAAACATGGGGTTCTTTTTATTTGGCTTTTGAACCTTTTTGGGTATGTCTCTGCGCAGCTGGGGATGTGATTCTCAGCCCAGGTACTCAGACTTGCAGTAGCTTAGCTTGACCTAGGTCGCTGAAAATACCAGTGTGGCTGTCGTGTCCTGGGCAGCGGCTGAGGCTAGCCATCTGAGTCCAAGCCTGCCCAACCCCCTACGTCCAAGCATGGGTGGCTAGCCCAAACCACTGCTCATTCTGTAGCATCAACACTGCTATTTTAGGACACTAACTCAAGCTAAGCTAATGTGACTCTGTCGACATATTAGGAATCACACCTCCCAGGTGCAGTGCAGATGTACCCAAGGGCACACTTCAGTCACGTTGTCAAGCTTTTCTCTGCAGCCATGTGGGTTAAACCCTATTCTAAAAAAAAGCTGAGATTTGTATGTAAGCAGAGGATTCCAGGAACTGGGGCTTAAAGAAAAATACCAAGTGTCTTGAGACTTGTTTTACTGCGAGTGTCAGCAACACAGGGAAAAAGAAGAGACATTGACAGGACAAAAAGGGGGAGCGGTGGGTCTTAAAAGGCAACAGTCATGCAGAGATTTTAGGATGTCAGCTCACTGGCACAAGAACTATACTTCCCTGCATGTCTGTACAGTGCTGAGCATATTTTGGATATAGATCTCAATTTTTTTTCAAAAAATGAGATGGACCAGGAGGATGGGCAAGAAGAAACAACAAGGAATCTGGGGTGGTGGTCCTGCTTTTAAAAATAGCTTTTGGTTTTGATTTTCCAAAGACACAGAAAATAATCCTCTATGGGAAATGGTTGACATATACTGTGGGCGTAAAGTAATTTGCAGTACAATGCACAAAAAGGTTAGTGTCCTAAATAACTTTCTCCGCTTGTGGGCCCTGAAACAGCTCCTCAGTGATTGGGCTTATTTGGTTGATGGATGAGAGGGAGTTTGCACATGTATGGTTTTCCATGCCCTTGTAAACAGAAATGTCTACCTTTTAGGGAATGAAGGCGTTTTCTATGTTACTTGGCATCTTGATCAGTAAACTTAACACGCATGCTGATCACCTTGTGTTTGGAAGCTTCGTGGTCATGAGGACGCTGAGCTGGTCCAAGCTGTATGTTTGTCTAAAATGTGTTCCTCTCTAAGATCCCGGAAGGAATGGCTAGTCTATCTCTGACGGGGGCAGTGCTTGTGCCTGTCTATTACAGTTGGTCAGGAGGCTGAGACTGTCATCCACGCCTTTGTCACCTCTCTGCTAAGCTTCTACTATAATGTGCTACTCTTGCAATCTAGGGATGCAGAACACAGCTGTCTGTTAGCTAACCGGAATGGGACACTTGGGGCATACAATTCTGGTGCTCAGGTCTCTGTCCTGGCTTTCTGCTCTGCTTGGGTTCCATTTCAGCACATCAGTGCGAATCTTTCAAACCCAGAATTATCTGGAGTTCATCTGCCTGAGACTCTTTGACTTTTTGTCCCATCATAGCAGTTGATTATCTAGCATGCTCTTGCTGTGGTTCCCTGGTATTCAACCTTCCAGGGCCAATGGCAAAACTCATCTGAGGGCGTTCCATGGATTGATACGCTGATTTGTGATGTCACAGTGTTGCCTCAAAACATGGCAGTGATTGATTGACAATGACAGAACATAAGGATGTGAAACCAGGCTAACTTTACACCTCTCTGTGACTCCATGTATTGAGTGATTGTGTGAGGTTATCGCTGATCTCTATTGCTAAAAAGATCCTCAAAGAATTAACAAGACTTTTAGTAGCTGAAAACCCATGCTGTCACACAGGTGTAACTTGTATTTATTAAAAACGAAAAATGGCTGCAAAATTAAATTGGACGGGAACAGACTACCAGCCCTACTGATGATTGAACCTGGTGATATTCTATCAAAAAGAGCTCTCCACCTGCTTGTAGCTGTTTCATCACTTCATGCTGATTCAACAGACATTTTAGGCTTCCGAGTGACACTCCTGGAATCCTCCTATAGAGATTGCAGTGGTGGTGAAGTCATATTGGCTATTCAGAGGAAATCTTGCATGGACAAATCTGGCTTTCATTGACTGTTAAAAAGTTGTTCCCAGTCACTAACAGTGCAATGGGAGATCAGATTGGTCTAGTCCTGTTTGCGTATACAAGGCAGATTCTGTGTTTTACGAATTTTCTTTTTAACAATTCGTGGCTCCTGTCCTCCATAGAAAGGGATGTTCCACTTTGCATATGTAGACCAGTTTTATGCTAATAGATTTTCTTTCCTGCAAAGGTCAAATGGCAGAACTTTGTAGTTAAGTTTCCTCCGTTGCTTTTCTAAAATGTTTCATACTTCTCTGTGCTGGTGCTCTTGCACTGGGTGCCTTAGAGGAGCGTAGACCTGTGAAAATACAAATTGCAGTTGAGTGTGGTGTATTGTATGTGTTTTGACAGCATCTGTGCTTATGAAAGTAGACAATGACAACTGACGAGGCCACAAAGAATGAAGAAGTCCAGACAGCAGGTCTTGCTGAACAAGGAGAGGACATCACACCCAATCAAGATCGAGGGGTTCTGAAGGTGAGGTCATTGCCAAAGCTAATGGCACATTTCAATAGCTGCTACACTCCTAATTCAGTGACTCTAGAGCACGTACACATCTGTTAACTGTCTGAATGTTAGTGGCATGGGTTGTCTTACAGCTTCCAGCACAATAAAGCTGAGATTTTTCAAAGTTGTCTAGGGGATTTAGTTGTCCAATTCCCTTTACAAAAATAGGAAGACTTAAATGGCATGGAGACCACAACTGCAGTACAGATATCAGCCTTCACTGTGAATTTCACTGCTAGTGTATGTCTAATCAGATCTTTAGCAGTACATCCGTGTAGTATATGTACGTATTACTCGTAGGCTTTTCCCTAGATCTAATTTCTATTACTTGGGTCGTCTAGTCTGCTGCTCAGCCCCTTTTCCTACTGGAGGCAAATCCAGGATTGTTCCGCAGTATATTTTCGAGGGCTTCATCCTATCTGTTGAATATAACGATTTCCCCAGTGATATCTCCTCTGCGCACATTCCCCGCTCCTTTTAGCTGAAGAACTGCCTTCTCCAAACAGTAGCATAAAAGCATTTTGACCAAAAGCGAATGGAATGATTTTACCCCTATGGATGTGGCATTCCACTGGCAGCAAGTAAATATTATTTTACTGACTAGATTCCTAAATATGGTACTTAAACACATCCCTGTATAATTGTAAAGCCTCTATAGCTCTCCCTATTGTGGCCTGTACAAATCTCTATATATGTGATGGGAAACAACTAATGCTATTTATTGATTTTTTTATTTTGGGGGGACAAATTTAATAAAAAGCTTATTTCAGTCATTACCTCTTTAGATTTCTGCCATCATGAGTTGGAAGACAGGGTTGATCTAGAGATCTGGTTCTTGCAGAAGATAGCTTGAATAGCCATGGCCATTGGGAGGCCGAATCAGCATCCCTAGATCGCCATGGAAATAAAAACGTGCTGTAAAAACGTGCTCTGGGTTCAAACGTGGCATAAAAAAAAATCTTCCCTTGAATATACCCGGGAAAGCTCAGCAATTTTACTTAAACACTGGATCAGAGGTACTTCTTCAACTGAAAAACAAGACCATGTTGTTGTGCTACCAACTATAGACCTGCTGGCTGGTACGCAACATTCATTGGGCTTGTTCTCTGGGATGGGGACTGTGCAAGGAACGGTGAGGTGGGTGTTTTGTTGCGCTGCTGGAACCAATGAGGCTGGGGTGTGCCAGCTCTGCCTTATTATTCAAAATATGCTTTGTGTTCTGGGAGTTTGGAGTTGTTGGAGAGAGGAGCTTAGCTGCATGGTTGTGTCTAGAACCTAGACATTTGCCTAGAGTAGAAGAGCTGTGGGACTCCGTCAACTGAAGCTGCCTGTTTGTTGAAATGGACTCTTCCCATCTTCATCCTAGTTGTCCTTCTCTCTCCTAGGTTGTGAAGAGGCCTGGTAATGAGGATAAATCCCCTATGATTGGAGACAAGGTTTATGTTCACTATAAAGGAAAGCTGGCCAATGGAAAAAAATTTGATTCCAGCCGTGACAGGAATGAGCCATTTATTTTCAGTCTGGGGAAAGGTAAGGAATGAAATGGAAATGCAATCTCAGGGATCCAAAATGCATTTTCTCTGGATAATGTCAGTTTGTTGATACATAATTCTATTGTTAGAGAGAGCTCATGATTAAGCGGAATGAACACAAGACTGGGAATAAGGAAATTTTAGGTTGTAATACTGGTTCTGTTGCTGAGTAGATGTGGCTGTGCGTGATTCAGTCACTGTGTGTGTCTATTCAGGGCCCCTGGGGTGTTGAGATCATATTTTATAGGCCCAAATTTCCAAATGTTTCCTGCTTTTGGGTGCCTCTGGAAATCTGACTGTAGGTGTCTAATATCTAGCAGTTTACATTAAGTCAATGGTTGATGCTTGCGTTCAGCACCTCTGAGAATCTGTCTGTGGGTGCTCAAAATCCGATCACAATGGAAATATATATTTCCTTCCCCTCTAATTTTGTGTGCTTCTTTACCCGTTCCTGCTGTCCACATAGTTATAGCCTTTTGCAAAATGGATTTTTAAAGTGTGCTTCATGTTGAGTGTGACAGGATTTGAACTGCATACCTGTCTATTTGTATCTTTTGCAGCCAGTGGTAACCTTTATACGCCCCAGCTTGAATAATGACTGAAGAACTCTCATGAAGTTTTAAAGTTCCTGTTGTCAGGCAGATGTCACTAGTAACATAAACGTGGGGAGAGGAGAGAGTGTAGCTATATTGAATTAAAAATATAAAGGCATTATTTCTAATTAGAATGCTTCCTTTTCAAAGCTCTTATGAGATGTCAGCAGATCTTCAAGGCAATTTGGTTTTGGCCTTCCTGAGCAACAAAGGAAGTTACGCTTAGACAAATGAAATTCTACCTTCTGTTTGCTATGTGGCAGGTTGAGAACAAAAAGGAATTGTTTTGGAGTACATGGCTTTTAATTATTATTATTATTATTTTATTTTAAATTAAGGACCACCATTTACTAACAGCCTCTATTTACTAAGAGTGCATTCCCCTTTATGGCCCTTAAGCTTACAGAATGGAAACATTTGCTCCTGTAATGGCTTACAGCTTCAAAATCCTTCTGTAGAAAGTGGACAGGAGAACATGGAACAGACTCCTGGACTGTGAAGTTTATGTAACTCTCTCTATAGAATTTGGGGTATTAAGCCAGAAGAACAGCTTAGTGCAATAGTCCTTCCCTCCTAGAACTCTGTTGTAGGGCCTTTCATGCAAGCTTGTGGGAAACTCGTGTGGAGCTGCCCTCATCTCCCAGAGGGCGTCAACACACCCTTTGTAGCCACTCTGGCCTTATCCCCTCCACAGCCCCACTCTAGCACCTAAATAACACAGTGTGTTATGCAGGCTCTCCGTGTTGGGGTGATGCTCTCTACTAATGTGGAGGGGGCTGCAACAAGTTTCCATGACCGACTTTTCTGACGTACGCTTCAGTGTGTCCCTAGATTATGATGACCGCTGGATCTGATGGATTCCTTGTAGTAATTGAGTTGTGTAGCTGTTGTGACTCTTATTGTATTGGTTTCATGACCACAAGTAAAGATCGTAAACGCTCAGAAATAGCAGAGCATTTGAAAAAAGAAAACGGACTGTGTCTAGAACTTGTTTTTGGCAATTTCATGTTATAAATCATTCCCCCGTATTGAAGCATGTCCTTCTTTTAGGCCAGGTAATCAAGGCATGGGACATTGGGGTTGCCACCATGAAGAAAGGGGAGATCTGCCACTTGCTGTGTAAACCAGAATATGCGTATGGCTCGGCTGGCAGCGTCCCGAAAATCCCTTCCAATGCAACCCTCTTTTTCGAGGCAAGTATGTGTAAGAGTGTTGGTATGGAAACTCCCTCCCTTGGGACATGCTGTTAAAAACCAATTCAACACAGCAGTTGGCTTCTTGAATTGTTTTCCCACCACCTTCAGCAACTCATGCCCATGCTTTCTCAGAAATATATGTCTAAACTAGAGAAGCAGAGCCCAAACAGGATCTGAAGCTACGAAGCCCAGAAAAGAAGCCTTAACTTGGAAGCATATGGAAAACACCTACACAAATAGGACCCAGACTCTGTTAATTTTCTGGGGGGAGGGGGGGGGTGTTTGTACATCTATAAAATAGGGGGAGGGCCGGTCAAAAATGTTTTCACATCATAAAAATCCATTAATACCAGTGAGCTAAATCAAAATAAGAGTTGGCATGGAGCAGCTGTTGGTCAGCCAAACTGAGCACATTTTGTACGTGTTCACTTGGCAAAACCTCTCAAATAAAAGTGTGCAAAACCCAACAGAAGTAAAGCATCTTTAGTTAATTAAGGCTCAGATTGTCCCAGCTCTGGCTGCAATTAATTGCCTTGGAGAGCCACTGGCCTCAGTGTGCCTGTTTTCATTGTCAGCAGGCTTAATGGCCTCTTTCTTAGTGGTGCTATGTCTGGCCAACAGAGACCGAGAAGGGCAACAGAAATGATTAGGGGTATGGAACAGCTTCCATGACTGGAACTGTTTTGCTTAGAAAAGGGATGACTAAGAGGGGGAGATGCGATAGAGGCCCATAAAATCATGAATGGTGTCAAGAAAGTGAATAGGGAAGTGTTGTTTACCCCTTTACAGCATGCAAGAGCCAGTGGTTACCCAATTAAATTAATAGGCAGCAGGTTTAAAACAAACATCAGGAAGTATTTCTTCACACAACGCATAGTTAGCCTGTGGAACTCTTTGCCAGGGGATGTTGTGAAGGCCAGTAATATAACTGGATTCAAAAAAATAATTAGATAAGTCATGGAGAATAGGTCCATCAATGACTATTAGGCAAGATGCTCAGGGATGCAATCCCATGCTCTGGGTGTCCCTAAGCCTCTAACTGCCAGCAGCTGGGAGTGGATGGCGGGATGGATAACTCGATAATTGCCATGTTCTGTTCATTCCCTCGAAGCATCTGGCATTGGCCACTGTCAGAAGACAGAATATTGGGATAGATGGACCATTGGTCTGACCCAGTGTGGCCATTCTTACATTCTTATGGTCTATTACCTAAGGCAGTTTTCACAGAATCGCACATCACTGTTTGAATTACATCCTTACAGGATTAGTATGCTCTAGTTTTATTCTTTCTCTGTGCTACTTTTCAGATATTATGCACATTCCAGTTTTTAATAAATTGGACCTGTTCCCTACCTTAGAGCTGGCTTTTATGGGCTTCTTCCTGTTGTCAGCTGAATTGGTTTTCCACATCTACGATCAACTGTTGCTTAGGCTATCTTTTATTTATTTATTTAGATCGAACTTCTTAATTTCAAAGGGGAGGATTTATTTGAGGATGGAGGAATCATCCGGAGAATCAAACGGAAAGGGGAAGGATACTCCAACCCAAATGAAGGAGCTACCGTAGAAAGTGAGTACCGGCTTGGCTGCAGGAGTAACTAAACTCACCGTAACAGCCAAATGCAAATTAAGCCTGTGTAATAGCATTTCAGGGGATTTGCAGCACTGTAGCCATCTCTGATGATGAAGCAGGTTGACAGGGTTGTTTCTGAGGAGTGCTGGGAGAGTCATCCATCATCGGTTTGCCAGTCTATATTTTGTACCGTCTCTGTGTGACCAGATCAGACCCTGCAGCTGTGCCAGAAGGGGGTTCCTAAAGCGAGTGTTCTAGCTCAAAGACTGGAGTGTGCTGTTTGTCCAATAGCACACAAGGTATATGGCCATGGTTTGTGTGGTTTTGTGTGAAGACAGGGTGACGTGGGGGGGGGGAAGGAGGAAGTCGAAGAGAGAGGCAGTTAACTCTGAGCCTGAGAGTGTCAGCATTTAATATGTTAACACAATTCTTCCTTCCTTGGCCAATCCAGAGCCACTGGCTCATAAGGGTTTAATGGAAAGCAGCTAGGTGCTGATGAAATGACCACTGAGGTATAACTCAGGCTTTTTTCTCTCTGAGTCACCCTGGTCCTCATTTTGTCGAAGGCCCCCTCTGGCTTTGATAAACAAACCAATACTAAATTGTGCAACCAGTTCTCCTTAGTTTGATGTGGAAACTTTGAAGAAAATTCGGCATGTACGGTATGAGAGTTCTGTCCCCTTGGTTGTCTTCCTTTATTCATTAATTTTTTTTTGAAGATTTTCCATTCTCGTGTTGCGGTCTGAAAGCCGCTGTAATGCAGTAGGGGACCATGTGTGGGCTGCTTTGTATATCCAAACTCTGGATTTTCTTGTGTATATATGCTTAAAATCACTGCCTCAATTTAGCTACTACTGTAGCTTTTACTTGAGTCCAATATCTATTAAATGTTACAGGCATCCATGTCTTGGCCTAAACTAGGTAGCTTCCTATTTTCATAGTCCTTTACAATGTTTGGGTTCCATCTATAATACAATTAAGGCTTTTCTTTCCCTCTCCCTGTGGCCAGAATACTACTGCTACCTTTGGATGGCTACTACCTGGTAGGCATAGATTAATGAGAAGGGTCTACTGAAGTCAGTACTGTTCTATGGGTTTAATTGAAGTCCTAATCTGGCCCAAAAGCAGTGATCTGAAATCCCATTCAGATTTCTTATAGCACTCTTTCCATCAATATGATGGAGTAATTATAGCTTCTCTTCTAAAGCAGCTATTTGATGTGGAGTGGAAGGATGAAGGAAGCCAAGTTTAAAGAGTACAATTGAACCATAGAATTAGAGAGAAATGGAAGCCTTGGCCATTTGAATGGCTAAATTGTACATTTAGGATTAGCTGGTCCCCCTTCTCCCTATATCAGAGCTTCTGTACGGTATGAGTTTATGAATCTTTTTGGGAGGGGAGAAATTGATCTGAATTGTCACATTCAACTTGTTAAGCCTATTAATTTAAATGTCTAGTCCTTTAGTGGGACTGATTTTAGAGAAAACTCCTTTGGACTCTAATTTCACTCTGCCTATGGAATGTTTTGGGTCGTAGTTATGTGTACTGAGACAAGTTTTGTGTAAAGTTTCAAGCTTGCTTTATTGTACCTAGAGGCCAAGTTAAAAAAAATAAATCAAAGTAGATACCAGTTTAATAGTCCTGACTGCTGCATTCCTTTTTATTGCTTATTTTTTGGTTTCATTTAAACATCAAAACCCATTATGCTTTTGTGTGCTCAGGAAGTTTGTAACGAGACACACAATTATCTTTATTACGCCACAAAGTAACAAATAGAACAAAGCACTGTTCTTATTTAGAGCACAAATAATTTGTTTTTAATCGCTACGAAGTGGTTTGATTTGTCAGAAAGAGGAAAACATATCAATTTAATCTGCAGTTTGGCTTTTCCTTAAGCATAGATTCTAGGGCCAGAAGGGACCATAGTGATGATGTAGTCTGACGTCCACAGACCATAGAACGTCCCGAAATAATCCCTAGAGCAGATCCTTTAGAAAAATATACAATCTTGATTTAAAACATCCTGATATAGCAGTTCTTTAAAGACTCCCTCAGAGTGGTGTTAGTAGTGGGCCTTTCTCATGGCACATGATTATAAATCCTCTAATTTTTTTTTAACTATTTAAAAAGTACACTTTCTTCTTAGCTTATTGCATTAATTTGGACACAGGCATAGTCAGGATAGTGGAGATTAATGCCTTCTGAGGCAGTTTTGCATAACACATGCAGCCTGTGCAAGGCAGAGGTCAAGAACTGTTTACTAATCCTATTCCCAAAAGTTGCTCTGTGCTAGCAGTTTGGTTCGGAGCAAGTTACCAATGTGGCCTTCAGTTTCATTCTGATCTAACGAGCTGCCCAGGGCCTGGGTTTCCTTAAATGTGCTTTAAGGACGGGGCACATTTCAGACCTGGCAGCCTCTTAAAAAAAGTATTTTGGTTTCTACCATGCGCGCGCGCGCGCGCTCTCTCTCTCTCTCTCTCTCTCTCTCTGAGTGTCCCATTCTAGACTCCATGTCCGGCACAAGGTGTAGGATCAGACACAGGTAGTGGGATTAGGATGGCACAAAACCAGAGGAATAGCAATGATCTGTCATAATAATCTATTTTCAATCAGACAGCAGCCACATTTTCACTCTTAAAATATTTCCATTGAGTTCTAGTAAAAACCCAGTGTTAACTCAGAAACTAGTACAAAGGTACCTGCCATCACTGCTATAATTAGACTGGAGGAAAACGTGCTTTTACCAGAACTGACATCTCTGGGTTGGATTTTCAAAGGCAATGTTATTAGCTTGAGTTAGAGGGCATAATTCAGAGTCCCACTTCCTAAGACACAGCCTAGAGTAGAATTTTTGCATTCTAGCTTTTGTTACAGCCTTTTTTCTGTTTTAATAGGAGTACAAATTGCAGTCAGCACATCAGGTGCATGTGCCAGCCACATTCAGAACACAGCGTTCTGTGCTCTTCAAAACAAAATCGCTCTAGGCACTGAGAGAACAATAAGTCAGCGCTGCAGCTGAAGTGATGTGCTGCAGCCGGGCTGGGGTTTCTTGCTGTGTTCTCCAAGTGTAACTGTATCCAAACGAGCTGCTTTAGATACCTCTTAAATGCACTTGGAAAAACAGAACAGGAGACTTTCCTGTTGCCGTTATATTTCCATATAATTAAAACGGAATAAAATTACTGTGCTTGAATTCGTAGCAAGTCTGTGAAAGGCCAGCTGGAAGCTTCATGCCATCCTGTATGTTCTATTCTTAAAGCTTGCATCTTAGATCACTGTCTTCGCATGCTGGCAGAGGCTGGCAACAGATTAACTGTGAATGCCATACTGCTAGAACCAGGGCTCTTACATCAAACTCACAGAATTATTCTGGTGAAAACAAGGATTTGGGAAACTGGGAGCGCTTGTTTCAATGAGCCCTCTTTTCCCCCTTAAGGCAGCATGGAATTGGAGTAGCAAGGAGCTCCCTCTCCAGCTCAGTCTCTTGGCTTATTCCCGACAGTGATTCCTGCTGGTTTCAATGATTATAATAACCTGGATAGCCCCATTATTGTGCTTGGTGTTTACAGGCAATAGCAGGCCAGATCTCTGCGCCAAAGCAAAGAAGGAGGGAGGCTTTACGTGGTACTGTAAGGTTATCAGGTTACTTGTTTTCAAAATGTACGCTGAGAATTGCTGTGGGAGTGTGTGAGGTGCACTGTTTTTTGTTAAAGCAGAAAACAAAGGTGACTTGGCGGTAATGGAAGAGTGTAGGTCAGGAGTCACCGAGCTTTCGGCAAGGGCTGGCTGGGATAACAAGGATTCCTTTTCACGAAAAATGGAGGTTTCTAAATCTGTTTGTGTTCCCCCACAGACCTTTTGAACCCTTTTGCAAAAAAAGGCATGCGGGGGATGGGGCAGATTTGGAGCTAGGGCTTGAACCTGGGTTTCCCACATGCAAGGAGAGTGCTCTAACCGAGGGGCGGTGTTCCCATCTGTGTCTTGCGCTCTCGTCTTTGGACCCGAGAAACCTTCCTAACTAAAGTTTCGTTAGAACTGATACGTTTGCGCAAAGAGTTTCAGTTTCAAGGAATTGGTATTTTCCCACAGAAACATTTCATCAAAAACATCCTGACCAGCTCTCCTCTCTCCAATGGGTGCCCTTTCATATCATTCATATAGGGGCCCTCGTGCAGCAGTGGGATAAGCCAAAAATCTGTGATTTCCTGTAGCTCTGTCTTGTGGTGTAGGGAACTGTGATGTTTAGTGGATCACTCCGACCAACGAGGAGTTCTGTCACTGCCTGTCCGGTAACTGTGGGTGCCTTTATGCTGTGCAGCGTTGGTTCAAGGCCCTCACATTGGTAGCCTTCCCACAAGCAAAAGGTCTCACCCTAGCTTCTACCAGCCTAGTTACTCTTTGCAGGGTGATACCTGCAGCCCATCCAGTCCCGAGTCCCCCCAGATCTGTCCTTCCAGGGTTCTTAAGTACGAGACACTTGGACTTTTTCTCTCTGCTTTGTCACCCCCCGTCCCCTGCCCCCAGGCATGAAACCAGCCACCCTGACACCAGCTTCTTTTAGGATGTGTGCTCCACACAGTTTGCACACCAGAGACCTGATTGGGTAAAAATAAACAAAAAGTTTAGTTAATAAAAAACCCCCAGATTGAAAAATGAAATTGTCAGGGAAGAAAATAAACTGAAAGACACAACCTTAGGCTTTACACTTCCATATTAAATAAAATCCCTTTTCAAATGCAAGTTTCCTGTTGCTTGGGAGCTGTTTCCCAGCGTACCCCTTGACCTGGATGCAAAACCTCAGACACAAGCCTGCTTTTTAAAAGGCTTTTTTTCTCTCTGTCCATGGTGTTTTCATGTTTATTCAGAGTGGAGGAAATTCCCTCTTGACTTGATAGCTGAGGATGTCTCAGTGTCTTCCGGTTAACTCCTAATGGTCCACCATTGTCCTTTCCTAGGCTGCACAATCAGCCATTTCTTGGAACTGGGTAGTGTAAACGCCTGGTTTGGGAGGTGCCCCTCCCCGCTTAACTGCTCCCAGCCCTGCTGCGAGGGTTAGCGAAATGTTGCAACACAGAGTATGTGCAGGATTTTGTATATACACAAATACCTACGTTCATAACCACAGTCTGTATACGTATCGCATAGTGACCTCCCAGTTCAGAACACGGCAAGTATTCATAAAATACAGCTTGCAGTCAGTTGGTTCAGCTGTTCGTTTTGGGGAAGGTTCAACCTTACGTTCTCCCCTTGGAGTCTCTTGACCCTGATCGTCATAGGATCTCTGTTACCAATTGCACGAAACTTGTCACGCTGTGCTTTCTAGTTCAGTGACTGGCCAGCCACGCACTGGCCTGCTCTTCTAGTTCTTAGCTACAGATGACCAATGCAAGACGTGTCCCGAGGCTGTTGGGCAACTCCAGAGCGTCATCACAATCCCTGTCCTTCTCTGCAGTATTCCAGGTGCAGCATCAGTGCTAAGATGTGGCTTTGTTAAGCTGATAAAGATGCATATATCTCTCTCTAGTGATTGCATTTTGTAAAAGTTCCAAACACCTCTAACTGTGATTAAATGGAAACTGGATTAGTCATCCATGTTGTGTGCTGGAATTTCCCAAAACCACACAACCGTGCAGATGCAGCGATAGCGCCAAGAAGAATGGCAGGTTCACCCAGTGCTCAAAGACGGATCTGTCTCATCAGAAGGCTGTTTAACAGCTGTGTGCTGAACTGGGGTGGTTCCTGCCAGGCAGAGGGCACAAAGCAAGATAACCTCTGCATGACAGAGGTTTGCCAGCTCTCTACAAGAGACCTCAGTAGCTCTTCCTGTGTGTCATTATTTTACTCCTATTTGTCTGTTTTATCAACCTCTGACACTGAAATGGATTCTCCTTCAGGTTGTCCTGGAGAGCATTTTAGTTTGATATTTTCTCTCTGTTCATTACCACTTGTAGTAACTTTCCTCGTGGATTGTATTTTCTAAATGGACAACCTACCCTAAATTCTCAATTACTGAGGGACCATCTTCACTCGTTGCTGTATTTGCATTCCACAACCAACTCTCTGTATAACATTTCCTGGGGGATGTACCCGAATACTTGGATGCTAATATCTAAACTGTATTCTTAAATTTATTCACCTAAATTTGGGTCATTTCTGATTATGCTCTATATGTATCTTATGACTTTAAAAACAAACTTTGTATTTGTGGATAATCTAAGCACTATACTCAGATCTACGGACACTCTTTTCTTAACCTGTGTACTATATAATTTTTTAACATTAGCTTTAATAAAATGTATAAATCTGTTAGCCCTTATGGGAAACATCTGAGCTGGTGCAGCAGCACCTGTGGAAAATGCCTGCAGAGTGTGGTGCTGATTTAGGATCACGAGAAATATGTGAATAGAACCAGAGAGTTTTAAAGATTGGGTAGGCCCATGGAATAGACACGGTTGGTCAGATGTTGGGTAAAGAAACTTTTCTAACCTGTTTAAAGATCAAAACTAACTTTAACTGGCTCACTCTCCCATGGTACCAGTATATTCCAGTTAGGCATTATGTTTCTCAGTTTTCTATATAAAACAACGTTCCTAGAAAGTTAACTTTTAATAGACGTGATGGTGACTGGTCAATTAAACAAAAATAATTAATTATATCCATCTTTGCAGACAGCTTATCCTAAGTGCAAAAAAAAAAAAAAAAAAGGCCACGCTGGGAAAAGCATCTGGATAGACATATTATCCCAGAGGAATGGGATTTGATCTCAGAAAGGGGACAATCAACCTCAGTCTGTAGCATGATAAAATAACATTTTTTTCAGCTTCTGTTTCAGTGGCCTCTCACACCACTCAGCTTAAAAATATATGTGTGACTGAATGGGAATAAGCATGGGGGGAAATTGTGGTGAGAGAAGAGATTCTATGACTATATGGCAGCCGTGTCTAGTCATTAGAGCATTGGGATGGTTTGTAATTTGGGTATTTATTACCAAACCTCCCGGGGCTTCCTAGCCAAAAATGGTCCCATGAAAGGAAATGAAGAATTACTCTTTCATCTGCTGGGAGCTGCTAGGCTACTGATAGCCTCTCACTGGAAAAAGGAAATTAGTCCAGCTGTAAAGGAAAGGCTAAAAAAATGGGGGGTGATTATGGAAAAAGTAACGCACACATTACATATCCCTACCCCACTCCCCCAAATAGAAGTACACCTGTCCAACTTCTTTGAACTTGAACATTTGTTAGACACGCCTGATTTGTTAAATGTGTGTGATCAGAGATTTCAGTGGACTTAATAAAATGATCAGAAACCACATGTAGTGGGTCGTGTGAAGATGCTTGCACCCTATGTACCTTATGGGACACCCTACCCCTATTGGATAGAGAGACCTGACGGTTACATTCATGTATGTTTCTCCACACAGAAGCTCAGTGTTGTAATGATGATTGTTTTGTCTGATGTTTACCGATCAAGGATTTATAAACCTGTTAAAACTGCCTAAATCAATAGTTTTTCAAAAGTGAATAGCTGAGCACCAGTTAGCACTGAACAGGAATTATACCTGGGTCTACAGGCTGTAAGTCAGTTTCCTTACTCAGGCCAGGGTCCTGCTGACTTCAGTAGAACTCGTATCTGACTAAGGATGGTGGGATCAGACCATGGGCAGGCTGCCTATTGAAATTCTCTCGAGGAGAGGTATTAAAGGAAAACACACCTTCAGTTATTTTCCCATTGCCTTGCTTTGCAGTTCTTCTGGGCAGGGGAGAGGGGAATGTTGAACCTCCTCACCACCAGAAATGTGGGCCACATGGTCAGTAGCTGGCTAGATTTTACATAAGCAGGGAGGAGCTGAACTTTCCAAAACCCAAGGAAAGCGAACGGCCATGTTGCATATCTCCGTGCAGGGTGTGTACTACATGAAGACAGAATAGGAATATATCCCTGAACAGTTCTAAAGCACCCCTCGCTGTAGTGACTAGGCACAATAGCATGAATACACTTCTCATTGTTGAGAATCTGCAAGTTGAAACCCAGTCTAAACTAATGACAAGTTTCAGAGTAGCAGCCGTGTTAGTCTATATCCCCAAAAAGAAAAGGAGGACTTGTGGCACCTTAGAGACTAACCAATTTATGTGAGCATAAGCTTTCGTGAGCTACAGCTCACTTCATCGGATGCATCCGATGAAGTGAGCTACAGCTCACGAAAGCTTATGCTCAAATAAATTGGTTAGTCTCTAAGGTGCCACAAGTCCTCCTTTTCTTTTAGTCTAAACCAATGTGGTTCTTGGAGTCTCCAGGCTTTACAATTCTTAGTAACTTTTATTTGAACTTACAGGAGATGTTGTGGGTGGTGGTACCACTTTGAGAGCACAGAGCACGTGAATCTTAAACAAGCAGGGAGTTCATGCTTTTTCCATAGTCTACAGATTCAGCCTGTCACATTTTGTTCAGCTATGTGTTAGGGACAGCTTTCCCCCCCCCAAATGTTAAAGATATTTTCACAAGAAATGATTTTCAACTTTATATTGCAAAAGAACGAAAACACTTCTTTTCCCAGATTGTAGTGAAATTTACACAAAATCACTGACCACTAATAGGCACTCCCTTGTCTTAAGTGGCCACTTTAAGTAATCACCAAGATTTTTAGCAGCATTGTGGTAACTGTTTGAGAGACTGCCCTGGGGAGTAGGCAGCAAACTTTTAAAGACAACTTGGTGTTTGCTTACAAGAGGTTTCACTTTATGTATAAACAAACATGGATGCTATAGACAGGATTCTTCTTACCTGTTGCCAGAAGCTGCGTACTGTTGTCACCTGAGACTGTATTTGTCTCTGTCTCAAAATAGAGCTGGGTTATTCCCTGAAGATTAAAAAATGTTAATCTTGTACTTTAAGCCCTTAAGGGCAGGGGACAGTGATCGGAAAAACAAAGTCTTTAATTGTGCAACTCTGTCGGCCCAGTGAAACTTTTCTGGCAATTTTGTGTGCCTTCCTTGCATCTCTTACTGTTTTGTTTCCCTGCAGTCCACCTGGAAGGATTTTGTAGTGGCAGAATATTTGACTGCAGAGATGTGACGTTCATTGTTGGAGAAGGGGAAGACCATGACATTCCAATTGGAATTGACAAAGCTCTAGAGAAAATGCAGAGAGAAGAATACTGTATCTTGTACCTTGGACCACGGTAAGAAACTCTTTTTGCTTTGGGTGAGCAGTATCTGTCTGAGCATCTTGCAGACAATCTCAGTAGCAGACTGTTACTGAAAAGGATATGTTTCTTTCATAGGATCTTCTTTACAAATGCCCACCCCTACGATCTCCTAGGAGCCACCAAACCTGTAAACTGATAATTTCAGTTTCTGGAAAGTTTGACAAGAGCATTGTTGTACCTGTGTGAAACTCTGTCTGTTGAATAGATAATCACATCTAATTTGGCTTTGTTCATAGTATTCATACAAGCTGTCACAAACGCAGGATTAAGGAGAGTTGAGTTGTGAGCGAGCGCTCTTGTTCAGATATTTGTATCTGAACTATTAAAGGAAATGCACCCATCACTATCAGTGCAATCCACAGCTTGTTTTTGTGCAGCCTTATAGCTTCCGCATATTACATAGACCAAAATCACATGCATGGTGGTTGACGATAGGAATATCCACATGCACCCAAAGCATCCTATGATCTAGCATACCTTCATTTTGCTCTTATGGAATAAAATCATCCTATCCTGACATGTTTAAACGCTGGGAGAGGGTTGGAATGGCATCCAGTTACTGAGATAAATTTAGGCCAAAATGACAATCTCTGGTTTGCAGGGTCAGGTGCCTACATATGGATTTAGGTGTTTAACTTTAAGTAGCCTGCCTTTCGGAGGCACAGGAAAAAGAGCACTGCCCTTGAAGGGTGACACTAAAAGAAAATGGAAATATACAATTAATTGAAGAAACAGCAGAGCTGAGTACAGTAGACTCCTAGAATATCAGGGTTGGAAGGGGACCTCAGGAGGTCATCTAGTCCAACCCGCTGCTCAAAGCAGGACCAATCCCCAATTTTTGCCCCAGATCCCTAAATGGCCCCCTCAAGGATTGAACTCACAACCCTGAGTTTAGCAGGCCAATCCTCAAACCACTGAGCTATCCCTCCCCCCCAGTATGGGTGATGCATCCCATCTGAATGCCAGGGGAATAGTACTGAATGCAGTCCTGTTTCTAAAAACAACATTGCCACTGACAAGAAACTTGGCACGGTTTCCTATTCAATGTCTGGCTTGTCTCTAGGGTTTGGTGTGTAGCTCCCCACTCGTACCTCCATGTGTGCATGAATAATAAGAATATTGAATGAAGTGCCTGATCACACACCCTTTCCTCTGACGCTTTATTTTTATGCTGTGTTTCAGATATGGGTTTGGCGAGGCAGGGAAGCCTAAATTTGGCATCGAGGCAAATGCTGAGCTTGTGTATGAAGTTACACTTAAAAGCTTTGAAAAGGTGAGAATAGAATTTCTCTCAAAACACAAACACACACACACTTTCAAAAACTACTGGAAGCTGTTCTGCATTGAAAGCGTTTAACGCTGTGTCTTTGGTGTGGCTGTAACGCAGCCCTGGTAAAGCAGTTACAGCAACAAAGATCTCGGTGTTCTTAATTTGTTCTCCTATGTTGGTTTGTTTTATTTTTTTGGATGCGTTTCAAGACTTGTTCCTTTATTTGTTCCTAGGCCTCTACTCTTTGTACTTCTTTTTATTTTTTTTTTAACTGGGCTGCAGACAAAAAAGTTCATGTCCTGCCAAACTGCTCTGAAAGGAGGGCAGGGCTGGGCTGCTGAACAGGCTGCGCCCTCTTTGGGAGGCCGGAAAATGTGCCCGTGTTTGTACAGTGCTAATGAAGAACAAGATGTACATGGGGTGGAGCAGATGCTGCCAGGCTCTGTCCTGGGGCATGTTTGTGGGAGGTAGGCATTTGTGCCTGGCTTCCCTCCCCCATCTCTTAACAGGGGAGAGGACAGAATTTCCCTTCTCCTTGTGGAGACACTTTACCCACCCCTCCGATGCTGGCTGGTATGTTGTTTTGAATGGGGTTTTGGAGCACATGGGGTTCGAATGGACCAGTCTTGTTAAACAAGTGTCCTCTTACCTGATCGTAGCCACAGAATGGCTTGCTTTAACACACAGCACTGACGAACCCAGCCAGTCAAGGAGAAATCCTAGACAGCTCTGTCCACTTGATGTGAAGGACTTGAGTCTCGGGTTACAGAACTGACCACTCATTTTGACTTTATTGCCTTTTTAATTCCTAAAGCTGAATGTATCTGGTGGACAGATAAAGGATTTATTTATGACTATAGACCCATACTTGCTTTTGTGATCCACTCCTCCCAGCTGCCTCCAGTGGGCAAAGTGGCTTCCTCCTGACACCAGAGAACAAACTCCTTCAGATAATGAGTGAGCATTGGCATGGCAAAGAATTGGTAATAGCAGTGTGGCTTGGAGTCAGCATGTCTTGAAATCTAGGTTTCTAGAAGTCAGTTTCTGTTGTTGGGATAAGGAGAGACGAGGTGGGTGAGGTGATGCTTTTTGTTTTATTCTGTTGGTAAAAGACAAGTTTTCAAGCTACACAGAGATCTTCAGGTCCCCTACGTAGATCGAAAGATTGTCTATTTCATCATCAGAAGTTGGTCCAATAAAAGATATTACCTCAGCCACCTCGTCTATCTAGTATCTTGGGACCAACACGGCTACAACAACACGACAAACAAGTTGGGATAAGGAGCCGCCCTAGAAGTCAGGAACTCCAGCTGATATTGTTTCCTGTCTCATCTTCTAACAGTTGTTATAAATGTTTGCACACAGGCCAAAGAATCCTGGGAGATGGACACCAAAGAGAAACTTGAGCAGGCTGCCATTGTCAAAGAGAAAGGGACAGTGTATTTCAAGGTTTGTAAAGACTTAGTAGAAACTGGGTCGCCAAGAAATGAAACTGGGATTCCAGTCTAACATTTTCTTAAATTGCTGGTGGACCCTTCAGAGAAACAATTGAAGGGCTTTTCAACATGGGAAGTTAATGTGCAGCAAGCTGGAGTTTGACTTTACAGTGCACGAGCTACTGTGCACTAAACCCCATCTGGGCGCACACTCATAGCACACTGAAGGTGCCTTTGTGTGCTTTAGCTTAATTGCCCGAGGGCGCTGTTAATGTGCAGAGTGTTCACATGGGGAGTTAATGTGAAGTAGCTGGCATGCTGTAAATTCACACGGGAGCTTGCTGTGCATTAACTTCCCTGTGTAGACAAGCTCTAAAACATCATTGAACAGGCATAAAATGTCACAGTTTGTCCCTCCCAAATAGTTTTAGCCCTAGGCAAGGCAAATATTACCCCTCTCCTGCCTACCCTCCTCTTCAAATGACCAATATGGTCTATTGCAAACTTGAGCTTCCCATCTTGGCGTAGCACAGAAGCCTGCGGAAGGAGCTGCAATGTAGGACAGCAGTTTGGTATTGGACTGTTCTTGCCTGATACGTGGCTCCTACTAAATAAGGAGGTATCGCTAAGAAAAGGTTTCTTCGTTTAACACTACTGTCTGCCTTTTTGGGCACTGTATGGAATAACCTTATGACTTCCAAACTTCATACCGCTAATGCTTATTTACACAGTGCAAATTTAATACATGGAACTCATTGCCATAAGATATTACGGTCAAGAGTTTAGCAAGATTCAAAAAAAGGATTAGACATTTATATGACTCGTGAGAATATCCACATTTACATTATGCCAAATACAATTTATGGGGCTATAAACCCTCCTGCTTCAGGATATAAGCTCAACACTGAGAGGAATTGCCAAGAAAATTCCTGTATAGGTTAGTTATTCTAAACTGTCTGCTGTGTGGTTTCTCATCCCTTGCTCTGAAGCATCTGGTACTGGCCACTGTGCCATGCAGGATATTGGCTTTATCTGGCATGACCATTCTAATAGCTCCTAATAATAGAGAGCTTTATTGAAAGGAAGATACGCACTGTCCATTTTGTAAGTAGAACGAAATTACTTGAATTCAGGGGCGCACCAAAATATAGCTGACCTTGAAAATCAGATCGCTTCCATCAAGGTTACAGCGGGTTTGGAGAAGATGTTTTAGTCTCCAGACTGTGCTCTGTCGGGCGATATTAGCATCTTTTATCTGTACAGTTAAGATTATTTGTTACAAGTCATGTTGTTTAAACGTAGTTGGCTGTTTTGATCGATTTGTATTTGTGTTAATGAAGATCTCTTATCATATCCTTGCCTTTCATATCATATCCTTGCCTTTCAGCCTTCCGCTTTCAGCTGTGAAGCTGTTTAATTTCTGAAACTGGATGAACACCATTGGTCCTTCTCCCCCTGTATTACAGCATGTTTCTGAATAAGCAGTTCTCTGTTCAGTCTATCTCTCATGGGAACTATGGGACACCCATCTTTTGGGTCCCTGGAAACTGCCTTTTGTACTCTAGTTTTGCCTGTCCAGCAGGGGAAAGGGCATAATCTTTCTCTACTCCCACAGTGGGCATCCTATCAGGTGGTGATGGCTTGCAAGCATCCTGCCCTCCTAGCTTCAAGGGGAGTGTCTCCTTGGAACCCTGAAAAGAGAGAGATGGCCGTTGAAAGGGAAGGACAGGAGAGAAGCACTGTCTCCCACTTGGACCAGGCTAATGCTGAGTTCATTTCCTCAGGCAGGTGAAAGCCTAGGATGGTGGGATGTGTGGGCATTCCTCCTAGCACTCATGGGAGTGGGGAGTAGAAAACAGGACCTGATTTTGCAGAGGTGCTGAGCACTGCAGCTTCTGTTAAC
This sequence comes from Chelonia mydas, assembly GCF_015237465.2. Classification (NCBI taxonomy): domain Eukaryota; kingdom Metazoa; phylum Chordata; order Testudines; family Cheloniidae; genus Chelonia; species Chelonia mydas. Next base: position 11,676,589 of record NC_051261.2, on the reverse strand, counting down.
TTTCACTGGAGTTGTGGGTGCACGGCACCTCTGAAAATCAACCCCCTTGTTTTTAATTTTAAAAGACTCAAGGTGGTTCAGATTGTTAAACTGTCTTAAAACTGTTCCAGAAGCACATCCGCTTCAGTTTGCCAAATAACAGTCCTTTAGCCTTGTCTTCCCTTCATCCCAGGAAGGCAAGTACATGCAGGCAGTGATTCAATATGGGAAGATTGTGTCCTGGTTAGAGATGGAGTATGGCTTATCAGAAAGGGAATCTAAAGAAGCTGAATCCTTCTTGCTGGCAGCCTTCCTCAACTTGGCCATGTGCTACCTGAAGCTGCGGGAGTACATCAAAGCTGTTGAGTGCTGCGATAAGGTAAAGGTACACCTGGCTAGAATAGGCTGTTTTTCTGTCCACTATCTCTCCTGTCTTTCTCCTCTTCCCTTATATTGAATTTCTCTACATTCCAGAGGCAACTTCCAAACTTCAGTGTAAGTTTAGTCTCCTCTCTGGTGGGCTGATACCTGAAACTTAAGGTTTTCTGAATGTTACTTTTTTGGAGGGGTAGATCAGTAGCACATTTTTATAAAGTTACGCACAGAGTGGTCTTGGACACATTACAACTCAAACAAAATTAAAAGCAACATAGAACAAAATTAGGACTGGCATCAAACAAGAGTCTTCTCAATTAAAATGTGAATTAAGAGCAATTTTGGCTTCTCAAATATTCAGAAGTTGATTAGTGTTTAATTCCCAAACAACCTCAGTCCAAGTAACTGCATTTTGTATCTGTCTTATTTATAATGTGCCAGCCTTCGTATGTTTAGGATGACCAGACTATCTTTGTAATCAGGAAAACAAGCAATTGAAACATTCTGTGGACTTGCAGTATTAATAACCTTATAGATTAACAAGTGTACTTCAAAATCCCAGTGCTGGGATTAAATAAGATTACTCTTGTATGTATTCTGCTCTTGAAACAGTATTCTGCTGCTAGTCATTTAACAGCGAAAGTTGAAAATAGTTACAGTAATCCATCCCTTCGTACAACATGCATACAAATCAACCTATTCATATCAAAGTGCCTATATCTCTGGAAGGGTGCGAAGTAGAGCCGAACAAATCTTTGTTACTGAGCCTGGCTCTGTCTAGCAATGTTGATACAGATCATTAAACTGAAGTTTTTTTAAAAGATGAAAAATGCTAGCAGAGTGTTGTGTTACTCCTGCTGTATCTGTTATAATGTGTCCTGTTCCAACGTACTTTTTCATCATGGCACTTGGACAGTATAGACTTGTTTTTGTAGAATCTCAGTATTTCTTGTGTGATGTTTGTGCTTTATGGATGGAGAAGTTAAAGTAACTTGAAACCAATCTGTTAAGTTTCAGGAACATACAAGCATCTGAACCAGGTCAATTTCAGATGTTTGATTATTTCTCTTGATCTGTGCTGCACATCTTGTTAACCCCCATGAGGGAATTTATGTGCACTTGTCCAGGGGAGTTTTGGTCCCAAAGATTTTAAAAAGACACAATTTCATTTTTACTAAGCTCCTTTGTAATGCTGGTATAATTTTATTTTGAACAGTGTCTTTCATGCAAACTTTGTTAAAATAAAATGCTTTACAGAATTCGTTCAGGAGATGAGTCATCCAAAGTAACTACCTGGTACAGATTGGTTGGATGGTGAAAAGCATTTCAGATGGGGATGTGTGGTCCACCCAATCTTCAGGTGTTCAAAATTTAGCCCTTTGCTCTTTTAAAAAAGAGTGTTTTTGTCTGAAATTTGGAGCCAGAGGGTATGACTTTTAGGGCCAGATCCTGCAGCTGGATCCATGTGGATAGACCACAATGACTTCAGTGGGGTTCTACCCACGCACAGCTAATTTGAATCTAGCCCCTAGGTGCTGGCCTGTGCATCAGTGACATTCTTCAGCATACCAGCAGCCTTTTGGAATGTCAACATTGTCAGCAGACATGTAAGCATATTGGGCATGCAGGCAGCAATAAAGGAGTTTGTGTAAACTAGAAGCTAGAGTGTTGAAAGTTTTTGTCTTGTGCTAAGTTTTTAACTTAAACTTAACTTAGCTTAAACTTTGTCTAAGTTTTATCTTAGACGTCTGTGGTTAGGACTCTTGCAGACTTGATTTGTAGTATAAGTTAGTCATTTGAACAGGAAAAAAATAAAGTTTAAACCTTTAAATATCAGCTTCTGCGTGTAATCATGAGTCATGGTACATTTGTTCAACAAAGCCTTTTTTAAATGAGTCTTACATTCTTTCCATGTACTAATAATGCAGTTACTCACAATTACCAATGGGCCAAATTCTGCCTTGGGTAGGCGTGTGTGTAATATATAATAATATGCAAGATAAAAATCTTGTCATAGGGAATTCTATTAGAGATACACAACTAAATGTAAATCAACTGAAGATCATTTTTAAAAAAAGAGAGAAAGTAATACAGCTGCCTCTAGAAGGTGCTTATCACAGTGAAACAAACTTGTGAAAAAACAAAGATGCTGCTAAGGATTAAACTCTAGTGGGTTCTGAGATTGTCACTTTAATGTTGTCCGTATGTGCTCCTCTAGGCTTGGGTTTGGTACTTAACCATGAATTCTTGCATTTGTGGGTTTGTCTCCCACTGACTATATTACTTTTGGGGGAGAGAGGGAGGTCCAATTATAATATTAATCAGCTGCAGTATAAGTATATGGATTTTCAACCAATACTGGAGGCCGGTGCCATTTTGTGTAGGGCAATTTAGGAGCACTGTAGAGATTTCAAGCCTTTCCTGCCATTCCAATTTCATCATGCTTCATGAGGCTTTAAAACTTGCAGTGCCTCTGAAAGAGAGACAAATTCACATTAGCAGAGCGTTTAGGAACCAGCATTGCATAGGACTCCAGGGCAAGGAGCTCTCAACATTATTGAGGTGTCTTACAGCAATGTCTCATTTTAGGGGGTTAGGTTTTGAGTTGTGGTGGAAGTATTTATCCCTTTAATCTGATCTTAGTTGGAGTAACTTCAGCAAAGTCAGTGAAGTTACACTGGTGTGAGATCAGAATCAAACACTCCATCTTACCAAAGACTAGCGTGCGACCAGGCTTTCCTTTGTTGTGCAACCTAACAGATAGCTAGGTAATGGAATTCTTCTTTGTGCCTTTTGGTGGCAGACTCTTCTGCACAAAAATACCCGATGACACCTGTGGCCATGTACATCTTTTATAAATTGTGCCTGGTGCATATTTGCTAAAATCATTCCCTCCAGCGCAGTCCTTGCCTGTGTTAACTGGAGTACAGTAAAGGGAAACCCCAGGGTAACTAGCAAAGTTTAAGATGGCATCCAGCATTAATATGGAAATATGTGTTCGCAGGCATTAGGACTGGATCAAGTCAACGAGAAGGGGTTGTATAGGAGAGGTGAAGCCAGACTACTAATGAATGAATTTGAATTGGCGAAATGTGACTTTCAAAAAGTACTGGAAGTAAACCCGCAGAACAAAGCTGCCAAGTCCCAGATCACAGTCTGCCAGAAGAAGATGAAGGAGCACAATGACCGTGACCGGAGGATATATGCCAACATGTTCAAGAAGTTTGCAGAGAGAGATGCAAAGGTTTGTACTGTGTTGACACTTGGAGCGCATCCGTTATGACTTGATAGCTGACTCAAGTTAAGTGAACTTTGATGGAGAAAGGGACCAGATTAACAGAACTGCAGATTGTATTCTTCTAACAGAAGATAAATCTATGGAAAGAGAGTCTTTGTATTTCTTGATGGTCCATTTTTGGTCTCTCTACAGCTGAGGCTGATATCACAGGTATCAGTTGTTGTTAAGGGTATTTGCAATGTGAACCTTTCCCAACTGGGAATGGGATTGGGACCAAGACTTAATTTTACGATTTCCATCTAGCAGCTGTTTGGTGGCATGCTCCTGGTCACTGCTGACCTCTGCTGGATTGAAGATGTCATTCAGTTCTATTGCTAGGCCTGAAATGTCTGATAGGAGTTGGTAGTGAAAATCCACTGGATATCAAGCATGTGTCTTGCAACATAAGACTCCATTCCCTCTATCTATAATATAAATGTCTCTTTCTTGCCACAACAGGCTGTGAAGTCGCCTAAACAAACAAGTACCTGATGCACACAGTACTCTAGCAGGAGGGAATACATGAGCTATGAAACCAATTTGTATAAATCCTTTACAGCCTTACCTTCAGAACTAGTGCCTGATAAAAAAAGAAAGAACCCTGCCAAATAATTAACTCTGCCAGACATTGCTACATAAGGATCAATTAATACTCAGGGCTATTAACTGTGACACAAAGAGGAAGTGAACTTAGCCAGTTGAGTTGCTCTCCCAGGAATAACGTTCTTCTGCTTCTATAGTGTTGGCCCAAGGTATCTGAGCATTGGCTATAGCGCCATCCATAACTCCACATAGTCTATCCTGAGGGCTTTTACCTTGTTTCCCTCTTCTACTCCCCCATGTCCCCAAACACCCACTTCGGTAACAGTCCTCAGTGATGGGACCAAATGTCCATAGAGGAGGGGTGAATGATACAACATCCTGTTCCTGTGAATTAGTTGAGAAAGTGCTAAGCGGTGAATCCAGTACCCTCTATAATGTACCTAATCTCGCTTAGCCAAGAGAAGTGGAGTGTAATCTGCATATGATGTACTAACTCTCCTAGCCAAGAAGGTACACGTTCCCAGTCTGTGCACGCTGTATGACTACCACTGCTACGCCGTTGGCGACCTGCGATTAGGAAGAGATTTCCTTTCCCATGTGTTTGCAGGGATTGTCTGTCCTCGCTAAAGCATGTGAGGACCCTTGGATTCCCTTTGTCTTGACTACTGCTTGTGTCTCAACTAACCGTGCGTGGTTTACTTGCTGTTGTGCAGGCCAGCAAAGCCGTGGGAGAGAACGAGGCGGAGAAAGCAACATGTGAAGAGGGGCTAAAAACTCCAGTGGCTGAAGGCAAAGTCTGAGGGGCACATCCGATGGAAGAGACGGTGGAAAGTTGATCCTTATGAACTTGGCCTGCGCCAAAACAGGTTTCTGCGGAACTCAGGACTCCACAGTGTTTATTGTAAAGCTTGTTACAGTTTGTGTGATCGTGGAAGCAAAATGCCTAACCCACAGCTTCACAAACAAAAATGTTTAAACAGCCCTTCTGCTGTGAGCATGGTCAGCAGCGGAGCAGAAGCAAAGGGACGGTGGGACCACTCCAAGTGGAACAAATATTTTTTAAAAAGAAGGGGGGAATGACAAAAAAAAAGAAAAAAAAACCAACAAAACTTGGCACTAAGAGGGTTTACTGAGACGGCTCAAGTCCTGCTTATTTCAGCTCACGTCAATTTTCCATACAATGTGCAGGGTCCTCTGAAATGAGTTAGAATGTAGGAGCTATCAGTTGTACAATTCAGTATTGCATTTGGTTGTACTGTAATAGCACAACTCGGGCCTATGATGTTGTTTAAAAACAAATTTGACTCAAGTGCTACCAAGTCAGGGTATCCTGTTGTACCTACTAGAACAAAGTGAAAGGCAGCGTGCATGGTTTGTGTGCTGCAGTGTTATGGACTTGAAAGCCAGAAGCAGAGAGGTTACCTTCTCCTGTAATTTCTTTCTTCTCTCTCACTCCAGTATAGACTTCAAATAGGTTTCTGTAGCACAGGGGACTGAACGATCTAGCTCTTCTGGTTACGTTCAGTGGTGATGAGCTCTTGGGGGTTGGTTTCTGTCGGGAGGTTTCTTGGATACGTTTCTGGGGATGTTACAACGTGGTGACAGGAACCGGCATTAAAGTACTGCATTTCATCATGACTTTCCCATTTCCTTTTCGGAAACTGTTACAATGGCACTCCCACTAGTGCTGCTTCAGTTACGTTTTTCATCACTTCCATTAGAACTCCTCTCTCTTCTTAGGGATTTATAATTTGGCTTTTAAAAAGTGTTTCATTCTGGGAGTTAATTTATTTACGTTTTTAAAAAAAAAATTGCACCACGTTTTAATGTTGGTGGTGTGCAAACGATTGTTTTCAGAAGCTGCTGTTTTCAGATGCTTAATTTACAACCTGCAGGTTAGTTTTTTTTAAATGGCGTTTACAGCTTATTAGGGGGTTGTGCAAAAAAAAAAAAAAGGGCAGATGAAATATTGTGGTTCAAAACGGTTATTTGGTCTCTTGCTGCACATACATGGTACCAGGAATCATAGCTTGCCAATGTATAGCTTTTATCCAGCACTCACTGGTGTTTTGGTGAGAGCTGTATTTGTTTATTAATAACCTACAAAGCACAGAAATACATTGTGACTTACAGATCTGACTGGGAATACACATTCTCAGCATACACTATTATGGCTCCTTTGAAACCTAGTACATACTTCTACCTTAAAGGGACACTGTCACTACCTTTTTAAAACAGCTTTTCAATTTTTATTTACTCTCCTTTGTTTGTAATACCCCCTTTTGAAGCTTGAAAATAAAACTTCTTTTCCTATCAGTTTTATTCTCCGTTTAGCAAATACAGAATTTTATTTTGCTATTTTTCCTTAATACTGTAGAAACCAGCGGGCTCTCTCTCTTCACTTCTCAGTCTCTCGGCCTTGCATTGTGACATGGGGAATGTGCATGGTTGATGATGGAACCAATTTGAAAATCTACTTGATCCTAGTGATGGAGTCCATTCATTATATAAAGGCACATGCTAATGCTGCCCTGGTGTACCCGTGCAAAGGTGCCATTGACTTTCATTGGCAGTTATGTACTTAAGGGCAGAATTTAGCCTCTCCTGTGGGCATAGTAGAGGGAGTTGGTTGCATTTAATTGTATTTCAGTGTGATCCTATCAAAACGGAAAGCAGGTTTAAAAAAACAACTTGGTAATGGATTTAAACAATGTTAAATATATTTAGAACTTAGAGCCCAAACCCCACTTTATAGACATTTTAAAGTAGTCTGAATTTTTGTCCTGAACAGGAGAGCAGTGCCCCTTGAATGAATCAGCTGATACGCTAGAGGGTCCATCGGGAGGGAAGACTCAAATTCTTTACTTGCACTTGCCCTTTTTTATTACGACTGTATTTTAAAATGTAACCCTTCTGCCCGTCAGAGTTGGCAGCAACAAGGGCCGGGTTCAATATCTAGGGGATCCATTCCAATAACACAATGCAAACTGGCTCGAGCCCCCACCAGTGACCTGGGACAAATATATACCACCCCCGCTGGGCGCCTCCAAGAGGCAATACTTCCCCTCTCGCAAGCACATAGTCTGAGTGTAGCAAAAAGCCTTTTAATAACAGAGAGAAACAGTGTGGCATTATGTTGGGGAAACACAACCAACAGGATTCATAACACAACCCCTGAGCAAAAAAAACCCACCCCAAGCAAATTGGGGTATGCCCTGTCCCTTTGGTTCTCGAGTCCAGCAACCCCAAATCACCCAAAGTCCTAAAAGTCCAACGACCCCAAAGTCTCTGTCCCTGGTCAGGGCAGCCCCAGAGTTCGAAAGTTTATCTGCGGAGCTTTACCTCCCACCCTGGGTGGAGATGGGACGGGGGTAAGAGGCACCTTACATGATCTGAAGCTGACCGCCCCACAGCTCCATAGGCCTTCGCTCTGCTCTGCCAGCCGCCCAACAAACTCCTTCGCTCAGCTCCACTCTGCTCCGTGGCCCACCAACAGCTCCCGCTGTCCTACGAACTGCTCCGCCAGCCTGTCCACAAGGCACTCCAGCTGTCCCGCAAACTGCTCCAGAATATATCTTCAGGCTCCCCCACTACTTAACACAACACTCAGTGATTTCAGCTCTTAGTCAGTTCGGCTCTTTGGTGAATTCAGCTTGTAGTAGGGGAGCCTCAGTGCTGGTGCACTATTAGCCCAAAGTGAGCTCAGCAGCCTGTAACTAGACTTCTAATGAAATCAAAATTAGCTCTGATATTCCACAGTGGAGAGAGGAGGAAGTGCAATTAGCATGTAAGGCCCTCACCAAGGGGCCCATGCCACCAAGTATTAATACTTGTCCCCAGCCTCTCTCCATTCACACAGTTTTGGAACCCATGACCCTTGCCTAGAGAGTGCTACTTAGTTGATGGCGAGTCCCTCCATCATAACAAAAGGCCAAGTACAGTTCCAAGCACAGTTCCCATAATCAGGGTAATAACAATTTATTCTTCCTGCCCCAATAACAGAGACACTGGGGATCCCACAGCAGCCAAAGTGACCATTTGGGCAGCTATGGCCTCAGTCTAGGCAGGGTGGGTGTGCCTATGCAAATGAGATCGGCCCCTGAAGTTTTTTTCCACAACTTGCCACACCTCACCACCAGATGTCAGGGTGGAGCTCATCCTGACACTGCTTACAAAAATATATAAATAAACCACCATGAAGCAAGACACTTAAATAATGGGAAGAACTCAACTTCAACCCACAAACCAGGGAAGATTAAAATCTGTCCTTGTCTTCTTTAAACCTTGCAGGGATTTGAGTGACTGTTCCATCTACTGTATGGTAGCTCCACAGTGAAGTAGATTCAATATAGCATTTGAGTCTGAACACTGAATGTCCTTGCTCTTGTGTCAGTTTAGTCAGACCTTGTCATCTCATTTGAATGTATTTTTGGGAGGCTTTAATCATCAGTTTGCATGCTTTTGGACAGCAAAGGTGATCTGACCCGGTGGATGGGTGAGCAGTTTGGTGCTTGGAAAGCTTTCCTTGCCACTGTAAAAGGACTTCTGCTTCTACAGGGATCTGCAAACTAACTTCTAAAGTTCATGCATGCATTAAGTTGTATGGCTAAACGAGTGCCGAATGCAGTGTATCTGCAAGAGATGGGAAAGACAAACCATGTTTGGCTGAATGTAGATTTTGTCCTTGTCTGCATGTGCAATGTGCATGTGCAACTGACCTCAGTTTGCCTGTTGCACCACAGGAAAGGTTTCTAGTGTAGACAGGGCTTTGGAGACCAACTTTCTATCCAGCCAGGCAAGTGGTCCCTCCCCTCCCCACAATGCACAGTCTTTCCAGTATGCCTAACGCCAACCTGGCGGTAAAGGTACCATCTTTAGGAGTGAGCGGGGAGGTAAGACTTCTTGCCCGTTCAGTACTGAATCTTGGATGAGACCAGTGTGCTTAAGTGACCATTTGTGATCCGGACTGGACGGACTGATTTCCTTGAGGGCCAAACAGTTATCTGTTATATATGTGCAACTGAGCCACTTTTCAACTGGGGACAGAGATGGAAGGTGCTGTATCTTATTGCCGTGGCCCTGGGACACCCAGCCCTAAATGCCGCACTTGTGTTCATACATATCACCAGTAGTTGGTTAAATGGGCTGTAGCTACAAGAATGAGGGTGACTCAGGTCACGTGGTCTCACATCACTTCTGTAATATGCACAAGATTCTCCCCATTCTCATCTAAATTCCCTTTCTAGAGTAACGGAGCCTCTTACTCAATCCACTTGCCCAATCCTCTGTCATAAACTGCTCCCCTAGTGTCCACCTTTGCTATCCAAAGCATTTTTCTCCCTGCCTGTCCCTTCTGTACCAATATTCCAGTCATGTGAATTATCCCACCAAGCCTGTGATGCCAGGTGTCATAATTGTGATTATTCACGAGCACATCTTCCTGTTGATTTCCCCCATACTTCTTGCATTCGTATACAGACATCTAAGATGTTCATTAGATTCCCCTCTATAATCTCTCTTGTCTCTCCCTGCTATGATTACTCATGTTCCTCCCAGAGTCTGACCCTTCACCCAGCTCTCCATGTGTTGGATTTACCTTCGGGCTTTTGTCTCCTGCCCCTTTTGAACCTTGTTTAAAGCCTGTCTCACAAGGTTACCCAGATACTCTTCCCCTTCCATGGTAGTGGACCCCATCTCTGCTCAGCATATGCTGCTTCATCCAGCCTGTCCCTGCTGCAGTTCATAAAGGGAGTAGAGAGCAAGAAGGGAGGAATTTAGTGTATCTGTAAGTGGTGGTGGTCTTCCTGTACCCCACTGCAAAGGCTGTGGGAGTCCAGACCCCATCACCTTAAAGGGAGAGCACAGACCAGATGAATTCAGCATCCTTTCTTCCTCTTCATTCAAACGCTGCCTGAAGCTGCAGTATCCTTCGAGCTCATCTGTTTCACCTGCTGGAGACTTCCCCAGCACTCAGCCTGGCCTCTGGATCCTCCATGCTACTGTAGGCTTGGTGCCTTGGGGAGAGGGGAGACAGATATACAGCCACAAGTGACCACGTGGCTTCCTTCTTTTGATAACTGCAGTAGCCTCGAATGAAAAAATAAGGGCATCCGGATCTTTGAGTCCAAGGCAGGGTTCCTCCGCCGTCGGCTAGTGGGGCTGTATTTATGGCAGATGCTCCTGGTTATTATAGTCCTGGGAGCCTGGTCAAAAGCATGTGTGTTCCTCTGTTTACATCATAATAAAGATGTAGCTGAAAGCAAAGCAAACCCTTTTCTCTTTATTTTGTGAAGCCAAAACTGCAGGATTTGAAGCCAATGTTACTTGGACAGCTTCTAAAGAAAATCTCCAAACGAACGGCGCCAGTCGTTTTCCAGCTCCGGCTGCCACGCTGTGGACTGCTGGGCAGAGAGCACCACCAGGTGTCTCTCAATTCAATATATTGCAGAAATACACAACCCTAGTGTTCCGCTCCTCCTGTGAGTGGAGAGTGGAGAGTGCCTCAGCTTGGATTTGGTTTAATTTCTATCCAGGTATCATTGTGGTGAGGAATGGGCAGCCTACAAGTCCGTGACCCTTGCCACTGGTGCATATACTTTGTTGCTGAGGCAGATGGTTCTGAGGGAGGTTTACTGCCAACTCTCCCCTCATCACTAGAGGGGCTACAGGGCTCTTGGCCATGCCTGTTAATGTTTTTAAAGCATTTATTATCCTGGGGGCAGGGGGGATGTTACATCCCTGGGTGTGTCAAAGCTGGAAACACTCATCAAGTTGGACAGTTTTTCTGTCTCTTTGTTGCTATCTGTGTCCTGCAGCAGCCGTCTGGTGTCCTACAACCACCCAGCTCATCTGCAGCTCTCCCCCACGGGAAAGGCGGCTGTGCTTTCCGTCACTCCGGCTCCCCTCTCTGCATCTGATTCTCCTTTCGCTTTTCTTGCCATCCCCCTAAACTGCTCATTCTCACCAATGGGAGAAGCTGTCTGAGCTGCCAGCAGAATTCTGAAGTGTAGATCAGTGGCGCTCAACCTCTCCGGACTACTCTGTTCCCCTTTCAAGAGTCTGATTTGTCTTGTGTACCCCCATGTTTTACTTCACGTAAAAACGTACAAAATCTGACCTAAAAATACAGACATGTCACAGCCACCACTACAGAAAAATTGTCCTTTCTCATTTTTACCATATAATTATAAAATCAGTTGGAATATAAATATTGGACTTCCATTTCAGTGTATAGTATGCAGAGGAGTATAAACAAATAATGGTCTATGAAATTTTAGTTTGTACTGACTTTTAGTGCTTTTTATGTAGCCTGTTGTAAAATGAGGCAAATATCTAGATGTACCCCTGGGAAGACCCCCAGGAGTACACGTACCCATTGAGAACCACTGGCGTGCATCCTATACCAGGAGTGAAAACACTGCGAGGAAGGTTAGCTATACTTTTTAGAAGCCTTCCTTCTATCTGCGGTGTTTCTGTAGGTTGGTTATCACCCTGCAGCCACATCCTTGTCGTGCATTGCACCAGTGTCTGCTCTCCAGTTAGGCTAGGATGTTGAATTGTACATCATCATGCCGTAGAATTGCTATTCCTGCTGGAGCTCATGGGGCTTCCCCCCCACCACACTAGCTAGAGAGTACCTGGCAAGATTTCAGCACCTGTTCATAGCTCTCTCTCTCTCTTTACCATAGTGCTCTGAGGTGAGCATAGAAGGGGGCGGGGGTAGCGTGCTCACTGTAAAAGCGGATCGATTCCCAGCGGGCAAGCATATGTAGATCAGCCCCTTAGCTGCACGGTATCTTTCCTTATTTACTTCTGTAAATGGACTGGTTCTCTCCTGCATGTCTTTGCGGAGGAGGAGGGGTTGCTAAGAAACCAGCAGCTGGATGACAACAGGATGGAACTAGAAAGTGATCTTGAAGCCCAGTGTCCCTCCTGTGAACCCTCTGTTCCACTCCTGACATGGCTCAGGAAGAGGGAGCCCTGTATTGCATCTGGTCATTTGAGCAGGGAGGGAGAGCGCCTAGAAATTTCTAACTACCCCAGCTAACCAGCTTGGGCCCTGGATGTTTCCTGGGTATCATTGCTATCGCTTGCATAAATGCAGATCTGATTATCACTTACAATATGATCAGTCTTTGTTTTAAAGCTAGGATATAAAATTTCTCTTTCTCCTCCCACAACCCTGCAGGCCACCAGGGTAGAGACTATGCCAAGCCTGCTGCCAAGGAGTGTTTTCTTGTGTGTTGTTTACTGTTCAGATGTTCTATATGGCACCTAAACACCTCTGCCTGTGGAGGTGGGGTTCTCGACACTGGCCACCCACAATCTGCTAAACAGTCTTCTGAGTGTCTGCTGCGTAACGTTGCTGACTGCAATCTTGTCAGTTATCGCAAGCTAAATAGGGTTGGGCTTGGTCTGTATGTGGGTGGGAGATCGGCAGGGTACACCTTGGTTGTTCAGGTGGTGGCATTGCTTATTCAGCAAACTGCTGTCTTCCCTTGGACTGAATCATAAACACACCCACTCCTCCTATGGCTGGGGACGCTGCCCTTCTAGAGGTGCAAACTTACGGATGATACAGTCAGTTTCTTGGCTTTAATGAATGTGGCCAATTTAAATCTTATTGCACCTTTTTGAAGAATAGGAGGTCTGAGCACCAGCGTCCTGGCTAAATTCCCACTTGCCTACAGAGATCTGCCCCAGTGTTCATCATGAATGGTTTCAGAGGTTCTCTGGGCCCTGTTTAGAGATGGTTGTGGTACCAGGAAGGGGCAGGATCATGGAGGTGTCGTCATACAGCCTGGCAGCTACCTACTAGTGCACAGCAAAGCTATGGAACCATATAGGAGAGGAAATGACGAAAAATCCTGTATTGAACTGAAACTGCAGAGGGGAATTTAAAGGGGCCAGGATGTATGGGCCAGAAACTGGAATTCAGACAGGATCTGTTAGCTGACTGTAAGGCTGTCCTCAGTGACTCGAGAGCATGACTGCCACCGTCAGGGCAAACTGTTAGAACCAGGGCATAAACCCCAAACTGGTGGTGAGTCCTACACTTGGAGTTCACAAACCACTTATCAAGTGTAAATCCTCATGGACTAGAACAGCCTGGAGTCACAGACAGTCCCCTAGGGTACTCTGATCTCGCCACCCAGGTAAGCACACTTTTGTGATAGATATAGACCCTTCCACCAAGGGTCACAGCACTATTCAGGTTAGTCCCCGTCTTAAAGGACCTGTCAGTTACCCTAGGTCAGTCGCACCTTTGATCTCTCACCAAAGACAATGCTTATAGCCAATCTTACAATAAACTATATACAGCATGATGAATGGGAAGAGGAAATTAGAGAATTATTTACAAGGTTAAAGCAGGTAAACGTAAAGAGACAAATGAGTTCCAATCTTAAGTTTCAAAAGGTCATAGAAGCTTCTATGATCTGCAAGCTCTGTGTGTCCATTAGGGCTAACCCAGGCTAAGCAACTGAGGATCTCTTGCTTATGCCTAGAAAAGCCTTGCCCCATGGAATCCAAGCAGCATAGCAATAATCAGTTCCCTTTTTTAAGAGGTTTTATACCCGGAGCTGCAAAGCTCAGCTGATGGTGGGAGGGGAGAATCCACTTGCCTGACTCACCTTCAGGGGAGGAGGGCAGAGCAACCCACCCTTTTGTCCTCTTGTTGATGGTATGTAAGGAAATGCCCGTTCCAAAAGCTACAGATGCTCTAAGTGAGATTAAAGCAGGCAGCAATTCATGTGCATTCAGTAAAGTCTAAACACATTCTTAGAAGGCTAATACCTATTTGAATGATGGTAACATGCAGGTGAGCCAGACGGATTCCAGCAACGTCCTTGTCAACGTTCAGTTGAGACATGGGGATTTCGGCATATCCTGGCACCTGGCCTGCCAGTGTCCCGTTCACATCCTGTCTCATGAAAAACGCCATGTGATCTTTAATGACTACACATGTGATCGGGACCGTCTCCAAAAGACGTGACTTCCACCAGCACGGTGCCACCTGGCACATTGGTTTGGTCCAGACTCAGAGGAGAGGCCACTAACTCCATGAGACCTTCCACCGAAGTATTGACAACTACGCTTATCCCCGTTTAGCTGAGAGTTGACAAACTCCTAAAAGCTTCCCAACTGGCCAAATTCTGCTCTTCAAAACCAGTCAGCTGGATTGGATGCCTTTAGCATGAACAAGGTGCAATCTTGCTAGTGTTATTTCTTATATACGACATAAGAAATGCTTTGCGCGGAGGCTATCCATGCCCTTCATCAAATACAAACCAAGCTTCACAAGATGTAGAGGTAGGGGTGTGTTTGCTGCTTCTTCTATAAATGGGGGCCAAGAAGGCACAGAGAGACTGAGTGAATTAACACAACGAGCCTTAAATAGAACTGGGACAAAAAAACCCAGACCTCCTAGTTCCAGTCTCTCAACTACTGACTTGGATTCCCTCCTCTACAATAACCACGGGTGATAGATCAGTTTGACCCAGTACTTGAAAATACAGGTCAAAGCACTGACTTGTCACCATTGTACATGACATGGTTCCTACCTCAGTGTCAAAGCACCTAAGAAGCACTTTGCTGCATGCTATGCTTTGTAAAACTCACCAAGCCGGGTGTGGGGGGAGAGGAGTGTTTGTGTGTCAAGCGAGAACATCTCATAATGTGACTTCTTGCTTAATTTATAGCAAAACTTTTTCTATAGTGGCAGTCCGTTCCTACGTTGCAAACAGTTTCTTAGAAGTGTATACGTAATGACTGTAAAAATAAGATCAGAAGTGAAACTGAACCCACGAGAAGCCGTGCTTGCATGGTTGGGTTTTACTTGCGGTTGTCTGTTTTTACTAAGCATTCGGGTAATGAAAAATGAGTGTATTGCTTTGCTGACCTCATGTACCTCGAGCACTGGTCTGTGCTTAACTGACCATTTTGCAGGGTGCTGAGACAGTCAGTTGGGTGAAGGCCTGTTAGCTATTTTATTAAGTATCGCTGCCATCGGGGTGAAAAGGTACAACAGTAAAGGAGCCCAGTGTTTTGAAAGCTGTGTACGGCATCACCCACTGCTGAGATGCAGCTGCCTCTGGGGCGGACGGTCTAATGATGCACGGCCACACCATGTAGCAGTTTTAAAATGAGATGCGAAGGAGAGAGTTAGGCAGAATGTAGTTATGCACGTGACTGGAATTCGATCATGATGCCTGGGCTAACTCCCTTACCCTTGTGCAAAATATGATGGGTGTCTAATGGCCATGGCTGCTTAGCAATTTTGGTTTGACATCCCCTGCTGGAAGAGATACCATCAGCAGTACATCACTCTACTGCCATGCTGGGCAGTTGGCTGAGGACTGGCTCAAAAGGGAGAGCACCCCCTGATTTGTTAGCCTTCCTGCAATGCCCACCTTTATTGGCTTCTGGGGAAGAGGTGGGTTGGAGGGACTGAACACGGGGGAGCTGGGGTAGAGTTTTCTGTGCTCTGGCAGATGGCTGTGGAGAGGAGAGGCGTGGAGGAAGGATTCTGGTGGCAAGGAAGCGAGTGTCGGAAAAAGGATTTGGAGGAGTGGGAGGATGTTGTAGGTGAAGGAGCCGCTGGTTTGGAAGCTGTAAGCTGTGATTGCCAAATGCCAGTCAGAGTGAATCGCTTGCTAAGAATAATGCATTAGCCTGGTCAAAGAATAACAAGAGCAATTGCTTTGGAGAGGGTGTTTTGATGTGGAGGGAAAGGGCTTACACACTGCAGTCCTCCCTAGCCTCAGCCCATCACACGGGGTCCCCTTTCCTCTTCGAAACCACGACATTCAAATAGATAAATGGTATTGTGATGACACCTGCTGGCACAAGATGCAGCTGGTTAGGAAATAAGACCCAGCAGAACACACCATGAGCATTAAGTAGGATGGTTGCTGCAGATAGGTCAGAGTTGTACTAACCTGAGGGTCAGAGTTCAGCTCTAGGCGCTGGGTTCGAGGGAGGATCGTGGCCCATTCTTGGAAGCAGTGCTGCTGCGTAGCTCAACTCCAGCAGAGCTGAGAAGGCTTCAAGAGCCTCACCGTATGCGTTGTGTGGTCTCGGTGCTTCCTGTCTTTGCCACCTTGCTGTTACCTGCGCTTCGTTAATAAACCATCACTGCCTTAGCAGCCAATGGCCTTAGCATCTCCTGAGCTCTAGACCCCCGGGATTTTACCAAGTGTTGCTTGTAGCAATGCGGGCTTAGGGGAGCATTCCCCTCCCAACAGGAATATTCTTCCTCCAAGATTGTTTTGTTCTGTTGAACTGTTCACATTCTGCCCCAACATGCAGGGATTCGGACTGGAACTTCGGTGATTAGCACACAGGGCATCATTCAACTCTGACTTACAACAAGGTAGATCAGAAGTAACTCCACTGAAATATGGCTGTACCAAGGGAGTAGCTGATCCCATTCCTACAGCTCCAGTTTGGTGACAATGCTTCTGTCACCTTGAGAAGTAGGAATGGGGCCAGAAACTTGCCTCTTTGGCTAAACAGATGGGGAAAGACAGTGGCTAAGTCCCAAATTGTCCTCCAGGCTACAGGATTCTGGAAGGTAAAATGGAGAAAAGAAACCAAAATCTGGGGGTGAAGCCACTGCAGGAGTTGAGCTGAGAAATGACTCAGGGAGTCGTTCATGGTTTAGTAGTGAAAATGGTATGAAAGTTTCCTATTCTAACACATTTAAATGAATGAAACCAACATGATTTAACAGTGGAACGGCTCAGGATACGTTAGGCTTGAACCAGTGGCTGCGATTTCCTTACTCTGGTCCTTGCCATAATAGGGGAAGAGTTTATCTCCAGTGGACAGACATTTTGACTCCTACCACCTGTAAACAAGGCCTTGATCTTCATATTCACAGTCAGAAAACTCTAGGGCGCCCAACTCTTGACGTCAGTAGACAGCCCTGAGAGACGATGAACGGCCTGCTGAATGAAAAATAGCTCATCGGTGCTGACAATGAAGCCGAATACAAGAGATTAAGTGCAATGACGTGATATCTTGCGTCCCTTCGGGCTAACCTCGGGAATTTTGGAGCTTTCCCCATAGCATTTCTTGATAAATGTTTTTTGTTTTGAGTAGGTTTCTGTTGCATTGTGCAGACCCTCAAGTGGTCACAAGAAACGCTACCCTGACTCCCAATCGGATGCATGAGGCTAGAGCCCTGTTGATTTCGCTGGAGCTCTGCGCAGGCACAAGGGACAGGATCAGGGCCTGACTTTCCATTACCACCAACTGAAGGCTGCACATGCTATAGATTTCGTCTTTCAGTCTCTTTCCATCCCATTTCTCCGTAAGTTTTTATACCATCTCTCACTCACATTGTGTTGGCTTTGGGACTCAACCGTGACAGTCGCATGACAATGGGAAAGTCAACAATACCATTGATCTGTCCTGACAGCTGAGTCGCATCAGATTTAAAAACCAAAACCTCTGTCACCTCAACAGGTAAAAAAGACCCAATGACCCTGCTCAGTCAGGCAGAGATGTGATTGCTTGCATAATATGCAAACAAAGTAACTTCAAAGGGAATGCCAGATGCTATGGAGTTGCACCCCTGTAAATTCATAGATGGATTAGATAGTACAGCCAGCTGCTAGCAACTAGCCTGTCTGTTCTTCAGGGTTCCTGGTGATGCTGTTACACAGGAAAGAGGGGAGAAAGTTCTGTCTTCGATCAGAGCACTGAATGGTTGTATCATTTCCTGGGATCCATTCACCCCCCTCGGTAGAGAGGGATGGAATCCTGTCGACTGTCCTGTCATCCGTGTTCACGCTGACGGAGGGCAGGCACTGGTACTGCCTCCTCCCAGAGGTTCCAGGCCTGGAAAGAGCCCCGATTCAGCTCATTGTATGGGTGCTCTGGCTACATGCCCTCCGTGCCCGGCACCCACCCAGTTTCTGGGCTTCTCCAGCTGGCTCTGAGCCCCAGGGTGTGGCTGGCAGGGCCGGATTAAGGTTATGAGGGGCCTAAGGCTAATGGGAGGGAAGTCATCAAACATTTCTCTCCAGATACTTCTGAGTAAGAGGTAGCATGGGGGATGCTACGCTGTCCTCCTGGGGTTCCTTCCTCCTATGTAGTGGAGTGCTCGTCTGTATGAGGACGAACACTGCAATGTGCTCCATCCTGCTCACCTCTTTCAGCCTTGTGCTTCTACCCGCAGCTCGCCACATGGCAGAGGGCAAAGCCAAGCCCTGCAGGTGTTTCCTCCGAGCTATGGACTCTACACCACAGACCCTGTCTCACTCTGGGAGGCAGCCAGCTTTTATTATGTAAAAGAAAACCACTCAGGTGTAAAATCCACTGAAGTAGAGGAAGTAGTAGTGGGGAAATTACATTGGATGGCGTTGTATTTTAGGCTGTCTTGCTCTGAAAGCAGCCTCCCCATGTTGCACTGGCTGAGGACAATGAATTACTGTTTTCACGGTGAACCCAAATAGTATTTGTGGGATGATACCCAGTTTGTGTCGTTAAACTGCAGTGATTCACCACATCAGGCCATTCTGTCACCAAGCTCTGCCACAATGAGAATCATAGAATAGAATCGTAGGACTGGAAGGGACCTCGAGAGGTCATTTGGTCCGGTCCCCTACACTCGTGGCAGGGCTAAGTATCATCTATTCTAGATGTGCGATCAGCAGCTCTGACATGCGGTTTTTTAAGCACGAGTTCTGTATGCACCAGCCCCCTGCAGTTTGCATTTGTTTGTTTTAAGCTTTCTGTACGAAAAAGGTAACAGAGAGAAGTGACACAGATCTTTAGATGGCTGCCCAGTCATAATATTTAGCACTTCTGTACTATGTTAGTTCTTCAGAATCACTGTACAAACATTAGACAAACTTAATCTAAAGCCTTTCAGCTTTTGAATGACTAGGAGTTGACAAAACAGAGCTATTCCCTGTTGTGTTCTCTGCCCCCCTGAACAAAAAGACTTCACTAAAAATCAGCATCTTAAAAGAACCATTAAGGATCTTTCAAAAGAACAGTCCAGCCAAGGCTGCTGTGGTGACCCCCTTGTTACATCAGGTCTGGTGTTTGTTTAAGGCTGGTGTAGAATGAAGGGAGAGCTTCCTCTTTCGTTTGCATGTGTAAATCAAGCAGACCTTGCTTATTTTTTTTTCCCTTAAAGTGCTCAGAGTTTAGGGGAGGAAAGTGAATGAGATTCTACTTTTACCAGGTGTGAAAAAGCAGAAGGGACTAAAATCTATTCTTGTGCAAAAATCTGTTCTCCCTCAAGTCAATAAGGCTACACAGGTAACTGTGAGCAGGAGTTGGCCTGTGTTCTCCTTCCCTTCTCAAATCACATCCCATGCTTACCCAACGTTTTCCACTTGGGGAAGAAGCTAGTTTGAGTTGGGGCAGAAAAATGAGGACTAACTTCAGGTTTCTTTAGCTTTAAGATTTTGGAATGAAACTCCAAAGACATCAAATGTGAGGTACTTTTATGATGGATTGAACTGCTAGAGAACCAGCCTTTAGCCTATTCAGCCAGTCTTTCTATCATAGCCTGCTAAGAAGTGGATTTAAAATCCTTGAGGGAGAGGGGAGGGAGAAACCTACAACATTGTGTGTTGAGCTTCCTCCAGTGCTTTTGCAACCTCTTAAAAGTACAAAGATGTGTTGGCCTGTGGAGCTAGTCTGAGCATAAGGAAAGAACTTGGTGACCTGTGCATCCCAGTACAGAAAAATACATCAAAGAAAAAGGTTGGATGTCTTTTGATTTTTAGTACAGTTCTATACGGTATTGCATACAGTGCATCGTAACTCTGAAGCCCCTCGATGGAAGGTTCTGTAAAAGTTTAAAGGACTGGTATCCAGAATGAGATGGTTTGGTTTGTTTTTCCTACAAATGTGTGGGAATTCGTTCCTTATACATGGGAGGGGCAGTAGTTCTGACTGGAGCTGGATAGCGTGTGTGCAGGTTCTGTGCAAGCTTCCACAGTCTACCGCTCTGGAACTGCCTCTTCCCTCCACCACCCCCTTGCCCTGCCCCCACCCCGGCACTCACCAGTTGTCCAGAAACGGGACCCAGCACACACAGAAGAACACGGTGACGGGCAGTAGGACCCCGGCCGCAGCGTCCTGGAGCTGCCTGCCAGCCTCAACCCAAGAGAGGGACAGAGGGAGCCTCTTCCCTCCCTGACAGCCAAGCAGTGCTCCGGAGAAATTGGGGATGGGGGGAGTTGCGGGGAGCAATGCCTGCTCAAACGACACCCACGGCTGGCACGAGTTCCCATGGTAACCAGATTTTTAGTGTCCGGTCACCAGTGTGAACCGGATCCCTGGCAGTGTGTTCTCGCAGACGCAGCAGGCTGCTGGCTGGCTGAGCTGCTTCCTAGCCACAGGGGGCTGCTTTGCCTTCCCTGCTGGCAGGAGCGCTCCTGCAGAGCTGCAGGAACAAACTCTCTCTCCCTCACCTGGACCTGGCCGTGGCCCCAGCCGCACCCCTTGCCTGACCAGTAGGACCTAAAAATAGGAGGGTCTAAGGCTGTAGCCTTATTAGCCTGTGGGTTAATCCGGCCCTGGTGGCTGGAACCCCTGTGCGGGCAGAACGATTGCTACCAGGTCTTGCAAGCTCGGCTTCTGCTAGCGGAAAGCGGGGGCTGAATATGCGAAGTGCTGAGCGTGGCATAGTTAGGTAAAGGGATTAGCTACACAGAACCGAGCCCTGGCCCGTGGGGTTTGACGCTGGAAAGCAGCTGAAGATACAGTTTGTCGTAGCCCCGATGCTGTATCTTGTGCAAATTGTGCACGCCAGTCAGACTCGACTCCCCTAAGAACTGGGGTAAGGCAGTGCAGGATCAGGCCCCAGAATATTGTCTTCCACAGCAATTCTAGGCCGGCAGGGCGGTTACATCAGGAGCCCAGCTCAGTCAGATTGTTTCTCCTAAGCAGATCAGGGTTGAAATCCCTTGTCTCCGAGGCTGAGCGATGTGCGTCTGGAGTGCCCAGAATAGCTTGCCCAATCCCCTGCTGCCTGCTTGTGTTTAAGATGAACCTGCCCATGTCGATGGCATCAGGCCACCAAAATGAGGGGAGGGAGGGGCCACGTGGGTGGAATCATTAGTGCTGATGACCCAGCGATGCTGAGGGCTTTGTCTGCAGTTTGCCACGCTAAATGGAAGCCAGGTTGGATATGTCTGCATGTGCTGCGGGCACACCGCCGCTTGCAGTGTGGGCATATGGAGATGGGGGGGGGGGGGTGTTCTGTGATGCCAGAGAGGGCGAGGCGTAACTGACCCAAAGAGATCCTAGGCCTGGTTTGCCTCTCGCGCGGGTTTCGTACTGGTGGAACGCCATTGATTGCCATGGTTTATACGGTGTGAGTCAATGGGGAGGCAGACCGGACTCTCTGTCGCACCGCAGTGACTCCGGGAAATGATGAGCCCGATGCAGGAGCTCAGACATGTTCAGAATGGGCCCTCTGGCCTTAAAATCTATGCAGCCAGCCTGTGGTGCTTTCCCTTCCCTGCTGCTGCTGCTCCAGCACATATCCAGGGATCCCTCGTAGGCTTGTACGGCTAGCCGTGGAGCTAGCAAGATGAAGGCTAGTCTGGTACTACGCATGCTGCAGTCACACCTCGGATCGCAGCGGAGATAAACCCACGGGGACTTATCCCCTGTGAATGGCCCTGCTTCTATAGCTGATCATGTATCCGGCTTTAGCTCCCTTCTCTTTCCATCCCAGCCTGGCGTGGGCCACACTGTGCCCTGCTCCAGCTTTCGTTCAGCACAGAGGTGCCATTGAAATGATCTGTGTGCTGTGTACGCGCACACTCTGCGTGTGTGTCTCTCTCTCTGTGCACGACACACATGCATTTTACACTCACTCATCCAGAGGCACAGCGGTATAGCGTGGGATCCATCAAGCTCTCTTGGCCCCTGTTTGAATGAATTGCTGTAACAGCTGCTGCGTTCTATAGAACCTCCCCGGAGGCCTGGCGGCCTGGCCATGAGCCCCTGAAATCCTATTACCGAGTTTCAAGAGAAATAAAAAGTTAATCCTCTCTGTGGCTCTCCGCCTCTCCGCGGCCACCGAAGCACTACACAGAGCTGCCTGCGGTGAAGGCTGGGCCGCTGTAGTGCCGGTGGGTAACAGAGAAAATGAATTTGACCGGCTAATCGACTTCATCGAAATAAGCAAATGTTGTGAGGCTGGGGCAGATTAATGGGCAAGCCAGAGCGGGGATTCCCCAGCCAGACAGGGTCAACTCTGTAGCTGGTCATGTCTTGCATTTAAAATCCCGCCCCTGTCTGTGTGCGGTGTTTTCAAGTCTGTGTCGGAGAGGAAGAACATCAGGGTGAGGAGAAGGGAGCGCTCCAGCCTCGCACCTGCCAATAAGGTGACTCTGTGCTCCAGGTCTGGGGCCAGCCTCGCTTCCCTGTGAGTCAAAGCCCTGCCAGCAGCTTGCCATGCCCCTCCAGTCGGAGATCCTGCATGAGGTGTGGACCTCAGACAGGTGAGTGTTCGGTTCCTTCTGCCCCTGGCTACTCACACACATTTGACATGGTCCTGGTTGGAGAGAGAAGGTGCGGGGGGTTAGTGTTTGTCTGCAGATCAGGCTCCAGGGTCACAGCGGAATACTGCAGCCTGGGTTTCTAGCCTTGGCGCTTCTGTATCCCTGAGCAGTCAGGGAGCATTGCCTCGGTCAAACAGACGTCTCCCTAGTGTAGACCCTACCCCTGATCTGGACGAACCTTGCTCTCCAGGAAACCAGTCTCTCCATGTTCATTCAGGGCCTCATCCAAAGCTTATGGAAGACGAGAGAGGCTTTCCCATGCACCCCAATGGGAGCCTACCATTTTAGGGTTCCCCCACAATCTATCAGTGTACCTCATTCTTGCTCTGGTGAGATGCCATCCCACTTTCTCCTGTGGGGAGGGATACTCTACAGTCATCAGTCAGAAGACCTAAAGTGTCCAGAGAGGGAAATTTCCATTTCCTGGGAAATTTCAATATTTTGGGGGGAGGGGCTATTCATCTGGAATCGGAAGAACGAGATGAAATTGGCCAGAGAACGAAAATTCTAAAATACGTCAATTCAGGGCCATCAAAAGGTTTATTTTCAATCATGTCAAAACAGGATGCTGTATGATATATATATAATCATATTATTATTCATATTCAAATTTAGTCTAAACGGAATGAACCGAAACGATAAACACATTTTGTATCAACTTTATCGACTTTGGGTCCATCAAAATTTTCATTGAAATCTCCGAGGAAAGGTTTTGGTTTCGACTAAACTTGCCCTGTTCTTACGGGAAACCCTCCTGCCTGTAAGCAGGCAGAATCTGTTGAACAAAGAGTGAAGAACGGGAGCTGCTCATGGAGGGGGTTGGGGGCGGGGGCCTGCTCCGGGGGTCTCCTGTTTCGGAGGGGTTTGTTGGGGCTGGCTGCGTGCAAACACTGTGCTGAGGGATCTTTGTCATCAAGCTCGCCTACCAGAGAGGCTGGCTGTACCTGGGAGCATGGAGCTAGTACCCGAGCCCCTACGCACCCCCAGGGTACACCCTCCGAGTCACTGGCACGCTCTGGACATGTGAGTCCAATTACTGAACCAGTTCTTTGTTGCTGCCCTAGCCAACATATTCCTTGGACTCCTATATGTCCCCCAGGAAACTGGGCTCTGATGGGCTCCAGACATCTGAGTTAGACGAGAGGCCTGCAGAATTTTCTTGGGCCAGCTGGTGCTTCTTAGTCCATTCCAAAACGAGCAGCAATCTGTGAGACTGCAAACAGATGCTTCCTCCAAAACCCAGGAGGGAGTGAAGCCAGTAATCTGCCATTCACCATCTCCATCAGCCACAATGGGCCAGAAAGGACCAAAGGTTGGCTATCGCCTGCCATGTCAGAGACCCGAACATCCGTTCCTGGGCCAGCGATGACAGAGAAGTTTCTCAGGGATCAGCACCACTCCCTTTGGCATTCCTAGGCTCCGAAAGGGGTTCTGTCCATCCTTGGCTGGAAGGATGGTCACAATTCAAAAAGGATGTTGACAGATTCAGGACCAAAAAAAAAAAAAAAAACCCCTACAAGAACGACTGAGGTCTGGAAAACCTGCCTTTGCAGCGAGACTAAAGAAACTCAATCCATTTAGCTTAATAAAGGGGTAGCTTCAGAGGAGACCTGATCACTGTCTGTAAGTACCTAATGGGAGAGAAGCTTTCTGAATCTTGCAGACAACGATCCAATGGCTGGAAGTTGAAGCTAGACAAATTCAGATTAGATACAAGGTGAAATTTGTAGCTAGGTATTGATTATTTTACCAGTGAAGGTAATTAACCCCTGGAATATCTTACTCGGGGATGGGGCGGGGTGTTTAAATCCAGGCTGGGTGTCTCTTTCTAAATGATCTGCTCTGGCTCAGCCAGAACTTGGTGACATTCTCTGGCCTGGGTTAGGCAGGAGGGCAGACTGGTTGATCCCTGCTGGTCTGAAAATGCATGAAAACATGCCACCAGGGGTTCCTCTGCCTGATCACTGGGCCACAAGCCTACCAAAGGATCCCTTCTCCCAACAGCCACTGTTGTGTGTGTGCATGCATGTGTGTGTATTTAACAATAAACATTACTAGCTACATTGACAGGCTGCAGTGCCATCTGCTGGAATGAGAGGGTCACCTCTCCAGAGGACGGTGGCGTCTGCCATCACCCACCCCACTCCACATCTCCAGCTCTGAGCAGCATTAGGACTTTCTGGGATAAACTAGAAGCAGCATCTCTCTCCCTCTTCCCCCCCCCCCCCCCCGAGCTTTAACAGCTGGTGCAGCTGTTCCGCATGTCCTTGAACTGCCTTGTTGCGCAGCTGGGTTTGCTAGGGGTCCATTTGCTGGTTCTTCTATTGTAAATGTTCCCAAATTCTCTGTTACCGTGACAAACAGCCACAGGTCCTGGGAGCAGCCAGAAGACCAGGCAAGGATCGGAATGGGAACTGAGACCCGTGGGAAATAAAGGAGATAGGAAACAGCATGTGGCAACTTAGGGCACACAGGGTGCCTCTGTGGATTGTCCATCTCTCGCTCAGAGATCCTCTGTTAGTGACCTGTAATACGCCAGTCTGCAGAATGCTCTCTGGGTACAGAGGTGTATTCCCTCTAGCCCACAGAGAAGAAAGAGGTGGGCAGGGAGTGTCCGGGGGAGTGGGAGCGGGCAGTGGATTCCCTCTCTCTCAGCTGGGATTGATGTAAACCTAAGGGTCAAAGTTTGTTTCCCTCACCACGATTTTCTAACAGGACTGGTGACTTTGGCTGCTTCCACTGTTGGGAGCCCAGCTTGAGGCATGCTGTATCAGACAGCACGGAGCATCCATCCACTGACAATCAAGCCCCTTTAAGCAGTGCTTAATTTGTAATGAAAGCGGTGCCGGGGCTCAAGCAATTTTTTTACATCTATAACTGATGCCACAAGCCCAGAGGTGCCGGGGCTATGAACTGCCAAGCCCAGAGGTGCTGGGGCTATGAACTGCCAAGCCCTGGCACAAATTAAGTACGGCCTTTAAGGCCACTTCAGGTGGGCCCTCGAAAATGGAGCCACGCAAAGTCACTGTGGCTTTTGGAGACACAGGCCTTCATCTCATTGCACTGTTTCCCCTCCACAGTGTGACTGAGGAACCTGGGAGCCCCCAGAAGCAGAAACTTAACAAGCAGGTAAGAAAATCTTCCCACTCTTCTCCTGCCTAACGCTAAGCCCCTGTACATCTGCCTGCCTTAGGTTTTCCTATGGCTCCCATCACAGCAGTATCTCACACAGTTTCGGAGAGTAGCTGATGAGAATGCAGGAGATTCAGACATGCCGTCTGTTTCGGGTACCGATTTGTGTTCCTGGACTGAGGTTGCTGGCAGGGCTGGGAAGATAATTGTGACTGAGAAGGTGCTTTGCAGAGCTGGGCTAAACTGTGGGTATGGGTTGTGAGCCCAGAACTGAGGGACTCTCCAGTCTCTTGTGCTCTGATAAAGCAGTTGTGTTTGTATATGAGGCTCTTAGAACTAATGGTGAGTTCTGGGAATGACACGCTGCCCTCTCTGGAGTCTGTACTAGCAGGTTCTACCCAAACACACCCATGCACAGTGTGGCCCCAGTTGATTCCCCTACACCACCTGCAGCCAAGACTTTGGCTAAATTCTTGTCCAGCTCTGAACGTGGGGCCTGAGCAGGCCCATGTGAACGGGGGTTCAAATGGTTCCAGTAGAACCAGGCATGTACAGGACCCCATGTTTTGTTTTGGTTTTTGCTCTTTCCTTCCAGCAAGTGCCCCAAATGGACCATTCAGAGCCCTCTTTAATGCTTTGCAGATTTCATTGCTCTCCACGCCAAAGCAGGGCAGCGTATTAAAGAAGTATGGGCTGGATGAATGGAGTATAAGGTGGATAGAAAGCTAGCTAGATCATTGGGCTCAGTGTGTAGTGATCAATGGCTCCATGTCTAGTTGGCAGCTGGTATCAAGCGGAGTTCCTGAAGAGTCGGTCCTGGGGCCAGTTTTGTTCAATATCTTCATTAATGATCTGGAAGATGGAGTGGATTGCACCCTCTGCAAGTTTGCAGATGACACTAAACTGGGAGGAGAGGTAGATACGCTGGAGGGTAGGGATAGGATACAGAGGGACCTAGACAAATTAGAAGATTGGACCAAAAGAAATCTGATGAGGTTCAATAGGGACAAGTGCAGAGTTCTGCACTTAGGAAGGAAGAATCCCATGCACTGCTACAGACTAGGGACTGAGTGGCTAGGCAGCAGTTCTGCAGAAAAGGACCTAGGGGTTACAGTGGACGAGAAGCTGGATATGAGTCAACAGCGTGCCCTTGTTGCCAAGAAGGCTAACGGCATTTTGGGCTGCATAAGTAGGAGCATTGCCAGAAGATCGAGGGACGTGATCATTCTCTTCTATTCAGCATTGGTGAGGCCTCATCTGGAGTACTGTGTCCAGTTTTGGGCCCCACACTACAAGAAGGATGTGTAAAAATTGGAAAGAGTCCAGCGGAGGGCAACAAAAATGATTAGGGGGCTGGAGCACATGACTTATGAGGAAAGGCTGAGGGAACTGCGATTATTTAGTCTGCAGAAGAGAAGAATGAGGGGGGATTTGATAGCTGCTTTCAACTACCTGAAAGGGGGTTCCAAAGAGGATGGATCTAGACTGTTCTCAGTGGTGGCAGATGACAGAACAAGGAGCAATAGTCTCAAGTGGTAGTGGGGGAGGTTTAGGTTGGATATTAGGAAAAATTTTATCGCTAGGAGGGTGGTGAAGCACTGGAATGCGTTACCTGTGGAAGTGGTGGAATCTCCTTCCTTAGAGATTTTTAAGGTCAGGCTTGACAAAGCCCTGGCTGGGATAATTTAGTTGGGGATTGGTCCTGCTTTGAGCAGGGGGTTGGACTAGATGACCTCCGGAGGTCCCTTCCAACCCTGGTATTCTATGGTTCTATGATTACTGAGGTTATTTTAGAGAAGCTGAAAAAATATGGTTTAGATATGACTGATTGCTGGGGACAAAACTACGGCAACAGAGCTCACCTGGCTTCAGCATACAAAGGTGTTCAAAATCTAATTCAGCCGGGAAATCAGTCCACATCTTTCATCCCACATGCTGCCCGCTCACTGAATCTTGGTCAGCAGGTGTTCCCCAAGTTGTCCTATTTTTGTGGAATCGTTCAAAGATTGTAGACCCTGTTTGCCGCTTCTGTTCATTGCAGGGAAGTGTTGAAAAAACATATTAGCATTATATTAAAGTGCCAAAGCACAACCAGATGGTCAGCAAGGATCGAGGCAGTCTGTCTGCTACAAGATCAGGTCGAGGGTGTTCTCGCCACTTTAGATGAGAACAAAGCTGGTCGCAATCTTATGGCAGAACTTAAGTCGGAAGCTGATTGCTTACAAACCACCATTGCAGGATTTTGGTTTCTTGTCGCGGGTGAGATGTGGTTTGCTATCTTACCAAAAATTAATGTTGTGAGCAAAAATGGTAGAGACCAGACCTTGGTGTGCGAATGACTTGTGGTTTACTTGTTGGCCTTCGAGACTCTTTATTGGAATTAAGGTTTTCTGGGTTTGTTAGGTGTAAGGATGGGAGCTGCTGCTTCGCAGACTGAAACGTTAGGAATATCCATGCAGCTCAAAGAGAGAGGTGAGGAAAGTAATTCCAGGCAAACTTGCAAAGGACGAAAGCTCATCAGAGCCCGAAACAGTTTTTGGATGCAAGGTTTCCTACCCTGTCTTAAAAAGAAAAGGAGTACTTGTGGCACCTTAGAGACTAACAAATTTATTTGAGCATAAGCTTTCGTGAGCTACAGGTCACTTCATGGGATGCATGCAGTGGAAAATACAGTGGGGAGATTTTATATACACAGAGAACATGAAACAATGGGTGTTACCGTACACACTGTAAGGAGAGTGATCAGGTAAGGTGAGCTATTACCAGCAGGAGAGGAAAAAAAACCTTTTGTAGTGATAATCAAGGTGGGCCATTTCTAGCAGTTGACAAGAACGTGTGAGCAACAGTGGGGTGGGTGGGAGGGAATAAACCCTGTCTTACACACAGTATTAACACAACTGGATGAGAGGAGGCCTAAGTACAGTGGAGGTGGAGAAGTATGAGCAAGAAACTGGGAAGTCTCATCAGCGAAGCCCTAGAAAGGCACGCTTGAAACTTAGCAAGCAGCTACCCTGAGATTTAAACTGAGTTTTGAGAACGAGATTGAGCACTTCACCGGGTGTTGCCGGTGAATCTTTATGGATGACTTGGAAATGAAAATGCCCATTGATCTCCTTAGCTACTTTCGCAAAAGGTCTTTAGATGTGAGTTTCCCTAACACAGAAATAGCACTGCATGTGTTGCTGTCTTCCTGTAACCGTGGCTGCTAATGAAGGGAGTTTCAGCAAGCTAAAATTAATCAAGACCTATCTAAAAATGTCCATGGGAAAGGTAAGGGTCAGTGGGGAAAATACGCCCCTTCGTTTCCCAGGAGCCACTTTTATAAACCCAAATATTTGGGTTGTTTTATATATTTATAGGGTGAGCCAGAGATGTTCTCTAAGGGTTAGAGATTAGGAGTCAAGATGGAGTTCTAGCCCCAGCTCTGACACTGATGTGGTGCGTAGCCTGGGTCAAGTCACTTCCTTGCTCCATGCCTCAGTTTCCCCATCTGCACAATAGAAGGACCGATCCTTCCTTACCTTGCAGGCTTCTTTAGAGTGGTGTGAAATCCTCAGGGGAAGGGTTTTTCTTGATTTTTAAGCCAGGAGTCACAAAAGGGTATGGAAAATTGATGAATCTTAAACTATTACAACAAGCCAGACCAAAGGACCTAAGAGGTCTAACTAAAATGCTACATTAGGCAAACGCCGACCCAGAAGTCCCCACCGGTGCAGCTCCAGCAAGGGTGTAGACCTGTCTCTACCATCACGTCAGCCAATCCTGCTGAGCCGGCCCAGTCCCTGTCTGCACTCCAACGGCTACCACCGATGGAGCCATACTAGTGTGAATTACATGCCCGTGTAGGCACCCCCCAGGCAGCCCCTCGCATGCACATGGGTGAAGCTCTATAGGTGAATGATAACCACCTGCATGCGTGGAACTGCCATTCAGGTCACCCGGAGGCTGGAGAGGGGAGGGTTTGCCACACCAGGCCCCAGTATCCCATGGTGGAACGATGCTGGCTACAGCAGCGCAAGGCTTGGGGGCAGGGGAGCGGCTGAATCAGGGAAATGGTGGGATCTCCCCAGGTTAGAGTTCCTCACGCCTGGGGAAAGTAGTCCCAGAAGTGCCACCCGGCCCTTAAGTAGAGCAGCACTTGTGGTGTCCCTGTGTACAGTACAGGTCGTGCCCATGCATGCTGCGTAAAGCAGGTCTTTGACCTCTAAGATGGGGCTAGCGCATTATCCCTGCTGACCTCAGTATCTCAGACAGAGAGGGTGATAAAATGCAGCTCCCCTGTGCAGAGAGAACGACTGTTACTCCTGGAGGCTGTTTCCATCTTTATTCTAAAAGGATTTAGTGTTGGTGAAAGATCAACAGCCTTGTAGGCTGGACTTTATTTATCAACTTAACTTTACTCCTCTCTCTAGTACTTGAGCACCTCACAAATATTAATGGATCAACTCTCAGATCCTTTGGAAGTGGAGAAGCATTATCTTCATTGTACAGATGGGGAAACTGAGGCACAGAGTGGCGCTGTGAGTTGCTCAAGGTCATACAGGAAGTCAGTGGCAGAGGCAGGTCCCAGCCCAGTGCCTTAACCACAAAACTACCTGGCAATGTGCAATGTGGGCTGTTGTTACAGGGTGTGTTTCTCTTCCAGAGTGCCTCAGCCGTGATCTGGAGAGCCAGATTCTGATCTCTGTTCCACCGGAGTAAATTGAGAGTCTGCATCAATGGGCCGCAGTGGAATGACTCCTGATTCACTCTGGTGCAACTAAATTCATAATCTGACTCTCTAGCAAGGGAAATATTGAACCCAGGACTCAGGTCCTGGTTGGTTGAAAGGGGTCTCAGTTCACCTTTCACATGTTTCTGAAGTAGGGGCAGCTAGATTTCACCCAGCAGGACTGTGCTGGGAGCTATTGATTTCAATGGGAGTTGTGAAAACCTTGGCTTCACCTCCCTTATTATTACCTGCAGAGTGGAAGGACCTGATTCTAACCTCCCACGAATTTGAATCCTTATTTGCACCAGTGTAATCGAGAGCAGAATCAAGTGTGCACGGAGCTGTACAAAGTCATAAAAAAATTAGATCTGTCCCCGCAGGTGATTAGAGTCTATCTTACACAGATCCACATCACACCTGAAGTGAGGACAGGTGATTTTATACCATTTTTAAAACTGTCTTTTCTTATCGTTATTAAGGCTACACATGAGCTCTGTTAGCAAGGTGGGATCTCACGGTTCCTAATTGACGTAATCTCTTCTGTTAATCTTTTAGTCATGATTCACTTTCCAGGTGCTTCAGAAGGGGTGAGACAGAAAATGTCTAACCACAGCTACTAATGACTATAGACCAAACACTGAATTCTCAGTAAAAAGAACAGGAGTACTTGTGGCACCTTAGAGACTAACCAATTTATTTGAGCATAAGCTTTCGTGAGCTACAGCTCACTTCATCGGATGCATTCAGTGGATGCATCCGATGAAGTGAGCTGTAGCTCACGAAAGCTTATGCTCAAATAAATTGGTTAGTCTCTAAGGTGCCACAAGTCCTCCCTTTCTTTTTGTGAATACAGACTAACACGGCTGCTACTCTGAAACCTGAATTCTCAGTGGGACTCTGATACAGCCTTGTTTGTACAGGGCCTGGCAGAATGGGGGCTCCAGCCACTACTGCAGTAACAAACAAGAAGAATCCTCTTTCATACAAAGTGCATGTCCCCAAAATGCTTTAACATGTGAAGGCACCAGGTTAATTAGCTCCCCCTCCCCTGCTGTGTAAGAGGTCTTAGGAAGAGCAGAAGATTGTTCAGGTGAGGTTTGAAATGAGCGAGCTGATGCCATAAAGAGAAACAGGTTTCCATCTCTGCACAGATGAAGGCTCCTACAACCGACAGGGCGGACCAATGAATAGAGATGCCATGGGGAAATTCAGGTTTGTTTAAAAAGGAAAAGAATTTGATGGACAGAAATCAAATGGTCGTACGGTAGGTCAGGAGACATGTCTCAGCACAGTTAGGAACCTGAGATGGGCTGATTTAAAAGACTGGGGATGTCAAAATGATCTCGGGGGGGGGGGGGAGCTAAAGGAATTGCATGGACCTTGTGCGTCTCGAAATGATGTGCTATTGCTCCTCTGTCA
This sequence comes from Chelonia mydas, assembly GCF_015237465.2. Lineage (NCBI taxonomy): Eukaryota > Metazoa > Chordata > Testudines > Cheloniidae > Chelonia > Chelonia mydas. The sequence goes on along the minus strand of NC_051261.2, from coordinate 11,644,611 downwards.
CTTCACATGTGTCACGCAACCGACTTAGACACAGAGGCCTCTTCTCAGAGCATCAGGGGTGTTCACAGCTAAAACACACTAGAGGTCTGGGAGAGCAGGCCCACCTGAGAGGCAGACGCCCTCTGTGCCCGAGAATGAATTTGTTTGTCAGTGAACGCTCAGTGCGCCTATCTCAAGGTCTGGGCTAATATATACATGACTCCTCAGTGGGTGGAACGGTTTCTGATCCATGGCAGCAGCAGCTGGCAGCCCCATTCCGGCGCATACAGGTCTGTCGGTATTTCTGTGACAACACGCTCCTTTCCCCAGCGGTTCGTAACAGTTGGTTTACAGCTGAAACTTAGCCTGGAAGGTCTTATTCCGATGAAGGTAATTGCATTCTGCCTACCAAAATCTCCTCTTCTGTTGGAACTCGATGCCGTGGTTGATAGAGCAAAGACGGACAGGGAGCTGCTTTTCTCATTAGGACCTGACTGTGATCTTCCAATTTTCATCCAGACGGAGCGAGAAGAGTTTCTGTCCATCAAAATCTTTTTTTAAATAAGTGAATTGCATATGTATAAACTCTCTGGAATGAAAACTAGGAGCACAAAGGCCTTATCTTCTCAGTAGTCTGGATAATAATGTCCTCACCATGAGGGCTACAGAAATAGTTGGAGCACAAATTACTTTGCACATCCTTCAAGGGCGGCCACCTCTGGGGTGCAACACATCTGCTGTTTAGCAGCACACAGCAACAACACATGGCAGTTTGGGGAAGGAGAAACCAGTAGCCCGTTGAAGCTGCAGGGGAAAGTAGGGAGGCAGACTAAACGATGCAATCTGGCCAGGGCAGTGGAGGTCCCACCCCTTCTCTTGCAAAATATCCCAGCAGATCGTTAATTATCACAATATGGCGCTATTTCATTGAAGTGACTCAGACCTACTCTGTTTCCTTTTTCGTTTCGGTATCAATTTATACTTAGCCCCAGCCCACGCAGCAGCACAGAATAATAGCTCAGAATGAAACCGCTGGAGCACAGCTTGTAGGTGGGGACAGGAAAGGTGATTTGATCTAATGGTGAATATACCAGCAATCCAGCGAGAGGCTTCAGCCGGTGTTATTTACATCACCTTGCACCAGGCAGCGGGCTCTAAATCAGCACCTACCTCCCAAACGTTTATTATCTAGCTAATTGGCAAGCCATGTGGTCTTTATCTGATTAATCCTCATTATTTATAGCCCCGGCTCAATGGGATTAGGTGTGGTACATCTAATCCATCTGCTTCCTCTGTGCTCTGGCTCTGGGTGACCTTAATCTCAGAGGAACTGGTTCTCACAAGCTATTTCTGGACACCTTGGAGTCACTGAAATCTCTTTACCTGCCACCAGTTTTCCATAGGACCCCAGTCGTCTTTAGCACAGGCTCCTCCTGTCACTCCCTGGCTGTGAAGCAAGACGCCTCCTTCAAAGTCTCCGCTGTAGACGGATGTTGGGGCACCGTGATTATGCTGGGCCTGGGGGAATGTGTGACATGAGCCTGGCCAGCCCATGCAGAGCGGTGCTTTGCTGTTTTAGAGGAGGGGTGTGAATTGGCCAGCGCGCATGATGGCTCTCTATTCTTCAGCCCTCCTTTGCCCCATCAGGTCTTTCTTGGCTCTCTCCCCTTCTAGCGTCTTCCTGTTTGAAAAAGAAACACTCCCTTCCCAGCTGCTGCCCCCAGCCCCAACACTGATGCCCACAGAGGGCGCCATGTTCACCCCTGCTGCTTGCACAGCCCTAGCCTGGTCTCCTCCCAAGAGGTGGCCTCCCACACTCACCTGTAACACCCAGATGGTGGCTGTGTTTGTTACAATACATGGAACGCACCTGAGAGAGCATCCTGGTCGAGTGAGTGGCTGAAACGCCCTTCTCAGGGAAGTTATCCCTTCTCCGCCAGGTGCCGTGTAGGTGAAAAAGCTTTATCAGGCGAGGCTGAGGATGCATTCCGATCTTCTTCTCTCCTGACACGAATAGTGCCTTGGCAGGACCAGCTACAACACCTTACCAGCTGGTACCGTACCACCTACAGACCTCCATGGAGCCCTGGATGCAGATGGAACCTGAGTACACCATGCTCTGTATCCCCTAGCTAGTGATCTCTCCGCCTCCCTTCCCCTGGCTGTTTACTAACTGCCTTTTCTCTTTTTCCCCCCTTTGCTTCCATTCATTGGGCCACTCGGTGGTAAGTCATTCTGCTTTACAAACCATTGTTTCAAAACTGTTATTTTAGAGGTGGGTAAGAACCAGCCCACAGATCCAGGTGCCCCCTCCTCCAGATTTGGGACTGTTCTGGTGCCAGCACCATCGTACTGTCTAGCAGGTTGGGCTGAAACCCCGGATCAAACCCACCTGAGCTTCGGGGACGTTCTGATAAAGGCCCAAACTCTGCAGCTTGGGCCAACCTCTGTTGTTGTTTAAATTTGGTGACGCCTTGGTGAATGGCAGCAAGGTTTATCGAGGGGGCAAAGGGAATGTTTGACGAAGAAAGGCCTGAATTTGGACCCACCTGGCAAGCCAACAGGTATGCAGATACCTAGGCCTGGAGCTTAGCAGGCTTCAAAGAAGGACTGGATGGTTGTATGGGTAATGAGGCTATTTAGATTTAGAATAGTTTTGGAATGGCTATAACCCTCCTGCTTCAGGGCCCAGGCCAACCTCTAACCATTGGGGGTCAGGAGGAAACTTCCCTTAGGGGCAGGTTATCCCATAACTGCCCACTTTAGGGTTTCTTGTGCCTTTCTCTGATGCAGCTGGTGCTGGCCAGTGTTGGAGCCAGGGTCCTGAGCTAGGTGGTTTGATCAAGTCAGGTAGTTCCTATATTCCTAAGGACCCACATGTTGAACCAGAAGAAGAGAGAAGACCACCTGCTCTGAGACCTGGGTGACATGAGATTAGATTACGTATCTGGAGAGGCTCCTTCTCTGAGAGGAAAGCTCGCTGAACTGTCAACTAACCGGCAAGAATCTGAAAAAAACCTGAAGAAGAGCTCTGTGTGAGCTCGAAAGCGTGTCTCTCTCATTAACAGAAGTCGGTCCAATCAAAGATATCACCACACCCACCTTGTCTCTCTCGTGTCCTGTTGGGACCAACACAGCTACAACACTGCATACAACAAATCTGCAGAGAATTGTAGAAGCTGAGAACTTAAGGCAAGAATGGAGAATTACCTCAAACTCCCAACATCTCTGGCTACATGGGGGGAGAGGTGCGGCTGTCCTTCTGTGAAACAAAGACTCAATTAGGTTGACAGGCCAAAGGGGTTTTCCATCCAAAATTTGTTTCTATGGTTTTTAAAATGTTGTGCCCTTGATAGAGGTAACACAAATGAAGACCCTGTCACTACAGACACATAGCTTAGTTGCAGGGAGCAGAAGAGAACATGAGCCAGGATTCCTGGGTTCTGTTTCTGAATCTGCCATGTGCTGAGAGAACATAAGAAAGGCCATACTGGGTCAAACCAAAGGTCCATCTAGCCCAGTATCCTGTCGTTCGACAGTGGCCAGTGCCAGGTGCCCCAGAGGGAATGAACAGAACAGGTAATCATCAAGTGATCCATCCCGTCGCCCATTCCCAGCTTCTGGCAAACAGAGGTGAAGGACGCCATCACTGCTCATCCTGCCTAATAGCCATGGATGGACCTGTCCTCCATGAATTTATTGAGTTCTTTTTTGAACCCTGTTATAGTCTTGGCTTTCACTACATCCTCTGGCAAAGCGCTCCACAGGTTGACTTTGCGTTGTGTGAAGAAACACTTCCTTCTGTTAGTTTTAAACCTGCTGCCTATTAATTTCAGTTGCTGACCCCTGGTTATGAGAAGGAGTAAATAACACTTCCTTATTTACTTTCTCCACGCTGGTTATGACTTTATAGACTTCTATCATATCCCCCCATAATAGTCTCTTTTCCAAGCTGAAAAGTCCCGGTCTTATTAATCTCTCCTCATATGGAAGCTGTTCCAGACCCCTAATCATTTTTGTTGCCCTTTTCTGAAACTTTTCCAATTCCAATATATTTTTTGAGACGGGGTGACCACATCTGTAGGCTCATTAACTATTCATTTAATCACATGTGTGAAGTAATGCCTGCATTAGAAGGTGAAGCTGTTTGTAAAGAGCTCGGAGATCCTCAGAGAGGGCAAGACAGAAGGGCAGAAAGCTGTTAGTGCTGCAATAGCCAAATGAGCAAAGAAACAACAGGCCTATGATTAGAACGAAAGCCAGAACATTCCCTTCTCCAAAGAGTCCTTCCCTGGCAGTCAAGCCCTGTTGGTTCCCAAAAACTGTAAATCTGTGCCGCTGGAGGGGTGCCCAGACACACATGCAGTGCATGCTTCACACACCAGTATTATTTTGCTAGCAGGTGCAGTGCAGAGGCAGGGACTGGCTTGGCTTTGGGGCAACACTGGTTTTGTTTTGTTCTGGGAACGCGCCCAGCGCCTACTGTGATGGACGCGATACAGACTCTGCCATGAGTAAGCATCTCTCAGCCGCCCCTCCCTGCTCCGTCATTTTGATATTTAGTTAGAGAAGGGCCTGAGCTTTTACATCCGGAGCCAGGCGTCCTCAGGAGCTGGGCGAGGTTTGGAGCCAAGTTTAGGCTCGGACCCAGTTCTGTGCTGCCCTCTCTTGGGGAGGGAGATAGCCATCGCTAGCAACTGGACATGAGGCGCATTCTACCCCCAGAAGCTTTCAGCTGCTGGGCTGAGAGTTTCAGCACTGACACAGGGACTTAGACACACAGCTCCCATTCATTTCAATGGCCCATGTGACTAAACCCCCTCGTCCCCTTCGCCTGTTGTAATTTTTATTTTAAAGCAAAGGTATTGCCAGCCCTGCAGACTGAAACCCTCCCTTTATCCCCAGAGTAGGCACAGCACAGGTCCCAGAGTTGCAAACTTCTACCACCAAGGTGCCTGTGTGCACCTGGAGGGACTGCAGAGGGGAGCATATTCTTCAGAAGCCATTTATTCCTTGGCTTCTCTGCTGAGAGTGCCGGCAAACCAGGGCCAGCTGGTGTGTTTTGAGCTGTGGAGACCACTAGGAACTGCTGTGAGATCTCCAATTCCTGTCACAAACCCGTTTCCTTATCACTCTCTGCACCATTAATGAACCCCCCTCAGCCTCTATTGCTCTTGTCTCTGCTCAGAGAAGGAGTTGGCTATTTACATCGATATCAGGAATATGCAGTGTTACAGCTATCCCACTGTACTTGGCACTGGCGAGGCGTCAGCTGGAGTCCTGGGTCCGGTTCTGGGTGCCGCACTTCAGGGAAGGTGTGGACAAATTGGAGAGGGTCCAGAGGAGAGTGACAAAAGGTTTAGAAAACCTGACCTGTGAGGAAAGGTTAAAAAAGTGGTCATGGTCAGAAGACTGAGGGGGGGGACGGGACCTGATAACGGTCTTCAAATATGCTAAGGGCTGTTATAAATAGGACGGGGAGCAATTGTTCTCCACATCCACTGAAGGTAGGACAAGAAGTAACGGGCTTAATCGGCAGCAGGGGAGATTTAGGTTAGTTATTAGGAAAAGCTTGCTCACTGGCAGGGTAGTTTAAGCTCTGAAATAGGCTTCTAAGGGAGGGTGTGGAATCCCAGTCATTGGTGGTTTCTAAGACCAGGTTGGACAAACCCCTGTCAGGGCTGGTCTAGGTTTACTTGGTCCCACCTCAGCGCAGCAGGCTGGAGTAGGCTTCTTGAGATCCCTTCCAGCCCCGCATTTCGATGATTCTGTAATTGTCAAATTTAGGAAGGGATATTCAACTTCATGCTTTAGAGGTGCCAACCTCTTAGAGACCAGTGCTGCGGGCATGATATCCCGGCTCTGCCTCCTGCAGGGTTCTTACATCTTCCTCCAAACAGCTGGTTCTGACCATTGTCAGAGACATGATACTGAGCTAGATGGGCTTCTGGTCTGCCCAGCCTAGCAGTTCTGGAGTTGAGCAGAGAGACGTTTCACCTGTAGCCAAGCCCCATCCATTGGCTTAATTCTTCACTCTTTCCCCATAAGAACAAACAGCCATCCTGGGTCAGACCAAAGGTCCATCTAGCCCAGTGTCCTGTCTTCCGATACTGGCCAATGCCGGGTGCCCCAGAGGGAATGAACAGAACAGGTTATCATCAAGTGATCCAGCCCCTGTTGCCCATTCCCACCTTCTGGCAATCAGAGCTTAGGGACAGCATCCCTGCCATTAACAGACCTATCCTCCATGAACTTATCTAGTTCTTTTTTGAACCCTGTTATAGTCTTCGCCTTTATCACATCACAAATTGTCTGGCCCATCCCGTAACGGCATATCCCATCCCTTTGAGCCTGTTACCACCACTTTTACACTGAGGTAACTCCCTCGGCTCCGGAGAATCTCTCCTGACTTACACCAGTGGGAGTGGGAAGGCTGCAGCGCTCCCTTTCCAATTTACTCTGGGCATTTCAACAGCTAGTGACACTGTGTGATCACTAAACCCCAGAGACTGACCTGCATCAACTCTCCAGAAGGTTGAGTCATCTGGGCTCTTGGCCAGCAGCCCCTCGTCACTCTCCTCTGTATCATATTGGCTCTGGACAGGGTCTTGACATGTAATGAGATGATTGTGTTGTGCTGGGGAGATTGCTCCGATGTACTGGTTCTGGGACCAGAGGCAACTACTCCGACTGCCAATTGGCCTGCTCCTGTAGCCGACGGATGCTGCCTTCTCAGGAATTCCATTCTCTAGCAGGACAGATTTTGGGGAAACTCCGACCTGAAGACTGTGGAAGAAGCGTAATCCACACAGCCCTCTAGGCGCCCGAAAGACTTGCGGGCAAAGTACGAAGTTCAGCGGGAGGGTGGCTTCAAAAAAATGATTTTGGCGGGAGAAACTTTTAGAAGAATGTGGCCCAATATGATTTTTCGTTTGTTCTTTGAAGCTGTTTCCCCGAGGCCCAAGGAATTCTTGGAAGGATATTTTTGGATTGTTTAAAAACCAATCCCCACCCATCACAACAACAGCAAAACTGCCGCTGGAGCAGGTTGAGCGAGACAATGAAAGAGCACAGAGGTGGCCGAGTAGCCCGGGGGCATGGTAATGCCCTATGGATGGTTTCTGCCAGTCCAAATCATGGCAGGTTGGTAGTGACCAAGAGGGTTCTGCGGTGTTGTAACCAAGTGGCTGGTTGTGACATCAGGTAGTGACTCTGTTTTGGCTCTAGTGGATGGTTTCTGAACACAGACATCACCCCCTCAGTTGGCACTAACTTAGGGTGACCAGATGTCCCGATTTTATAGGAACAGCCTCGATATTTGGGGCTTTTTCTTATGTAGGCTCCCATTACCCCCCACCCCCTTCCTGATTTTTCACACTTGCTATCTGGTCAGCCTACACTAACTGTCCATCTCAACGAAGAGGTCAAAGTCTGAAGTGGCCTGGGAGCGCCCGTCCAAGCCTAGGAATGGTTTCTGGAGATCCCGGATGGGATGGCGTGAAGGCAGCATGCGCCCGATCATGGTCTGTAGCAGGACGTCGGTCAGTCTCTAGGGCTGGCCATCTCTCCCCTTATGTCAGCACAAGATTCATGACAAAAACAGTGACCACGGTGCAGTTCCATCCCCATCCATAGGGCTGCCTATGAAACAAGACAGGGAATAGAACGTAATAAAGAAGCCTGGTTTGAGTTTTGGGCGATTGTGACTCTCTCTGGACACCACCCACGGCTAGGAAAGGCTTGTCTGGCTCCTGTCTCTGGGCATGTCTCAACATTAGCCTGCTGGCAGAATGACTGTGAAGGAAAGATCCAGGTGTTAATGGTTAGCTCTTAAAGGAACACTATCAGATTAAACATCCAATTAAAAAAAAAAAAGCCAAGGGGTCCGGCCCTGTGTTTCTTTTAACCCCTGAAATGGTTTAAGATGGAGGTTTCAGAGTAGCAGCTGTGTTAGTCTGTATCCGCAAAAAGAACAGGAGGACTTGTGGCACCTTAGAGAAGAACAAATTTATTAGAGCATAAGCTTTCATGTAATGACCCAGCCACTCCCAGTCTCTATTCAAACCCAAGTTAATGGTGTCTAGTTTGCATACTAATTCAAGCTTAGCAGTTTCTTGTTGGAGTCTGTTTAAAATTTTTAAAAAAATCTAATTCTCTTATTTGGTGGTGGTGGTTTCCTTTTTGACATTTCAGATCAGATCATTTCACTCTGGCTCCCATGCCCTTGCACAACGGGGCAATGCTTGGGTTGTGGATGGTGCAGGGGCACGATGAAAAGAAATCCACGTTATTGTACAACGATGCTTTTCATTTTGTTAAGAAAGGGGGGAAAGGTTTAAAAAAAGATGAAATCAGTGTATTAAGATTGTTTGATCATCTTTTTTTTTTTCCCCCAACAAAACTTTACTTTTGAACCAGCTGGGCAGCGTCTTTTTAAAATTGTGAGGGGGAAAATGTTACTGCTGAATAGAGGACTGAGAACAGGAGAAAGATATCAGGCATGATTCTGATCTCATTCACCCTGCTTTTACATCAGGGTAACTCCGTTTACTTCAGCAGAGTTACTCCTGATGGGACTCAGGCCCAGTGGAATGACTCCTGATTTACACCAGGCTGGGCGAGATGGGAATCGGGCTCTAGGGGCTGAAGGCGGGACCCACTAAGGAAAAACTGCTTTTTTCAAGCAGCGAAGGGGATGTCTAGGATAGGGATTTCTTCCCTAGCCAGCTAGGTCCCTTCCCTGCATGCTCTGTTAGCCCCCTCCATCTGCCCCTTCATCCCTGGCCCTCACCTTTGCCAGTGCTTAACTGGAGCATTTCTTTAAAATCTCTGCTTAGTCAGTTGGCGAGTGTGTGTGGTTTTGAAGGTAGATCCAGATACTGAAGAGATTGGGCTGGGCTGATTTTTCCTTTATCTTCTGCACTCTCCCTCTGTCTCTGTATTGGACGCTTTGCCCCTCTCCTGCCTGCATAACCTCCTGCTCTCATGGTGCATCATTCTTCTCATCCTCACCTGGCAGCTCTGTTGCCTCCTAGATCTCTCGCCTCAGTTTCCACTCCCTGCATGTCCCTTCTCTCCTCACTGCTCCCTGCCCATGCCCACTCCAGCCTCTCTTTTCTACCCACTGTGGTTTTCTCATGTCCTCCTATCGCCCTGCCCCTCCTCTCTGAGGCTCGGTGGAGACCCACTTGTCCCGGGAAGCGTTCCAGTTATGCAGACTGCACCCCCATGCAGAGGGGTGCTGGCCCCCTCGTGCATGTTCTGTACTGCAGTGGGTTGCACAGAATCCTGCCTGTGGACCGTAGGGTCTCCAGGGCCGGGGCTCTGTTACTGGGTCTTTTGTACGCCTGTAAATGACGTGTCCCTCCATCCAGCGCCTCCTGCCAGGGCAGAAGCAGAAAAAGAAGCACCAGGAGCCCACGCTGGAAGCCAAGCCCAAGAAATCGAAAGTGAAAAAGTTGGACGATCCGAGCCCCGCAGAGGAGCCCAGTGCCCCCTCTCAGAGTAAGAGACGCGAGCGGCTCGGCCACAGCCGGGGACAGGCAGCCCCTGGGAGCTGCGGATGGGGTGATAATAAATAGGGGAGGGTTCTGAATCACACATCCAACTGCAGCCCCCACCTGCTGCCCTCTGGGCTGTGCATTCACTGAACCACTTACCCTTCTGTGCCGGCTTCCAGCCTCTCTCCTTCTCTCCAGCAGCACAGGGGCAGCCAGCAAAGCCCTGGGTTTGTCCCCAGAACAAGGCACAGGCCATCTCTCTATGCCTGTGCCCACGCTGGGACTAGGACTCAAGAATCCCAGCTGGGGGGGCCTCACTTCCATGGCCTCCCAGAGACAAACGGCCCCCCTACATCCTTCCCCGGCGAGACGCACCCCCATCCACTTCTCCCCTCCGCCAGTGTGCTATGGGGTAAATGGAGTCTGACTTCATTCCAAACCCCACCACACAGAGCATGTGCCCTTCCACTCCCACTGCCAGCTCCCCGCCTGTCCCGGTCCGTGTTTCTGTCCTCACTCTGGCCACTCTCTCCACATGCAGCTGTCAGGAAACTGAGGAAGAAGAAGGAGGAGAAACTGGAGGAAGAGAGCGAGAAGCAGCCCTACCCCAAATCCACCAAAGAGCCCAGGAAGAAGAAGGAAAGTCCCACGTCGCATTTCAGTGTGGCCAAAGCCTCAAAAAAGAAGCAAGGTAAGAAGGCATTGGGCCCCTTCCGCCCAGGAGGTCTCTAATGCATGCTGCAGACCCTCACGCCCACCACACCCAATCCTAGCACACAGCCATGACCAGCCACACACCAGCATACAGGCCACAGGCTCCTGCCCGTGTCACAATCCAGCCATATTACACTTGCTTTACACTGGCAGCCCAAACACAACAGCCAGGCATGCACGCCACAATGCACCCTCGCATCACAGCAATCCAAAAACAGCTACGCCACGCATCCCTGGCCAAACACAACCCTCGTACACTCGCATCGTGCTCCCAATCCAACACACTGCCCTGCATGCAGGACCTGATCCAAACACAGCTACGCCATGCAGATGCAGTCCCCTCTCTCACTCACTCACACAATCCAGCACACAGCTCTGCTCGTATCCCACAATCCAAAAATCACACTGCAACACAATCTCCATCCAAACCCACAACAGCACCATGCGCCCCAGTCCAAACCCAGCCCTCCCACATGTGCTGTGCACTTTCGATCCAAACCCATCTGAAAGCCTTCCTGAAAACACTCTTAGCACCGCTGGAGAACCGACACCCCCCCCTCCACCCCTAAAAGGCAATGAAAGGACGTGTCCTGAGAGAGTCCCCCAGCTCCCACGTAGGGTGAGTAACACCCGTATCTGCTTTCAGAGGACAGCTGCACAGAATGGGCAGATGGCTGCTGCAGTTTTCGACCCCATTCTAATGCCTGTCCTCTCATGCATACAAGGTCCATTTTCCGGACAAATATTTCACCCGCCCTGACCCACCAGGGTGGGTGTCTATGGGCAATGGCTCCATTCCTTGTGACCCTCTCTCCTGGGGAGGGAGGGAGAAGGCGAGGGATAGAGGAAAGGACTCCCCATGGGAAGCGTGTATTACACAGACTCCTAGGAAAAGCCCAGGAGGCAAGACAGTCACTAGGTGGCAGCCTTGTACCACACGCCCTCTGCAACCCCAAACTCTCGCTCTCCTGCACACAAATACAGTGGCCTTTATTTTCTAACCTACTATTTCCTATGGGGTAAACTCCTAGGGTAAAAAGCCCTGATCTACACCCCAGCATTTCCAACCAGGTTTGAAACTGGTTCAGCTGGTGTAGTGGAGGCCACGCTCCAGGCTGCCCAAACTGGTTCTCAAAGCGGTTTGACTTGGGGACGGGGGAGTTCCCAGCGGGGGCCCAGTGAAGTCAGAGCAGCCCTCCGGACTGGAGATTCCTACGTAGGCTTTTAAGCACACATTTAAGCTTTCTTCTCACCGGATTGATCCCATTTACACTGGCTGGCCAAGCTGGTTAGAAACCAGTTTTCCAGGATTCATGATCAAATTTGGTTTGAGCCCCAGCACGGACTAGACTCCCAGACACTGGATGGGTGAGGTGTAAGCAATGGCTGACATACGGCAATGGGTAGGTCCAGGTCCAGTGGGCCCCAGGCTAGTCCCCAGCAGTGGAGAAAGTTCCTCTAAACAGGGCAGGCGGAGCCGTCGTAATGTGGCGGTGTCCCTTTTTCTTTAATCTTCTTTTCATCCCCTCTCTGCGCCCCCCCACCCCCAAACTTCCAGAGGACTCTGAGGAGGAGGAGGCGGAGAACGATGACCCGCCGAAGAAGCCAAAAAAGAAGCTCCCCAAAGAAATCCCAGCTGGAGAAAGCAGGGAGAGAAAACCCAAGCTGAAAGGTCAGCAGCTGGAGCCCCGGAGAAAGGGCTGGCATGTGGAGGTGAACCCTGGGAGTGAACCCTGCTGTGTGAGTGAGAGGAAGGATGCTTCAGCGGTGAGGGTGCTAGACTAGGACTTGGGGGAGCTGGGTCAATTCCCTGCTCCCCCGCAGACTCCGGGTGTGACCTTGGGTAAGTCACTCCCCCTTTACGAGCCTCAGTCCCTGTTCTGTGCGATGGGGACCACAGCCCGCCCGGTCAAAGGGCGTGAGGTGCTCAGATGCTATGTTGAGGCAAGGCCAGGTGAGGTACCCTCTGTCTCTGGGGATCTATGTGTGTACATCAGAGTCCCTCTCCAGGAAATGCCCAAGGGGACAGGCGTGGAAGGATCCTTTTGCTGCATATTTCCATTTCCCTGTCAACCGAGGCAGCTGGGCTTGAGCTGGTGTTTCTTTGCCTGGCTTCGGGATGTCTCCGCCTTGTAAGCGGACAGCCCGGGAGTCAGATGGACCTCGGCATTCAGAGTCCTTCGCAGAACTGAGCTTCCGAAGCCTGAGGATCCACCGCCGTGCATGGCGGGGCGGACGAGGCTCTTTCCAATCAAGCACCCTTGAGGCTTAACCACAGGGGATTCGCTTCTCCCAGCCAGAGCCCGAGTCCGAGTTCCCCGCCAGCGTATGGCTGAGGGAGAGCCCCTCTGCTGGCAGGGTGTTCTCAGCATTGTCTTCCAATTAGCCTTCTCCCGGAGGGGCCAACAGGGAATCTCTCTCCCCCCTGGGTCAGTGGAGCAGGCTCAGGCTGGGTGTTATGGGACACACACTGCTAGAGAGCAGGAGATGGGGGCCTGGGACGCAGGCAGGGCATGGAGAGGGCAGCTCGGATCCAGGCAGAGCCCTGGCTCGGGGCTGGCCTGAGGGAAGCACCAGCGAGAGGTGGTGAGTTGCAATGGGTGGTTATTAGGGAAGTCAGCAGGACTGAGCAGTTAACACCCAGGCTGGGAATGAACAGGGACCACTGGCCAGCTGAGGCCCCAAGCCTCCAGGGAAGTGGCTGAGGGAGGAGGGCAGCAGAGGGCTGGGGCTCTCCTGTGTCTGCGTCTCCAGAGGCCCCAAAGTTACATGCCTGTGTACCCCTTCTCTCTCTCATCTCCTCCCTGCCCCTTGCGCTCTCCCCTCAACACACCTGGCTTTTCCCCCATTCCTCCTCCTTGCTCCTGGGCTTGTCCCCACTCCTCCCTGTTCTCTCTCTCTCTCTCTCCCCCCCCCCCCCGCCCCATCACTTACCCCTCACTATTCCCTCCGCCCTCCCTGCTTCTGCCCTCTTTCTCCCTCCTCCTTTCTCCCTCCCAGTAGGAGACAAAAGTGATTGCGATGCCAAGCCCAGAGCTGCCAAGCCCATGAAGAAGGAGCCGACGTCCATGTTCCAAGTGAGCGGGGACAAGAAGGAGAGAAAAGGCAAAAAGAAAGGTGAAGGGCGACAACTGCCCATACATCCCCTGGGTCCCCAGAGCTCTCGTCATCAACAAAGGGCGCACAAGGAGTCACCACTGGTACCACAGGAGCCCTTGGGATATGGCTAGGGCTGGGTGGTCAGTACTTGGATGAGAGACCTCCCAGGAACTCTGGTGATGCTTCAGCAGGGGAAGCGCCCTGCCCTGCCTCAGTGCTGACCCGGTTCCCCTGGCATGTGGCTGTACGACGTTTGGATGAGGCCCATGCGATCAGTAATAGACCCATGGCACGTCTCCGAAGAATGAAGGTGTTACATAAGAACATAAGAATTTCCATACTGAGTCAGACCAAAGGTCCATCCAACCCAGCATCCTGTCTTCCCACAGTGGCCAGTGCCAAGTGCTCCAGAGGGAATGAACAGAACAGGGAATCATCAAATGATCCATCCCCTGTCGCCCATTCCCAGCTTCTGGCAAACAGAGGCGAGGGACACCATCCCTGCTCATCCTGGCTAATAGCCATTGATGGACCTATCCTCCATGAATTTATCTAGTTCTTTTTTGAACCCTGTTATAGTCTTGGCCTTCACAACATCCTCTGGCAAGGAGTTCCACAGGTTGACTGTGCGTTGTGTGAAGAAATACTTCCTTTTGTTGTTTTAAACCTGCTGTCTATTAATTTCATTTGGTGACCCCTAGTTCTTGTGTTATGAGAAGGAGTAAACAACACTTCCTTATCTACTTTCTCTACACCAGTCATGATTTTATAGACCTCAATCATATCCCTCCTTAGCCGTCTCTTTTCCAAGCTGAAAAGTCCCAGTCTTATTAATCTCTCCTCATACGGAAGCTGTTCTAAACCCCTAATGGTTTTTGTTGCCCTTTTCTGAACCTTTTCCAATTCCAATATATCTTTTTTGAGATGGGGCGACCACATCTGCACGCAGTATTCAAGATGTGGGCGTACCATGGATTTATAGAGAGGCAACATGATATTTCTGTCTTATTATCTACCCCTTTCTTAATGATTCCCAACATTCTGGTCGCTTTTTTGACTGCCGCCAGCCAGATCTTGACCAAAACCCACCCTGAGTAACTCCATTCTCCTGAGCGAAATATTCCCTTGTCATGACAGATGCATACGGGCTCCATCTTCAGCGTCTCTCGATGGCTTTGAGATTCTCAGACGAAAGGCACGAGCGTTAGCACAGGCATCCGTAGTCCTCTCTTGACTGATTCCTCTGTGCGCGTGTCTCCCCCCATAGCCCCAGCTCTCACGAACAGTGAGGCAGAAGACGACTCCGATTCCAGCACCAAGCCAATCAAACCCAACACGAAAAAGGACACAGCTTCCATGTTCCAGGCGGGAGGCGACAGCCACAAAGAGAAGAAGACCAAAAAGAAAGGTGGGTGCTCCCTGAGCTGGGGGTGCACCATGGCAGGCTCTGGGCACAGACGGGTACAAGTCCCATTGCTCAGGGCCAGCAGCAGGGCAGCACATGGGCAGATACTGGACCCCTGGGGTTACAAACTCTTCCATCTTCACCAGGTGGGGGTATTATTGTGGGTCATATATTTGGGCTCTAGAGGAGGAGAATGTGTTGCTCCCTGCTGGCTACTTTAACTAGTGGAATCGGCCACGTCCGTTGACTTGCCTCGTGTACAAATGCCCCAGTGGCTGCTTGTCCAGGCCAGCAGCTCAATGTGACCGAGTTAGGATCCCCTTGCCCTCCCTTTGCTAGCAGGGTACCCATCACATTGCTTCAGTCATGGCCTGCCGCTGCCGGTTGGCTGTGCGGGCCTGCTGTTCCACGTGCTCTGCTCCCGGGGGGCAATCAATCCACCGGTGCCCTCCACCTGCCAGCGCGCTCAGCTCCTCCCCGCCATCCCGCTGCGATGCCGGCGGAGCTGGGCTGATGGGGTCTGGGCCGCTTCTGGGCAGCAAAGCGGGCGATGCCCATTGTGCGCATTTCTGTCTGCAGCTCTCCCCAAAGCCGCCAGGGAGGGGAGCGAGGGAGAGGCCTCGGAAAGCCCTCAGAAGAACTCCAATAAGAAAGGGAAAGGGAAGAAGTCCAAGAAGGTAAAAGGCCGGGGCTAATGGCCAGCACTGGGAACAGGGGTTTCCTCACAAGCTCCCTCACCCCTGGGGTACGGCAGACCCGGAGCCAAATCCAGGGGCAGTCGCAGGAGCTTTCTGGTGTTAATGCTGAAGGAGGACGGGAGGATGGGCAGGAAGCCCATCTCACAGAGCAGGGCCACAGAAAGAATGGAGGGTGGGGCTCCCTAAAGGGCTCCCGGCAGGTTCCCACAACAGCTGGGAGGAGGGGGTCGCCCTGGCAGGTTCCTGCAGTGGCCAGGGGGAGGGGGTCGCCCCGGCAGGTTCCCGCAGTGGCTGGGGGGACTGAGTTCAGAGAAGGGAGATGCTGAGGAGCCTGGCACTTGACTGGCCAGACCCAGGGGAGATGAGGAATATGGCCCAGGGAGCAGCTTTGTGACTGGAAGGGAAAGGAAAGTGCCAGAGCGAGATACGTCTGGGCACACAACACTTGGCGGTGGGTGTGTTTCTGGCTGCTAACGCTTTCTTTCCGGAAAGCCCTAGAGCGGCATGTGCCTGAAACAAGCCCTCCCTAAAGCCTTCTCCCCTTTCCATCCTGGGTGCCGGCTGGGCCACAGAAGGAGGAGAGACCACCGTCCCCTGTCATCGAAGTGGACAACCTGGAGGACTTTGTGCTGCGGCCGGCCCCTCAGGGGGTGACCATCAAGTGTCGGGTCACTCGAGACAAGAAGGGGATGGACCGGGGCCTCTACCCTACATATTACCTGCACCTGGACAATGAGAAAAAGGCAAGCAGTGAAATGAGGTCCCAGCCTATTAGACTGTGGAGTATGCCTCCCAGGGATCGGGGCAAACCCCTCACTCAGGGTGAGAGCTCAGTGGGGAATGGTTTTCCTGCCCCGTGAGAGTTTTTGCACAATTTTTCCCACCCTGAAATGAGGCAAAAAGTCCCCATCTCAGAAAACGCGGTGAGCCAATGATCATCTCAGCCAGCATCCATCAAAGTGTTCCTTTTCACGAAGTTCGAAATGTTTCACTTCCACTCGGATCTTGTAACTTGGTTTTTAACCTGGTGTCAGTTGAATTGACAGAGATGTCGAAAGGGAATGTCATTTTGAATCGTAAAGTGAAAGGTTTTGTTCTGGACCTGTGGAACCAGCCGTCCTGGCAGCTTAAGGAGGTTTCAAACGTTCTTCGAATCGGGAGATTGGTTGAAACCAACCTTTGCTCAGGCGCGAAAAACGTTTTGTTGGAGAATTCCTGAGTAGAGCTGGTCGGGACACTTAAAGCTGGACAAAGTACTATAGAGATGAACAATGGCCTAACGGGTCAGAACCATCCCGGGCGTAAGCCCATTGCCATCACTGGAGTTACACCAAGGCTGAGTTTGTCCCAATGAGTCTTTCCCATCTCTGCCTCCTGATATTCCATGGTGGTTTCCCCTCTTTGCTGCAGCCTGAGAGCAGTGTCACGGACCCATGCGGCAGCCATGTAGCTGTGCCTGCGTACTGCTGGGAGAAGGGTGACTGTCAACGCTCCTGTTCAGTTCAGGCCCACTGTGTCTTCCTGAAGGTGCACCCCTCCCAGGAGCTGATGCCCCATTTCCAATGGTGATGCTGATTCAGTGGTGCAGTTTTCACGCTGCTTCTGGAGTAGGGCTGCAGTTTGCGATTTGAAATGCATTCGTCTGCTGATGGATCTGTTCCCTTCCGTCCATATTCCCACAGTCCCCCTTGGGAGATACCCCAGGCTCTTCACATCCAGTGCGATTCTGTCGCTCAGCAGGTGCAGTTAGAAAGCCCTCGCCACAGGGGGTACGTCCAAACTGCAAAGAAAAACCCGTGGCTGGCCAGGTGACTTGGGCTCGGGATGCGGGGCTGTCCCATTGCTATGTAGACTTTGGGGCCCTCCCACCTCGCATACCCTGTGTAGACATATCCTGAGAGCCCAAGTCAATTGACCCGGGCTCTGAGACTCTGCACCATGGGTTTTAATTTGCAGCGTAGACATACCCAGTGTGTGAATACAAGGCCCGGCACAGAACCGAACTCCCCAGGCAGGGTCACCGCGTAACCAGTGTCTTTGAGAGTGTCTCCATTTGGGAGAGCCATAAGATGTCATCACAATCACAGCCCGGTGACATTGGGCTGCCACCCTCTCCTCTTGTATCTTGTTCTGCTGCAATGTGGGTCACGTAAATGTCACAAGACTGGCCCTCATGAGCGTGTCCTATTGCACAAGCCAGAATGTCCAACAGGCCTAGAATCACCATCCCCAGAGACTTTAAAAAGACCCCCCCCAAAGGAAGGTAAGGATCCATGGAAATCTAAGTCCCAGACATGAGTCTAGCAGTTAGTCTGGAACATGGTGAGCTCCCTAGTCGTTCCCATCTCTTGTGTCAGTGGGTCTAGGCCCAGCTCCTGGGAAAGCTGCCTCCTGCAGAGCACTCCGAGCTTCTCCTGTGTGGTGTTTCATTGTTCCAGGGAAGGCAACCGTCGCAGACGGTGGTGGTCCTGGAGACATGCGATCTCTATGGTAGCTAAGGCAGGTCGCCAAGAGGGCTTTGCATATCAGGACAGTGGCCTTGTACTGAGCTCTGTATTTACTAGGGAGGTCATGCACCACGTGCTGTATTCCCAGCAGCCTGTTAGTAAGCAGCTTGAGTGTGTTTTGAGCCAGGTAGAAGTTCTTCAAGGTGTGTGGCTTCAGTCCTACTTACCATGAGTTGCAACAATTGAGCAACCCCCGCTCAGCTCCTGTAATCCCGCCCCTTCCTTCCCGTCTCCGACAGGTGTTCCTGCTGGCTGGTCGGAAGCGGAAAAAGAGCAAGACCTCAAACTACCTGATTTCCATTGATCCCACTGATTTGTCCCGAGGCGGAGAGAACTTCATTGGGAAGTTGAGGTATGAGAAAAGCTGTGGCACCAGGCAAAACGGAGTCCTGTCCCGCCTCCCATTTCCATGAGTCCAGAGCAATTTCTCAGCAGGTGACCGTGCCAGGGAGTGAAGTGAGAATACCTGCTATATTGCAGCGTCTGCCCTGTATGGCTGGAATCATGCCAGCCTAGGTCTCCTGCTGCCTGGGCGATTTCCTGCATTCTCCTGTTCCTGCGGCTCTGAAGCCCCGTCTGCTGGGATTGGGTAAAACCCTGGTTTAGCAAACGCTGCTGCATGGTGAAGTGAATGCTCTGTGGCGAGTGGAGGGCTCCCGGGCCCTTCCCTCCAGACAGAACTTGACAGCCCATGTTGGGAGGGATGGGTCACGGGTTCGGATCCCATCCTGGTCGGTAATGAGTGCAAGTGGTCACCAACCGAGGGCTGTTGGGTAGGCTGCAGGCAGTGATTTGGTGGGTCCCAATCGTGTTCCCCATGGACAGTTGTTCACATCATGAAAAATGCCTTCATACTTGACACTAATCAGCCCCCTGGCTGGCAGCCTCGGCGGAGCATCCAGGGGTGGTCTGGGCCATTGAGACTGAACTCTTATCTCAGCCCCAGAGGGGTCCGTCCTGAACAGGATGGGCCCCTGGTGGGTGCAGCGTGAGAGCAGCCAGCCCTGTCCCTCTCTGGTCTGTCCCTGCTACAGGGATACAGGGAGGACTCCAGGACTGTCCATCTGGCTCCTTTCACTGGCACTAAATTGATGTCTAAAAGCTATCAGGAAACAGTGGGCAAGGGGTGATCCTTCCACCCCTGCTTCCCTCACTTCCCAGGCTCAGGTGTAGTTTCCCCATGTACGTACCCCCCTTCCTACATGGAGATGTGGCCCACACTGCACCATTCAGCTTCCCCCCCAGCTCCATTCGGGCTGGTTGGCTTACTATCTACAGTGCAGGCCCTGCACTGATACCGCACGTAGGGTGGAAACTGGTCCTTCGATGGGTGACGTGGGGAGAACATGTCCCCCATGGACATGGGGCAGGGGGAACGGGGCTTGCACTGAATCCCTCAGGTGGAGGAATGAGTCCCACACAGTTCAGCCTCCCAAAAGACAACTCTTGGAGGGAGGGGACCCAAGATTGGCAGCTGCTTGGAAACACAATGAGGAGCCGAAGAGGGTGCACGTGTTGTCTAGGTTGCTGCTTCCCACTGCGGCCCAGTTGAGTCCTTCTGACTTTGCAGCTGGGGGTCACAGCTTTTCTGGCTGGAACTGGAGCCTCCTGTGACTAGATCTGGCTTCCGGACTGGCGCTGGGGGGCAGGGAGGGGAGAACTGGCTCGTCTGGTTCTTTCTGAAGGGGAGAGAGGTCGCCTCTTGACCCTGCTTTCAGCAGGGAGGAGTCCTGCACGTCCCAGCAGCCTTCGCTGCGGGCCAGGGGAGTTCGCTGTGGTCTGTTGGAGCAGGGGGTGGGAGGCAGCTGTGTGTATGGCAGTTCAGAGACAGGTTCCACCCTGCGAGCACCCATAAATGACAGGATATTAGCTCAGTGCAATTCGGTGACTAGCGGAGGCTGGCTACCTCAAGCGTAGGCTAAGCACAGAGCTGCCCAGGGAGCCAAGACCTGCTCTGCGTGCAGAGTTGCACCAGTTTACCTAAAGGTGTGATTGCAAACAGGTTTCGTTATACCAGCGCAACACTGTGTGTGGACTCTCTTCGGTCAATGCAAACCCGTCGTCTCACATCGAGGTAGCATGAGTGAGTAACTTTGCAGGTGCAAGTTACAGAGAGAACCAGTTTAAACCCCTTTACGAGGGTCGACATGAGACTTTGCATCCCTTGTTTAAACCCTTTTAAGTTAAACCAGCGCGCACACAAGCCCCCACTTATATGGGGGTGTAGCAGGACTAGTGCAGGGGCCACGGGAGTCACCCACAAACTGACCAGTGTCTGAGACATGCTATTCTCCCGCTGCAGAGTGTATGTTTCTGCTCAGTTGTGTGTAGCAGGCGCCTATCCAGAATCTTACCCACAATGCCCCTCAAAGCACGACAATCCTGGTGTAAAGGAATCCAGGGTGCATTTGCAGTTAGGAGACCTGCTTGGTTGCTGCATTGGTGAAAAGG
Organism: Chelonia mydas; assembly: GCF_015237465.2. Taxonomy (NCBI): domain Eukaryota; kingdom Metazoa; phylum Chordata; order Testudines; family Cheloniidae; genus Chelonia; species Chelonia mydas. The sequence continues at coordinate 11,624,258 of NC_051261.2, read as the reverse complement.
GTCATTGGGAAGCACGGTGGGATTGGGACCCCCAAGTCTCCTCTGTGCCTAGATCCAGCCCCACTTGGCTATCCGGGGGAATGCCAGCAATCTACACAAATGTGCAAGGCAAACTGAAGGGTGCGATGGATCAGGGGAGCTGTGTGCAAGGGGCAGCTGGGTCTGGAGGAAGCTCTTCCATGCCTTGGAGTCTCATGTGGCTGTACAGAGCTGGGCCTGGTGCAGGTTGTTCCCTATGCAGGATACAGCCCATGCCCCTCCCACCTCCCCATTAATCAGGTGCTTGTCAGTAAGTGACTGTCCTTGACAGACTCTGGTGGAGGAGAGCTGCTCCTCTCGCTCCCTGCGCAGAGATCTGGGCTTTGGGGACCACTCCAAAGACCCCACGTTCCCTCCTGTTTCCTCCCTTTGATTGTGCTGCTGGGGGGCATCTGCTGAGATACCCTGGTGCCCTGGAGACCCCTTTCAGAGCAGCACAGAGGGTAACCTAAGGAAGGACAAATAGAGGATCAGGAGAGGGGTGACGGTGCCACATACACCCCCCTCCCCCAGGTCCTCAGCCCGATTTCTGTCTTTTGTTGTAGATCCAACTTAATGGGGACTAAGTTTACCGTGTTTGATAATGGTGTGAACCCCGACAGAGCGAACGCCGACTGGTCAAACGTGCGACAGGAGCTGTCAGCCGTCGTGTATGTAAGTAACAGACATAGGCTCCTTCCACCTTCCCCTGGTAGAGAACCGCGCTCGCTGGGCAGCATCCCACAGTGGCTACTCAGACTCCTGTGCCCGCTGCAGTCTGTGCCAGACTGAGAGATTCCCGGATTCACTGCCAGTAAACGCGGCTGTCCTGCCTCCTGTCCTGGAGAGCAGAGGTTGATCCACCGGGCAGGCACGGCCTGGGCGGCGGCAGGACGAGCCTCTCCGTACACACATCCCAGCTGTGCTGCGTGCACATCTGGATGGGAGGCAGGGCAGTGTGGAGCACTGCGTATCCAGGTCACAATAGGGAGTCCCGGACGCGCGCTCCTGGTACCAGTGGGTCAGGAAAGAGCTGCTAAGTCCTGAGTGGGATGTTTGTTCTCCCTGTTCGGCATGCGTGAGCCTCCGGTGACGTACTGAGGAGACCGCTGGGGTTTGTGTTTCAGGAGACAAACGTTTTAGGGTTCAAAGGACCCCGGAAGATGACCGTGATCGTCCCTGGAATGAATTCGGACAATGAGCGGGTGCCAATCCGGCCCCGAAACGTAAGTTGGCGCACCAGCCAGCAATGCTGGGAGCAGGCCCCCGCTTTCCTCCGTGGCATAGCCCACTTCTTAGCAATCCCTAAGGGAGGTGGTAGTTCCCCACCCAGGCACTCAGATGCCACGGGGACAGGCACGGTATAAGAACTAGAACAGAATGGCAGAAGCCTACAGCATGGAGACGATTTAAAAGGGCATGGAAGGTCCAGACAAGTGCCCAGATGCACACATGGGACCATATACCGCCTTGGATCTCTGTGGCCAGCTCCCCTTGATGTCGGGAGGAGTACACGGGTGTGCAAACATCGTACACAGCCTCATCCAGACCCTGCACACCCTGGGAAATATTCGCAGGGGTAGAAAGACTCGCGCACGCCTTTCTCGTGCTGTCTCCTGAGCGTGTTTTCTCGCTGGTCCCAGGATAACGACGGGCTGCTTACGAGATGGCAGAACAAGAACATGGACAACCTGATCGAGCTGCACAACAAGGCCCCGGTATGGAATGACGAGACCCAGTCTTACGTCCTGAACTTCCATGGCAGAGTCACCCATGCCTCCGTCAAGAACTTCCAGATCGTGCACAGCAACGATCGTAAGTCCATAGGGAGAGTCACCATGCAAGGTCAATTCCCCGGTCAGGGAGCAGAGTGCGAGACACAGGCGATTCCCTGAGCAAGCTATGGCAAGACGGGGTGGGGGTTGTCAGTCAGGAGGGCTCTCACGCCATCTCTCCGGCTTAGGTTTTGTGCTTGTGAGCTTCAGTCTGGTCATTGTGAGCAGCATTATCCCAGGGCAGAGTAGCTGTGTCCCTGGGATATGAAGGGAAAGCTGATCTGGGCCTTGAATTGGCACCAGACAGGAGCTGGGAGCCTGTGGAGGATGTGGTGTCCTCGGCAGCTTTTCACGCTGAGGTCAGGAGGTGGGCTGCTGAGGTCTGTCCCCGGAGCACAGTCCTGGCGCCCTGCTCCGGGGCTCGCACGTTACTGACGTGGCAGCTCCGGTGCTGGGCACGCAGCTTACTGAGCACGGTCACTTCATTCGCCCTTTCTGCTCCCTGGGCGTAGGCAGCATCTGAGCCAAAGCGAGTTTCCGCTCCTGACGGCCCTTCAAAGCCAGCACCACCCCGGAGGGTCAGCTGAGTCTGTCAGCTTCAGGCATCAGCCGGAGAGTCAGGCAGCCCGTGGTGGGGGCAGAATCTTTACAGCGGGGGAGAAGGAACGGTCCCAGCAGGCTGAGTGGTGGGATTTGCCCCTGGAGAGGTCCTGCTCCCGCTTGGAAGCTTGCAGTCCATTTGATCTGAGAGGAGTCCGGGTGTGAGTTTCCGGACCATAATCTCACTTTAAATAAGGGGCTACGCTCTGCAAGGAACCTGCTCCGAGGGAGCGTTTGGCCCATTGTCCAAGCAGAATGGTACCCCTGAAGAGCCTTGCTACTCATAGCTCTGTGCCCATGGTGGGCCAAATTCGTGCTCCGTGTGGATCGTGCTGGAGTGGAGCACCAGGGGGAGCCAGAGGGCCAGGCAGGTTGTGCGAGGGGACTGGGGCTACGTGGGTCTGGTGGACGGGGGAGCCTGCCCAAGTTCTGCCGTTCCCCAGCCTGGCTCGTGCAGCTTGAGCCTGGAACCTTCCCTGGGCGTGGTTCGAGCTGCAAGGAAACTTTTCCCCTCCTGGCCTTTAAACAAGGGCTCCTGGCTCAGTTTCTCGCTGCTGGTCACTGGATGAATAACTAGGATAAGACCCTAGGACGAAGCTGTCCAGAAATCCCCACCCAGGCTGTCGGTGCCGCTGGCCATTCCTGGTGGGGGCCCCACTGATGGGGACAGCTCCAGGAGCAGGTCGCCCCAACCTGGGCCCGCTGGGCCCAGGCCCTGAGCTGGGGGAAGGGGGACAGGAGAGGCAGTGAGCACCCCGCACCGAAACCCATTCGATAAGCAAAGGGTAGAGCCCGGGAAGGATCACAGACCAAATCCAACCCTGGTGTAAGCAAGCCCAGCTCCCACCGATGCCAATAGCTGAGCGCCTGCTTACACCAGTGTTACATGGGCCCCTTTTGTGGCTGGTTTTGAATCCATGGCATCTGAACTCCCCGCATCCCATGTACGACCATAGAGGGAAGAATGATTTGGGGCAGTTCTCGGGGGCCTGTGCTTTGCCGGAGGTCAAGCTAGGTGATCAGCTTTGGGGAGCTGGGCTCTTTGGGAAACCTGGCCCCAAGTCGGGGGGTGTGATGAGACTCTTTGAAAATTCTGGCCCCTGGGCATAAGTGGGAGTTCAGCAATCCACAGACCTCGTACAGCCTCTGCTCCGGGGCTGGGGAGTCTCACCCAGAGGGCGAAACAATCCTGTGTTGGCTCCTTTCCAACTCGGCTGATGCTGGAGACAGAGTGACATTTTACTTGGTTGGCTTCATGAGTTGGCTGGATTTGGAAGGTCTCTGAGGATCAGTCAGAGGGTTCGAAGTTCAGACAGCTGACTGCTTGGGGGCTGTCGGGCTCCACCCACCCTGTGCCCCAGACTTAAGGCAGAGACCACCTGCGAATATCTGAGCGAGGGCAGCTCAGCGGCTTTATGAAGTGTGCAAAGCAGTGAGAGACTCTTCTGCCTGTCACCTGTCCAGTCCAATCAGGGGACGTTTGTGTCCAGAGTGTTGGATTACAGGACAGAAAGAACCTGTCAGGGGGCCTCCCGGTTATTTTTACAGATTTCCTGTCACCCTCGCTGTTGTAACAAAAGGAAGCCACGGGAGAGGCTGTGGGCTGGGGGAGTGTCACTGCAGTGCTGAGAATGGTCAGGTCAGGAATTCTAGCAAGGGATCAGTTTCCCCTTGGGAGAGGCAGTGTTTGGGGCTCCTGTGGTCTCTTACCCTATCAGTAAGGGAGCGGCGCTGAGAGGGGCAGGGCTGGTTCTGCTGATTAAATAGCAACGCTTATTGTCAGGCAAGTGGCTGAGCTCTGCCTCCACCCTGCTCAGCCCCCTCCTGCTCTGCTGCGTTTGACATTTGAGTGAGAGCCCCGAGGCCTTTCAGTCCCCCATGGCGCGGTGCTTCGCTCAGCCACCGCCTGGGAGCTGGCAGCAGGTGCAGGGCCCACACACTCAAACGCGGAGACATGACGCAAGCGGCATTGCTTCTTTGGAAGGTCACCTTCGATGGACAGACTGCAGAGGTTGGGTTCAAACTGAGCCCCTGGGCATTCAGATCCCTAGGGGTATGACTTCAGCCTCTGGGATCTGAAAAACTGAGCTGGAAATGTCACCAGATGGACTTCGTCGTGGGTTTTCCGGATGGTATAGAGGAGCACTTCATCTGGTGCCTCCTCCTAGTCAGGGATCTCAAAGGTTTCACATGCATTAATGAATCAAGCCTCTCAACCCGTTTAGTTATCCCTGGGTCACCGATGGGGAAACTGATGCGGCTCACAAGGTTCAAAGTGACTGGGAGGGACCAGGCCACTGGAGATCTGAATTCTGTTCTGGCCTCTGCTAGAGACTGCGTAGCCTTGGGCAGTCTCCTAAGCCAGAGTTCTGGCTGCCCGGCTGAGTCGAGGGTGTGGGGCTTTGACCCTTGGCACTCGGACCAGCCCAGGAACCTGTTTGTGTGCATGTTTGCCCTGGTGGCCTCTTATCTCCTCTCTTTCAGCTGACTACATTGTGATGCAGTTCGGCCGCGTGGCGGACGACGCTTTCACCATGGACTACAACTATCCCATGTGCGCCGTGCAGGCTTTCGCCATTGCCCTGTCCAGCTTTGATGGGAAGCTGGCCTGTGAATAACACACCTGGGAGCCCTACGTCCCTGAGCTGTCCTGAGCCTAGGCCAGTCGGAGGGGCTGAGCTAGACAGGGGTTTGCCTACAATATGGGGATCTGTGCTGACAATCGAGAACCCGTGAATCACTCTGCAGATGTGAATAACAGCTGGACTGGTATTACTAACGTTACCTGTGCACACCTGGACAGTGGTGCTGAAGGGGACCAAGTGGAGTCGTTAAATGCAAATATGTATCTACCGATTAGGGTGTAGCAGGTCAGATATCACACAGTCACCGTTCTGTCTTCCTCAGCTTCCACCCTGATGGAAGAGATGACCCCAAGCACTGCAGGGATGCTCTTTTAAGCTATAGTGGGTTGGATCATTACTGTAGAATACCAGAATATCATGTACTCTTGTCTCCATCGAGTCTCTGGGTGGTTCAGAACTGGCCACTGGTCCCAGACCACAAAGCAGAATTGCTCCCTCTATATACTTAGCATATGAGCCCAATGGTTACTCTGACTTCATCCTTTCAGGAAGTTCCTCGGAGTCCTGGAAGTACTTTTTTAGAGGTTTTTAGATTCTGTTTTATATATTGTAGCATTAGATTTAAATAACAAAGGAGTGTGGGAGGCAGTTAATTTGTTTTCTTTGTATGATAACGATCAATAAATGAAGAACTGTGGTAACAAGTCTCTGTTCATTAAAAAAATGAAATTGAACTTCGTGCTGGACCAGAGTGCTTTCTCTATCCCCAGAATAGGTACAGCAAGGGAATGGAAGGGTAAGTATCCCTCACTCGCACTGTCCAGCCAATGTGATTCCTCCCTCTCCAGGCAGAAGATGTATTGATTTCTTGAAGAGCAATACTCTGGCCTCTAGCTATGCAGCAGACACGGCTGGTTCATGGTATGTACTTGTGAAGGCACTTCTAACCAGCACCTGGCCCAAGCTTTGTAAAGAGCTTGCCTGGATTTTGTAGGAGCAGAGATGGACCTAATTCCAAACCTAGGCATTACCATCTCCCCCGTGCACCCATTGGGAAGTGGCCCCTTGTAACTATCTGCAGGCCCTGAATCTGGGCCCGCATCCACAACACCAGCACTCCCCGACAGGTCTACTAATGACTGGAGTATTGGGGTAAGGATAAGGTACCACCCACAGGGACCTGATTGGAGAAGCTCCGGAGTCCCTGATTGGGCCAAGTAACTATTTAAGCTAGAAAGAGACACAGTAATGCATCCGATGAAGTGAGCTGTAGCTCACGAAAGCTTATGCTCAAATAAATTTGTTAGTCTCTAAGGTGCCACAAGTCCTCCTTTTCTTTCTGCGGATACAGACTAACATGGCTGCTACTCTGAAAGCTGTCAAGTAAGGTGTCTGTGCAACAAGGTGAGTCCTGGTTTGCTGCTACCACGGACCCTGCTGTCTGCTACCTGACTTCTAGTGTTGTACCGGATCCCTGCCCTGTTCCCAGCTCCCGCCCTCAGCCTCATCCACTCCCTGTATCCTATCACCCTGGTTCCCAATGGCCCCAGCTCTGACCCCTCCTGCCTTGCTTCTTACGCCCAGGGCCTGATTCTCCATTGCCCTGTGTCTTGCATAGTCATTGATAGCAGCACAAACGGGATATAAAACACTGCCATTGTGAGCAGGTGCCGTTGGGCACTCGCTGTGCTACATAAAATGCTGAGCAATTTGAGTCTCTGTCCATGCTTCGAGGTCGTTAACCTTTCCTTACGCGCCAAGGAGTCGGCCCTTGAGGAACTCCAAATCCCCTCTGCATGGTGTATGTCATCTCCCTCCTTCCCTCCCTACAGGCCTTTCTGAATGAGAATGGCCCCAGCGCCACTTGCTTTGAGTGTCCAAATCTTGCCAATGGCTGCAAATATTGAAGCAACCAGCTGAGGCCACAGTAATGTAAAATCCCTCGCATCAAGTGGGTGGAAGGTAAACGCAGCTGGGCTGCTCCACAAAGGAGAGATTCAGAGCCAGCCCCCTCCTAATGCCTAAGGGGAGGGGACTCTCTTAAAAGACAGACTGGGCCTTGAGTTACCTTTATTGGATGAATATGAATTGCAAACACTTCTACCCCTGTTCTAGCCTCCCTGCCTAGCAGGCAGTGCAGCCTGCAGCCACACCACCTCTGGCTGGGATCCGGTTCCACCTGCCAAGCTGAGCATGATTGGGTTGGGTCCTTACTCGGAGAAGAGACCTCAAGGGGGAAATGCAAGGTGCTACGGGAAGTGCTGGCAATGACTCAGAAGGCGTGGCGCTCTTCCTTCTGAGTCAGTCCTTGTGTATTGATTAGTGGCATTGCCTTGTCTTTCTGAGAAGTCCTCCCAGCCCAGCCTTCTGACCACTCGTCACTTCAGCTCTCCAGGGTGTTTTCTGGAAGAGCAGGTACGTTTTGAAATTTGGCCAAGACACCAGGGCTAATTTGGGTAACTAGCTTTTGCCTACTGAACAGTCTCCTTTGTGCTTCGATTGGATGCCATGCTGTTCTTCACTTCCTGTCCTAAACTGCTGCCAAGTGCTGTGGGGCATCAGACGACTGTTGTCTGTCAGTGAATCATGCAGGTCGGTGTATCAGGAGGATTGGAAGGTGCTCTGTAAATTGACGCAGTAAGGAAGTCACTATTAACTGTTAAGCTGTCACCCTTTCCACTCCTTTAACAGTCATCGTTCTGAGGCGGGGAGGGACTCTATCCCTGCTTCTCTTTCATAAACTCCCTCGGTGGAGTGACAACTCAACTGTACTGCCATGGCAAGGCTCCCAAGCAAATTCATGAATAAGGCAGTGGTGATGAACGCTTGGGGGGGGGGGGGGAACCAGAGCTGCAGCCCCAAAACTAGCAGGGATCCGGGGGTCATGGCCTCTGATCTCCCATGGAAAATCTGGAGAGGCAATGACCCAGTGCTAATTATAGAATCTTAGAAATGTAGGGCTGGAAGGTACCTCAAGAAGTCATCCAATCCAGGCCCCAGCACTGAGGCAGGTCCAAGTAAGCCCAGCCACACAGTGTAGTAACGGGGTATAAAGTACCTCCTTACTGCTCACAGTGCAGAGAAGAGAGCAGCCTTCACTGAGCCACTGCACCCCTTCCTACCCTGTGGGTTGTCAGGGGTAGGTAGGTACCAGACCCTGACTTCCTACCCCTGTTGTGCCATGTGGGGTCGTGCAATAATCAGAATGACTAACGCATAGTAATGTTTGTGGTCCCAGATGACTGATTTTTAAAGACAAATTATTAAAAAAACCAAACAAAGGGTGTGCTTCAGAGGAACTCCCAAAGAACTGTCATCTTTTGCAACAGCCATCCATGTTCTCACGGGGAGTGGGTCCATGGGCTGCTATCAGCCGCCCTCTGTCTGAGGCACTAGAGAGTTTTGTAGCTCATCCCCCTTTACCAGGATGTAGCGGATCGTCCCCAGCTGTTGCCTTGTTGTATCAGGAAAAAGGTAGGGCCTAAGCATGGAGGAGATGGTGGGGATAATTCATCCTACCACCACCAGGCAACCTGGGCACCTCCAAGACTTATCTCCTACAACCACACTGTGAGAGCTGAGGACCTCTTGTGTGCTTAAAAGGTGGAGCGTTAGGCAGGTCAGACCCAATTGTTCCAGATCAGAGGGTCGGACTGCATTGTTCCAGATCAGAGGCTCTGTCCCCATTACATTCACTGTTCTTCTGTGCCTGCAGCCTCTGATTAGGGATAATCAAAGTGTAGAAAGTAAGAACCTTCAGCCCAGATTCCAAACTGGAACCAAACCTCTGCCGAGACTGGAAGAAGTCTGGATACCTTCTGAGGGTGGGTTTTTTCATGCTCTTCATGATTACCTGAGCATAGATGGAAAACGAAGAGCCAAAATACACCAAGAACAGCAGTTCAGTGCTATTTGGATCCATCAGAAAGGGGGCACCTATAAGTTTCATTAAAAGGCCTGGCACAAAACTTTCCCCAGAGTGTTTTTTTTTGGGGGGTGGGGGGGGGTGAGTACCATCCAAGTCAAACATCTGAATTTTTTCAGTTTTACCCATTATTGCCTCTGATCCCTAGAAAAATATGTTTACCTAATCCAAATACCAGCCCAACACAACCTAAACAATTATTGTAACACTACCGCAGAGAGCAAACACAAAGCTAACTGAAAAACAGACCCCACAGTGTATAAACAACAAGCACCTTTCAGAATTACTTCAACACGCACAATTCTAGCAACACATGCATGCAGCCAACAACAATTAACGCACACACCAGTAATCTCAAACTCGGTTACACTTGCAAATAATCAAAACTGAAACCAACTGCACTACAAGAAACAACCGAAAACAATTTAGGAGGGCAGGAGATACTTGGTCCTTTGTTTGCTCCGGCTGCTAGTACCAGAGACAGCAGAAGAGAATAAGGGTTGAAGCAGTTGAAATGTGCATCTGTTTTGTGCTATCGAGAGTGTGATGGATGCAAAGAAAGACCAATGCATGAAGATGGTGGGAGGGGCAAAAGGAATGTTTGCTGCAGGGAAAGATCAAAAAATAACAGACCTTATCAACTTAGTTTAGGCCTAAAATATTTTTCTTTTAAAGGGTTTTACAGCTCACACTGAGCGAGGCTCCTGGGCTGAGCGCGAGCATGAGGCCTATGCCTCACTTAAGTTCTAGTTGGAGGTCTTAAGTGTGGCAGCGTATACTCCCTCCACAGGGCTGAATTTCACCCAAAGCGAAATACTCTCAGCCATGTTAATGGCATGCCTCCCATTAGAGGCCCAGAGCATGGGCAGCTGGGGAAACCAGGAGGGAGATGCATTTTAGTTTCACAACTCTAAGACAGTTGCATGCAATGGAAAATGGAAAAAAAAATATTACACTCTAAGGTAGGGTAAAGCCTTACCTCCCAGGGCTGGTTAATCAAGGCTCCTGCTCTTCTAGCCAGTGGCCACAGGGTCACCCAGAACATTGTGGTTGGAGTCCCCAGTAGATGCTCTGCCTATCAGGCAAATTTCAGCTCTACCAGTAAGCAGGAGGGGATGAGTTCAAGGCCTCATGCTCACAGCCTGCCCACCACGAAAGTTGGCTGTGATTGGCCTGCCGCTGTGTCTGGGTCCTGATCCTGCACGACCTCCGCATACTGTGGGCCACAGACAATGACCAGGCCTCTTTTCTCATCACTTTGCCCAGCCTACATCTTGGTCCTCAGTTCTACCCGTGCACTGCCCAAACCTCTCTCCTGGTGGCTCCTGCTCCTCATTTGCCCCCTTTTGGTGATGCTCCCACACCACCCCCTGTTCTCACAATCATCACTGCCCAGGCCCCTTTCTGCCACTAGTTAAACCCGGTTCCACAAGGCCTACATGCATTAGTGTCCTCACGCAATGCAATCCAGCACTCCCTGTGCTAATGGTTCAACATGACGGATGGGGAGTTATTCTACTGCATGGAAATATATGAATGAACAGGGGTGGCAGCTCCATAAGCCCGAGGCAGGTTGGGGAGAGGCCTGGTTCTCTCACACCGGTGTAAATGAGGAGGAATGGCACTGGAACAAATGGAGTTAAACTGGCATAGGGAATTCAGACTCTGTACTTGGGGATGTTCACGTGGTGCCTGGTCTGTGGACAAGCACTTGATTATTACTGCTAGAGTAGCACCACTGGGCTGGGCACTGGACATGCACATAGTCCCTGATCTGAAGAATTTAGTGTCTCAATAGATCAGACAAACAAAAGCCCACAGAGGAGATGTAATTGACTAAACTTACCCAACAGATAAGTGACAAAGGCAGGATTAGAACTCTGGGGTCCTTAGCACCAAGTTAGTGCCTGCCCCACTAGACAATGCTGTTTCTCAGCAAGCAGGTATCTCACTCCAATACTTTTAACCAGGGCTAAACATTAGAGGCTGTGTTTTTGTTTTGTTTACTCTGGTTTGTCTATTTTAATATACTTTGTAATTTAAATCCTTAGAAGAGGAAGGGAATCCTCTGGCAGCCAATCTTGAACTCTGGCCTTCTGGATGATTAGAGTAGTCTCTTCCTTTTTTGCCATGAACTACCAGGAGTAACTGGGAAGCCAATGTTTTGTTACTGACTTAAAATACAATCTTTTTAATCGAGTCAGGACAAGTTTGGGATTTTTACAATGCTGTAGCTAGTCTTGTTGTTTTGCCTAGATTCAGACTTTCCAGGCACAGAGAAATATTATTTATGGCTTTATTGCTTGCCTCACTTTTATGTTATAATTTGGAAATGGAAGTGGCTGTTTCCCACCAGCGGAAGAGGAATAGCAGCGGCAAGTATTATGGACTTCTGACCCACGACTGGATCAAACCACTGGATCTGAATTTTGCCTCATTCTATAAGGGGCAGATCCAAACAACACAGAAGTTTCAATCTGATTCTTTAAACAAAATAAGGCCCCAATCACTCATGCACGTGTTTAACTTTACACACACAAATAGTCCCATTGCTCCTCCCATACACAAAATGACTCAGGTTCTTAAATTTTGCAGGATTAGGCCTTTATCACACTGCTTGGCCCAGATGCTTAGCAATAGGCACCTGCCAAGGGCAGGAGAGTTTGATGCTGTTTTATTCATCATGTTAGATTGCTGAATGTGCAGGGTGGCTGTAGCTTAACAGGCCTTGGTAGTGTTTGTCTAGTCCTGAGTCACTCGAATAAAACAAGTTCTAAATGAAAACTAAAAAGCAAAGCCCAAGTCTTATAAACTGACAAGAGATCATGGCCTGAAACGCTCAATCTGTGAGCAGTCATTTAACTGTGAATTTTTACCAACTACACGGAAAGCGTTTACAATTATTATTTGTATTTTGGTACCGCCTAGAGCTCCAGTCATGAACCAGGACCCCACTATACTAAGGGTTGTACAAATACAGAATAAAAAGACAGTCCCTGCTCTAGGAACAATTTATATAGCTGAGAGCCATTGAACCAATCTGTAAACCCTGTATGTGATGGAAACCACTTCAAGCCAGGGGGGTGCGACAGCGCCCCCAGCACCCCTAGTTCCAGCACCGAAGCCCTGCCCCCATAGACCTTACAATCTAACTAGACCGCAAGGGCTGTATTTCCAAGTGCTCAGCACTTGCAACCAAGGCCAGATTTTCCACAGAACTGAGCTCCTATTTAGGCACCAAAATTAGTGGCCGGGTTCTCAGAAGAGCCCAGCACACTGGGGGATGAGTTTTTCTGGAAAAAATCTGCCCATCGGTGCCACGGTGGGAGCTGCTGCATGCTTTTGAAAAATTGGTCCTTTATTAAAGTGCCTAAATGGGAGCTGGGCCCTGGAAAATCCAGCCCCATTTGTGGGTGCTGGGCACTAGGCGATACGGCCCTGAGCGCGCCTTGAAAACCTGGGTCCGGAGTGGTATGTTAATAAGATGGCGTGTGGGAAAGGGGAGGACAACATGAAGACAAGCCTAGGTGTCCTGCCCTGGTGTAATGGTAAAAAAAAAAGTCGGTCAACAAGCAAACTCCAAGTTCCCCAAATGAGAAGCGGGTCGGTAACCAGAACTTCCCGGGGTTTACCCTCAGCGGTGTGCGGGGAAGAGCGGAGGGGGCCCAACAGCTAAGTAGACAGGGAGACGGGAGCTAAACCGGGGGGAGTTTGGGGTCTGGTTCCACCTTGGGGTGCCATTTACTTGTGCACAAGGCTGCTCTTGGGAAAGGCTCCGGGGAGCCAGGAAGGGCAAGGGGAGGCCAGCAGGCTGGGGTCAGAGCAGATGCCCGGGGAAAGGGCGAGGTCCCCGGGCTCAGCTCCCCCCCAGCCCTGAAGCCTGGGTCAGGGGAGCACAGTGGGAACCCAGCGCTGAGCAGCTGGCCTGGGCCCCCGCTCCCGGCCGGCTCCCCCAGGGGGCGCTGCCGGGGGAGGCTGAGCAGCGGGGCCTGGCGTAAGCCCGGGGCAGGCGTGGGCTGGGGCGCGAGCCAGTCTCTCTGGCCGGGAACTGGAGCCGGGCGCGGCGCCAGGTCTGACGTCAGCAGCGCAGTCCGAGGCTGTGATTGGGGGGCGGGCGCGAGCTCTTCTGCTGCAGCCCCAGGGCAATGGCCAGGCCTGCGCCCCCCGCCCGCTGGCAGGGCGGGTCTCTGCCCCCCACCGCCCATGCATGAGAGGATCCCCCCGAGGGGAGACCCCTTATATCCTCCTATCCCCTCCCCTGCCCCTAGAGGGGCGCCCCAATAGCCCAGCCCCTTCCACCAGAGGGGAACCCCAGTATTCCAGCAGACTTCCAACAAGGGGGCCCCCAATCCCCCATCCCTTTCCAGCAAATGGGAACCCCAATCCCCCATACCCCAGCCCCCTTCCAACAAGGGGGACCCCCGTCCCCTCCTTCCAGAAGAAGGGAACCCCAGTATTCCAGCAGACTTCCAACAAGGGGCCCCCAATCCCCCAGCCCTTTCCAGCAAATGGGAACCCCAATCCCCCATACCCCAGCCCCTTTCCAACAAGGGGGACCCCCGTCCCCTCCTTCCAGCAGAAGGGAACCCCAGTATCTCAGCCCATTTCCAGGAGAGGGAGACCCTAATACCTCAGACCTTTCCAGCAGAGGGGGACCCCAATCCCCCATACCCCAGCCCCCTCCTTCCAGCAGAAGGGAACCCCAGTATCCCGGCCCTTTCCAGCAGAGGGGGACCCCAATACCCCAGCCCCCTTCCAACAAGGGGGACCCCGTCCCCTCCTTCCAGCAGAAGGGAACCCCAGTATCTCAGCCCAATTCCAGCAGAGGGGGACCCTAATACCCCAGCCCCCATGCCCCACCCCCCTTCCAACAAGGTGGACCCCCGTCCCCTCCTTCCCGCAGAGGGGAACCTCAGTATCCCAGCCCGTTTCCAGGAGAGGGGGACCCAAATACCCCAGCCCCCATGCCCCACCCCCCTTCCAACAAGGGGGACCCCGTCCCCTCCTTCCCGCAGAGGGGATCCCCAGTATCCCAGCCCGTTTCCAGGAGAGGGGGACCCTAATACCCCACCCCCCTTCCAACAAGGGGGACCCCTGTCCCCTCCTTCCAGCAGAAGGGAACCCCAGTATCTCAGCCCGTTTCCAGCAGAGGGGGACCCTAATACCCCAGACCTTTCCAGCAGAGGGGGACCCCAATACCCCAGCCGCCATGCCCCACCCCCCTTCCAACAAGGGGGACCCCCGTCCCCTCCTTCCCGCAGAGGGGAACCCCAGTATCCCAGCCCGTGTCCAGCAGAGGGGGACCCCCGTAGCCCAGCCGGTCCGGGGGGCGCTGTCCCGGTCCCTGGCCGGGGGAGGGCCGGCCGGGGCTGGAGGCCATGTGAAGGAAGGGAGGGAGGGGGAGGGCGCAGCCCAGCCCAGCTGCCTCCTGATTGACTCCCAACTTTCTGCTCCTCCCTTGCACAAACTTTCCCTTCCCTGCGCCTGGCTCCCTGCGCGGATTCCGGAGCCAGCCGCGCTCCCCGCATTCCTGCTGCCCCTGTCACCCCCGCCGGCTCCGGCACCCCCAGCTCGCCCGCGGCCGGCCGAGCGCTCCGGAGCACGGGGCAGGTAAGCGCCCCCCAGCCCGGGGGGGTCTTTCTTTGCTGAAAGGCGAGAGGCGGCTGCTAGCCATTGCCCCCCCCCGGGGGGGGGCCCACACACTCTTCTCCCCCCCCAGCTGATCGCTCTGGGTGGGGAGGGGCTCCCCCATGGGGCCCACACTCCCGCCCCCAGCTGATCTCTCTCTGTTCCACCAAGACTTCCCCCCCCCCGCTCCCCCAGCTGAGCTCGCCTGTCCTGGGGGGGCCCTGTCCTAAGATTAGTTCGGGGGAAGAGCCCCCCCCACCCCTGCAATCCCTACCCCGAAACTGCAGCTCCATGGGGCAGCCCTTCCCACTCTGCCTGGGCACTGGAGCTGCTTGGGGGGGCCTGGCCTGGGACGGGATCAGCCCCATTGGAACACTAGAGAGGATGAGGGGGTGGTACTGCCCCCAGCCCCTTCTCCCCACCCCCCCAGTGGGTTTGAGCCTCCTCCCCAGGGAAGCTGGTGGGTTTCACTCTCTATTAGCTGGGGTGGCTGGTTACAGTCCTTTGGTTGTGGAAGGACATTGTATCCATGGCCCCCTCTGCTGCCTCCTCCCCCCTCAGTGTTTACCCTCGGCCTGGAGGGGCTCATTTCCCCTCTGGTTAGTGGATTATTATTTTTTTAAATCCCAGGATTCTCTCTCTTCTCCCCACCCCCACCCCAAATAATTCAACAGTTTTCAGTTTCAAAACATCCAATCGCTCCCTCGGGTGCTCTCGCTTTCTGCCCTGCGCCTGCCTCTCACTTCAGTTTAAGTTTTTAAGTCAATGGCCTGTGATAGATTTGAATTTATATTTTTGCTTCTACTTTGCGCCTCTGGGCTTTGACTGTGTGATTGCTGGAGCTACAGTTCCAAAGAGGCCTTGCCCGCAATATATGATCCATAGATAGCGTGCGTAGAGCCAATAGGTTGCGTTATATAAACTGCCTCCTTTTCCCTCCAACGCGCTGCAGTAGCTCCCCCAAATATAACTGCTTCCCCTTCTGACTCCGGAGGGTATTATGTCTGTCTTTAGCAACTGCATTGTGTATATGCATGTACAACACATCCATATCACACACATACACTGGAAGATAATATGCTGGCTGTGTATTACACGCTTTGTGCCTAGTCACACAGTCACAGTACTAACGAGTCATTAATTAGATGCGTAATTTTCAGCCGTGCATCAGGTTTGCAATATTTTTTCATACTCTTGCTTTTTGGGGTAACAAACAAAGTAAACTTAGTTATATGAATCTCCAAAATAACATGCTCATTTGTGTATGCGTTTCCGTAGGTAACCATGCAGGTTTGGGTTAACTCTGTGTAAACTAGGTTGCATACACAGAAAGGGCATAGTGGGTGTCATTTCGGATTCAGGCGTGAACATCAATATTTTGGGGCACTGGGGATGGTGTGCCGGGGGGAGGGAAGGGAATGGTGCCCAGAAACATGGCTTTGGAGGCCTTGTTGGACAACATTGCTTGTCAAAAAAAAAAAACCAACCCCATCTCCACAGAAAATACAGTTCGGATTGATTAGTTCTGGGCAGCTGACCCAGAGTGCTAATGAATTAACAAACAGGGAAATGGCGAGCACAGAGGGCAGGGAAGAAAAGTGTGAGGTCCCAGTGGGGCTTCCTTTTGTCTATCATAAATAAGAGCAATGGTACATAGGTGGCGGGGCTGGGGGCAGGGCTGTGGCTGTCTGATCCTCCCCCAGAAAAGAGAGTCAGTCTAAATTGGATAGTTTTGAGTAAGTGGCCGTGGCCCTGTCCCCCATCTTGCCGCCGATCTGTGTGCGGAGCCGTGTGTCTTGAGTCAGGGTTTTTAATGCTGCAACAGAGAACGTCTTCCCGTCTCTGCTACCCCCGGCTTGTGTGTGGAGAGGGAGCGTTTGTGAGGTGGCTCTAAGGAGGGAGCGTTTGTGAGGTGGCTGAGGTACTTTGCAATGGAGGTGCTGCCTTAAGGGGAGACCTCGTAGCCAGGTTGCCGCCTCTATAGATAACTGGTCACGGCTCTGTAGGGACGTATTGCCGGTCGAGCAGGCCCAGACACGCAGGCACTTGTACCATGCAGGGAATGCCTCTCTAGAAAGCAATAGCTGGGTCACGCTTTATGCTGTGGAGTGATATCCAAGTGCCCTGCTCTTGTCTTCAGGAGCCATTTAAAGGCGTTCGTGTTGTTTCTCCCCCCAGTGCAAACCCTGTTGTGACAAAACATTCACGCTTCTCAACAGGCACTTTTCTGCCTCCTGTGAGGTAGGCTGGTATCATGACCCCCATTTTGCAGATGGGGAAAGAGAGGCATAGAAAGGGGGAAATGACTTACCCAAGGTCACAGAGCAGGTCATGGGCTGCTGTGACTAGAATCCAGGTCAGACTCCTGGGCCTGTGCTTTATCCACATACCAGTCTGTCCTTTCTTAGCTCTTAAAATGGATAAATGCTAATAAACCATCATAAGGATAGTGTTAGGAAGGATCTCCAGCACGTGCCATGCTTCGTAACCCCACTCAGCGGCTGGAGTATAACTCTCCTGTAGAAGAATCAATAGTATAAAGTAGATATATTCTATGTAAGTAGTCACACAATGTAATTTAAATACTAGGTAAAGATAAGAAGGGGTGTGTTTGTATGTATTGATATCTTGTATTTATAATATAATCTCCAACAGCTAAGGGCAGGTATCATTCAGCCTGGCAATTTTCATACCAAAATGCTTTCAAGGAAACCACCGTCTCATAGCATCGCTCTTCACCCTAAAGAAACTCTGGATTTGAACTTAAGCATATAGACAAAGATGATCAGGTCATAAAAAAAAGCAAGGTTTGGCTTGGCCTTTTGGTTGATGTGCTTAGATTGGGGGGAGGAGGGAAGGGAATGGATACAAAGGAGAACTTGACAGTTCAGGGCCTTGGCATATAGGGATTCAGGTCCTTTGGCCTCTGTGTCATCTAACTGTATCCAGCCAAGCTGGCAGGGAGCAACAACTTGACTCCATCTGATGGCAGTTTGGTGGCCTTAGTGAAGTGAGTTGGATGAGTCTCTGTTCCTAGCAGGCAATGAATGGCCCTCACTGCTTGCAGTTGCAGCAGTGAGCCCAAGGACTTGCTGTGCCATGGAGACTGGAATATCTTCTCCCGGCTACTAGGATCTTTGGGGCTCAGGGTTTGCGTGTGTGTGTAGCTTCTTCTGCCACTGCCCATGCTGTACCTGCGCTGTGGAGAGACCACTCCGTTCTGCCAGGGCTGTCGGGCTGGCACCGAATACGCCTTTAATAAAAATAACTCTAACAAATAGGGCGGGGGAAATCGCCCTGTATGTCCTGGGTATTTCTGGTGCACTCGTCACTAGGCCCTGCCTGTCTGACTCTGGTGCTCCAGACCACGTGCAGGGCTGCTCTTCTGAGTCTCTGTAAATACCTGGCATTTCTTTGTGGAAATATTGAGTGTCTGTGACTAGCTGAGTGTGCAGGGGGAAGGAGGAGGGGTTTGGCTGAGGTGCTGGCAGGTGAGGAAGCACCAGTGGCTTTGTTTGGAAAGGTGCAGACAGAGGATCCCCTCCCTGCTGTGCTGAGAAGAATCTACCAGCAGGTACATCACTTACTACCTTCCTCATCCCCTTTATACCGGGTACCCTAAAACCCCAGTCAGCCTACAGCTGGACTGTACCAGCCACCCCTTTGCTCCCAGCCATCAGAGGTACGAAGCTTATCTTTTTGCTTCAATCGCACTGCCCGTAAGCAGCGATGAATAGAAAGCAGCACCTCCTTCTGGTGACAGCCGGAAGCGGGTGCTGCTTCCCCCAGTTGTACCAGGCCTGTGGAGACCCAGTAAGAGGGGCGCATCCGAAAGCCTAATTGGGGCTGTGACACACTGGTGACAGCGGGAGATGGTGCAAGCGGCGGCTAGCAATACAGTGGAGGAAAAATGATTCCCAGCCAATGTGAGAACAGGTTAAAGCTGCACTTCCTGGGAGGTGAGGGTGGAAGTGGGCAATCAACTATAATTAATGCATTAAAAATTAAGTAACCACGCAACTCCTGTCGAACACACACACAGAACATGAGGCCAGCTGCAGGGATCCCTTGTGCTGGAATAACTTATAGATGTTGTGAAGAGCAGAGTTCGGCTATGCCTGATCCTTCTGGGCAGAGGGGAGACATGGATCTCAGCCTCCTCCTTACTGCATGTTCTTAGTCCCATGGAGGCTAGGGGTGAGTGACATTTGGGGTGGAGGGTACCTGTGGCATTTGCGGCACTGGAGGAATGCCACACGGGTGTTGAGCCCCTAAGATCTGCCCTTCAAAACATGGGCCCTGCTATGATGATTGTTGTTTATTATTTGTATTATGGTAGTGCCTGGGAGTCCAGTTATGGCCCAGGACCCAGTTGTGCTAGGGGCTGTACAGACACCGAACAAAAAGATGGCACCGTCTTCAAAGAGCTGACAATCTCCTGGAAGTTCCTTTAAGTGTTTAATAAAAAAAGGTGTCTTGAGCCTGAACCCAGTGATAAAATTCTTACTGGCTTTAATGGGAGCTAAGCATTGGTCAGTCAGTCAATCCTTGCTGGGAGAGGCATGTGAAAGGTGGCTGAAGGACATCTGATTGACTGACCATGTAGTCTGTATCCCTCTGAATGCCCTTCGCTAAGCAGCAGATTCAAACCACCCCAAGGATACCCCTGGTGCTCGCCCCATGTATTGTGGTAAATTATTGACATCCATCATGCAGAATCAGGGAACTGCCTCTCCAGACAGGGCTAGCTGCGCCGAGGGATCACTATGCTCTAGTGTGAGTATGTGCTGCTCTCCCAGTCCTGGATTTGAGCCTTGATTTTATGAGAGGCATTATTCAGTGTGGGTGCCTTCATCTGGGCTCATTAGACAATAGATGCGAAACTTCCCTTTGTAATGGGAATCGCACCTTTCCTGAGAGTCGGTTAGCCTGGATGTCTAGAGTGTTGGAAGGTGCCTGAAGTGTGTGAGCACCCAGTGTTTCTGTCACGTGATGGTGTTGACTTATGAAACTTTTTGGACCAAGGGAGGGAAGTTAATGATGGGTGAGGATCCTAAGCTGTGTTGTCACTGAGCCTGTAACCCGCACGTGGAAAGATGACCTCATTGCTAAAGCACAAAAGAGTTGGGTTCTCTTTGGATTTGGGCAAGTCGTTTAAACCCCTTTTGTGCCTCAGTTTCCCCCTATGTAAAATGGAAGTGCTACTGGTCCTGCTCACTGATACTTGTGAAGCACTTGGCGATCCCCTGCTGGAACACAGTGGAGCAGAGCAAATTGCTATGGAAGCGTGATTCTGAAAGCATGGTAATGCACGCTGAGCCAGTGAGGGAGGGTTTGTGAATTATTTGAGTGGGGGCATTCTCTGACTCCTACCTTGTGCTTCTCAGCCCATCGGGCCGTGCATTCAGGGCAGCTGTTCTGGAAGCCTCTACAGACCCAGCATAGCTTACGTGGCGCTCTGCATCATCGGTGCTGCAAAATCCTACCCTGCCCTTTCACGGCCACCATGTTGGATTCTCCCTCCTGATGGGTGAGACCTGGTGGGTAGTGCCTGGTTTTGAACAGGGAAAATGCCAAGTTCCTCCCCTCTGTAAATCCATGTTTGAGCCTCATCTGTGCATACATTGGGCTGAGAGTCGAACAAAGCTCCCAAGCTTTTGAGAAGGGACATGAGCGCTCGCTCCTCAGAAGAGTGCATCCAAAATGGCGTCTGGGCCATCCCAGATCCATGCAGACCTTGGAGCAGTCCTGTGTCTTTCCTGCGCAGCTGCCACTGTTCTAAGACATTAGCCACATGGACAATGTCTTTACTGTTCCTTGTGTGGCCTGGTGGGCTTAGCTTTAGGACTGTGCAGACTTCCTGGAAACATGAGTTCGAATCCCATTTGGATCAGCTGAGCCCTTCACCCTTCCAAGTGATGTTAATTAATTAGGGGCCATGCCATTTCTATGGGTAGGTCTGAGTGAGACCTTAAACGCTGAGGCTCACATCTTCAAACGTCTTTAGGTGCCTAACTCCCGTTGAAATGTATAGGAATTAGAGCCTCAAAGGTATTTAGGAACATAGGCCTGAGGTCCTGTCTACTGGTTGTGAATATTGAAGTTCTCACTGCCCGAGTGTCCTTGACCACATGTTCCCCTATTTTCCTTGTTTATGCAGTATCCCACTACTTGCCGCCCACTCTGTCCCCGAGGTGGGTGCGTTTCAGTGGTGCTGCATTGGTACAGTGGTAAAACACTCTGGGATCCCCTTGGATGAAAGTGAACTCGATTGCAGTAATTTGTAAAGATTTACCACCCAGTGGTATAAAGAGTGAATCCCCTTAACTGGCCCATCTCTGGGCAGAAACCAAAGCAGCCCAGTTTAACAGCTGTCTTGAAACTCCTAGGCTCTAGGACAGTGGTTCTCAGCCAGTGGTACGCATACCCCTGGGGTTACACAAAGGTCTTCTGGGGGTACATCAACTCATCTAGATATTTGCTAGTTTTACAACAGGCTACGTAAAAAGCACTAGCGAAGTCAGTACAAACTAAACTTTCATACAGACAATGACTTGTTTATACTGCTCTGTATACCATACACTGAAATTTAAGTACAATATTTATATTCCAATGGATTTATTTTATAATTATATGGTAAAAATGAGGAAGTCAGTAATAGTGACTGTGACACTTTTTGTATTTTTAGGTCTGATTTTGTAAGCAAGTAGTTTTTAAGTGAGGTGAAATTTGGGATTACACAAGACAAATCAGCCTCCTGAAAAGAGTACAGTTGTCTGGAAAGGTTGAGAGCCACTGCTCCAGGATACTTTGTGTTGCATGATACTATGTATTAAAAGTTATTACAATAGCACCTGCCCCAAGACCTGGGACCCATTTTGCTAGGGGCTGTACACACATAGTGAGAGAGAGTGCCAGCTCCTAAAACTTAGTCTAAATAGGCAAGACAGACAAAGGGTGGGAGGCGAGAAGGCGTATTATCCCCATTTTACAGATGGGGAGCTGAGAGTCAGAGAACACGTGACTTTTCCAAGGTCATGCAGGGAGTCTGTGGCAGGGCTGTGACTGAACCCAGGTTGCCCAAGCCTCAGTCCAGTGTCTTAACCACAGGACCAAAAGCAACGTTTGAAATAAACACAATCTTTGGCAGCATTAAAAGGCTTGAAGAACCATAATGAACACGAGAGCCCGACCCATCTCGCAGCCTTGATAGCACAGCAGAAGGCCACACTTTGGGAAAGCTAGGCCTGCAAATCACCCCTCCTGTGTGTAAAGGACTGTGGCTAGACTACTGGGCATCAGGCATGGCAGGTATCCACAGGTTAAAGTCATGAAATAGAGCAATCAGTTCTGGTCCCTGGCAATCATCCCAATTAGTCTAATGGTCAGGCTGGTTGAAGTGATCTTAATGCATGTCTGTAGCGAGATGGGGGCGGGTATCTACCATATAAAAAGGAGTGAAAATTGTTTACAATGAATATTTTTGTGCCGACCCAAGAGATAAAAATGTGAGCAATATAAAAAACGCCACCTTTTAAACACACAAGTTGTGCGGAACCCAAAGTTTGTCAGCAAAACTCCCAGCATCTTCCGGGGGACCTGGGGGAGGCAGAGCTGGGCAGAGAAGCAGGAGGAACAGCTTTACATGCTGTGATTATCAGAAGTGATTTGAATGTATACAGAAGGGGCTAGAACCAGAACCCCAGATCCAAACACTAGGAGGAATGTCAGATATGGACTCCACCTGTGACCCATTTCTAGCGATAGGTCAGTCTGAACTTGTAGAGGTCCCATTAGTTATCGGAGGATTTGCCTACATGGAAACATCCAGGAAAATTAATCTGAATTAACTAGGGTGTGAATTCGAAGTGGATTAGTGAAACCTCATGAAATCCCTGTGTGGCATTGTAAATCAGAATTAAAGTGGCCTTAATTCAGTTTAGTTTAATTTAGTTTGGAAGGCCACGTCGTCACTGTAGCAGAATAGGTGCGGTGCTGTAGCTATAATGCTCTAATCCCATAGTGTGGACGCAGGCTAAGGTGATGGAAGGGGTTTTCTGCCACTATAGGAACTGCACCTCCCTGAGCAAGGGTAGCTAGGTCAACAGAGGCATTCTTCTGTCAGCCTAGCTGTATCTATGCTAGGGGTTAGGCTGTCATAGCTACGGCACTCAGAGGTGTGAGTTTTTCACAATCCTGGGTGCCGTAGCCGTGTCGACCAGGACTAAGTGAATTAAGCTAAAGCAAATTAAGGCCATTTCAATTCTGAATGAGGGTGTTCACACAGGGATTTAATGCAGTTTAACTAATCCACTTCAAATTCACACCTTTAGTTAATTCCGATTGATATTCCTGGATATCCTCATGTAGACATGCCCTGAGATACCATGTGCTTAGCGGCCTAAGAGTTGGGACTACGGGGTTCTTTTCTCAGCTTTGGTAGAGACCAGTGGTTTTCAGCCTTTTTTTTTCATTTGCGGACCCCTAAACATTTTTGAATGGAGGTGCGGACCCCTTTGGAAATCTTAGACATAGTCTGCAGACCCCCTGGGGTTCATGGACCACAGGTTGAAAACCACTGGTATAGACTTTCCACCTGGCCTCGGACAAGTTGCTTCACCTCTCTGTGCCTCAGTTTCCCCTTCTGTAAAATAGGCCTCATAACCCCAACTTCTATGGATTGTAGTGAAGCGTAACAGTTTTTAAAGTGCTTTGAGATCCTCGGATTGCAGCGCTAAGCGTTATTTCTTCATGACTGTCTCTTCCTAGCTCCTCGTAAAATTAGATCCAGCTGTTCACAATAGTCACTAATTTCCCCAGAAGATGTTCTGAGCCTGTAAACTTTGAGCAACTCTGAGTTAGTGGAGGATGGGCTGTAGTTCTCATGCCAGCTCGCCAGCCATTTCTCCCCATCCCCCAGAGACAGGGAGCTCATATTGCTGACATTTAGGCAACTGTCCTTTTATTTTAGTTAAACTCAGCATTAATGTTATGAGTGGGAAGGTATGGGCACTGCATAGCCCCACTGCCCATCCTGTGGGGAGCAGGGACTTGAGTGTGGCCCTCTGCTCTGAGTGTTTACCCTCAGACGAACCCCCGAGAACTGGGCAGCCTGAGGCTATGTATCCTTTTTGGCTTCCCCTGTGTTTGTGCTGGGGTCCTCACCGTAACATAAATGCCCCTCCCCACGGGACTCCCTCCAGAACCCACCTGGGTCAGCCATACTCAGGGGCCAGCAGGGCATTTGTGGGTCAGTCCTTCCCCACAGCTCACCTGAGACGTAAGCTACCACTCCACCAGCTGCAATACTGCCATAAGGGCCTCCCCGTTTCTAGATTGCCCACTCGCTGCAGACTGGGAAGCTGCCGTGGTAGAGCAAAGAGGGAGGGAATGGTGGGGGGAGAGAGTCTGTGATTACTGGGTTGGTTAGATAATTGTGGGCGGGTGAGGGGGGCTGATGCATTGGATCAGGATCAGCTTAACGACTGGGCTGTGCTCTCCTCTGGAACTCCTTCTCTATGAATAATATCGCCATCAGTATTTTTAGCAACTTACATTCTCTATATGCAGGAGGCACTTCACCCACCACTGACATGCTGCCACCTCAGCAGTGGGGGCGTAGCAGCTGGTTTAACAGCACAGAGCTGCAAGGCTGAATCTTAGGGCAGGAAGGGAAGGAGGTGCTTGCTTCCCGTTGGAAGTGTGAAGGGGGAGTTCAGATGGCCAGGACGTAATGAATCAACCCCGGAAGTGGACCAAGACACCAGAGGTATCCCGCTCTTGTGATCAGTGCTATGGGATCTTAAATGTCTGCAAGAGATCAGGCTCCTGGTTTTGTGTGGCTTGCCCAAAGGATGGGTTTTAGATAGGCGCTTTCGGGTCCAAGTACCTAATGCTGCCTTTATTTCAGCAGGGGTCCTGATAATCGGTAGGTACTTAGCAGGCTTCCTCCTGTATTGGAAAGCTACAGAAATTCTCACCGCACACGGCGCTGTGACTAGAAGTGACAGAGCTAAGTTCTCCAATGTTGAGTGGAAATTGCTTGGAAGAGCAAGATGAGAGGGAGAGGATGTGGTGAAGGCAGTGGCCTGGGACTTGGGACTTGGGAGATCAGAGTTCACTTCGCAGCTCTGCCGTACGCTTCCTGTGTGATCGTGGGCAAGTCACTCCATCTCACTGTGCCATAGTTCCCCAGCTGCAGACTGAGGATGATAAGGCTTCCTTTGCCTTGTCTCTTTAAACTCTTCAGGATGGTCTCTCGCCATGTTTGGCCAGCACCAAACACACTGGGCCCTTGATCTCAGTTGGGGCCCAGTCTCTCCTGCAGTATAAATAATAATAAGAGCTGTTACTGTCCAGTTCTCGAAACACAAGAATAATTTATACGAGGCTCATCCTGGAGGATCTCAAGAGCTTAATAAATTGTGTGTGCGCAGCACCCCTGCAAAGCGCAAAGGGTAGCAACCTTCCAGGACAAGGCTGGGTAAATTTTGCCAGGGACTAAGATGTTTTAGTGTCCCTGCTCCGTGGATTGGATCTTGCTGTTTGGGGCCTCATCAGAAAGACCCGCATGCTGGAAGCTGCATGGTTCTTAACTTACAGGGGAGGCGGAAGCTCACTGGGAAAAGGGTCTGGATACGCCAGACCAGAAACCTAAAGGCCACAATGGTGGGAGCCTAGAAATACACAGACCACCGAGCCAGCCCTCTGGCTGTCAGTCTAGGCAAACATATTCCAGGCTCTGGGCTGCAGAAATATACGTGACCCCGTAGGATTCCCTTTTTCCGCATTAGCTGCCTCCTGGTGGGGATACCGGTTCTTGTTCGTTTCCTCACTGGCCCCTCTGCAGAGCGTGTTCCCCTTTGGTCGTTCTGTGTGGTGTTCATTCATGAGTCATCCGTTTAGCCCTAATGTGTGGAATTGCACAGTGCATTGATTGTCCACGCAGGGCCCGTTGCTGTTTCCTGTATGTACAGTGTATGGCATATGAAATACATACTCCCGTTACGGTTTCTGCAAATGTGTGAGAAGGTGAAACCCTCTGGAAGGGGCTCCTGTGGGGACCTTTATCCCATGATGCCATCTGTGTGGAGGGATTCTTCCCATGGTACCAGGACAGCATGCCAGGGGAAAGTGACTTGGAATGCGAGGAGTGCTTGGCTTCCGCCAGACGGAATGGCTTTTTCCTCGGCTTCGGAAAGGTGCGAAGGCCATTCCCCATCCCGGAGCTGGGTTGGCATGTGTAGGCCAGTGGCTTGTGCTCAGGGCTGCTCTGGTTTGGTAAGGTGCTGCTTTCAGATTACCCGCAGCACCCAGCTATGAATCAGGGCTGATGCCTCAGGGGCGGCTGTGTTTCCTAGGCACAGGGTGAGGGCAGTGATTGCAGCTGCTTCCATGGTGAGGATTGGGTTACACGGGGTGGAGGGAAGGGAGAGGCAGCCTGGGATGAGGGAGTGGGTGTGAAAGAACTGGAGCCTTCCTGTTTGCACAGGGGTTATAGACACCTTATGGCCCCTCTTTAGACTGGCTACTTTAAAATCACACAGCCTGTACGTTTGCACAGAGTCAGTAAGACACTTTTTCCCGCCCCACAGATCTAAGGCCTTGTCTAAGTCAATAGGGAATGAAATGGACCTAGCCCATTTTCACACGGATTTGAGAGTCCACACAGGAGTTGGCACTGATTTAGCGACCCCGGTTTAAAAAGACACCCTTAGTTAAGCCAATTCAATGCTGTTTGTAGGCTGGGCCCAAGGGAGAGCTAGCTGGGACACTCGCAACAGTTGCTGAGGAATGGGAGGGTGTGGGCAGTTGTTGGGATGGAGAATTCCCAAATGCGGGTTTGGAAGGAGGAGGAGCTTGGACAAGGAGAGGGGAGACAGTTCTGGACATGGAGGGGTGGGAGAGGGGGCAGTAGGAGAGAAGATGCAAAGACCAGAGTGGGCTGGAGGAATGTGCCAGTCCAATCCCTTCCTTGGGAAGGTAAGCCTTAGGGCACGAGCCCTATTTGGGTTCAGTGGCACCAGGACAATCCTTTATATGGACACCTGGAGTCCTTTGCCTCCCAGAGCATCTGAAATGATTAAGAGCTAGCGAGAGAACCCTGAGCTGGTCCACATTTGTTGTACTGAGAACATCTGGGATACCCCCACCTATACCCCCGCCTCTCCCTTGATGTTCCTGGTTCCCTGGGCTTATTGTTTTTTCCTGATCTTATAGAAATGGTTGTTTCTAGCTTAAGATATCCTAGGAGAATGATTTATGGATTTGCCTTTTCCTCTGAATTCCAACCCCTTCTTGTGACCAGGTCCTAGCAAAGTATTCGGTGGCTGTTTGGTGTGCGTCTGTGGAGTAGACGTTGTCGTTCTTACCAGGACAGCCCATCCCTAAAGCCAGCTCTTGCCCCGTTTATTCAGGCTAGAATACGTAGTTAATCACCTTGGCCAGACCATGGGCTTGCTGAGCTGATTGCCTGAACACTTTCAGCAGAGGCTGCTTCTCTGCTTCAACCTCCCGGATCTCTTCCTTGAGTCTTGTGCAGTTTAAGCCTATGGGATCTCTGGGAAATTGGCTTTGCTTGTAAGCTGTGCTGGGAATTCAAATGCTTAAAGCCACTTTCTCTGCTTGGATCGGCAGGTTCTCAAGCTCAGTAGGTCAGAGTTGCTTCTCACCGTCAGCAAACAGCAAATTATAATTGGAAATAAAGGTTTAACTTGTAATGATGTTTCTCAGCATGCTACTGGCCAAATTACATCTGGTCTAACTCATTCCCCTGGCAATTTCAACTGGAAACTTCCTGTCCTAACCACGCACTGTTTAACGGTTGCCGTGTTTCAGACGTGGCTGCGTTTCAGTGATGGGTGAAGTGACTCCAGTATGTAGGAGCTTGATCCCGAGGTGTGCTGAGCACCATTAATTCATGGCGGATGATACAGTGGGAGTGTCGGGCCTCTTGGGAACAGGCCTACAGTTTGTAAAGCCTTTTGGGCCCAAGGGTGCTGTGTAAATAAGATGATCCCTTTCCTGGTGGTGGCCATCTTGGTGACGCTGGAGGAGGCCAGTTTCCAACTAGTTTCATAATCTATAAAATAATTAATGCTTCAAAAGCTTTTATTAAAATGTAAATCAGTGAAGCTCCTCTTCTGGTTAAGCAGGATAGAAAGCAAATGGGCCACCCCCGCTGCCAGGTTATGTGGTCAAGTTCGAACCCAAGAGGGCTGCCCCGCTACCTAGCAGCGAGGCTCGGAGAAACAGCTGCTTTGCTTTAAAAAATATGGACCAGAGGCTACAATCCCGGCTCGGTTCTTCCCCAGGCAGATCCCCGTTGACTTGAGGGGGACTAGGGGCCCTGTGGGGTTTGACCCATTCAAGGTACATTTCCTGAGCTGGTGAGAGGTGCTGGGCCAAGTGAAAAGGCCTAAGCCCCATTCCTTCTGAGCCTCGGTTCCCTGGTGTCCCGTCTCCACGCCTCGCTGGTGTCGGGCTGGCACAAAAGCGGATGGACAGGAGGAGTGAGGCTGGGATGATGTGGCAGCCGGTAAGCTAATCGTGGGAGGGCATGAGAAACACTGGCAGCACTGCGTAGGTAGTGTCCTCCTTGGGGAGAAGCGGCTTTCAGGACAGAGGGGACATGTAGAGAGAGTCCATGCTGGGTCCGCCTCATCCTTCGACTGCCCTGTGATGATGTGGGGTGTCATGGAAATGGAGGAAAAAAGGAGAGGCGTGCTAGGTCTTGTTTGCAGAGCTTTGCAGACCCCTTAGTACTGTCTCCTCAGCGAGCGAGAGCTTGGTGCGTAGCAGGGGAGGAATGGGCCACTAAGCAAGGTACTGGGGTTCTGTTTTTGGCTGCCCTTTCTTTGCTCTGTGCCTCAGTTTCCCCACACATGTAATGGGGAGAATAGTACTTCACCCCCGGTTTAAAGCGCTTTGAGAGCCCTAGGGGGTGGCCCCGGTTGGCAAATGGGGTACGGCCGTGGTTGGTCTCTGAGGGTGCCATGCCTGCCCACTCAGGCTGTGGGGTGTTACTAGGCCGCCCGCTGGTGTGTGAGGGCCAGTGTCGGGCAGGAAAGTTCCTCTGTGAGGAGCAACTTTGTTAGGATGGGGTTGGTGGCTATCTGCCTCGCTGTGCACGGGCTGGGGGCTGGGCCCTTGTTTGTAACTGGTGGGTAGGAGGTGACCAGTGCATCGGGGGACACAAGGAGCCTAAAGGGGACGGGATGGACTTGGTGGTTGCCAGGGAGACCCAGGCCCTCTCTCCAGTCTGCTGTCGCTTCGGGAGCCACCATCCATCGGCGCTGCATCCCTCGTGGCCTCGCAGCCACGTGGCCTCTTGTGGTTTCCTCGCTCCGATTGCTTCCTGAGCTCCACGCCAGGCCGGAAAAGACAGGAAGTGATAGAGGAAAGGAAATTACTCAGGCTGTCTCACAAGGGAGCAGGAGTCAGGGGGAGGGGTGTCTGGGAGAGTCCCAGGACTTCCGAGTCTGGACCGTCCAGGGGCCCTTCGGCATCCATTCCCCTGTCTGTCTGAGTGGTGGGGTGGGAATGCAGGAAAGGAGGATGGATCCAGTGAGAAGTGGGCAAGAGAGACGGGCACTTGCTAACTGGCTTGTTACTGAGCTACACTTCCCTCTGAAACTTTGCTTTTAAGGAGCCTATAGTGCCACATCAGTGGCTTGGATTTCTAAGTCCCCTCTGCAGGCAGATTCCTTGCAAAGGGATATACTCTGATGGTAGCAAGCGGTAGAAGTGAAATCTGCTTCCGAGC
The DNA here is from genome assembly GCF_015237465.2 of Chelonia mydas. NCBI lineage: Eukaryota > Metazoa > Chordata > Testudines > Cheloniidae > Chelonia > Chelonia mydas. The sequence continues at coordinate 11,594,963 of NC_051261.2, read as the reverse complement.
AATGGGAATCCCTAAATATCAAAGGGCCTTGCAGCTCGGTAACAGTTTAGAAGAAGATCACAAGCCCCCAACCATTAGTATCGATTGGTCTCTGAGGTTTGGTCCCTGTGGGAGAGCTGTTGGGTAGAAATACCGTGGTGGTGTGCTCTGCTGATGAATATAATGCTTTCCACCACCACCCGCCGGATCCCATACTGCTGTTCAAGCTAAAGGCAGGGATTGCGCTATTCCTTGCTGAAAGGCAACCACTTCTGGGGTGGAGCGTGTGAGAGTGTTTTCCAGGAGGGGAAATAGTGACCGGAAACTACTCCCATGGAAACTGTGGGGATGGGGGGGTGGCTAGGGTCTGCAGAATGTGGTCACCCAACCTGCGATTTGACCAGGACACCAGGATTAACACCCTGACTCTTGGAAAAACTGCCATGAGGTCTTTCATGGCCAGGACTTCTGAAAGGCAACGTACCTCCTCGTGCTCCACGGGGGCACCGTCTGTTGAACCATTAGCGCTGCCTGCGGCATCCTTGGAACTCTCCCACCTGGGGATCCCCCAGCCCCAGCGTGTGAGGTTACGGGCCCTGGTGATAGGGCTGCAGGCTGAGGCTGTGATTGCTGGGTGGAGATCTTCTGGTGAGGGCTGGCCAGGTGGCGCAGTCACCACGGGTGAGGATCTGAGATCCCTGGGCTGGCAGCAATAACATGCACTCTGTCTTTGGGGAGAGGCGAGTACTGGCAGTCCCCCCCACCTCCACCGATGCTTGGGACAGTGCGGAGGGGCTCAGGAGTGGCGTTGGGAACCAGGATGTGTAGGGCCTTTCACGAGAGCTGCCAGGTTGGACGCTGGGTGTCAAGCAGGTCAACTCCCCTGTCCCCAAGCTGGTGTTGACAACGCTTCTCACCCCACTGTGGACAGAATCGACCATTGTGTGCCCTGTAAAGAGCATCGGATGTGGCCTATCCCAGCCCACAGGCCGTAGAGACAGTGAAAGAACCAGAGCAGGTCATTCCCGTGGCTGTTTTAATTTCTTACGCCAACATCCCTCGCCATCGAGGATTTTAGAAGCACCCTCCCTCCACGGACACCCCCTTGTTGTTCCCTGCCACCCCTGTAGGATGGAGCACTGTGAATCTGGGGATTCCTTCTCCCTACAGGCTCCCCTGAAATCACTCCACCTTCTCACCTTCTGAGCTGCACTGCCCCCTCCTTCCCCCTCAGGCTTTGCAGGTGGCAGCCTGGCTTTCCCGCCCCATCCCTGCCTCCCTCCCCCATTTCCTTCCCGTGCACACAGTCGGATAAAATGTATTAACATGCAGACAAAACAAACATGGAAGAACTGGGGGGGGGGAGGGGGGGGGGGAGAAGGCTGGGGAGGGGGCGTGGGGGAGAGGCTGAGAGGCAGCATCATGGAGAGTGCCCCCGGCAAGCGTTCTCCTTCCAGAAATTAGAAGCATATTAAAGAAGTCCTCTGCGTGCTTGCAAATTGTTTCCTCCTGTTGGAGTTCAGAGCCTGCTTTTGGGGCTGTGCATTCTCTTGGCTAGCACTCTAACGCATGAGGAGGGGCCGGAGAGCTGCTGTGTGAAATGGCTTGGGGCCATTACACGGGCACACTGTACTTGAAGGGAAATGTTTGCACCCCCGATGGCTCTGAATTCCAGTAGTGCTGCCTGTCTCAAAAGATCCCAAAGTCCTCCTTGGGCTGTGTAGACCTTGGCATCGCTGAGCTGCAGCCACCTCTGGGGTGGAATGCAGCAGCTGTCTGGCGGCACACAGCATTGCTGCACTACAGCCCTGAGGAGAGGAAGGGACGAATGAGATGGGGAGTTCTAGACAATGGGGTGGGCTCGTTCAGGTAGCCGCACTGGAACTGCAGTCAGGTTGCTGGGGTTAATGCCCCAGCTCTTGCAGGAATCATTGGGGGGTCCTTCATGGAGTGAGCAGGACCTCAGCTCTGCTGGGTCTCTGAATAAGTGCTCCTTGCATTCGAGCTCCAGTGAGGCAGAGTCTCCCACAATTGGGAGAGGGGACCCTCCTGTCCCATCCCTCAGATTTTAGTTGATTGCAAAGTCCCCAGTGGCTGCTACCCGCTCTCTGTATCACCTAGCTCCCTGAAGTGCCTGCTTGACCCCGGCACAGGGACAGGCTGGGCTGAATAATCCAAGGCACAAAGACTCCTGTCAGCCCTGCTGAGAGACCCCGTCTCTCCCCACCTCTGCCCCAGTGCTTTCCCCAGCCAGGGCATCTTTGTATCTTTGTCAGTGCCCTGCCCTCCTGTGGAGTAGTCTGGGGCTCAGGGGCAGCATCTGGTAGGATGGGAGCTCTGCTGCGATAGTGCAGGGCATGCGAGTGGCAGGGGCCCAGTGACCACCAGGCTGCTTCCTCCTGTTCCCAGATTGCTATCTGCGGCTCCCCTCGGGCAGAAAGCCGGGCTGCTGGCGTTGCTGTGGGGGGCATCATCCTGGAGTTACGCAAATGGCCGGGCCCTACTGAGGGCCCCGCACCCATGGTGATGAGCCTGCCGTGACCACACAGGATCTATAGTGTGTGTCTGCTTCCTGGCAATGCTGGGTCGACGTCCGTGTTGCCTGAGGGTGAGCCCAGGGGAGTCCTGTAAGTATTGCCAGCCCCCTCACCTCTGAGCTCCCATGACCATGGGGGGCTGGAGGCCCCCTCCCAGCCTGCTCCCATGACAATGGGGGATCTATACAGGCTTTCTCAAGCCCCCTCCCAAACAACTTTCACACCACAAACAGGGTGGGTTGCGTGGTGAATTTCCTGAAAACCTCCCCTCGGATTTGTGCTTTGGCTGGGAAGCTCACACGAGCAGCTCTAAATGTGACCCATTAAAATCCTGATGTCCCAGGGGGTGCGGGGGGCACTTGGATGATGGTTCTGCTCTGTGCCCCTCTGGATTTCTGCCCCAGCCCAGGCCTCTCTCCGCTCGCCGGCCCCTCTGACAGAGAGCTGTGCCAGGCCAGCAGGCTGCTGCTGCGCTGGAGACTTGAACCTGGCAATCGAACTCCATCCCTCCCCCTGTGCTATAAATATACCCAATGCTGTCTCCCCCAGGATGGGGCCGCAGAGCGAGGGAGCAGGCGGAGTTGGTGGGAGCTCGCCCCGCCGAGCTGGGAAACCTCCCGGATGCTCTGGTAGCTGAACGCCCTGGCCTTGGCTTGTCTCTGGGGCTGGGAATGGGGAGTGAGTCTGTCTGACTTCCCGAAGGTCACGGTGACCACCTCTTTCTCAGGCCCTTTGTACAGCTCCTTGCTCGGGTGCATGACCGTGGCCAGGGCAGCCCAGCCCTGCCGTTTGGCTGCTTCACCTGTGGTGGAGTCTGGTGAACGTCTCCCTTAGGGGGCTTGGTAGAATTCTCCCCATAGGAGTTTGTGGCAATATAATACACCCTCCCCATGGCTTCCCTTCCATCTCTCTCTCTCCTGTTCCTCTCCCACCCTGTGGGTTACTGCAAGGGCTGATCCCAGCTATCCCCATTTCACTTGACGGTAGTTTGCATTTGTGTGATGCCTCTTGTCCTCAAGGATCCCACAGGGTCATACAAAGATGTACACACAGCCCCAAAATGCAGCCACCTCTGGGGAGGAAAGTGGCTGGCCCTGCACAATGGTGAGCGTTGGGGCAATCCTCCCCTGGCAGGACCTCGCGTCAGCTGCATGGAACTCTGTAGGCCTAAGAGTGGTGAACGTGGTACTTAGACAACAAAGCCAGGTGTTTGGAGCCACGTGAACAGGTTTGGCACAGAGCAGGGAAGCCAGTTTCTCCCCTCTGCTCCTTCTCCCCTCCGCACCCCACATTAGGGGCCCCCTTTCTAACTGCAGGGCTGCTGCTCTGGCGGGATCTCCCCCACCCTCCCCCCGTGCCTAGGCAGAGAGCAGCAGGTGGGTGTGAGCTCTCGCCTGAAACTCCCCGCAGGGGGAAATTGGAGTGGAACTTGCAGCCTTGGATTTCCCCCCCTGGCTTTCTTGTCAGCAGGAGCGGATTCTGCACCAGGAGAGGTCACGCCCAGGCTGTAAGCTGAAACTTTTTGTCTTTCAGGTGAGAGGTGCAGCTCGCTGCACTAGCTCCCAGCCAGCAGCCTCCTGTCTGGGCTTGTCTGTGAACTTTTATCCTCTTTAAATGCGCGGGGGGGGGGGGCTGGGGAAAGAAGGGCTCCCCTGTGGGGCCAGCACGGACTGACCCATAAGGCAGGAGCTGAACCAGTTCACAGGGCAGATTCCCTTTACTTCCAGCTGTCCCTTCCTACCCCCTATGTCAACAGATCCTCCTGCCTTCCCAACTCTTCCGTAGCAGATCCTGCTTCCACCCCTGCTCCAATACGTCCTAGCTAGCCTCCCCTCTTTGCTCCCCAGCAGCAGGAAGCACTCTCCTGATTGCAAACCTGATTGTGCTCTAATTCTGTGGCACAGAGCTGGAGAGACCCGCAGACCAGGATGGGAGCTAGAGGCTGTTGTTCCCAATGCTTCTGCCTCTCCTCCTAGTTAATTCCGGAATGCAGGAACCCTCTCCTCTCACCTTCGCTCCAGGTGAGAATCCTCCTTCCAGTTCTGCTGCAGTAAGATGCTAAGTGCAGAGGCTTCTGGGGAGATCTCTCCCTGACAACAGTGTCCGGAGACATTCAGGGTCTGGCTGAGCCATACACCATGTGTGCAGGCTGGTCTCAGCCCCAATGTCACTGCAGAGGAGGGCAGCCCCAGCAATGGAGGGGCAGGCAAGATCCTTGCAGAAGGAGAGTTTAAATGCATAGCTTGAGTTAGCAGCAAGGAAAGGGCTTAAAATACTTCCTAAAGTGTCTGCAGGATGTAATTCCCAAGGTGGGTCATGGTTTGTTTGGAAGGGAGTAAGAAGATGGAAATAAGGAAAGGAGAACGTAGGCTGAATGTCAGGACAGCCTTCCTGACTATGATCTTTATCAGGAGGTGGAACAGGCTCTCTGGGGAAGGGGTGAATACACCACTGCTTGGGTTGGTTTAAAAGCAGCCTGGACAAAGCGCTGGAGAACCAGACGCCACCGTGCACTGGCTGCTAGGCAGGAACTGTGATGGTCTATCTCTGGCTCTAGCGTCTGGGGCTTCTGGTGCAAGCAGGGTGTGTAGGGGACGGTCTCCAGTGCAATTTGAAACAAACCTGCGCATGTGTCAGAAGACCCAGCCTAACATAAGAACGGCCAGACTGGGTCAGACCAAAGGTCCATCTAGCCCACTGTCCTGTCTTCTGGCTGGCCAATGCCAGATTCTTCAGAGGGAATGAACAGAACAGGGCAATTATAGTGATCTATCCCCTGTGGTCCACTCCCAGCTTCTGGCAGACAAGAAGTTAGGGACATTCAGAGCATGGGGTTGCATTCCTGCCCATCTTGGTTAATAGCCATTGATAGACCTATTCTCCAGGAACTTATCTAGTTCTTTTTTGGACCCTGTTATAGTTTTGGCCTTCACAACATCCCCTGACAATGAGTTTCCCCAGGTTAAAAATGAGATGTATTTGGGAGCTTCTGAGATCATCTCATTCTGTATCGTGTTGTAACCTTGCCCTTGCCTGTAAATAGGGGCATGTCCAGTCTCCAGGACAAAGCTCCACTCCTAGCTTCCAACCTCATCCTTGGATTTTTCACCTTCCATCTTCCTGCCTCCCAGTCCGGCAGCATGTTACTAATGCTCCTCAAACACTGGCCTTTGTTCCTGTCCCCACCTCCCCTCTCTCTGTAAAGCAGGCAGAAGCTGACCCCACCATCAGAAATAGCTTCCACTACACCTGCCTCCTGAGGCCAGACTCTGAGCTGCTGTAAATCCATGTCGCTCTGTTGAAGTCACCAGAGCTACACCAGTCTCCATCCGCTAAGGACCTGGCTCCATGGCACACTATAGCTCCTATCTGCATCCGTGTTTCCCTCCCAACCTATGACTCCTAAGCAGCCGGAGATCAAAGGCATCATTGCTTTAATATTTGATGCAGCATCTCTTGTGCTGTCGTATCCTGCCCTTGTACAGGGGTGTGGACTCGGGCTAAATAGGTCCTTTCCATCTCTGGGGGCCCAGTTTTCCTCTGATAAAGCAGAACGGTCTCCATTACAGTCACCCTGGTGTTTGTAAGATCACACTCTCTGTATGCCTCTATTACCCCCATGCTTATTCTCCCCCAAACTCAAGCATTCCCTCCCTCCACTGCTGCATCTCTGAGATTGGAACCCACCAGCGCCATGTATTGCTTCGTGTGCACTGACAGGGGTGTTGGTGTGTGGGGATGGAATTTGCAGTGCCATGTATTGTTTCCTTATTTTTACCTGGATTTTTAAGGAGCGGCTACAAGAACAGGTGTGGAGCCAAAGTGAGATGAAGGCAGGCAAGAAAATTTGCTCTCAGAATAAAATATAAAATAAAATAGTGGGGGAGAGAGACTGTGATGGGCCTAACGAATAAACAGCTGGCATTGATGAACTAGGTATCGTGGGTTATAGACACCCCTTGGGGCCCAGGTATCGTGCTGGCATTGCTGTACGTACCAGCTCTGACCTGTACCATCCCTGCTTTTCCAGTCCTGGGCACTCTTCCTGCACAGGTCCCGTGGTGGGACAGCTGTTCTGCAGAGAGTGCAGCTCAGGAGGTGTGTATTTGTGCACATGTGTGTGCCTGCACTACAGTGTCCTTAAAGCCCCCTTTGCATCCCCCACCCCCAAATCCTGATGTGGCCTTTGCTTAGGGCTGGTTCCTAAAGGCTGCTCAGACTCTCACTGGCTGCCCAGGGCACAAATTTGCCCCACCACCGCTGGTGATTGGCATATCTAGGTCACATGCCCTTTCCTTTGGTCATGCCCCCATCTCTGCTACACCGATACCAGCAGGGGAGAGTTGTTCTTCACTGGCCCTGCGCTGCCAGGGGATCCCTCGGTGATGGCTGGTCATGTCATGCGAGTGTCAGAGTCTACTAGTAATACAGCACAAAGTGGTCTCACCACGTTGGTGAGAATCCAGCCCAACGCAGTAATTAAAGTAGATTGAAACAGGAGCTCCTCTCTGCTTAGAGCGGAGATGGGGGAGCTAAGCTCCCCAGGCTTCCTCGCCTCCCCCTTACTTGAGCTCTTGGCCCTGTGTCTGTGTTTTGAGTGGGATGTTTGGTAGGTTACTTAAGAGGGCACCTGAAGATTAAGGAAGAGAGGAGGGAGGGAGGGGAAAGAGAGAGACGGTAGGAAGGCGGAAAGTGGATGACTGTATCCCTCTGGGGAGTGGTGATGGAAGCAGGTAGTTCTCATGGGCTGTGCTAAAACTTACTGAAGCTCCTGGGAGAATGAGAACTCCCCTAGGATGCTGGTTCCAGAGAAGGTAACTTCTCCGTTCTGAGTGGTGAGGTCACCCCATCTCATACGCACTCAAAGAGGCAGTGGGAGGCTTGGATGAGCTCCAGGAAAGAGGGTCGCCACTGGAGGGACCTGCCTGAGAAATGGGGACCTTCACGCTCAAGAGGTCTTGGTCTTGCATCTTGGTCAAATCTGAGAGCTTTCTGCACATCAAGGGAAAATCTCACCCCAGCTCTTTGCGACAGCTTTCCGCTCCTCATGCCCTCCGGAGAGCGTGCTTGCAAAGGTCAGCCAATCTCCTGACCACATTGGAGGGAGCTGATAAAGATGGCAAACTAAGCTGCGGGAGCAGAGTTTGATCCTGCGAGGCCCCTGACATTACTGGAGAACTGATATGAGGGACCTGCAGAACTTGCTGGCTTCCTGGATTTGGGAGAGGAGCGGGCCATGGCCCTGATTTTGAGGGAAGGAATCCCTTTGCCTTCTCCAAGGACAAGCTGATGTAAAAGAAGGAAAGTGACATGTTTTGCTCCAGCCTCCCTCCCCCACCCTGATCAGGTTAGGCAGCCCCACACCTCCAAAGAAAGCCCGGCATTGCTTGTTTCCCAGTTGTTGTTGTGGTCGCTGTTTTGTAAGGGCTGGGTGGAGCCTTGGATTCATCATCTCTTGCACTGTACGTCAAAGCTATGACTCGCCGCTCGCCTGCACCCTCCCTCCAGGAAATGGAATTGCTTGGCTTGGCAAGACACTGTTTTCCCAGTGGCTACCACTCACACCATGGCCGGGCCACTCTTGGATCTTCCTCCTCGTGTCTCCAACTGGGTGGGGCAGGACAGCGAGGAGAGAGCGCACTCCTGCTCTATCGTCTTCTGTTCCCCCCCAGCCCCAAATCGTCAGAGCTTTGACTGTGTTGTCACCTGACTGGAAGGAAAGCTCAGGGTGAGCTCTGAGGTTTCCCCACCAGTCGGGTCAGCAGGAGGAGATGTGTGTGGATACTAATTCAGCCATAAGCAGCGATGGGAGACCTGGGCACTAACACAGGCCTGCATGTGTTTTTGTACAGCGCCTAGCACCACCCCGTTTCCACCCTGCTTGGGGCTTTCAGCAGCCACTATCATATTAACAGTAATGGCTGGCTGGAGACTTGGTTCCAAACCCTTGGCTAGAGCATCCTGGGTGGGATCTCCTGGGAACACAGGGCTTGCCAGACTGGATCAGCCCAGGATCTCTTCGGCCCAGCATCCTGTCTCCAAGAGAGAACAGTCCCAGTCGGCTCAGAGGACGGTCCTACAGAGACAGCTTCCTCCTGACCTCCAGTAGTGAAGCAAGAGGGTTCACCTCCCTTCCAAACCTCCCTTCGAGGACCCTCCTGCGATATTCTGCAGTAGTTGCCCGGAAAACTTCAGCGTATCCCCCCCACCCCACAGTGCTGCAGGGTCCTGTGTTCAGCCACGGGGGTTCCTGTGCCCCACTGGGGTGGGAGGAAGCCTGGTGTCTCCAGGGGACGGGTGTTGTGGAGGGGAAGGCCTCAATATTTTCTCCGTGCGCTGCAAGAAGAAGAAATTCTGCTGCATCCTGACCCTGTGCAGAAACGGGGAGGGGGAAGTCTCTCTCGGTCTCTAGCGGGCGTTACCCTGCTGCTCTGTAGCCCGTTTGCCGCCTTCAGCAGCAGCTCCCTGACCCTGTTCCCCTTTGCCTCCTGAGCTAACGAGCTCTTGCCTGCACCTACGCTCCCCTCCCTTGGGCTTGCAAGCTCTCACACGCCCATGCTCCCCCCCAAAAAACTCCTGTCCCTCCCCCGCGTCCCAGTGCAGCACCCACAACCGGGGGCGCGCGCGTGTGTGTGTGTGTGTTTGGGGAGCTGGGAAGCTACACAACAGCCGCAGCAGCCTCCCTCTCCATCCCTCCCCCTTCTCTTTGGCTAACTGCTCCAATTCTGTTCTCCTTATTTGGCCACACTGCTCCCAAAGAAGGGGGGGGGATGCGGGTGGAGGACGGGGAGGGGGGAGCAGCGGGAGAGACTGGGTGACATCACGGGGCTCGGGGAGAGACAGGAAAAAAGTTACTTAAAAAAAAAAATAATAAATCCCTGCGCACTTGAACCAGTGGCTTGCTGCAGTTCCTTTAAAAGGAGATGTCTGTACTGGAGACCTCTCGCGCGCTCTCCCAGCCCCTCTGGGAAGCCTCTAGCCGAAGGAGACACCTCTGCGCTCAGCTCCCCACCAGCAGCAGCTGCTGCCAAACGTGCACCGAGCCTGCTCTGGGAGCTGGGCAGGAAAGGGGGGAGCGAGAGGGGAGGTGAAGTTGCAGGCGCTGGTTTGAGGCCTGTCTGGCAGAACCTGTCCGGGCAGCGGCGCTTCCCCCCGGGGGCCCCCCATGGGCGCGTTGTGCCCAACCCACAACACCCAGCGACCTTTCAGGGGGAGGGTCAGGCTTGTCCAAATAGACACGTTGAACCAGAATCCCAAAGCGAGACGGGGGCTGAGTCTTTCAGAGCTGCCAAAGGGATCCGGGCACCTGGCCCCCGTTCAGCTCAAGAGGAATTGGGCATCCAAATCTCCTGGGTGGCGCCCAAAATCCCTGCTGGGGATTTCAAACCCTGCTCCCGTCTACAGACTTCGCTTCCAACTCTTCCCATTGCAGCCACTGGGGGGGTTGAGCCTTTGGTGGGGGCAGGCTTTGGCCCCAGAGGGTTTTGCTGGCGAGGCTGGGCTTTGGGCCCTGAGAGGGCCCCCAGCAGGGGTGTCGTGCTCAGCAAAGGAGCCTAGTGCCGCATTGCCCCCCCCGCATTGCCTGTGCTGTGTCCCTGCACTGAGGCCCGACTATGTTGAAATGCAGCAGGCCGGCGGGGGCTCCAAAGCAGCGGCATGGCCTGCGAGGAGTGGGGTGATGGTGTAACTAGCAGGGGGGCCGCAGTGGAGGGATACCCACTGCTCTAATGCCCAATATGTAGCAGCCCAGCATTTCTCATGCTGGGGGGGGCCCAACCCAAATGGGGGGTTGCAAGAGCGGCGGCTGCTGGCCGGTTGCCCCGCTCTGAAGGCAGCGCCGCCGTCAGCAGCAGCGCAGAAGGGTGGCCTGGTATGGGTCATCACAGCCTGAAATATTTTCAAGGGGGAATCCCACCAAAAAAAAGTTTGGGAACCCCTGTACTAGCCCGTATTCCAGGGGTTCTCAAACTGGGGGGTTGGAACCCCTCAGGGGGTCGCGAAGTTATTATATGGGGGGCTGTCAGCCTGCACCCCAAACCGCGCTTTGCCTCCAGCATTTATAATGGTGTTAAATATATAAAAACATGTTTTTTAATTTATAAGGGGGCGGTCGAACTCGGAGACTTGCTATGTGGAATGGGTCACCAGTACAAAAGCTTGAGAACCACTGCCGTATTCTGTCTCCATTATTTTCCGTCTTTGCATTCAAGGTGGCAGAGAGCCGCTCCCTGCCATGTGCAGTTACCCCTTGAGAGCCGGTCGCTTGGCAGCTGGCTCTTGCGTGATGGGCCGATAATTGCCCAGTAAAGCCCTGCTCTCCTCTCTTGATACGGGTAGAAGAGGGATGCAGAGTTGGGGATGGAGGGTCCTGGAGGGCTGGGCTGTGATGTGGGGCAGGGGACGTGGTCGCGTCTCCGGGCTGGAGGTTCCTGTGGGCTGCGCTGTAATGTACCTCAGACCCATCTCTCCTCTGGCTTCAGTAGTTTCTATAGGGGCGTTGCTGCCAGCACGAGGGCCCCACGCTCTGAGCGCAGCACTCCGGCAATGCACCTTGCCTCCACCTTCTCCATCCTGTCTCTGGAGCCCACCCGAATTGGTGCGCTGTTGGAGGGGGGGAGGAGGGCTGTGCTCCCCTGGGCTCACTGGTCAGCGGGCGTTTAGGGCCCAGTCTGGCTCCGCGGCATTCAGCACCCCGGCCCTTTGTCTCATACATCCACTGCTGGCATCCCTAGCCGAGGAGGAACTTCCCCTCCCAGCCCCTGTGTCCCCCCTGCTCTTCTTTGGCTGGTCAGAGGCAGTGTGCTCTAGTGTCTACGGCTGGGGGCAGGGTGTCAGGAGACATCCATCGCTGACCTTTGCTTTGTCCCCTCAGGTTGTCGAGTTGCCGTTTGGGGCTCAGGGTCGGAGCCCAGAGCAGCCATCACAATAGCGTCCAACAGCTGGAACGCCAGCGGCAGCCCCGGGGAGGGGCAGGAAGATGGACAGGAGGGAATGGACAAGAGTCTGGACAATGATGCCGAGGGGGTGTGGAGTCCAGACATCGAGCAGAGCTTCCAGGAGGCACTGGCGATCTACCCCCCCTGCGGCCGGCGGAAAATCATCCTCTCGGACGAAGGCAAGATGTACGGTGAGTAAGACCAGGCCGCACTTGGTTTTAGAAGGGATCCAGGCTTGACCCAACGGACACTGCAGACACTGTGTGCTTATTCAAATATCCATCATTATGTTTCAGAGTGAACATCCAGTTAAGATGACTAAGAGCTGCTCACCACCTCCCTTAGAACCAAATGCTGCCCCTGCATTCCCACTCCAAAGTCCTATTAAATTGAGGATACATCCCTTTGGTTATTCTGTTTTGTCTCTGACTCCAGTTCAGGGGTAGAGCAGGGAATTTCCTTGGGTTTGCTGCCAGTGTTCGGTGGTTGGCTCTGGAGATGAAAGTCCTGTCTTTGCTCACAGAACACGTGTAGCCTGACAGAAGTGTGTGTGTGTGTGTGTGTGTGTGTCCAAGCGGGGATTAGGGATGCCCGAGATGGCAGTAGCTGGGGGCTCAGGATTGAGATGCAAGCATGGGGGGAGCCCAGACCTTGACTAGCAGAGCAAGTTGGGTCAGGATTGAGGTCGATCAGCAGAGCAAGTTGGGAGCCTATTGCTGGGGATGCGGTGGGTGGGTCGGGACTGAGCTGCCTTGGAAGAGCTGTGTGGCGCGGGTTCTGCAGCACCTGAGGCTCTGATGTTCAGTCTCTCGCATCCAGTGGATGATTGAAATCCCCCTGTGTCAGCCTCCGCGTTCTGACCTTATCTGGGTGACTGCTGGCTGGCGACGGGAGTGGAGGGTGGCAGAGAGAGAGAGAAGGTAAAAGTGAGTTTCTGAAGGGGAATTGCTCCTCCAGGCTCAGCCCCCAGATGCCCCAAGCCTGGACACGGAGGCATTAGGAGCTCTTGGTATGAGCGGTGCCTTCCCCTCTGCCCAGTCACTTTCCAAGGCTTGGCCCTTGCTGTCTGCACCAGGGGCACTAACCTAATGTCTCAACCACAGTATTTTGGGCCGTGTCCCTACCGGCCTGTGGGGACACAGAAAGGGAAGCCAAACTGGGGCAGGGGTGGTGGCCATCTTGGAATGGCTGAGACCTGTCAAGTGGTGTTGAACTCTGTTCCCCATGCTGAGGATCCACAGTCTCTGTGACATCTCTCCCTTCTCTCGCTCCCTCCCTCTTTTTTTTCTCTCCCTCCCTCCCTCTCTCTGCTTTGCCTGCCTGACTGGTTTGGTGAAGTTGCAGCCAGAGAGAGGCTCTGCGCAGGGAGTCCACACACCTGGGGCTGGGCGTGAAAGCTGGTGTGTCTGGCCTCTCGTGCAGGTCGCAAACAAAACACTTCCTTCTGCTTCCGAGGCTCCTTCGGCACCACCTTTGGATTTGTGTTTTCAAACTGCGGCTTGGCCTAGAAGTTCCCCCTGTGTCGATGGTTTCCCCAGCTCTGAATTTTCGGGGCCACAACCTGAGGGGAGCTAACTACATTCCCAGAGCCTTCTCCTTCCCCCACGTCTCCATTCAAAGCTCCTCCACTTCCATTTCCAACCCAATGGGCCACATTCATCCAACAGAGTCATGGATTTGGCCTGGTGTCTCCCACTAGAACAGGGTCTCCTTGTCAATACAGGGTCTGGCCGAGGGAAGTCTGTACCCACTGATGGCTCTGGAGTAGTGGGGCCCGTCGCCTCTTGGGTTCAACTTTAAATACGTTATTGGTGTGACAAGATAGGCAAGTGTGCCCAAGTTAGAGCATTAAGCATCTTCAGCTGGAAGCAGGAAGCCTTGTTGATACAGGAACCTGCCTCCACCCATTGACGGTTCAGTGGGTTAGGATGCAGTGCCCACGCTCCAGTTTCCATTGCTTTGTTGGCGTGACAAGCTAGACAAGTGCTTGCCTGAGTTGAGAGTGAGTCTGCGCCGAGGATAGGCCGGCAGTTGGAGTTCGGCCCAGGTCGGTGGCGAGTGTCTTTGTGCGGTGAGTTGGGTGACTCTCAGCCCAGTTCCTGGCAGGTCAGTTGTCCACATCAACACCTTCGCAACTGGCACCTTCACGGGTGTTGTCAGCGGCGAGGATATTGAAACTCCGCTCCCCTCGAGACGGTCCTTCCAATGCAGACGCGGGATGCTCCTGCAGTCTTTAGGGCTGTCAGTCCAGGACTCTTCTCCAGCACTAAAAGGAAGTCCAACCCCGTTGCCAGCATCCTCTGCTGAGATCTCTCAAGTCTCAACAGCTCAGCACAAGGTTGGACTTGCTCAGTGCTTGGATGAAACATCTCCAAGGAAACCCAGGGAGCTGGTGGGAATGGCACCAGTATTTCAGTATGGGCCACTCTGAGCCCCTGTGCAATGCGAGAGGAGGGATATGCTGCTGGAGCGGGGCCTTTCTAATGAAATGGAAAATAGAGGTTTAAACCCCCTCAAACTGTTCTGGGCTTTCTGCCTCCCTCGCTGCTGGTGACTAGAGCTGTGTGTAAACACACATGGTCTCCTCCTTCTCTGCTCCGGGCTGAGTCCTCCCGTGATGTCACAACTCCGTGTTTGTGACCTCAGACCTGTCTCCATGGGAATGGACTGTCATATTATAAACACTGTGTGTTATGACCTCAGAGGATGACTTACGGAGGTGGGGAGAAACACTGTCTAATAGTGGTTAAAGTGCAAGACTAAGCTTCAGGAGATCTGGGTTCTGTTCCCAGCACTGCCACCCACTCTACCTCAGTTTCCCCCATCCTTATAATAGCTAGAATACCTACTTTACACTTAATGTGTTCGTCTCTGTAGAGCACTTTGGAATCCTGGGAGGAAGCTAGAGAAGGGCTAAGGATTAGGATAGTTATATATTGATCATATTCTGAGAAACTGGGCACAACTCTTACACCCGATCAGAACTGGCCAGTCATGTCTTTGTACCAATCCCTCGGGAATCAGCACTGAGCTGAAGGGAATTGCAGACTGCTGGTAATGCCTGACCTCTCTCTCTAGTTGCAAAAGACCCTAAAGCACCTTACCAGTTGGGCACAGAGCACCCATGAAATGCAGCCACCTCTGGGGAGGGGGACAGTCGCCAGCACACTGCCTTTTTAAGTTCTTCCCTAAGCATTGGCCATTCCATTAACTGCTCACCTCCCGTGCACTGGTCTCACTGGCTCTCCACACCTCTCCCCCTGTTCTCAGATCTTCCTGCAGCAAAGCAAGACTTCTCCCCATCCCTGCTCCCAAGATTCTGGGCCACCCAAAGGGACCTGCTTCGCTACACCGCCTTTCAGCCCTTGCACCCCTGCTCCTCACTCATGCCGCCCAGCGGGGGCCCTTCTAGCCCAGGGCATCAGGGACGGAGGCTGGGGAGCGCGGGGATTCCAAAGCGGGTGCATTGTTTGGATTTCTCTGGGAATAGTTGGAGTGCCGCTGGGGAGCTTGGCCTCCACTCAACAAACCCAAGTGTGCAAACTGGTTTTTCCAGCCCCTGGGAGACATCTGGCAGTTGCTTAAAGAGACAGCAGCCCAATTCTGCTTTCTTCTTCCACGCTGCCGCACTTGGTTCAGAAACTGATTTTCACCTTCTTATCTCGCTGCATTCCCCCCACCACCACTTTCACTGTGCCTCACCCCCTCCCCACTTCCGCTCTCTTTTGTAGGCAGTGTTTAGAACTGGGGGCAGGGCTGCGGGGAACCTTCCTAGTCTCCCTCCTGGAGGAGAGAGCAAGGAGGGGTTCTGTTGAACCGAACATACAGTGGGCCCAGGTCTGCCTCTAGTCTGGGAGGGGGCTCAGAATAGCCGGGCGAGCTCATAGTCCTTGTGCACCCCAATCCGCCCGCAGGAGTGTGGCTTGGGGAGGTTGTGTGCTTTCCTACCCCAATCCTAGTTCTTCTGGGAGAGGAAGGATTGAAACCGCCATGACCCTTGCCTCTGATCTTTAAATTGTGATGTGAGGATGTCAGTTACTCAGCCAGACGTGAGGGGTCTATTACAGGAGGGGGTGGAAGAGATTCTGTGGCCTGCAATGTGCAATGTCACAGTAGATGATCATGATGGTCCCGTTCTGGCCTTCAGGTCTATGATCTGCGTGGCCTTGAATGAATCCCTGGGTTTGTGCTTCCCCATTTGCCTGGTGGGGCTGTTGACCCCTTTCACGGGCGTTATTTCCAGCCTGTATGAGCGCCCTGTGTGGCCCCCTAACGAGAAACCCCATGGAGAAGCCAAGGCTCTCCATGCTGGAATAGTGGAAGCAATGGCAAATGAGTCATTGGCCGAGCATAATCCAGGGGGGAAGGGGGGTCCTCTCCACAGGGGAAGGGCTTAGCTCACACCTGGCGCAGGTTCTCCAGGTCACACAGCCCCAGAGGGCTCCCTGAACCAGGGCTGGGTCAGCCGTGACCAGAGGGAGACTAACCCCAGCAGAGCCAGGGAACCCCACTGTTTATCTGGGCAAAGGGGGTGCTGTTCATCTACTCTTACCCCATTGCCTTTTGTTCCTGCCCAACCTGCTTACCTCCCAGTACTCCAGTATCCCACTAAGAGAATACTCTAGTATTCTCTACCACTAGCCCCAGACTCTCCATTGGAACCAGTAACGTCGTGGACCCTTACTACAGCATTCAGTAGTATTTTCTTCTCTGAGGATTTCTGCAGTAACATCCGCTCCTAACAGCTTACATGAGTCTCCCTACAGTATTGCTGGCCGTTGTTAGCTGTATTACGTAGGACCTAGAGGTCCCAGCTGAGACCGGGACTGCTTTGTGCTGGGCCCTGTACAGACACGCAGTATGAAGCAGTCCCTGCCCTTAAACACTTGCAATCCCCTGCTGTAGCATTCTTTCCTTGGGATGCCACTGTGCTCTGACAGGATGAGAGCTCTTGCCGGCGATGGGCCTAGACAGGACATGGCAGGGCATTCTGTAGCTTCCCTGGGTGAGAGTTTCTCCAGCCCACCAGCATGGCTACCTATCCAGGCAGGCATTAGAGATGGGATTTTCCAGAGGGATCCCAGAGCATTGTAGCTCTGGTGCGGTACTTGCTGGGTAGGGGTGCTCTGATTGCGGGGGACTGAGCTCCCAGCATAGAGAAGCAGAGGGAAGCAGTGGAAGGGGGGCAACCTTGACCTCTGGTAACCTCTAGCATTTGAATGGTAGCCAGGCTGTGAGCATGGGGAGACAGTGGAGGGCCGGGGCTTGTTGGGCAAGGGGTGTCTCTCCGTCTCTCAGGGTTGTTGCCAGGAACTCAGGGAGCCTGCGCCTTGCCCCCAGACAGCAGGTGTAACTTGAGTTGGACTCGGCCAGGGCTGGTATGCTGCGGCGCGCGGATTGGCTGGAAGGTTGTCCCACTAGGTTATTTTTAACAGAGCCGTCCAACTGGTTCACGTGGTGGTGTCAGGGGAGAGGAATTTGGGGAATGTGGTAATTTGGAGGAGGGACGTGCCCTCCTAGAGGGAATGGCACAACCTCTGGTGAATCATGGGGCCGGGACAGCCCTGCAAAGCCTGCCAGTACCAGAGAGTGAGAGAGCAGGACCCTTAGCTACCTGGTACCATAGAGACGGCGAGGGGGGGCAAGCACAGGGGCCTTCCCGCTGTTCCCAGAGACCGACACGCACAGACTTAGCTACGCAGGTACCATAGAGACAGCGGGGCCCACACAGAGCTGTCCTGCTGGTACCACACACAGGGAGCGGAGAATAGGGTTGGTGTGCGCTAGTACCAGAGAAAGAGACACACGCAGCTCCATGGTACAACAGAGGGTGCGTGTGCGCGCGCGCACACACACAGCTATGCAGCGGGAGGAGAGTTACCCACAGCACAGTTAACCACAGGGTGCTGGGGGGCGCCAAGGGAGAAGTGACACATGCAGTTAAAATAGAGGTGAGGGGAGAGGACACAGCGGGCGAAAGGGAGACCCACACAGTTGCAAAGCTCAGTCCCAGAGGGGGAGACCCGCTCACAGTGCTTGGGGAATGATGACCCCTTGAGGCCTCTGCAAACTTCCAGAGCACCTGGAAGAGGCTCCCACTGCGCAGAGAACCCTGCGATGGCGGGGCCAGAGGTGGACTGTTAATACCCACTGAAAATATTCCAGTGTCCCATGCCCATAGTGCACCGTCTGTGCTGTGCCCCACTGCGGGGCGTGGGCTGCCCCATATGGCTGCGCTGTGTTTGTAGTTCCTTGAGCCGTGCTCAAGACTGGGAGGATGGTGGGGATATAGGAGAGCTGGTGTGTCCCCACAATGGGAGGGCGGGAAATACAGTCACCTCACATTGACCCGCTCCACCCCACAGTCCTCCCCTCCCGGCAGGCTCCTGCAGTACATTGTAGGACGCCTACTGACCCTGAAGTCCCTCTCCTCCACTGGGGTCACTTTTTCTTCTTTTCTCCCCACCCCACCCCTTGTCCTCCTTTCTCCACCCTCCTTTTCCTCTCATCTTTGCCCCCGTGCCTCTATGCTCAGCGCTGCCCTCTCCTCTCAGCATCTCCTCCCTTGCCACGCTTTGTCCAGATCCAGGGATCTTCAGGGTTAGCTCCATTGCTCTCTCACACACCCTGCCGCCCCTTTTCTGCTTCTCCCCATGCCTCCCACCACGCTGTGGGGCCAGGCCTGCCTGGAGTGCAGCCTCTTCAGGTCACTAGGCCTCCCTGCTAGGCCAGGGCCCACCATGACTCTGGATCCTTCAGGTTGCTTGTCTCCCAGGTCCCGGCCTAGCTGTAACCCCCGGGCTCTTGTGCTCTGACAGCCCGCCAGGGCGTCAAGAGTGAGATCCACGCTGCCAGGGTGAGCAGGTGGGCACCTGCCATGTCCTTCCAACAGCACCTCTCCAGGGCATAGCTAGCGTTGGGCACCAATAACAACCGGGCAGCTGCCGCGCCTTGTGAGGGGAGCGATGCAGAGGCCGAGAGAAGTGGCGTCTGGGGCGCTCGGGGTTGGAGGGTGGAAGAGCAGATCTCAGACCCCGGGGGTGAACAAGAAGGGAATGGCGGCGTCAAGCCAGGTACTTAGCAGTTGTTTCCTGATGACTCTCCTTGGGCTGCGTTTCTTTCTAATGTGCAGTTTGCAATGGAGGGGCTGCAAGGGGAAATGCATCTAACAGTGCCAACGTGCCAGCCCCCCAAGGGAGCAGCCTCACTGGGCCCCTCAGATAGTGTGGGGAGAGGCTGAGGGCTGGAATCTCCTCCTCTCCCTCACGTCTTTGGGGTAGCCCAGTAGGTACAGGCAGGTCAGGCTGGGCCTCGGCCCACCTGATTCTGTGTGGCTAGAGACTAGGAAACCAGAGCCCCTGGTTGTGGGCGTTTATGGGAATGCAGGATTAGCTACACCTGCCTTCTAAGGGGAAGTAGTCCAGCCATCCCCTGTGGGGGCCAGTGTTAACCCAGGGCATGGGGAATCACTCCAGCTGTTCCCTGTGGGGAGCCCCATTACTCCCAGGCAAGCTTGCCTATGTGTCTGAGGGAAGAATGGCCGAGTGGATGGGCCACTGGGCTGGAACTCAGGAGACAGGAGCTCTGTTCCTGTCCTGCTGGCTGACTTTGGGCAAGTCACTGCCCCGTTTGTTGTGCCTCAGTTTCCCCCATCTGTAAAGTGGTCTCACAGGGGAAGTGAGGATTGGCTAATGCCCCTCACAAACTACAGTGAGGGCACCAGGGTGGCATGCTTCATCCCACCATGTAGGGGCGCGCTAGCCCCCATTGGTATGAGGGCCTGCTCAGGTCACCAGTAAGAGGGCGTGTGAGTGCTCTGGGGGCAAAAGGGGGGGGTCTGCCCTACCCCCGTAAGGGGTTGCACCCCCCTCAAGGGTCAGGGTCCATGCTCCAGCTGCTCTTTCTGGAGGGAGCATTGTTACTCCCGCATGTGGAGCCTTCCTTCTCTTGCCCTCCCCGGGAGGCATGGGACGCAGCGCAGCACCTGGCGCTGTCTGTCGCCCTGCGGCTGGCGGGATTTGCAGGGGCGTGAGGAGGGGGCGAGGGGCGCTCGTGCTTCTTCCCTTACAGTGTGAGGCCTGTTCGGAGAGCCCCTCCCCCTGCCCCCAGAAGGCGTGGGGCGTCGGGCGCTGCTACAAAAGTTGTTTGGCTTTTTGACTTTTTTTTTTTTTATCCTAAACTAGCTCCAAGGGCATTTCGACTAGCTCCAACCACCACCATCTGGTCCATTAAAATAAATCTGGCATGCTTCCCCACCCCCACATCGGTTGGGGGTGGGGGGAGGGGGGGGGAGGAGAGAGAAGAAAGCTCCCAGCTGCTCTGAGGTTTGAATTTAGATTGGCCACAGCTGGCCTGTAAAATGTGGAGCAAAAGCACTTCTGCTTCGGATTAGGCCGAGGATGTCGGGCAAGGCTGTTTAAAAGGCCAGCACTGCTGGAAATGCGGATTGGGCAATGGGGGAAAATGGGGGGCTTGCCAATGTGACTCACATCTGAACCCAGATCCCATTTCCGCAGCATGTAGAGTTGCCCGTTTCCCTCTCGGGGGGGAGGGGTGGGGAGGGGTGTCTCCGAGAGCAGTGTTCCCAAAGCACCAGGTTCCCGGTGGAGCGAGCACAGAAAGCTCTCCTGCCCCTCTTCGCAGTGTCCTCCGAGAGCGGTGCGGGAGGGAAGGAATCCCGTCCCGCAGATGCGATGGGAGGAGTTTCTGGGTGTCCCATGTCTGCGCCCAGCTCTCTGATCGGCACAAACCGCCCGCCATTCGGTGCGTGCCGTCAATCGGAACGGTCCCTCCATTGTGGTCGTTTCATTCTGTCCTGGCCCCTTTCTTCCCATTAACGCTGTCACCCGGGCTCTCACAGACCCTTCCAGCCTGCCCCACCAGCTGGCTCAGTCTTGCCTTGACAGCTGCCAGGACAGCACCACCTTCTGGCAAAGCCTTGTCACTTGACATGTGGCTTGGAGAGAAACCTTGGTTAGGCCAGGGCTGGGATGTGGGGGGAAGGCTCCACTTGGACTAGGGAAGAGAAGTGTTTGGGTGTCGGGCGCAGGGCAGAGGACCTGGCAAGACCTTACTCTGTTCTTAGTCTTGTTCTTACTTTGGCTTGCTCTAGGTCGCAATGAATTGATAGCGAGATACATCAAGCTCCGGACGGGGAAAACACGGACGAGAAAACAGGTAAAAAAACCCTGCTTTACTTTATTTGAAGAAAGTGTCTGAGCGTGAGACCTCTGGCTGATAGACTCGACCTCGAGGACAGTGCTGGGAGTCTGGCTCGCTTCGCTCGGCTTGTCGTTGCGCCCTGGGAGGACGAGGAGGGACTGTGTGGCAGTCCGGATGCCTGGGTTCCACTTCCAGCTCTGCCGCTGGCTTGCTGCGCGTCTTACGTTTCCCCTCGCTGTGCCCCCTTTTCCCTATCGGTGCAATGAGGATTACGCTGAGCTGTGTCACGGGGGAGGTTATGGGGCTCGGACACGGCTAGTCAAGCTCTCTGGGAGCTGCTATAGCCCAGCAAAGGGAGGGATAGTGATCGCTGAGACCCCCACCACCACCCCACTGCTTATCGGATGCTTGAGGTCCCGGAACTGATCTGTTCCTGCACAGTCATCTTATCTCCTCCCGTGGGCTTCAGCTCGCTGGGCAAGTGGGGCTGGGTGAGCCTCCTGTACACTGTGCCTGCCCAGCGTGGCACTCTGTGCTCCTCTGGGTGTGGCCAGGCCAACTAGAGATCGATGAGTCTCCTGCAGCAATGGCTAGCAGCCTCTTTTAGCTGGTGCAGTAGAGGCTCTTGTGCTAAGATCCCGCCGTTCCTGGCTGCTGACGTCCCACTGTGAGGTGTCAGAACCCCTGGAGTTTGGGATTCCGTTGGGATCGGCCCTGCGGTGTGTGCCTCCATAGCCCAGCGTCGCCCATCCCTGCGCCTCCTGAGAGTCCCGGTGGGCCCAGCCACGTCCCAAGCCATGTCCCGCATGGGGCAGTGACCTGACCGCCTCCCCTCCTGGGGGGAGCTGTGATGGCCAGTGGGGCATAGGGAATGTTAATTGAACCTTCAAAAGTCATTTGATTTGGGGTTTGGCTTGTGATTGGGCCTAGGGCTCATGGGGTCTTCCTGTTTTATACACACCCGGCCCTATCGCTTCTGGAGGAATCTGGGCCTGAACCCAAACACCTCTAGATTCAAACCTGGATCTGAATTATGCACATCGCCCCTTTCTTCCTACTGGGCCAGGCCAGCCTCCAGCTCTGAACGGTCGCTGGTGTGTGAGATCTCTAGTGAAATCCTGCGTCTTTCACCCCTCTCTTCTAGATCCAGTTGTAGAGCCCCTCTCTGCCAGTACTCTTTACCAGGACAGGGGGCGCTCGTGTAACCCAGGTGCCTCAGATACCCCAGTGCTGATGCACTAGAAATCTGTCCTGTCAGCCGTGGGCATGGGCAAAGAGCTCTCTCCCACCCCCACCAGAAGCTCAGACTGTTGTAAGGCTCAGTGGCGGGGGAATCATAGAGCTCCTTGTTCCCACTGGCTACCTGCGTCCCCTCCCTCCAGCCAGCCCCATGCTCCTTGCCCCCATTCATTGTATTGGGTGAGGTGTGCAGAACTGGGGACTAGCGCCAGGGCAGCATTGAAAATCAGCACCTGCTGTGGGAGCTCTGGAGTGTTACCTGCCTCGTGGCACCAAGAGAGTAGGAGTCCGGTATCCATTTCCATGACCGTGTCTGTGAGTGCTTCTGGACCAGTCCAGGGACGGAGCTGATTGTCCATAAGCCTTGGAGAGGCTCTTTTCATTTGCAACAGGTCTGGTTGCCAACAGCCATCCCGCTGCTCCCCATGCGTGAAACTCCCTCTGGCTGTGTCCAGTGCATGCACTGTGATGAGATTAAAAGAGCGGGTCACTGGTGCTGTGACTGGGTAGCGGGGTTCCTGCCAATGTGAGGGGGAAAGGAACTTGGAAATCTGACTTTTGCTCCGCGCTGGCTTGTGACAACAGGTAGCTCTAGACTGGCTGGCAAGAGGAGCTGTGATGGGGGCAGGACAGTCTAATGAACTGGGATTTAGGAGACAAGGGTTCGATCCCCAGCTCAGACACAAACACCTTGTGCAAATCATTAATCTACCCTTGTGCCTCAGCTCCCCATCTGTAAAATGGGGATAACAGCACTGCCCTACCTCCCAGGAAGGATAAAATCCATGAGTGATTGCTACTGCATTGATGGGGGCAGTATAAGCACCGTAGATAAACATATTGATCGATAATAAGGTGCTTGGATCCTACCAGGGGGAGGGCTGTCTAGAGACATGGATAGACTGAAGGCCACATTGGCGCCATGTAGAAGAACTTTTCCTGTGTGTTAAAGCTTTGAAATGATCCCTTGAAAACTTATCTGGGCTTGGCAGTAGGTGGGGGGCAGGGGAAGGTGCCGCTCGAACGGATGAATAGAGGGGAATTTTGTTAGGGAGCGTGCAGCCCTCACTGGGTCCCTCTGGAGACAGAGGTTTGAACCGAGAGCAAACTGAACCTGGTGATTTCCATCAGAAATGTTCCTCCATGTGTCAGAGGCACCTCGATGCACAGCAGACAGTCTCTGCACTGAAGAAGCAGCCTAGGGGCTGGGACTAGATGCAAGAGAGCAGGATGTAGGGGCAGCTGATGGTCAGAAGGGAGCGTGTGGGAAATGACGCCACTTTGCTGCACAGACCCTGCTCCCAAACTGGATTCAGTGTCGCCTGCTCCGTAGCATGACACACATGAGGCTGAAATTTCCAGCTCTGGGTGACCCAAGAGAGGTTCCTAACTCCCCACTTGGTGCCTGCTTCCCCTTGAATGCTCTCTTTAACCTGTATTAAGTGCATATCTGTTTCACTGGGTATTTAAGTGTGATGCTCGGAGTACCTTTCCCAAGCCTGGAGAAGAGCTCTGTGTGGCTTGGAAGTTTCTCTCTCTCACCAACAGAAGTTGGTCCAATAAAAGCTAGCACCTCGCCCCCCTGGGACCAACACAGCTATAACGACACTGCACGCACCTGATTTTCCAGGGTTGACAGCTCTCAGTGACCTCAGTGAGGGTTTTGGATTCTCACAAAAGCAGCCGCCTTTTATTTAAATGCCCAGACTTGGGGCTTGTCTACGCTTGACAGCGCTTCCGTGTAGACACTCAATGATGCCAGGGGTTCTCCTGTCAGCATAGTTAATCCATAAGAACAACCAGACTGGGTCAGACCAAGGGTCCATCTAGCCCAGTATCCTGTCTTCCGACAGTGACCAGTGCCAGGTGCCCCAGAGGGAATGAACAGAACAGGGAATCATCAAGTGGTCCATCCCCTGTCGCCCATTCCCAGCTTCTGGCAAACAGAGGCGAGGGACACCATCCCTGCCCACCTCCCCGAGAGGCAGTAGCTAGGTCGATGGAAGAATTCTTCTGTCTGCCAAGCACTGTCTACACCAGGGGTCAGGTGGGCATAACGACATCGCCCCGGGGGATGGATTTTTCCCAGCCCTGAGTGACGTAGCTGGGTCGACTTCACTTTTTTGAGTGAACCTGGCCCTGAAAATTTTTGCCTATGTTTTTCCTCCTCTTTGCACAGCACAATTCACAGAGAGGTTGGGGAGCCTGCCGGAGTCTGTTCCAGCTCCTGCATCTTCCATGGAATTATTAGCTATGCTGCAATTGCAGGGCCATATTCCGCCAGGCATGGATTGGCATGGCCATGTGGAAGGGCAAAATTTGCCTTTCAGAAACTCCCTCCATGACAGTGACGCACGAGAAGGAAAGAGCCCGGGCTGAGCGTGCCAGGCTGGCGGTTAGAGAAACCATCTCTATGTTGGTCAGATGTGTGCCCCCTTTGCTTAGAAGCCGCCAAGAGCCTTGGCGTCCACACCACCGTTGGTTGCAGAGTTAGAACCACACTGCAAAATGAAACAAGAGGGGTGTGCTCTCATGGCACATGCCCGCGCTATGGGCCAGATCCTCGGCTGGCCTAAACCGGTGTAACATTTACACCAGCTGAGGATCTGGCCCGATATTTTTGGCCACTGGTGCTCGCGTTCCATAGGAGGAGTGCTAGTTCTCCAGAACCTCGGCCAGGCCAGGAGCCTCCGCTGACCCCCGGGCTGGCCCCGTGTATCTCGAGCGCAGCGGAGTGCGGGATCATGTCTTCATTCTCTTTGTGTTTTCCTTTTTGAACGGCTTGGCGGGCACTAGGTGTCCAGCCATATACAGGTTCTAGCTCGGAAGAAGGTGCGGGAGTACCAGGTTGGCATTAAGGTACGTTGGAGACCCTGCCCATGCGTCCGTGGTGTGTGAGCATGGGGCAGCCCCTCTCCTTCCTCTCCTCTGCTCTGGTTGACGGCTCTGCTGTTTTCCCCTCTCCTTCTGCTTTCTCTCTGCAGGTCTCTAGCCACTTGCAGGTTCTAGCCAGACGGAAATCTCGCGAGATTCAGTCCAAGCTGAAGGTACGCGCTCCCCTGCTTCCCCCCACCTCCCGCTTGCCCCTGAGCAGTGGCTGTGCTGACAACTAACACACTCAGCTCTGTGGTGTGCTGCTTTCTCTTTCCTTTTTATGTCTTTCCCCGACTCCCTTCGTTCCTGGAACCAGACACTCCCTGGGGAAGGGGTGGCAGGAAGAGACTGCAACAGGATCTCTCCAGCTGGAGAGTCTAGCTGGGAAGCTCCTGAGGTCAGATAGAGGCCTCCCTGGAGAACCTCCTCCCGTGTGCCCTTTGCAGGATGGTGAGCGCTGTGCCCATGTTGGGACCTGCTTTGCATGGAGCGGGGAGTGTAGGGTTGGTAGGTTGCAAGGGCTGGCCAGAGCCTGAGTATCCCAAAGGCAGTAACGTAGTGAGCAAGGCTCCTAGGCTTTCCCCTTAGTGTTCTTCCTCCTTCCCACAAGCTCTTGCCCTGGGCAAAGCTCTGCATGTTTCCCTGTAGCTGGGAGAGTCAGGGCCTCCCCCAGGCTGCAGAGATGCATCAGAAGTTGGCCGCGGCAGGACCGTGAGGGAGCAGTGCAGGCTGGAGCCTAACCTAGCCAGGTGCTGCTCCAGACGAGTTTAGGAGCACTGGGCTAGGGGGTCAGGACAGCATGCTGGGCACCTCCCCAGTTGAAGCCATAACGTCCAAGGGGCGGGAATGAGATGCAGAGCCCACACCTGTGCCTGAGGCTGGGGGCCCGGAGCAAGGGGCTTTGCAGGGTGATGCTCCCCCAGCAGATGCTGATGCTCATGGGTTGGTCCCATGGCCGTGCAGAGTGATGCTGTCCCAGCTGGTTCTAGTGCACTCGGGCTGCGTGGGCCACTCTGGCCCAGAAGGTGTCGGGGTGCTCAGGCTATGGGGCCCGCACGCTGTGATGCTGCCCCCCACCCCTCCCCATAAGGAGACACGTGGGTGTTGGGGCCTGTGCTTCTAGTCTGTAGGGGGACAGTTGGGCTGTGGGACCGGCACAGGGAGATGCCGGGTGGGGGATATTTGAGCCACAGGGCTCATATGGTGGGGCGTACTCGCTAGTGCAGGGATGCTCAGCCAGGAGCTTTTGGGGGCTTCCCATGGAGACCCTGCTCCAGCTCATTCTGGCTGCCTAGAGGTCATGCTAGGGATCCAGGAGCCAAGGGAGCAGAGCAAGGATAAAACTGGAATGTTGTCTCTTCTCTGGTTGGCTTTTCTTTCTCTCCTTCCCTCTTTCTAAGTGGAGTTTGACTAACCTTTCAGTATCCGTTTCCACTGTGTGTTCTCTGTATTGTTGTTTGCTGGGTGCCAGAGGCACATGTGGGTGGGGTGGTGTCACAGGGCAGGGTGCGGGGAGGGGTTTTGCAACTGAAGCTGAAACGAAAGTTCTCATCAGGATGTTCCTCCTTTTGTGGTGGTTGTTCATTTTGTTTTGTGGGAACCCCACCATCGGGGCCCCATTGTGCCAGGCACGGCACATGTGCACATGCTTAACTAAAAGACCCTGCCCTGAAGAGCTCGAGTAGGAGACGAGAGACAACAGGTGGATGCCGCAAACAGAGGGGAAGAACGCACCATAATAGTGCAATAACTATGATTAGCCTGCACGGCGCAGGGGCCACTCCCAGGTGACGGAGAAATCTCTCTGCTGGTCCATATGCATTTGTTTGTTCCAGTACCCTCTGTCTTCCTGTCTCATTTAACAAGTCCAGGCAGAAAATCCCTGTAGAATTTAATAGGGAATTCTGTCCCTACTGTAGAGTCTATAGGATTGTTCAAAAGAACCTAGAGAGAGCCTCTGGCTTGCTGTTAAATTCTAGGGTTTGGGAGTCATTTCTGTACCTCCCTATCAATTTAGTCCCTATTAAATTCCATCTGACTTTTCCATAAGGACAGTAACTCCTCTGGCCCCGGGGACTCTCAGTAACTGGTGCGGAAGGAGGCTGTACTTAACAAGCCCTGCTTACTCCGTTACAAGGGGCACTTGAGGGCAATTTTGAAAGGGCGAACAGGGCCTTTGTGTGGAACAGCCGTATCTCCATTTTGTGATCCTCTTTGAATACAGCCACGTCCGACTGCCTTTCAGTTCTCACTATGCCTCAAACATGTGTCCGTGCACATTGCTCTTTTGCGCCCCACGTACAGGACTGTGTAATATTGATTTTTAAAATACATCCATCTCCTGAGTCTCTGGGGGCTCTTAAAATTGGTTCAAAATGAATCGGCCAGTCAAGCCTCAAGTTAAGCTCTGAGGCGGAAAAGCAATATATGATCTGGTGATCAGGGCATACATACGTAAAAAGCACACTAGGACAGTGGTTCTCAAACTTTTTTTACTGGTGACCCCTTTCTGATTGCGACCCCACCCCTTATAAATTAAAAACACTTTTAAATATATTTAACACCATTATAAATGCTGGCGGCAAAGCGGGGTTTGGGGTGGAGGCTGACAGCTCGTGACCCCCTGAGGTGTCCCGACCCCCAGTTTGAGAACCCCTGTGCTAGGATGACCACAGATGCGCTGGGAAAGATTACAGAACCCTCTGTTCCTGCTGAGTGAGCCAAATAGTTATTGCAAAAAGGAAACCTTGCTCCTTTTGCCAGTTGCCTCATATAAACACACAGACATCTAGGGACAGATTTTCTAGCGTTCCGCAACCACGCACTGGGCCCGTCTGAAAATGTGGCCACTTCGATTTCCTGGTTTTAACCCTCTCCCTCCTATGGCTCCTTCCCAGTGACCCTGGAGCTGAGCATGATAAGCAGAGGTTACTTCTGACGCCTGTTTTCTCATTTCACTTTGCCAGCTTTAAAACTTTTAAGAGATGGTGAATGGGAAAGGCTTGATTGTATTCAAAACACAGAAGATCCAATAGCCCAAGTGAGGATCTATGTACAGGCCTGGAAATTCACAAATCAATCCATCGTAAAACAGCTGAGAATCATTTCCTCATACACATCCCTTTAAATCCCCTCTACCCAGCACTCTTCCCGCTCCTATCCCCGCTCAGATCTACATGTGCACATCCACTCGGTTCCCAACCAAATACATGGTTTCCACCTTCACCACCCCCACTATCAAAATGGTTCCAGCGCCCCTGTTTGCATGCAGCCATGCACATCTCATTCCCCGCCTTTCTGCTGTGTGCACGTATAGAACCGGTGCTGGTGCATACGTCACACACGTACGTACATGTGTGAGCTGGGTAAGGTTGCTTCATGCCCAGCCGGCCCGGGGCTCCCTATCCACAGCTTCACGTACGAGTGCAGCCTATTCTGCTATTTCACTGGCGGCCCATGCACTACTCAGTGGGGCCTAACTGAGAAGAGGTTACCAGCCCGCATGGATCTGTTGTGCCCATTCCCAGGGAGACCAGGTCCATTAGAAACCACCCAGGTTTAGATCTGGTTTGTTTCCAAAGTTAAATCCGTCTTTCCTTGGTTCTTCGAAGGGTCAGTATGTTAATGACTCCTATAAGGGTGCAGACGCGCCTCTGCTCTGGGATTGTTGCAAACATACTAACCGTTGCTATTCCTTTCTTTTACGTACAGGCCATGAACTTGGTAAGTAGTGCTTGAGTTTGCAGTTACTTTCTTTAAACTTCTCTTCATCCCTTTAATATTCCCTGGCCCTCTCCCATGGACAGAGACCCCCCGCCCCCAAGGAAAAATCCCTGGTATCAGTGACTTGATGCGGGGGTGTTTTCTCTCTGAGTCAGGACCCAACCAGTACTGCTAAAGGTGCCCTCTCACACGTGAGACTTAAAACCGAGGCCCGGGCCACTTGTGCTCGACAATCCCTTGGGATGTTAACATGAGCAAATTCCAGTCTGGGGGGTGGGGGTGTGGTTTCTGTTCTCCTTCCTGAATTCCCCCTGCTGTTTCATTATTCTCCGTGACTTCCTGTCCTAAACTGTTGTGTAACAATGCATGGCAATGATAAACAGTTGCCATGCTCCACCCCAGAGGTGGCTGAATCTCAGGGGCAGTTGAAGGGCTCCCTTAGCATGTATAGATCCAGTTTGTAAAGTGTGTTGGGCTCCTTTGCACTGAAGGGGTAATCGGGGTCGGTCTGTCTGCGTCCCTATCCAGTTTGGGTTGGTAACCATGCTTTCTGTTCCTCCTCTCCTCTCTCAAAGGACCAGGTCTCGAAGGACAAGGCCCTTCAGAGTATGGCCTCCATGTCATCCGCACAGATCGTATCCGCCAGCGTCCTGCAGAACAAACTCAGCCCTCCTCCTCCTCTTCCTCAGGCGGTCTTCTCTGCTCCCCCCAGGGTAAGGGACTCCGCTCTCCCCAGGTGGAAGAAGGCTCTCCTTGTGTTCCCAGCCCAGCAGGATCTACCACATGGAATGGGCTAGGAACACTATCTAGGAAGGAGGTCGCAGGCTCACCTGCCACACTGGGACTTGATACAGGGAACAGCAGGGGAGGGGTGGCTGCAAGGAAGCTCACAGCTACTCCAGTCCTAGGCTGTCCCGACAGGCAGCTTTGTTGAGGAAAGGGGCAGGAGACTTGACCCTTGGGGAGCTCACAGCTACGGCTTTCCCCTAGCGGATTTCCTGCCGAAGACGCAGTGCCCAGGTTGCCTGTAGACTTACTGTGTAACCTTAAAGCCCCTCGAGCTGTTTAGTGACCTGCTCAAAGGGGCAGTAAGATGCGTCGTAGGGTGTTGGGATGTGCTGCTGTTAAGTCCCTGACTATTCCTTTGTGTGTGCTTTTGTTTCCCCAGTTTTGGAGCGGGTCTATCCCAGGACAGCCTGGACCCTCTCAGGAGTAAGTAAAGAGGCACCTCAAGTCTCAGTCAGACCGTATTTATGGCTGCTGATGCTTTAATCTGACTTGGTTTTCTCCCCCCCAAGTTCTTGTGTCAGTCAGAGATCAGGAAAGCAGTGTGCTGTTATGGGGAGAGCAGGGACTGGGCGGGCCAGGTCTCCTAGGTCCTATGCCCAACTCTGCCAGCTTAGGCAAATCACTGGTGTGCATGTTTTTAAATCTGCATGTGAGCAGTGTGTGGAGAACAACCTGATGCATGCAGCCGGCTCCCGTGTAGTCAGGAGAGGGTCAGAAACCTGTGTGCAGAACTCCCCACTACCTCTGGGGCGGGGGGTGGGGAACGTTTGTCTGGCCACTGCCCAGGCTGAGTGTGTTGATGGATGAAGGACTGCTGTATCTCTGGCCTGGGGCTGTGGCGATGATCCACCAACATCTGGCTGCTAATGACTTGCTCCTGATGATCTCTGGGGTCCGGCCAGCGCTGGTGTCTGGCTGATTGCTGTGTGCACTGAGAACGTGGGCCTCCGGATGAGCTGCATTTATACTAGACTAAGGGGGTGTGTCGGGAGGGAGGATTGGACATATCCCAGTTGCTGGGGGAGAGTGGTGGGGGGGGCGCAGAAGGCCTCTTCTTTTGGGGAGGAGAGAACGGGGCAGGCAGATGTAGGGAGATGAGAATTAGCAGTTGCTCTCTGTGTGCGTGCGCAGAGGCACACTGTGAGGATTTGGATATAGATGTTCTTGTCTTAATTGTCCAGGAAGCTCCCTACGGAGAGGAGGTGGGGCAGGGGGGTGGGTGTTCGCTTTATAAACGAGATTCGCATTAACCTGCCTAACGATGCACTTTGTTTTTCAGCATTAAACCATTTGCACAACCAGCCTACCCCATCCAGCCACCAATGCCTCCATCACTAGCCAGTAAGTGGGTCACTTTCACTGGTGGCCAGGTTTCCACCAGTGCATCGCCTCTTGGAGGCGCAGAGATATTCGTTTGCTTGCCTTAATTGCCCTGCCCTTGGCTCCTCCCCCAGAGGAAAACTCCTCTACCCCAGCTTCTGCCCACTGCTCATGTGCATGTTCACATATGCATCTCTGTGTCCTTCTGCTATGGCCACCCGAGCTCTAACTTCTGAGGGGCTGTTTCCTCCTCTTTCCATCACCTCCTGCACCAGGGATTCACACTTGACAGCAGAATTGTCTCTTTTGCATCAGAGGCACCACCCCAGCTACCAGTCCTTGAGAACTGGTCCCCCACCTGCCCCAAGCCCAAGATACTAGGGTGTCACCTCCGCGTCATAGTCTGTAATTCACCAGGGTGCAAAGCTCCCAAGACTGCTCCTGATCCTGAGTCTCCGCAGTCTGCAGGGACGAGAACCTGCCCTGTTTAATTCTGTTATGAGCAACACTCTGCCACCCGGTGGGCCCAGAAATAAAGCAACCTCCCAGCACACCCACTGACCCTTCAGCCTTTCCAAAGGTAACACAGCGTGGCTCTTTATCCCTCCCTTGTGGCTAGACCACGTCTAGAGGTTAGTGTGTCTGCTACTGCTTCCAAGGTAAGGGAGTCTGTTCTTTAGCCCACGCTGTAGAGGCTCATGATCTTCGCTCCAGAAGTCCTAGGTTCAATCCTTGTGGGTAACCCAGCCAGCGGCATTGTTACATATTGAACAAGAAACACAGGTGGAAATCCCCCGTTATCACGAAGTGTAATCTCCTTAGCCAGGAAGACGAGTTAGCCACAACAGATCCCAGGAGGGCTGGTAGCCAAGACCAGCGTTCCTCTAAGGCAGTGGTTCTCAACCTTTCCAGACCGCTGTCCCCCTTTCAGGAGGTTGATTTGTCTGACGTATCCCCAAGTTTCACCTCACTTAAAAACGACTTCCCTACAAAAGGAGACATAAACATACAAAAGCGTCACAGCCACGAGTACTGAGAAATGGCTGACTTGCTCATGTTTACCATGTAATGATAAAATCAATCCATTGGAATATAAATATGGTACTTACGTTTCAGAGTATGGTATATAGAGCAGGTTCTTGTCTGTATGAAATTTTTAGTTTGTACTGACTTTGCTAGAGCTTTTTCTGTAGCCTGTTGTAAAACTAGGCAAATAGCTGGATTATGTGACGTACCCCCGGAAGACCTCTGCGTACGCCAGGGGCACGCATACCCCTGGTTGGGAACCACTGCTCTAGGGGAAGGGAGGGCAATTGTTATTGACAGTGCTGTGGTGCCGACACACCTCGATCAAGAATCAAAGCCCTGTGGTGTTAGGTGCTGTGCGTGTGTGTAATTTAAATAACCGTCAGCCCCCGTCCCCAAAAGTTGACCATCTTAGCAGGGATGGGAGAGTGGGGGATTTCCCTGGCGGGACAGGCCTCTGTTTTCCCCCAGCGTTCACAGAAAGAGCGAAAGGCTTAAACACGCAGAACTCGGTCTGGAGCTGATGTGGGTCTCACATATCCGAAGGGAGTCAGCACCACGGGGGGGTCAGCGTGTGCAGGCTGAGAGTCGGACTGGGCTGTAAGCCGGGGGAGCTTCCTGGCAATGCTAACGCGCTGTGGCTCTGTATCCCTCTCTAGTGGTAGACCACATAGAGAGGTGTGTGTGTCTGCCACTGGACTAGGCCCCCAAGGAAGGGGGTTGGCAGCCCCATTGCATGACACTTCTAGAGCCAGACTGGAGGTCCCCGCCGAATGCCCCGCTCTTATGGCGCTCCAAGTTATCGTGTGTGTGCTACGATGCGGATGGAAACCGCTGTCCATGTTCATGCTGTCACCGCAGCTTACGTACTGCATGTCAAGTCAGTGCACAGCAAACCTGCCATCTAGACCTGCCCTTAGCGTAGGAAACCAGCCCAGCGTTGGCTAGGAGGAAGGGTGGCTGGGCTTGCGGAGACCTTCCAGATCTCTTTCCGCATCGACGTTGCGGGCACAGGTTTCCCTGAGCTTCCCCAGGGGGGTGGTGGGTTATCCCATGGCTTGCTGGATGGTCTCTCCTTCTCCGTTCTAGGTTACGAGCCCCTGGCTCCTCTCCCACCGGCTGCCTCGGCCGTGCCCGTCTGGCAGGACCGCACCATCGCCTCCGCCAAGCTGCGGCTCCTGGAGTATTCAGCGTTTATGGAGGTGCCGCGGGATGCTGAAACGGTAACCCTGTGGGGGGCACTGGGAGTTTTGACCCCTCACCCTGCCCTTCCAAATAGACTGATGGGGATGGGGATCCCAGAGAGCAGAGGGGGCATTTCTGCTGTCCCTATGCTTCTTAGCACCAAGCATCGGTGCCCAGGGACAGGTCTGGTGTCCCCCAGAGCTGTCCCTCCTATGCCCCTGTGCAGCAGAGGGGAATGGAGAATGATTCTAGGCATAGCTTGGGTCCCTGTGATCTCTTAGCCCAGGCGGTGATGGGAGGCTGGAGGGCTCTGGGTTCCGGCGTCTGACACAGCATCACCGTAGTGGCTGTGGTTCCGTGGTGTGCATGCGTCTAGGGCAACCGATGACAGCTCCCACATCGCTGACCCTTCCTGCTTCCTCTACAGTATAGCAAACACCTCTTCGTGCACATCGGGCAGACGAACCCCTCGTACAGCGACCCCCTGCTGGAGGCCGTGGACATCCGTCAGATCTATGACAAGTTCCCTGAGAAGAAGGGGGGCCTGAAGGAGCTCTACGAGAGAGGACCCCAGAACTCCTTCTTCCTTGTCAAGTTCTGGGTAAGAACCATGCTCCCACCCTCCCCACAATGCCCAGCTGTGTGTCTAGAGCCCCTCGCAGATGCTCCCACACACTGTGGTGGGCAGGAGCTGGCAGACCTGTTTGTACAATGATCTGAGTCGAGCCAGAAGAAGTTTGTTCCCCGGCAGAAGCCAGGGTGGCAGCTGGCAGCTGTGGACAGACATGCAGGGGCTTTTATCAGCCATATCACCTCGGGGGTGATCCTGCCTGTCCTTACAAGCCACACCAGCTTGGATTGGGTCCAGGCTTGGGTGGGAGATCTTCCAGGGTCACTAGAAACAGCAAGAACAGGTGTGGGTGAGTCAAAGATGGGCACACTTCCTTCCCAAGTCAGTGCAGTGCTGGGAGAGGGGCTGTGTTGGCAGGGGGCTCTTCCCTCTAAGGCACTGCTGAACTCAGTGACGTGCCATCTTCAAAGCTGCCATTTCAGCCCCAGCCACGTGCTTCTGCCTCCCACTGCAGCCAGTGTCCCCATGATCCCCAAGGCTCCAGCCTTCACTGGAACGTCAGCCCTGCTCAACGAGTGTGGAGGGGGTGGGGAACAAAGGCGCAGCCGACACTGTTGGCATAGGAGGGAGACCGTCCCTCATCCTGTAAGCAGTGGGTCAGTCTGCTCTCTGTCCCTCTCTGCCTGCAACCCTGGGCCTGGGAAGAGGGGGCATGAAGAGCCCCTGGAATTGTATCCCCCTTCCAGCCTGGGAACAGAGAGAAGAAGTGCCCATTCCAGTCGCCCTCCCTCCCCCCCAGGCCCAGGAGCGGGAGGAGAAGAGCCTCTGGAGCTGCAGGGAGGGCAGAACCGATGTGGGGGCTGGGAGGGGAGGGCCATGTAATTAATTGCTGAGCTGGAGGAGGGGCAGGTTGTGGGGAGCAGGGAGGCATGAAATTAATGAGTTAGAATGTGGGGGTTGGAGAGAACCTGGAAGCTCTGAGCCATCAGGGAGCAACGTGTCTCCCACAGGGGGGCAAAAATCTCCTTCCTCTATACGTTTGGGGGAGCTGGCTGCACTAATTGCCTCCACCCCACACATGCTGGTGCGGCATGAGGGAGTTCAAAAATCAAGACCGACCAAAACACACACTATCTTTTAAAAGTCTCCTGGTTTGGGGCGGGCTGGGTGGGTCTGAATCCAGATTTCTGACCTCTTAGCATTGTCCGTACTGTGTCCTCCTGAGACAGGAACGGCCTCAAGGGTGAGGACCTTGGTTTTCAGATCCAGCAGCAGTGTTTGCAAGAGCAGAGGTATTTAGCTATGATGTCCTGGCCAAATGCCAACGGGGGTAACTACCTCCTGCCTCCCTCAATTCTCTCCCCAGCCCGCTGGGCTGCAGTGGCTTATATGGTATTCTCTGCTTCCTGTCCTAACCTAGCGTGCACTCCTGCAGCACGCTGTTCAACAGCTTCTGTCTTTCTCCCCAGACGTGGTTGCATTTCAGGAGAGGCTGACGTGCTCTCTGTGCCTTCAGTCCGTCGAGAAAGATGGTATTTCTGTAAATCAGTGACTTTTTTTTTTACCTCCAGGTCCCTGTCCCTGAAAGCTCCACATTCTGGACCTTCCCGCCTCCAGCCAAAGCTTAGCTCAATTCCTGGTAACGCCCTCCCTTTCCTTCTGCTTTAGGCGGATCTGAACAGCACGATCCAGGACGGTCCTGGGACCTTCTATGGTGTGAGCAGCCAGTACAGCAGCGCAGAGAACATGACCGTCACTGTCTCCACCAAGGTGTGCTCCTTCGGGAAGCAAGTCGTCGAGAAGGTAGAGGTGAGTCCCACGCCCACGAGGGAGTGCGGGCTAGTGGCTAGAGCACGAGACGGTGAGTCAGGCCTCCATTCCCAGTTCTGCAACTGGCTCCCTGTGTCCTTTGGTGAAGTCACTGCCCCTCTGTGCCTCCGCTTCTCCATCTGTAAAATGGAGAGGGTACCTACCTTCCTGGGGATTCAGAGCTGAATTAATAGAGATCTGTGCTGTTATTAATTATTATAGGAACGTGCGGTGCTGTGTCACAGGTAAAATGTGCCAGATGCTAACAGAATCCAGCCCCAAAGACCTAACAGCCTTAAAGGCACGATTGAGTGGAAATAGCTGGATGAAAGCTGCTCCTTAAACAGATCTGGGCGCATCTAGTACCTGAGCTAGTAAATTTCAGCCTTCTGCAGTGATATTATCCCAGTTCGCTTACGCTCATGCTGCAGATCCCAGTGTCTTTGCTACCTACATCCTCCGTCCTTCATGCTCCTACTCCCGCCCGCTCCCTTGCACGCTCTGACAGCAGCCACATGCTAACTGTGTAGTAATACAGAGCACCTGGATCTGTTCTTCTGCAGACAGAGTACGCACGGCTGGAGAATGGCCGGTTTGTCTATCGAATCCATCGGTCCCCCATGTGCGAATACATGATCAACTTCATCCACAAACTCAAGCATCTCCCGGAGAAGTACATGATGAACAGCGTCCTGGAGAATTTCACCATCCTGCAGGTACCCGACGTTGCCTCCTTTCTTCTTCTTCCATCCCCATTCTCCTCTTCCAGGCTCACCATGCATAAGTGACGCATGACTTACTGATGACCACAATCATATGACCACCCTTTGTTGCATGTCGGTGCAAATCCCCTCCCCCGCATGGTTAAGACTGAAGATGTCCCCCCCATTATAGACCAGGGCCTAAACTTTCAGAAGTGACTAGTTATTCTGGGTGCACTCCTTGAGTTGCCTTAAAGAACCCTGATAGTCAGACAGTGCTGAGCACCTGCCCTCTGGAAATCAGGCTTGTTTAAGGTGATTCAAGTTGGGCACCTAAAATCATTTTGAAAACACAGGCTCTAATTTCTTCAAAGCCATTTCCTGATTGAACCAGCTTTCCTAGAACCTAGAATTTTTACAGGCCACATCTCGTGCCGAGGTGGCCCTTTGGGGAAAGTTTGAGGCAAAATCACACAGGGATTTTGAGAGAGGTTTTTTTTGGGGGTGAGGCGGGTTAATCCTTTTTTGTTCACACGAATTTTATCCTTCTAAAGTGCGTGTGTGTATAAAATACATTAAAATGTAATGTGAATAGACACTATAGAGACACCCATATTAATAAATATATATGCAGCTGTGTACCCCGATACACGTAATTCACTGGAGCTGGTCACAAAATAGTCCTCAAAACAAATACTGTTTAGATAAAACTGAAATTTTCTGAGAAATTGTGTCGATTTCAATGCCATTTCCCACAGAAAATTTATTTTCCAAATGAAATTTCTTTTGGAAATGTTTGTTTTGAAATGTATTTGTTTATTTGTAGATTTTAACATTTGTACATTATTTCATGACCGGTACTAGTAGTGTAAAATATGCTACCATATGTCAAGTCATAGCATAATCTGACATCACATGTCGTTATAGATTCTTACATGTCTTATCAGAACTAATGTAAAAAAAAAAAAAGTAATATTAAAAACATTTTAAAAATCATATACATTTCTAAAGAAAAATTTCACTTTGAAATAAAATTTCAACATTTTTCCAACACTACTTTTTGGGGGCGGAATTTCTGTTTCATGGGAAGTTTTGCAAATAATTTGTTTTTGTTCCGGTTCAGAATGAAAACAAATTGTAAAGTGTCAAAAATGTCCCATGAAACAAAAGTTTGGCGTTTGCACCAGCTCTAGATTTCACCTATGTTGTACTGGGGTAAGTGGCTTCACAAGGTACAAGCCAGTGGAGACTCGGGGGGGGGGGGTGTGTGTGTACATACATGTGGATACAGATCTATAAAATAAATTATCCACATGGTAAAACTGTCCCTTACAAGATAACACAGAACCCATCTCTGGACTCTCCTGACTCCTCTTTCTCTCCTATCCACCCAGGTTGTTACGAATAGGGATACCCAGGAAACCTTGCTCTGTATAGCCTTTGTTTTTGAGGTATCCACCAGCGAGCATGGCGCCCAGCACCACGTGTACAAGTTGGTCAAAGACTAGAGGCCCTGTGGGATGGGTGGGGCGTGGGGGGGGGAGAGGCCTTTGCAGAGAAGCTGCCCATGCAGGATGCCTCGGTGGAAGTCTTTTGAAAACGAGAAAAAGAAAAGCCAAAAAGACTGACTCACAATCAAAGATGTTTTCTACTTAGGAACAATTTTTTTTAAAAAAAGAAGAAGAAACCATAGAGCGAAAGGAGGGGCTCATCCAGAGCTGGAAGGGGAAAGACTTGGCCTTCGTCGTTCCTGAGGCCTACCGCCTGTGTGCCTTTCCCAGCATGCCGTCCTAGAGCAGCATGTTGCCACGTCGACCGACAACCCCTTCTTAATACCCAGATGCACCTCCTTGCTCAGATATAAATGATCGTGCGTCCCGGCCCAGCTCTGCCTGGCTTCGTTCTGATGAGTGGGTGGTGCTGAAATGGCCTTTCAGAGTGGGATGAGAAAGTGGATGCTGCCTCGTTTATCCAACAAGACATGGTCTGGTCTGGAAACGGGCAAGGGAAAGGGAGAATTTTTCTGCCCCACTCTTTGCAGTGGGCGATGTGCAAAGCCAGCATGGCCCACAGAGACGCAGGTCAGGTCTTTGTGTGTAACGTCCCCGTCAGTTAGTGGCAAGAGGGAATGGTGACTGTAAAAAGTGTTATCACAGCAATGGCACTGAGCACTGTATTTGTTTCAGGAGTGCAGTGATCTTGCAACACTGTCCCTGGAGCTATGGTTATGGAGGTACCCACAGCAGTATGCCTGGCATTATGGTTTGTGTGGGAGGGCGTTGGTCCCATGGCAGTGTCCCAGATGTTGGGAATGTGGGTGCGTCACCTTGGAGTGTGTGTTGAACCAGTTGAGAGAAGAGGGTCCTAAGTGCATGGCTGTGGGAGGTCAGAGCAGGTGGTGGGAGGACAGGAAGGTAGCAGAATGACAGGAAGGGGCTCAGCTGGAGAAAAGAGATCTCAGAGGCTATGGAGACCAGCAGTATAATGGCTGTACCCAGGCAGAGTCTGAGAGGCCTGGGGGGGAAAGTCCCTGGGCTGGGAAAGGTGGGATCACCCAGGAAATTCTCAAACATCCCAAGCGACTGGAAGCTTTAAGCAGCTCTTGCCGATGCTTTGGCATCTGACTTCCTGGCAGAGACGCGGGAAAAGCTTAGACCAAAGCCGGAAGATCAGTTTAGCAGGGTATTAACTTTCCCTATCGCCTCCCATTGCTTTCCTGATCGTTCCTATCTGCAGGCAATGGAGTGGGGTCTACCCATCCACCACAGTGGTACCTTATAACCCACCTCACGTTATCCCCATTAGCCAAATCCACCGATGGTGTGAACCACACAACTCCCTGGACTTCAGGGGTGTCGCATTGGCTGAAATCTGGCCACATGGCTGTGACAAAATGGAAGGTGGTGGTATGGCTGGGGTACAGCTTAAAGGGACACTGTTGGGTAGTGAAGGTCCAAAATGTAGGGTTTGTCATTTAAGGGGGCAGTCGGGAGAGTTGTCCAAACTTGAATGGAAACGTTTTTTTCATAATTTTTTAAAATTAAGTTTTAAAATACGTGTTTTTTTTAAAGAGAGAGCGTATTTTTAATTGAGGTGGAGCTCTCCTGCCCCTGCAGCGTTTGCAGCCCAGCCTTGTGAAAGTGACTAGAACCAACATGAAACTGACTCGTACAGTGTCAGTTCAGATGCAGGAACACACCAACCAGCAAAATAAAAGGTGATGAATGTCCTCCTCTCCCGCTGAAGTCCGTAGGAGTTTGGGCTCCCCGCACCATCCGGGCTCAGGCCCAGGGGTTTTTACTTAGTAGTGTTCCTCTAATTATTCATTTGTGGCTTAATAGTAAGTAATAGGGAAATGGCAACAGGATTGTGTTTTCCCCACCCTAATTTACATATGTAAATTTTCCATCTCTTCCTCTTTGGCATTTTCGGTCTGACTTTTTTCAGTTTATGCTTTTCCCTTGCCCCACCTGCCCTTCCCACACTTAACTGCCTCTCCTATGCCCTGTCCAATCCCCACTGAGGGACGTGGCTTTTCCACTGAGGAGCTCAGAGCCTGTCACTGGACATGGGGATTTCCTTTGAGAACTTTGTGACTAACGGGGGGGAAGCAATCTGTGGCTGCATTTCGGGGAGGAGGCCGTATTGCAGGGGGGAGTTAGGAGTTGGAACCTGCTTCTTTTGCCACTAAGGCGAGTGAGTCTGGCGGAGGCTGGAGCAAGAGAGAGATCGCTAGCACAAAGAGGGTGAATGGATGGGCCCACTGATGGCTGGAATCCAAGGGTCCTTGTTGCCCAGCTAGATTAGCTTGTAGGCCTGATCCCAGCGAGGCCGCTGCAAGGGGAGGTCCCAGTGCTGGAAAAATGTCCTTTTTCTAGGAGACTGCAGATCTCTGGAAAGGGGCCCAAAGAGAGCGGGAGTCTTTGAGATGGTGTCTGAAGGAAGAGACTGGCCCTGTCAGGCGGATGGTGATTGGGCAGATCTCAAGGGTTTGGTGCATGTAGGTGGCATAGATGTAGTGGAAGGAGAGCAGGGGGGACACTGTCCTTAGAGTCCTCTCCCTTCCTCCCCATCACTCTGCAGACTTCTCTTCCTTTCTCTGTCTTCAGGAGGGGGCCTGCTCCTGATGAAGGGGGACAAGGAGGGGATCTCACAGACATGTGAGCCCTACTGCATTGCGCTGCTTCCTAAACTGGTGGGTTAACGGCTTGTCATTCCATTGCTGACTTCCTCCCTCTCTGCTGGGAGGAAGGTGAGAGCAGTACTGGGCTGAGGAGGCAGAAGGGAGGGGAAGGGGATGTTACAGAGACAGACATTTTCTTGCTTCATACCCTGTCTTTCCCAGTGGACTTAGCCTCGCTTTCAAGGGGCTGAATCTTCAGTTTTGACCCGTTTCTTCTTCCTTTTTATCCCCCTCTGCTCGAGCTAGGGATTGATTAGCATGTTGTTCTGAAGGCTAGATGCCCAGACATTGCTTGGTGGCCAGGTGTACAGTTATTGTATAGCTAGGTAGGTAGGCAGGCAGGCAGGCAAGTAAGTTATGGGTCTTTGAATCCAATATGGCAGCCCTGGGTTTCTGTGACCGGGGGAAGCTGTCAGGAGCATTGAGGGAACTGTGAAGATTCCAACCCTTGAAGGAAACCATCTGTTGGTCAAAGTTTTTCTAGTACAACATATTTAACTATTCTAATAACATTGCGATTGGTGCCACCCGTGGGCATCCTGGAAACCCCTCCCCGGGGAGTCTTGACGGACACACCCATGCCCACGTGAGCCGGAGGAGCTGCATGGGACCGTTGACGGGGCGGCCTGTTGGAACCAGAGCAGTAATACGGCAAAGCCCAGTGCACTAGCTCAGGAAACAAACCTTAATGCAGAGCGTACACGGCAGTGCTGGGGAGCAAACAGTAGGCGCTGAAGTTCCAAGAACTGATGGTACGTGGAATTCAGAGCGAAGGCGCATGGAGACTCCCAGGACTTCCACCCCCGAGTTATTCTGAACCTTGGTCCCCCAGTCCCCCTAGGTGGGTGGAGCAAATGTCCCAGGCTCCCTGTCCCCCTTGGCGTGGGCGAGTAGCTGTCCCCCAGAGTGGCACAAGCTTCGTTCCTAGGAAGACTCAGTCATCGGTGGCTGATTCTCGAAGGCCGAGCACGCTGACCTCTGGACACTTCGGCCCATCTCTAGCTGTGGGGTAGGGAGTAGCTGGAGAAAAAGGAGGTGGGGAGCTGCTGTCTGTGCAGTTCGGGAGGGGGAGAATCCTGAATGCCCATAGTCCCTTTCTGTGCCCATGTTCCAGTGGTGGGGAGACCTGGCTGGGTTTCTTATATGTAGCATGTTTGTTTCACTCGCAGATCTAAAACTCTGGAAACTGAGGTTCAACCCTCCCTTTTCCAAGCATTCCCGTCAGCATGCAGAGACACACAACAATGCCCCCCTCTTCCCCTCACTAACCTGCCTTCCAGACAGAGGGCGCTGTATACACTCCTGCGGCAGGCTCCGGTCCCCTCGCCGAGGGGAGGGTGGGGGGAGTTTGCTCTGCTAGACGAGTTGGGCTTTATAAAAACCCAACACAACCCCGCCCCGCCTTTGTGTTTGCCCCGCTCCCACACTGGGCCAGAGCCCTGTTGGAAAGAAACTCTTCTTAAACTGGACTGTTTTATGTTTCTTAGCCCTTCATCTGCAACCCACCCACCTCCCTCCCTTGTAATCTCAGAGCATCATGCAGTAGATCCGCTGCCTAGTTCCCTGGCTGTTCTCACACGCCCTCTGACCTCTGGTTTGCGGACACAAATACACACCCACGTGCTGCCCGTTAGCCCGGCTGCCACTCACTCCTACGGGACAGCGGCAGAGATGCCAAGTGCTTGGCTCTCCTGTAATGGGACTTAAACAGGTACCCAGAGACTCTTAATCAATAACCAAGCCCCTTCCTCTCCTCCTCCCCCATTGTATTTATGAATTTCACATGAAGTACTGTTTTATTTTTTTAAAGACTTTGTAAAGCTTACCAGGGTTATGGTCACCATTTGTAGAGCTGTGTCAGTCCACAATGTAAAACCATTTTTTATGTATTATATTTTTTGTGTATTTTTTTAATCCAGCTGTGATGGGTTGTATCATATATTTGTTGTGTTTACTGGATCTGTCCAACTTCAACAAGGTGAGACAGTGGAGCGCCTACAAAACGATGGGTCTGCTGAAAACCATTAAAATTATTTGTTCATGGGTTGGCTCAACACAGTTCCCGAGCTGGTATTTTTATTGTCTATTGTTTTGAATCATTGCACTGACTAGAGACTCTAACAGAAATCAAACCTCATTGTGCAAGGTGCTGTACATATAGAAAGGAAGAGAGAGCCTTATAAAGAGCCTACAGGCCAAACAGACAAGACAAAGGGACTAGCATCATTCTCATGTTACAAATGTGGGGGTTTGAGAGATGCAGTTCCTTTCTCAAAGTCACACAGAGAGTCTGTGTCTGAGCCAGGATTGAACCCAGATGTGGATCCAGTCTTTATCTACGTTATCACCCTTCTTCCGATTTTCTATAACCTCTTGGATTGCAGGTGATGGGGTTTTGTTTGGTAAGGGTGCGTTTTTGTTGTTTATCCACTACAATCCATCCATCATCTTCAACAGGCAAGGCACTTACATATTCCTTGCCTTGATTTCCCCAACTGTAAGAGGGGGGAGAACGTTTGGATGAATATCAAGACCTATTTATCAGAGAAGTATTTTTCTTCCTAAATCTTGGGTCATCATTTGTTTCAAGAGACCCCAAACCAAGACAGCCGTGTATGTATTGGTACTCACATTCTGAATGTCAGAGGGATTCTTTCCATTTTTGGCCATGAATGTCAGAAGTCTGAGAGTCTGTCTGCTTGTTTGTTGTCCCCTATCCCCCTCCCCTTTGAAAACTAAGAGCCCTAAGTGGGGCTAAGAGTATCCCCACCTGCACTGAGTGTCTCCTGGAGACAGGCTACCACGCTGCTGGCCCTGGAATCCTGGGGTAGAGGGCTCCCCAGAAAAGATACGATCGCCCTGGACTGAGAGATCTTTTCTACTTAGGCTTCATGGATGCAGAGTGGGTGAAACAGATTGTTCAGATACATACAGTGCACACAATCACCATGCATATATCCATGCCAGTGCCAGGCCGGTGAATAGATGGAGACTGGCCAATCCAGGAAGCGTGTAAAGCTACGGGGCTCAGGGCGGTTTTGAAAAAGGCAGTAGAACCTGTGGCCCGACATACCCACAGCTGCCAGCCCTCTGTACCCCCTGCCGTCACTGCACCCACCCCCATCCTCCCGGCCATC
Source organism: Chelonia mydas (assembly GCF_015237465.2). NCBI lineage: Eukaryota > Metazoa > Chordata > Testudines > Cheloniidae > Chelonia > Chelonia mydas. Next base: position 11,551,792 of record NC_051261.2, on the reverse strand, counting down.
ATGGCACCTGCCCAGCTCCTCAGGAGCAGCCCACCAGACACGAGGAGAGCTCTGGGACCGACTGCTTCATTCTCCAGCTGGTAGATAGTTCTGGGGCAGAATGGGGAGCTGGTATTGGGGGAAGAGGGGCAGGTCTGGAGGGAAAATGGGGGAGGAGGGGAAAAACTGGGATGGGGGTCATGTGGGATCAAACGAGGGTGGAGGAAATGTGGGGGGAGCAGACCCCATTGTGTAAGGGGTGGGGAGAATGTTATGGTGGGCCTAGCAGCTGGAGCGGGGAGAGGAGTTGATATAGGGGTGGGGGGTGACTGACAGGGTGGGGAGAGAAGTGATGGTATAGGAGAAGCAGATGGACTCCGTGGACAAGAAGGAAATGGTGGGGGGAGTGAGCAGACCCATGAAATACTCTGGAGGGAGGGAATCGCACTGATCCAGGCCTATGTCCCTGCTTTTATTTAGTTGTATTAGTGTAGGGTCTAGGCACTCACTGTGCTAGGCGCTGTACACAAAGGTATTCTCCCCCCCCCCACCTTAATCTACAATGGGCTAGCCCCTTAATGACAATCTACTTCTGCTGCTTGGGGAAGGAGGAGCAGGATCAGAGACTTGGATCCTGTAGGTGCCCCATCCCCCCTTTCCTTCAGGCAATGGTGGGGAAGAGCCGGTCCCTCACTGTGTGCATGTTTCCCCAATGGAGATGCACAGAACTTGGGAGCTAGGGTTAGTATAGTATCAACTGGGCTGTGGATGGGGTGGTGTTTGGCTAGGGATGGCCTGATAGCCCATTCCTAGACCCTTGCATGCTATTCTCTGGCTCTCCACTTGTATTTCCACCAGCCTGTGTGGGTGAAACCTCCCCTTGGCCGAGTTCAGCGTCCAAACACTGGTTTAAAACAAAAGGAAGTACCACTTCACCCAACGCACGGTCAACCTGTGGCACTCCTTGCCAGGGGATCTTGTGAAGGCTAAAAGTATGACTGGGCTCAAAACAGAATTAGATAGGTTCCTGGAGGCTAGGTCCATCAATGGCTATTAGCCAAGGTGGCCAGGGACGCAACCCCATAGTCTCGGGGTCTCTAAACCTCTGACTGCTGGAGACTGGGACTGGATGACTGGGGATGGATCACTTGATAATTGCCCTGTTCTGGTCATTCCCCCGTAAGTATTGGGCACTGTTAGAGACAGGATACTGGGCTAGATGGACCATTGGTCTCTGACCTAGTACGGCCATTATCTTCTTACAATTGGGGCCTTGTCTTGTGTCAGTAAATGTACAGGTGCAAGTTAAACAGATATAACCCGCTTTAAATCAATAAATGTGTCTGCAGCCCTTGGGCTAAACTGCTGTGTAAAAGTCCTGTGTGTAAACAAACCTGAACTGACCCCGCTCTTCCCCTGTCTCCACCTCCAGCGTGTTTTCTTTCTTTCTTTCTTTCTCCATCCCAATCTTTCCTCTTCATTTCCACCTGCCCTCCTGATCTAACCTATTCATAGATTCATAGATATTAAGGTCAGAAAGGACCATTATGATCATCTAGTCTGACCTCCTGCACAATGCAGGCCACAGAATGTCACCCACCCGCTCCTGTGAAAGACCTCTCACCTATGTCTGAGCTATTGAAGTCCTCAAATCGTGGTTTAAAGACTTCAAGGAGCAGAGAATCCTCCAGCAAGTGACCCGTGCCCCATGCTACAGAGGAAGGCGAAAAACCTCTAGGGCCTCTTCCAATCTGCCCTGGAGGAAAATTCCTTCCCGACCCCAAATATGGCGATCAGCTAAACCCTGAGCATATGGGCAAGATTCACCAGCCAGATACCCAGGAAAGAATTTTCTGTAGTAACTCAGATCCCACCCCATCTAACATCCCATCACAGGCCATTGGCCCTATTTACCATGAATATTTAAAGATCAATTAATTGCCAAAATCATGTTATCCCATCATACCATCTCCTCCATAAACTTATCGAGTCTAATCTTAAAGCCAGACAGGTCCTTTGCCCCCACTGCTTCCCTTGGAAGGCTATTCCAAAACTTCATTCCTCTGATGGTTAGAAACCTTTGTCTAATTTCAAGTCTCAACTTCCCAATGGCCAGTTTATATCCATTTGTTCTTGTGTCCACATTGGTACTGAGCATAAATAATTCCTCTCCCTCTCTGGTATTTAGCCCTCTGATATATTTATAGAGAGCAATCATATCTCCCCTCAACCTTCTTTTGGTTAGGCTAAACAAGCCAAGCTCCTTGAGTGTCCTTTCATAAGACAGGTCTTCCATTCCTTGGATCATCCTAGTAGCCCTTCTCTGTGCCTGTTCCAGTTTGAATTCATCCTTCTTAAACAGGGGAGATCAGAACTGCACACAGTATTCCAGGTGGGGTCGCACTCTTCCGAAAAGAGGATTTCAGAAAGTTAGCAGAACTAACGAGCTAAGATAAAAATCAGGGTTGTAAGAGAGACAGAACTAATCTACCTCCTTCCACAGTAAGTATCCTGCATATTGGAATGTTTGTAGAAACTTAAACAGAAGGAGCCATTTTGCAAACGTGCATAAAATATAATGTGCAGTCACAAAACTTGGTGATGAAAGTGCAACACAAAAGTACCTGTTTATGAGACCTGTGACCTGTTTGAACAAAATAAAGGTTGGAAAGTAATTATGGAACCAAATGGAAACCCTGTTATAGTTTTAAGGGACCAACCCAAAGTACTGCCAGAGAAAGCATAGCAAAAGGTCAGGAATATATCTGAGACAGAAGAAAATCTAAAAGTAAAATCAACAGTGAAGAGAAATTATGAATAATAGGGATATCAGCTATGAAGAGTGGTTCATGCATAACAACTCTGAGACCACTTGGTTTTGTGATTGTTCAGGCTGCATTACAAATTAAAACTTGGGAAGTATCAAACCCAAGTCAAGTGTCCATCTCCCACGGAGGTATACACAGATCTGATTATCTAACTGGAAATATACTACTCAAGACGATGGATATGAACTTATGATATATTAAAGACAGATCACACATCTTTTAAGCCCTGAGGTAGGGTTATTATTATTCCCCCAGGAATAAAACCCCAGCTGACAGACAGCAGCCTGAAACCTTAAAATGTATCACGAAAAGCTGAGCGGACCCGCAGGCAGGTGGAACCCCCAGCAGGCCCAGCTGTCCCGCGGAGAAAGGGAAGTAGAAGACCCGGCTAGCACGAGGGCTACCGCTTAGTGCTGACGCTCATAACAAGACACATTTCAAGGATTCCCATTTTCACCACAAAGATTTTGCACCGCTTGTTTCAGGGATCTTCGGCGGGCCTGCACGCCTCCCTCCAGAGGCTTGTTCAGAACTGGGCATGGGGGACCATGGAGGGGAGGGCATGTCCCTATCAATGGAGGCACCTGTTGGCAGGCCAGGCTCTCGCTTTTGAAGTGCCAGAGTTGTGCATTCTCCCCCCACACAAACACACACCCTCCCCAGCCCCCCTGCACCCCCTAAAACGAGAGCCCCCTAGCCTGGGGGGAGCCCATCCCCCCCCAGAGTGGGTCATGCACACCCCACAATGTGCATCCCCTGTGCTCGCGCGCCCACACACACAGACCCCCCCCCCCCTCGCTTCCCGCGCACCCCCCGGCTGGCGGATAGCGCCGCCGCCGCACAGCCCCCTGGTACTTGTAGTTCCCGCGCCCCGCCGGCAGCGCCGCCCCGCGGGAGAGGTACTTTCCCCCAGCGCCGGGCGGCCGCCGCCGGGAAGGACTCCAAGCCCCAGCGTGCCCCGCGCGCCCAGCCTGGCCGCTGGCCCCGCAGCCCGGGGAGCTGGCGCGCGCCCGCAGCAGGTGAGACACCCCGGGGCGGGGAGGGACTGGAGCACCCATGCGTCCCCGGCGGGGCGGGGCTGCGGGCACCCCTCGGCAGCCGTGCCCAGGCGCCCGGGCAGAGCCGCGGGGCCCGCTGCAGGGAGACGCTGGTGCTTCCTTTGTCCGCTGGCTTCCGAGCTCTGCCCGGAGCGCGTCTCTCTCCTGCCTTGCGGGGGGGGGGCTCTCTACTCCTGTCTCCCACCCCCGCGCCCCGATCCCTCCCATGCATCGAGTTTATTAATCGCTTTAGCGCTTGCAAAGCGCCAGGCGTTTTTTGTCCCTGCTTCGGAAAGATTTAATTATTGGTGGTGGGGGGGGTGACTTCCCCCCACCCCACCCCGCCACTTCTGAAAACCCTCAGAGGCCGGATTATGGGGCCCCGCTTGCACGCGCCCCTATTCGGCAGCAGGTTCCCCGGGGGACCCGCGTGCGAGTGAGCCCGAGCGCTCGTGCAGCGGGGCCGGAGCGCGGGCCCCGCGGTGGCTCTGCCCCGGCGGGCCCGGGAGCCAGGGACCCAGGTTCAAGCGGCGGTGAGAGCGGCCAGGCCCAAGTGCTGAAGGGATGCTGGCCCTTGGCATGGGTGCAGCTGTAGCCCAGAAATCCCCTTTCTAGAGCCGCTCCCCGTGTGCACTGCGGGGGGATAAGCTGTACCGTCAGGTGCCTTTATACCTCCTCCATAAGCATGCGAGGTGTTGGATTGATTTTGACTAGTTTTGGTTTTAAAGAAGAAATCACGCCCCTGTCTGTTCGGCTGGTAGCCTCTGTGCAGACCGGGCCTGGGACACTTACAGACTCGTCCCCTCCTGCAAAAAGAACAGGAGGACTTGTGGCACCTTCGAGACTAACCAATTTATTCCAGCATAAGCTTTCACTTCATCGGATGCACTAACACGGCTGTTACTCTGAAACCTGTCCCCTCCTGCTAACTTCTGGCAGTTGCATATTTCCCCTGAACGTGTTGTGGCAGCTTTAAAGTAGCCCCGCTCCTTGCACGGGGGTGGATTTTTAATAAATCTCTGTAACGCCCTTTTACCCAAGGTCTGTCCTTACAGAAGCAGGCGAGGCGTAATTGTTTAAACGGTTCGTTAGGCACCAAATTCTGCACAGATCCAACGTAGAATTCCAGCTCGCTCCATTCTGAGTGTTTACGCTGGGGCTCTGAACTTCTGTAGCTCACATGGTTAACTGTGTTCACGTGACGTTTTTTTTTTAAAAAAAAAAAAAGTAATTTCTAGCTGGGGTTCATAGTCCTGCCTACGACTGTGCATGACACCGTGTGTTAGTAACCGCGGCAAGTCCCTCTGTCTTGTTTTAAGACGTTAATGTTGTTTATAATGTATAGTACGGTCGATCAGATAGGAACACAAACAGATCTTTGCTTTTTAATAAAAGTCCCCATTTTAATTCAGTGCAATGCATGAGTCATATGGAGAAAGGATGGTTATGTCAACAGACTGGAATTCAGGAAGTTAGGGTTCGCTTCCTGTGTGACCTTGGGCAAGTCATTTATTCTCTCCGTGCCTCAGTTGGCCTCTGTAAAATGGGAATAATGATACTTCCTTCCTCCCACCCTCTGTGAATTTAGATTGTAAGCTGTGTAGGTGTTTGGATTGTAAACTCTCTCTTACCTGGGGTGTGTACAACACCCAGCACAGTGAGGCCTTGATTTTGGCTAGGGTGCCGTTGTCATCTATAAAATGATTATAGCAGAACCTCAGCGTTACGAGCGCCGGAGTTATGTGCTGACCCGTGAACCAGACTCACATATCTCATTTGGAACCGGAAGGACACAATCAGGCAGCAGCAGAGACAAAATAAAACAAGAAAAGGAAATGCAGTCCTGGGCTGTGTTAAACGTAAACTACTTTAAAAAAAAAAAAGGGAAAGAAGCGTTTTTCTTCTGCATAGTAAAATTTGAAAGCAATGATCAGTTGTAAACTTTTGAAAGAACAACCAGAACGTTTGTTCAGAGTTACGAAGATTTCAGCGTTACGACCAACCTCTGTTTCCGAGGTGTTTGTACCTCTGTGGTTCCCCTGTATTATAAGTCATCATTTGAGTGTCGGAAGACCATAGAATATCAGGGTTGGAAGGGGCCTCAGGAGGTCATCTAGTCCAACCCCCTGCTCAAAGCAGGACCAATCCCCAATTTTTGCCCCGATCCCTAAATGACCCCCTCAAGGATTGAACTCAAAACCCTGGGTTTAGCAGGCCAATGCTCAAACCCCTGAGCTCTCCCTCCCCCCACTAGGTATTAATGCAAATATTTTGCTCATGTTAGCACAAGGGATGAATTGCCCCAAAATCCATACTGGATGGGGTGGCATTCTCCTCTTGCAAACGCTTGTGATCGGATCGGGATGTGTTGTGGCTTCAGGTGACCAATCGCAGAACACAAATGGTGGCTTGCAAAGCATGGGTACTTCTGAGTCATAAATGCAGCCTGAGAAAAGAGGGTTCGGTTAGTTCAATGATTCACTGAGCAAAACCGGGACTCTGTTCAGAGTGAATGGCATCCATAATGGGTAACTCAGCCGGCTCTAAGATACAATAAAATACGGTAACAAACTGGTAGGGGCAATCACTGCCTGCTGCTGGCTGGAGTCACTTCTGTGGCATCAGCCCTCCACTGCCTATAGCTAATGGAGAATCTCCTATCTATAGTGGTGAGAGCCTGTCCTTTTGCTCAGGAAAAGTTGTGTCCATCTAGGGGCTTGTCTACACTTGTCTACGTTGTGTTAACTAACGCCGTGTTACTCGTGACTTTGCAGCCAGTGTGGACAGGTACGTGTCTTGTTGAACATCGCGTCCGCTGGCTGTGGGTACGCCGTTAAAGAAGACCATCCCTGACCGTGATGTTCCGACTAGCCATGCATTCGTTACCAGTGTGCATGGCAGCCTGCCGGAGATCACATGGTCTTCAAACTTTCTGTGAAAATAGTCACCTTTCGGCCAAGTGCTAAGAAAGCTCCAGCCCAAAGGATTCTTTTTTTAGAATGCTCTGAAAATGCTTTGGGCGGTGGGGTGGGTAGAAAGAGAGACAAGGTGCTTCACAAGCCGACCCTGAAATGCAGCCACCTCTGGGGAGGAACAGAGAAGCTGTTTCACGCTGCAAAGCGACACCCTTGTTGCAATAGTTTAGGACAGGGAGGTGGTCCTGTTCTATAACACCGCTTTAGGCTGTTAAAGCTGTGTTTCCTCTTAAAGGAGGAATATCGCCTTGAGAGTTTACAAGCAGTTGAAAGGTTAGCCTTACACATGCACAGTGAGAATATTTACTGTGATTGAAGTAGTGGGGTTCTATGTACAGCACAGTTGCATAATGCTGCGGGGGCGGTGTCTGCGGATAATTGAGTTAAAACCTTGAAATTTTACTGATAGGCAGTTACGCAACCCCGTCGTCCCACGTGTCAGGTTGGTTCTTTCTTGTAACTCAAGAAGATAAATGCAAATGCTTGTGTTAATACACAATAGAGCTTGCAAATTTAAACACAGGCAGTTCAGGAAACGAAAATGTGTATTGATCTCAGCGCACCGTTAATTCCACCGCCTTGTTCGTATCTTGTCATTTTGTTGGATACTGAGGCTTTTAATATTTTCCCCTGACTTCATACAGTGCTTGCCGTGTTGAGTGAATTAACGTGACTGGGTTCATTTTAACTCTTTCGTTCCCTGCATGGCCTGTGTTTAAATGTGCAAATGTCAACATTGCATTAGTGTAAGGTTTTGCACTTATATGTGCTGTATGTACACATGTGTGTATTGTCTGAACCACCTATGGTTTGCCCATTTCCGTGGCATGTCTCACTTCCTTTCAATGGGCAGAAATGTTAAGCCTCCCACAATTAACCAGCCCCCTACCTGGGAAGCAATTGGGAGTGGAAAAGAAGGCAACTTCTTAACTAGCGCTGTCTGAAAAGACGAGCCTGGCAATAAGCTCCAAAGGCAAATAAACTTGGGCTCTGGTTGCAGGATTCAGTGCTCCAGAACCATCTATTTGAGAGCATTTTGGGCCTGTGGGGAGCTCATGTGTAGGGACTCCCCACAGTTGCAGTCATGCTTAGGGGCAGAGATAGTCTCACACATGGCCAGGTTCCAAATCAGGTAGGGAGTTACAGATTGAAACTGACGCCCTGACTGGCACAGCCCCCGTGGGGCAGTCGGGGACAGGGCTGGAGGAGGTTGGATGGGTGTGGGAGTCCTGGGGGGCCTGTCAGGAGACGGGGGTGTGGAGAGGGGTTAGGGCAGTCAGGGGACAGGAAGCAGGGGAAGGTTGGATAGGGGGGTGGGGTCCCAGGGGGTGGTTAGGGGAGAAGGAGCAGGGGGGTTGAATCAGTTGGGGGTTCCGTGAGGGGCAGTCAGGGGGTGGGAAGTGAGAGGGGGCGGATAGGGGGCAGGGGCCAGGCTGTTTGGGGAGGCACAGCCTTTCCTACCTGGCCCTCCATACAGTTTTGCAACCCCGATATGGCCCTTGGGCCAAAAAGTTTGCCCAGCCCTGGTGTAGGGGAACCCTGAAAAGAACAGGTTGTTCCTGGTGGTGACAGAGGTGTAGATGGGGAAGAAGGAGGGATTGTGCAGTGCTTTCCGGTCCCCCAGATGAAAGGTACTAGGCACAAATTAACAGTAGCTGACTTTAGCGCCTGTCTGCAACTTTAGGCACCTAAACACCGTGTAAACCTGACCTCCCTCTTGCAGGGTCGCAGAACTCGGGCTCCAGTCCAAGCCCAAACGTCTACACGGCCATTTTTAGCCCCAGGGCCCAAGCTCCGCAAGCCTAAGCCCGCTGACCCTGGCCAGCTGGCATTTAATTCCTGTGTAGATGTACCCTGCACTGCCATTTTTAGCCCTGCAAGCCCAAGTCATCTGCCCTGGGCCAGTGGCAGCTTTTCCATGGGTCTTGTATTACTGTGTAAGCATCCTAACTGTTCCATTTACAATTAAATTGACATTGTCAGGGGAAAACCCAAAGTCCTCCCCTATGTTACAAATCGCCTGTGAGAAGATTTAAACCGGGATAGTTTTAAAAATCGAATACGCTTCTCGTGATTGATTGTTTCTCTCAGCCTGGTGGGGGGGAAAACCTGGCCGGTCAGGTTCACTTCGGAGCGTAATCCATTTCACTGCCTGGCTCTCCTGCCGGGCCGCTGTGCGTCTGGGTCGCGGTTCATCTTTTTACCTGCTTCAGCTGGAATCCTTGGGAAAGAGAAGCCGTGCAGGTGTCCGTGCAGGTTTAGCGAGTGTAAATGTGACCTGTTTCACCTGTGCATGTCCCTTTAATTCCTGCACCCCTCTAAGATGCCAGTCTTCGGTCTGCACCTTTCCCTCCTACTGTCGCCTCCCATATGCTGCCTGCAGGTCTCAGCGGAGAGGTGCATACAGAAGCACAGGTGTTTGCGCTGAGATAGTGCCCTGCCAGCAGTCGCCCCACCCTCTTGTCCTCTCCAGCTAACCTGCTAACGCAGCAGTCTGAGTTACCCTATTGCAACCATAATCCCTCTTGCCTGCCGGAGCCTGACGCCTCTCTCCTCGCTCAGCTCCGCTCCGGGGACGGAGAACCTGTAGATGCCCAGGACCAAGGGGGGACCCTGATTCAAACCACCTCCAACCCACTGCTCGCTGGCTTCGTCCTCAGAGCAGGATTCCCCTCGCTTTCCGCCCACTGCTCCTTGAACGGCAAGAAGGCTCGGCGACCCACCAGCTGGCTGCCATGGACACTGATCCACCACTACAGCTCCGCGTCTTCGACCTGAATTGCTGGTAAGTCGTCGTTTGTTTGCTCTTCCATTGACCGAGCAGAGGTCAAAGCAGGCTGGTGGAGGGTGGCTCTCCTGGGCAGTGGGTGCAGTTTCACCCAGGAGAATCATGACGTACCTTAGCACAGGGATGACGGGCAGCCAGGGAGTCCCTCTGATCTCTCTCAGCACGTTCCCAGTTATTACATCTAGGGGTTAAAGCAGAGGACTCGAGGGCCGTTGCAAAGTGCATGGAGCTCCTGGGGTGGGAGACGCTGGCCGTGTCAGCGTTGTCATTTATCATACGCAAGCCCCTCCAGACTTCTAAGCCCCGGAGCTGCCGTTCTCTGGATCTTTTCAATCTCCCTCGTCTCCCCGAGGAGCAGGTGCCTGGGTCTGGGACCTGGTGCCCGTTGTTCGCAACCAGGCCCCTGGGATGTGTGAGTGAAGTGTCACAAAGCTGGATGCCCCTGTCTTGAGGGGAAGAGGGATCTGTGGCCAGGGGCAAAGCAGGGCCTCGGATAATCCATCACTCCCAACTTAGCTGCAGATCTGCACCCTGCAGTCAGGAGTTACTCAGCGCCGGGATCTCCATCCTGCTCCACCTTGGTCGCTCCTCCCCTGTCCATTTGCAATGAGCTGCCTTCCTGGAGCAGGCCCCCCTCCGCCCCCCCATACAGGGAGCCTCGCGCTCCTCATCTCGGCGCTGCTGTGGTCTCTGTGCCAGCCTGCCAGCCCTGCCCTGGGCACAGCTGATCTTCGGTTCCTGTTGCATGCAACGGCAGCTCTTGCCTGCAGGCAGACTGTGCGCATTGCTGGTTGGGCAAGGGAACCGGCTCAGCTAGTGTGTTTTGGGTACACGCTGTCCCCGATTCCCACGCATGCGTGCAAAGCACCTGCCATGAGCCATGCAGGAGCCAGGCCAGGCCTGCAAACACGGCCTCCCACGAGGGCTCTCATCTTGTGCATGGCTTCGTGGAATCGTAGGCATTAGACCCGACCAGGGCCATGAAGCCCTATTGAATTCAAATCCCCTCCATCCCTCCTCTCTACCTTCCTTGTCCTGTGGCTGGTCTGATTTTAAACCCGGCTCCTCCTGCCTCTCCTTTCGCTGTGTCCAGGGCCGGCCCTGAGTGTTTTGTTAACTGGGGCAGAAAATGCTTCCCATGTCCCCCGAACGGCTGAGCCAAAAAAAACCCAAAACCTCCGATTTGGCCTCCTCCCGCGTGCCAGAAATTGGTGCCCAGGGCAGCCATCCTGCTTGCCCCTCTGTCCCCACAGGCCGCCCCTGGAGGTGTCTCTCTTGCTTTGAAGCTGAGGTGAGCATGCAAGAGGCTGAGGGAAACTTCCTATCCCTTTTGCATCCTTGCCTCAAGCAGGACAGGGCTGGGGCTCTATACCGCTGTGAGTTTGGAGGGCGATCCTTGCCACTCAGGGGTCTTCCAGCACATGGGCACCCCTCCCTAGATGCCTTTCCCTGTCACTGCTCAAGGCACTAGGGGCCTGGTCTGCGCTGGTTGGAGGAGGAGGTGAGCCTCTGTCAGGGATGCCCCTCACAGCCTCTGCTTTCTTCCCCCCCAGGGCGATTCGTTACTTGAGCAAGGTGCGGCAGGAGCGCATTGGGATGATTGGCGACACGCTTAGCCAGGAGGGGTTCGACCTGGCACTCTTACAGGAGGTGATGAGGGCTGGGAATTGGAGTGGGGGTGAAGGAGGGAGAGGGCGAGGGCCATGGAAGCAGGGTGGGCTGGGCTGGCTTCTCTTCCGTGACTCAAGTCCCCGCCGTTCTCAGGCTCTCTCCTGCTTCTCCAGGTGTGGAGCGAGAGGGACTATTGTGAGCTGAAACAGAAGCTGACTGCCTGCTACCCCTACTCCCACTACTTCAAAAGGTAAGAGGCACTGCTGGAGTCCCCAGGTGCTGCTTATCGGTGTATCAGAGGGGCCCTGGCAGCAGGTAGTCCTCAGTTTTGCAAACTCTCAAGATCTTATCAAGAGCCTTGCGGTCATTGATGGTTTTTCTGAAGTCCCAGCTCCTCAACCCGTGAGATTCTCTGAGAATCTCGGCTTTAAAAAAAAACGGGGGGGGGGGGGGGGGGGGGGGGGGGGTTTCCATCTCTCGTGGTTGCAGAGAAAAGTCAGAAAACGTAGCCCCTGGTAGCTACGACACCGGGAGATGAAAAGAACCGGAAAGGTATTTTTAAAGATCTCATGGCTGCTAAGCTGAGCTCGTGATTTTTTGAACCCTTGGGATCGGCAGTGCGGCGTCATGCCGAGGGGTGTGAGCTCTGGGCGAAGGAAGCCGTTGGAGTTTGCGTGGGTTCAGGCTGGCTTTATGGAGCTACAGCTCACTATGAGATGTCAGGTGGTGGAGGAACCTGATGGGGTGCAGTGTTAAACAGCTGTCACGTTCCACCCCAGAGACGGCTGCATTTCAGTGACCCTTGAATGCAGTGGTCTGTGAAGCACACTGGGAGGAAAGGATCTCTGGCAATGGGAGACACCCTGGCTTTTGCTCAGCAGAAAGCGTCACCTCTTAATCATAACCAAGTCTGTTGCTGTTATTTACCAGCACTGAACCCTGGCAGCCTGCTCCATGCCGTGTCCCCACCCCAAGGGACCACGGCAGGTGAGCAGCCTTTGCCCCTCTGGCACAGAGCCTTAGGGTGGGGACTGGTGAACGTTCATCTCGCCCCCCCCCCCCGCTCCCCCCCAGGGTAGCCTATCACCCGGGGGCCGGGTATTGGCTGAATGTTGCTATCTCGGGAGATTGTCACGGGCCCTTTGCGGCTCCCCTGAGATCCCAGCAGGGAATAGTGACGCTCTCCAGCTGTCTTTGCACTGCCCCGGGCGGTGACCCTAGGTTCTTGGCGTTCTCTGGGCGGAGCTGGCCCATGGGGTAGCTGTGGCATGGCCATAAATAAGCAGGCACAAAGAGACGGGAGGCAGCAGATAGCTACTCGCTGAGACAGCATCTCTCAGGAACACCCAAGCGGACTTTGTCAGGGAAAAAGGCAATCAGGGTCATCCCCTCTAATGCTAACCCAGCCCTTACGTCTCCTGCCCCGTCAGATACAGCCTGGGGCAGGCTTGATATTAAAGGTCTGCTTGTAAGGGGTTAATCCAGGATTAACTAAGGTGTGAATATATAGCTAGTCAATTGCTATGGAGTGTCCCCTGCCTTCCACACGGACACCCTGATGGGAACAGAGTCCCTTAGACCTTCGCCACCGGGTCTGTGCCTCTTGGTCACAGTGACACATCCCCTCTTGGGTCGAGTGAGAGTGACCCCCTTCCCCATGTCAGACTGGTCGCTTTCTACCCTTCCCAGTTCTTTATTTGGTCACTGCCTTCAAGCCGTTCAAACCAGTCTGTGCAATTTCCCAGGCTGGGGGCGGTGGGGTTTTGAGCCTTTTCCAGATCTGTTTACCTGTCTGGACATTTGCATGAGTGAACCCCCCTTTTCCCCTGGAGACTCTCCCATGCGGAGAGGTATAACATTTAGAGTTGATAGAATAGCCTTAAAGCCGTCCCATGTGTCTGTCCCATCTCCCTCTGCCAGAAGAGGATGCTTAAAGGATACTTAGACTGGCCAGAATTCAATGTTGATTTGTTTATCCTTTCGACCAGTAGTGTTGATATTTATTTTGTCAGTGATGATTGATTTAAAATTTCACAGTGGCAAAGAATTATGATTTTAAGCATTTTTAAAGTGTGTTATCTATTTGAAATCATCTCCTTTGCTGGAACTTTAGGGGAGAGGTCAGACAATAATTTATTTAATGACAATAGAGGCTGAGATTTAACAAGTTAAAGCTTTATAATCATTAAAACACAAATTGTCAACGCCACAGGTCGAAATCTACAAAGTTACTATCCTTAAGTCAAGCTCGACTAAGTTCTCAAGCAGCATTTGTCTGACTCCGCCTGTCTGTAGATTTCACTTATTGCATGTTTCTTTCCATCGGTTTGTGTGTGCGCGGTGAAAGCGACGTTTACTGATAAAAATCTGGCCCTTCCAAGCCTAAGGATACTGGACTAGTGTCCTGGGGAAGTCTATGGGCTTGTGGCCTGGAGGGCATGTCTGGCGTTACCTCCCATTGCGATGTTACAGGGAGTAACTCTTGGTCATTGGAGGGAATCGCGATGGGGCATCACCACAGGCTGGCTGGGGAGAGAGGGGTAGTAGATTGACCCCACACATGCCCCACTGTGTTTGCCTTCATCTCAGCATTTCCTCCTCCACCGCTTAGCGTCATTGTTACCAACCACTAAGCGATTATAGAGTGTGGGGAGAATTTCCCCCTCTTGTGACTGGACTTTAATTCACTATTAATGGGCCAGAGCAAGAGCTAAAGTAAGCAGCCTTCTATAGTCCCATGGTTAAGGTGGTGAGCTGGGCATGTTGAAGGCCCTGGTTCTGTTCCTGCTGGGGGCAGTAAAGGGTTTCGCCCCTCTTGCTAAAATATTAAGTGAGCCACTGACAAAATACGAATCACTCTTTTGTCCCCGCTGGTCCCAACGCTCCCCAGGCCGTGGGAGATTCCTGTTCAAATGCCCCCATCCGTAAGGGGCTTGGAACCAGAATCTCCCACCTCCCAGGGACTGCCCCCCTACCCTCCTCCCGCTGAGGGGCGGGAGCTCCCTGTTCAAATCCTCTCCCTTTCCCAAGAGAACAATGGCCTCCTGGGAGAGAGAGGGGACTTAAACAGGGAGCTCCCGCCTCTCAGCCCGGTCACCTGGGAGGGAAGGAGACCCCCATTCCAGTCCCTTCTTAACAGGCAGCGGGAGGACGTGAACCTGGTTCTCCCACATTCCAAGCGAGCATCGAAACCAGTAGACTACAGAGTGATCCTAGCACTAGCCTTCGTGGAACTTATACTTAATTAAAGTGGAGCTGCTTCAAGAGGGAAAGCTCCCCCTCCAAATCCCCTTTCCCCCTCTGGTGGGCAGAGGACTCGAACCAGGGCCTCTAGCATCCCAAGCCAATACCCTCACCACTGGCCTAGAGAGAGCTTTTCATAGTGGACTCTTCCTGTGGCTCAACTAATATTTAATTCAAGTGGAACCATTTCAAGAGGAAAGACCAACCCCCGCCCCCCACCCAGCACAGGGAGAATCAAACTAGGGCCTCTAACACCCCAGGCCCACACCTTAACCACAGGGCTATAGCACAGCCCCTGAGACTGTCTTTGGCCCTCCAGTTAAAGTGGACCAGCATCAAGCGGAAAGCTCAAGGGAGCACCCCTGGCAAAGCCCTTCTCCTCGGCAGGCAGCCCGGGGATTTGAATGAGCATCACTCCCTCACCGCTGGACTAGCGGGTGATTCTAACCCCTCTGGTGGCCCAACTCCTACTTAGTGGAAGTGGAAAAGGTGCACCAGGCAAGCGGGAGGGAGCCCCCACTCCCAGCCTAGGCCAACAAGCCCATTCTTAATGTCGGTCTCTGCCTATTCACTGAGGAAGGCACGGCCCCACCTAACTCAGGCCTGAAGGGGTCCTGTTGTTGTGCTTGATTTTCTAGGCCTCTCAAAGTGAGGGGGGGCAGTGCTGAGTATTGCCTCCCCTGATTCCCTTTGAGTCGGGGAGCTGAGAGTGAGTAGACTTGGTCCATATTACAGGCAAACAGCGCTATGACCGTAAGGGAGCGGAGACTAGGCATGCAGCCCGGAGAACAGCGGCGGGAGTGTGCTCGGTTCAGACGCCAGACGTCTCCCTGAGAGCCAGGGAGCCGAGGCGGGGTGGGCGCTGTGAAAGCCAGAAGCACTGAGCTCAGGGTGGGGAGGGAAGCATAGACACCAGCAGCGCAGGCCCCTGCCTCAGCCCCAAGACCAGAGTGGGGAACTGAGAACAAACAATTGCAATGCATGCCATAGACGCAGAGCCCTGAGCCTGGGGAGTGGGGTGCCCAAATGGGTGTGTGTGGGAGACATTCTGGAGCTCCCCTTCCTCCACACTCCTGCTGCGAGGGGTGGGAAGAAGAGCTCTAAACTCCTCCTCCACCCACTTCTCCGGGTGCTCAGCTGCTATCTTCAGCCAGCTATTTTTTCCCACGCCACTGATCGCTGAAGTAGTCACACCCACTGAGTGCACAACGGTTTGGCTGCCTAAGACACACGTCCATGCCCAGCTCCATAGCCTCTCTGTGCGTGGGAATGAAGCTCTTCTTTGGGCCAACACCAGCTGCCTGACAAACAGAGCGTTATCTTTGGCACGGAGCTTCCGCATCTAAGTCCAAGCACCCTGTTTACTCTGGGTGTTTGCTTTGCATGAGAAACGTGCAAGAACATCCGTGAATCTGCTTCCTCGTGATCTGCCTCGAGTTCTGGTATTGCAGAATGGTGGCCAGGCACGACCCGCACTGCTCGTTCGATGCCGTGAAACCCACCGGCAAGGTACACTTCCCGTCCAGCTGACAATCTCTGCTCACACTTCACGATCCAGCCCGTGAGGAGAAAATTTGCAAGTTAGATTTAGTCTTTGAATACAGCATCATCGTCACGCAATGCTTTGGTAATGCTGCTAGCACGGTGGGGTTCCAAACTTCTTGCATTTGGACATTGCACCTGGGGGTGCTCTCACCAAATTTGATCGATTCTTCATTTGTGTAATTGTCACCAACGACAGCCATGGACACCGTTCAGCAGCTGACCACGCCTTGAATGCTGCGTGCAGGACTGGTCGCCCCCCTCTCAAAAAAGATACATTTGACGTGGAAAAGATGCAGAAAAGGGCAACAAATATGATTAAAGGTCTGGAACAGCGTCCATATGAGGAGAGATTAACAAGACTGGGAACTGTTCAGCCTGGAAAAGAGACACCTGAGGGGGAATATGAGAGAGGCCTATAAAATCAGGACTGGGGTGGAGAAAAAGTGTTAATTACCCCTTCACAGAACACAAGAACTGGGGTCGCCTGATGAAATTGACAGGCAGCAGGTACCTCGTCACACAATGCACAGCCAACCTGTGATACAAGGTAGCTTAACCATTGACAGATTTTTCTCTAGCCAACAGGGTATGTTGCTCTTTTGGGTGTTTCTCAGAGATCCATCCAAGTTGAAGAGGGAAAGCGGGGCAGGTGCCAGCTCATACTTCATCAGACTCTGGGTATCAGCATCTCTGGACTGGACACTAACTGTCAGCTTGCTGGATATCTGACCATCAATAAGAATTGCTTGTGCTGTCTGCGTCTTCTTTTGTTCGACTGTGATTACCAAATGATTTGCGATTATGCCTGTTTATGGATCAAAGGAGGCCTACCTCCCCCCTTTGTAGGCTCCTGGTTACAAACTGCTTCGTTTCTTGTGTGCCGTTCTCTCTGGTCATGCACAAGCTTTCTGCAGTTTCAAGTGGGGGCCACAGTAGACGTTGCAGCGTTCACAAGTGGCTGGCTGTTGTCTGGGCTTGTTCCAGGGTCATTCTTTCAGTCCCGACTTTTATAATATCTTGGGACAGCAGCCGCCAGGCACTTCCTTGTGGAGATCTACTGCAGCAGGCTGCATTCCACACCTTTGTTTGTTACAGCTGCCTTAAAATGTGTAGTCAGGTAATACTTGGTCAGAGCCTTATCCTTTGTGCAAAGATGCAGATGCTTCCCACAGTCCTTGCTGAGAGATTGCTTGATGGCCATCTCACGCCATACACCACTGAAGGGCCTGGCAGTCCAGGACTCTGCTCTCTATCAATTAGGACAGGATAGATATCTGGCTTCTCTTTCCCCACAAGTCTGTCTTCTGTTACCTTTACACAACCCCATCTTGCATCATTCCCATGACCACACTGGAAGTCAAGTGGAATCATCTCTGCCAACATCTCAAGCTCTGTGGACTTGTTATCATCTCTCTTTGCTGCTACGTCATCCACTAGCAGTTGGGAGAATTACGTTACATAGCTCTCCCAGAGCAGACACGCTGAGGAGTAGGCAGTGTGACTCGGTGGTCGGAGCAGAAGTCTGGCCTAGTGGTCAGGGCAGAACTGGAGGTGTGCTCAGGAGACAAGCCAGTGGTCAGAGCCAGGAGGTAGGGATCAGAGGCATGAGATGAAGCAAGGGCCGGACAAGAAGCTCATCTACCAGGCTTAAATAGGGAGCGGTTGGCCCTTCTGTCCAATCAGAAAGCACAGTCACTTAGTGAGGGTTTATTGGGCCCAGCCAAGCTCATTAGATTGCTAGGTACCCGTGCCCAGAACCAGCTGAGTTCCTGACAGTCTCTGAACGGTTTTTCCCCTTGGATACCATGTGTGTCCACGAGCTGGTGGAGTGACTGGGTGCTCTGCCAGAGCATTCTGTCTCCCCAAGATGTGGCTCGTCTCCTCTTCCGGAAGAACATTGTTCATGGGCTTGCCAGGTGCCATCCATTTCCAGCGATGCGTTGCCTCATTCATAAGCTTGTGGATTCTAACGCCAGGGTTATATGCTGTCCCTCTTAGAGCGTGACTGACACAGCACGCAAGGATGTCTTCAAACCCACTTTCCTGCATCACCCATGAAATTCATTGCACGAAGCATGCCTCCCGTCTCAAGGCGGCCATTGTCAAATTCCCTTTGATTCCTCCATTTAATCAACTGTGCTTTGCAGGAGGTTGCTTCTTCATAAGTCTAGACCTGACCTAGAGAGCAGAACATACCCAGAAAGTATTTCATGAGGGTGTACGCTGAATTAACACCAGTGGCAGGAGCAGCAAGCACTGGACGGCAGCCAATAGTCATAAAATATAAAACAGCCACAGAAACTTTTCTCCAATCAGTCCTTTCTACGAATAGTGACAAATATTTGGATGCGTTACATGGTACATACAGACTTTTGCTTTAACCGCAGGCAAAAAAAGTAGAGGAACATGCATCAAATATATCACCTGGTGCTAAATATTTCCCAGACAATACCATTGTGAGTACAGAGTTGTGTTACCAATTGTACTTAGAAGGTTTCTGCCACTTTTGGTCAACATTAAGACTGTGTTTCTTCAAGTTACGGCCTTTTGGGGGATTTCATGGGGGTTTTGTTCCGACTCGATGCCCAACAACGTTTAAACATTTATGTGAGATAGAAAAACTGCACCACTTCCAGCATCTGTATCACCTTGGTGATGCCCACCAGATACGTGCATCACATGTGATAGCAATGATATGTTTCTAGCCGATAGCTTACCCTAACTCATTAATAAGATCCCTTTTTAAATCTGGTTGGGAGACTGCTGACCCCCAGTCTCCTGCTATATAACCCCAGCCCCACTCCCCTCCCCAAGCCAGGAATAGAGCCCAGGAGTCCTGACACCTAGCCCCTGCTTTAACTACTAGACCCCACTCCTTTCCTCCGGGAGTTTTGCTCAGAAACCCCACCTAGTAGTCCCCAAGGGCAGGGCAGGGTTGAGTGACTGAAGATGGTGACTGTAGTTTCTCTTTTGTAGTGGGGTGATTGGCAGTGGGTTCTGCATGTTCTCCAGATACCCAATCCTGGACACCTTCCTGTACCAGTACTCCCTGAACGGCTACCCCTACATGGTGAGTGCAGGGGGCCAGCTGCCACAGGGTCTGCTTATGTCAAAGTCACAGGCGGGGGGCCCTTTGCAGCGACACTGTGATTGTAACCAGCCTTCTCTCTCTCCTTTCCTGTCCCGGCAGCTCCAGCACGGGGACTGGTTCTGCGGCAAGGCCGTGGGGCTCCTCATCATCAAGATCTGTGGGATTATCTTCCATGTGTACGTGACCCATGTGAGTCTGACTGCGGGGAAGGTGGGGGAGAGGGCCGAGGACCTGACAGAGACTGGGAATCACTGGAAAAGCACAGTGCAGTCTAGCTTGAGATGCCTCAAGCCAAGGGGTCTCTCACTACTTGCCTTGGAAGATCGTTCCACAAACGGAGCTACCTCACCAGCAGGAAAGGATTCCTG
Organism: Chelonia mydas; assembly: GCF_015237465.2. Lineage (NCBI taxonomy): Eukaryota > Metazoa > Chordata > Testudines > Cheloniidae > Chelonia > Chelonia mydas. Next base: position 11,532,327 of record NC_051261.2, on the reverse strand, counting down.
ATCACCCTTTGCTCAATTTCACCCCACTAGCCCCAGCTGAGCCCCCTTAGATGATCAATTCCCCCCCACCCCCGGACAGTCACCCCCCCACACAGCAGCATTGCTGTTCGGACATGGGACAGGAAAGAAGTTTGGATGCTCGGGGCACCCTCTGCCGGCACAGAGCTTGGAAACAAAAGACAGCCAGCGAGGCGCCCTGTTAGTGCCAGGTGTGATGGGAGCCTGTACGAAGCACTAACCGGCAATATCCAGTCATTTTCCAGCAGGGCTGGATTCAGACCTAGAGGTGAAAAGCCATCTCTCGTTCTCCATCCAGCGCCTGTCGCCTTGGCTGAGACGTCTAAAGCCAGACTGCTTGGAGCCTGGGAGCACACCTGGCATTGGTATAGGGCGGACAAGAGCTAGGTTCCCAGTGTCTGTCCCCGAGCGCCTGGACTCACTGCCTGTGTTCTCCCTTCACCCAGCTCCTTGCGGAGTACTGCCGGGACAAGGACGCTTACCTCCCCCATCGAGTGGTGCAGGCCTGGGAGCTGGCTCAATTCATACAGTGAGTAGAGCAGAGACGCCGCGGGCTCATCACCAGTGGGGCCTTGTGTGTACCTCGGCGTCTCATCTAGGGAATGAAGGCGCGTTAGCGGGGGAGCTCGGAACTGCTCCGGACCCAGCCACGCCCCACAGGGGGCGCTGTAGAAAACCCTGGGGGTGCATCAGCTGTGGGAGAAGCCCCCAGCTACTCCAGTCCCTGCCTCTCTCAGCAGGGGGTGCTGTAGGGAGCGTGCCGGGGGGGGGCTAGCTCGCTCGCTCTGGCCCCCCCAAGTTACTCTGTCCCGTCCCCTCAGGCACACCTCGAAGGGAGCGGATGTGGTGCTGCTCGGTGGGGATTTGAACATGCACCCCGGGGACATCGGGATCCGGCTGCTGCGAGGCTGGACAGGGCTGCGGGACTCCTTCGCCGACGCAGATAGGTTCGAGGTAAGCGCTTCCCTGTAGGGCCCGGGCAGGGAGGGAGATGGGCGTGTGTTCAGGACTGGCCTGGCGCACAGACAGTAAATGCCTGCAGCAGGTGAACCCAGAAGCTGGGCTTCCCCTCCCACCTGCTGACCCTCCTTTGCACCCCAGCTCCCGCCCCGGCCTGCTGTCCCCCAGCGCCTCAACCTCCCCTCCCAGCCACCAGCCGGGCTGCCGTCCCTGTGAGAGTCCACAGCCCCTGCCCTTCAGCAGGACGCTGGCTCTCCTTCCGGCCCCCTCCGGGAGAAGGGCAGGGTCTGGTCTGTCCGGAGGGACACCAACTGACCTCGTGTTTGGCTCCCAGGGCTGCGAGGACGGCTACACCCTGGTCCCAGCCAACTGCTTCACGGTCAATAAGGAGCTGCAGCCCTTCCCGCTGGGAATCCGCATCGACTACATTCTCTACAAGGTACGTGCAGCACAGCGGGGCGGCGAGGGGAGGCGACCCGCCCGAACCACAGGCCGCGTCTGGGACAGAGCTGGGAACCGGGCCCCGGGCTGCGTCCTGGTGCCGGGCACTGCCTCCCGCCTGCTACCACTGCGAGTCGGAGGGGAGAGGCGGAAGAGGCCTGTCTGGGTCTGGTCTCGTCCCACCACCGAGCTCTTACGTGCAGTGCTTTTCACCCGTAGACCTCAGCGCGCTTTTACCAATGAGGTCGATAGCATTAGCCCCATTTTACAGGGGGGAAACTGAGGCATGGGGCGGCGATTTGCCTGAGGTCACTGAGCAGGCCAGGGGCAGAGCTGGGAGTAGACCTCTGAGGCCTTGTCCACTAGGCAACACTGCCTCCCATATTATATAGTAGATCTTGCTGGTTTTGAAGTCCCTTAGCCAAAATCCATAGCCCTTGTACTGTGTGGGTCTTCCTGCTTTTCAGATCTGAGCAGGTGGGCACAGTGGACTGATCACAGGCCTGGGACACAGGAAGGCCTTAGTTATAATCCCAGCTCCTGCCACTTGCTTGCTGTATGGCCTTGAGCGATGTCGCTGCCCTGGTCTGTCTGTAACTTGAGGCCGGAGCTCGGCTCTGTCAGCCCTCTGGACCGTGGGGCAGTGTTGCCAGGAAAAACTCCCCGTCTCGAGAGGTTTCTGTGTGGTTAGAGCAGGGCACTTGGCCTCCCGGGTCCCACTGCAGCATCTGGGCCACAGAGCAGCAGACTTCACTTCCATCATGTGGGCCACGTCCCATGGCAGGCCGGGGAGGGGCCGTGGGGAGAACGGCCCCAGGGCCTGCGTAGCGCTGTGCCCCATCGCCATCCCTTCCCGTAGGGACTGTCTCGCTTTGTGGTGAAGTGTGACAGCCTCGTGACCACCACGGGCACCGCCCCCGGCAAGAGCATTCCCTACTCGGACCACGAAGCCGTCATCGCTACGCTGAGCGTGCAGCGACGAGAGGAGGCCAAGGGCTCGAGTGGCAGCGCAGTCGGTAAGTGCCTTGGCTGCTCAGAGCTCGGCAACGGGGGCGCAGCTGGCCCAGGGAGGGCAGCTTGTCGGGCAGCACAGACGGCAGCCCGGGGCCTGGAGCGCTGGGATCTTGAGAGCCCCGCCTGCCAAGGCATTAGCTGGGCCTCCGACCGCAGCCACTTTGGGGCTCCTTCTTCCAGGCTCTGCAGGAACGAGGCCACGGTCACAAGTGGACCGTGCAGGCCATTTGAAAGCCCCGAGAGAGCCATCAAGGGAATGGCTGGGTTTGATCCCACAGCCCAATCGTTTCCGTCCAGCCGGCGCTAGGGATCTCACCCCGCGTGGCGAGAAAAAGACCCAGGGTGCACAGAGCCCAGCAGCGAAGCAAAGCACCATGGGATACCTGCCCAGAATTAATCCCCCCGCCCCGCATAGACAAGGCCTTAGTTGTCCCACTGATTGCCTTATCAGCATGGTGCGTCTCTCCAGCGGGTAAGATGCCTTGAGCCCCTAGAGAGGCTGGGGCTGTGTCCGAGGTGGCCTGGCTGGCTGGGAGGAGCCGTCCCAAGCTGCGGCTAAGCCCCTGTTTTCTCTTGCAGGGCCGGAGCTGGTGGACGTGGTGAACGAGGCCCGGGCAGAGGTGCGGGTGCGGCTGCACGCGGCCGAGCGCCAGCGCTACTCCAACGGCCGCATGGCCAGCCTGGCCCTGCTCCTGCTGCTCCTGCAGGCGGCCATGGGCCTGAGCTCCCTGGCGGGCTGGGACTCCCCGCAGCCCTTCCCCAAGTTCTCCTCCTCCCTGCTGAGTTTGCTGGCCACGGTGGTGCTGCTGCTCTGGATGGGGCTGTATGTCTTCCACACCATCGAGGTGAGGGTGCTGCAGGGGACGGAGGAGCAGATGAGGCTGGCGCTCCAGGTGCTGCAGGACAAGCTCAGCTCCATGTAGGACAGCAGCCGGGGGGTAAGGGGATCAAGAGGCTTCGGGGTGCTCAGTGGATGGCGCTCGAGAGCAGGGGGCGGGCAGGCGGTTTCCTTGGCCCTGGATTGCTCCACAGATTGCTTTTCATGGTTAACTTGATTTTTAAACAAGAGGCATTTCGTATCTTACCAATTACAGCAGGTTTTCTATAGAGTTAAATAAACTTTCTGAACAGATTATTGTATTCAAGAGACGGAGTGCTTTTAACACAGCTAACAGGAGGTGGGGGGTTAGTCACGGGAGATCTCTCGAAGGGGCATTTTCATAGGAAAGAGCAGAGACTGCTCTTCCCCTCGACACACATGGGGATAGGACAGGACGGTTGATAATACAGTTAGGATTGTCTGGCTGTGACTGAGGGTACGTGTCTACACTGCCTTTACTGGTTGCGACTGTAGCGTGTGTAGACGTACCTGAGCTAGCTTTCATCCAGCTAGTTCAGATACCAGGGCAGTGAAACCCGAGTCAGGTCTGGGCCGGTGCGGACTGCCTGTGCCACTCCAGATTCCCCGCTCCAGTACCCAAGCTGGGTCAGTTCCAGCTCGCTTGCGTATGTCTGCAGTGTAGACAGACCCGTAGTGCGGCTCCGTAACTTCTGGACCGGGGAGACCGAGCCAGGACAGCAAATGCTCCGCACTGAGGCCAGCCTGTTTCTACAGCAGCCCTTTAGAGTAAACGCCTCCATGGCGATCTTAAAAGAGCATCTACGCCGGGCCGGGGCAGGGTTGGCCGGAGATTCCCGACGGTTACAGCTCTGCCTTTACCGCTCCGTGAAGCTTCATTGCAAAGAGGGAACCACCTGTGAGCAATTCCCTAGTCAGGAATAAGAGAGGCACATGGTGTAGCTTTGTCTGCAAAGCCTTAAGGAGTTGGAGTTACAACGCTTGTCCCCCCATCTCTCAGGGTGCGTAGATATACTGGCGTTAGCTTTGATCTAGCTAGCTCCAACCCCAGGAGCACCACGGGCTATCCGACCCCGCCCAGGGTATGCACTGGAGTGGCTAGCCCGTGGAGCTAGCTAGATCAGAGCTAACCCTGTGTGTGACGCACCCGCTGACAAAACCCAGCCGTTCTCCCCCTACCCTTCAATTCCTGCTCCTTAGTCTTTTTCGCTGGCTGTGGCTGGATCCTGTTAGCCTCCCGGAGATCACACTGAGCATTAGTAAGTCCCGCCAGTTTCCATGGACACTGAAGACATCTGCTGACAGAGGGGAGGAACAAGGTGGGTGAGGTAAAATGTTTTATTGGACCAACTTCTGCGAGGGAGTGACAAGTTTGAGCTTACCCAGAGCTCACCCACCTTGTCTCTCTAGTACCCTGGGACCGACATGGCCACAACAACACTGCATATAACAGAGAGGAGGAGAAGTTACAGGAATCTGTAAGGAGGGGGACCAGCAGGAGGCGCTGTGCCCCGTGAAAGTAGCTGTTGGCCAGATACTGCAGCCTGTAGCCGTTTGATCGGTTCTCTGGCCCTGGATAGGCCCCCTTGTCTGGGCTGCAGAAGGAAACATTTTGGGGAACACCAAAAGCATTTCTAACAGGACTGATCTGAAAGGAATCCAGCAACTCCCTGAGGACTGGGCTTAAAAGGAACCTGAGAACTCATGCTCTGAATAACTTAATCGTGCCGATAAAGCATTAAAGCCAAGGCTGTGTCTTCACTGGGGGAAAAGGGACTAGTTAACTTGGCTTAAACATCCACGCTGCAAGGCAGCTGGAGTAAACCCTGACGGGGAGTCTCGTGTATCCATCAGCTACGGGGTTAAAACACTAGGCGCTCTACCCCCACCTGGCAAGACGGGGTTAACAGGACAGCTGCCTTGTGCATTTCTAACATGTTACAAGCCCGGTGTGGTGTCAGCCTTGTTCCCTACTGAAGATGAAGCCCAAGGCAAACACTGCCACGCAACCAAATCTGCTCCCCTTTGGTCTGGGGAGCAGCGCTCCAGCACTGAAACGAGAGAGGAACCTGCTAAGCCTGCCTGTTGGGTTAGGGGCCCAGCCCCATCAACAGAAGCCCCCGTTCCAAGAACTGGGCTTGTCCTTGCATTCTGCCAGAGCAGGCGGAAGAGGGGCCTGGGGCTCCAGGCAGCAGATTCACCCCCTTCAGTGAGGCTTTGGCCGTAGCTTCAGTGTCAGGGGCATGCTGCCTCCGTACATGCCCCCTTACCTCTCCCAGGGTGACCTGACCCTGCCAGCAGCTCTCACGCTGCTGGGGAGAGGCCCGCACAGTCTCTTGGGCCGTCGTGTCCTGGCAGAACGAGGAGCCAGGCTGACGTGGGGAAGCTGTCCATGCGGGGTCCGTGGCAGGGATCGGGCCGGCGGCTCATCAGGCTGACCCTGGGAAAGCCTCGCTCAGCTCGCTAAGGCGCTTCTCGTCCAGCACGTGGATCAGGGCGTTTCGCTGGTTCACCACCTCCAGCAGCTGGGCCAGGATCTCCTTCTCCGCCAGCCTGTCCTGGGGCATCTTCAGCGTCTCTGCAGGAACAGAGCAGGGAGTGAGTGCCTCGCACACCCTGCTAGCGGCCTGAGACCTCGGTTCTCCCGCCCCGGGGCGCTGTGCCGGTGCAAGCCAAGGCCGCGTGGCAGGGAAATCTGTCCCTCTACACAGACTCCCCCATTCGCATAAATGCCTCCTTCCCTGCAGCGATACCGGAGCAGAGGGGGGCAGGACACATATTCAGGCTGAATGGGATGCAACTGCCCTGCTCATCCGCACTGCTCCAGAAAAGTGAATCGACTTGGCGCTTAGGAGCCTCCTGCTTCCCAGCGGGGGCAAGGGAGGCAGCAATCAGAGACAGGCCGCTAGGAGCCCTCCGGTTGGAGGATGCCCAGAATCACATCCAGTCGTGCCGATCGCTTGTGCCACCGTCCCATTTCCACTGGCGAGGCAGGAAGGAGCCGTGCTGCCGCGTGCCTCCGTTCCCCCAGGCGCCTGCGCGTGTGACCAGACCGCCCGGAAAAGGAAGGCGCAAGGCCATGCTCCCTCTCACCTTCCATGTTCATGTACCGCCGCAGTTCCTGGTCCAGCTGGCACTGCTTCTCCTCCAGCTTCAGCCCTTGCACCCTGCAGGGGGAGAAAATAAGAGCTGTGTCAGACCCCAGGGCCAGGACTGCAGCAGCCCGTGGGCCTTTAGTGTAGGGCAGATCTCCACTCCCCAGAGCAAGAGACTGAAGGAAGTCCTCTGCCCCGGGTCTCTCTCTCTCAGAGGCGGCAGGTGCATTTACGGAGGCTGGTAACGCTCCCGGCTGGGTGGGTGGATTGGCAGGACGTTGGGGTGGCTGGAACTGGGCAATACCCTAAGCACGTTTGGCACAATGTACGTGTAACAACTTTGTGCACAAAAGGGTCAGAGTTCTACTGGGAGCTCAGGTCACCCTCCGCTGGCTGGGGAGAGGCAAGTGAGCGGGAGGCCAGCTGCACGCTGGAAAATAGAAACCGCCATTTTAGGCCACTGCGATGGGTTGCTGGGATTTTAAGGTTCAGTCTTGAATCTGGCCAGAGCTAGATACCGTCCCCCAGCAAGGAAGAGCCCTGGCCTTTCTAACGGACAGAGCTCCTCTCACTTCCTCCGTTGGGGCGTCAGACCATGCCACTGGTCAGGGACAGGCACATTGCAGGGTACTCAATTTTAGTGGAAGAGGAAGGGTTTCTCTGCAGTTCTGTTTAAAAGGGCAGCTGCTGGGACTGTTAGAGACAGTCCTGGCTGGGGCAGAGCACAGGTGGGGCTATTGAAGGAGCACTGAATTGCACTGATCCGATGAATCCCACTGTACCACCCCCAGACACGCACAACCGCGTCTTACTCAATCATGAGGTCCGACTCCTCGGAAACCAGACTGTTCTTCTTCTGCACCAGAGAGAGTAACTGGTTCATCCACTTGGTCCTCAGCTCAGACTGGGTCCCTGGGGGGGCGGGAAGAGGGGAGACCGCATGGGTAGGACAGAGCGGCGCCCCAGAGACAAACCGGATGTCACTGATCCGGAGACAAGGGCTGGTGAATGGGGGTTTGGGTGATGATACCGGTACCCGTGGGACACTGAGACAGGGCATCCTAGTGGTGCCTGTCTGCAGGCACTGGTACATTGGGATCCCTCCTACCTCCTTCGCCCCGCAGTGATCTCTCCAGCTTTATCCCCTTCTCCTCCAGCTTCCGGAACGTCACTTCAATCTCCTCCAGACGCCTCTGGATGGACTGGAATGCACCGGGAAAAGGTCACTTGGATACTTTGTCTTCCTTTCCTATCAACTGTAACCTCTGGGGAAGCGTCAAATTATGACCTCTCCAGCTGCTGGTCAGGGGGAACAGATGCCAAGGGCCAATTCTCAGCAGCCAGGAACTGCCCCAGGAATTAATAATAATGTCGTCCTTGTACAGCACCTTTAATCAATGCACTGTCATCGTGTAAAGCTCAGCACCCCTGCGAGGGAGGCATTAACTTTCCCCATCTGTAAACTGCAGCTAGCCAAGGCACAGAGCTCGGGGATTTGGCCAAGATCACAGTAAGTCAGCCACAGAGCTGGGAACGGAGCCCAGAAGCCCTGTCGTAGAATCATAGAAATGCAAGGCTGGAAGGGACCGCGAGAGGGCATTGAGTCCAGCCCCCTGCACTGAGGTGGGGCCAAGTAAACTTAATCCTGACAGGAGTTTGACCAACCTGTTCTTAAAAAGCTCCAGTGACGGGGATTCCACAACCCCCCTTGGACGCCTGTCCCTTGTGATTAGAGAGTTTTCCTAATAGCCAACCTAACTCTCCCTTGTTGCAGATGATGACCACTGCCGTTCGTCCGCCCGTCAGTGGTCACGGAGAACAAGTGATCACTGTCCTCTTCCTAACAGCCCTTCACATATCTGAAGGCTGTTATCAGATTCCCCTGCAGGACTAAACATGCCAGTATTTGTTTTTTAACCTTCCCTCACAAGTCAGGTTTTTTTAAGCCTGTTAGCATTTTTGTTGCCCTCCTCTGGGCTCTCTCCAATTTGTCCCCATCTTTCCTAAAGTGCGGCGCCCCGAATAGGACCCAGGTCTCCTGCTGAGTAAAGCGGGACAGTTACCTCCCATGTCTTACTACGGCACTCACGTTAACACTCCTCAGCCGTTTTCACAGCTGCACCCCAGTGACGACTCTCAATTTGTGATCTACTATCACCCCCAGAGCCTTTTCAGCAGGACTGCCCCCTAGCCGGCTATTCCCCACTGTCTAGCTGTGCATTTGATTTTTCCTTCCCAAGTGAAGTACTTCGCACTTGTCTTGAGTGTATTGCATCTTGTTGATTTCAGACCATTTCTCCAATTTGTCAAGGTCATTTTGAATTCTAATCCTGGCCTCTAAAGTGCCTGCAATCCTCCCCAGCGTGGTGTCATCTGCAAATTTTATAAGCATCCTCTCCAGTCTATTCTCCAAATCAATGCCCAAGATAGTGAGTGAATAATGGGGGGGCTGGGGGGAGGAATGTTAGCAAGAAACTTCAGGAGTTAACACAACATGTTAAATGGATGATGCACAATTGCATACACTATCAGTGGGGATGGTGAGGGGTTCGTCTTCCACTGAAACATCCAATGTTACTCATCGGGACTAGATCAATGGACCATTGGTCTGTTCTCATGCAGCCATTTCTAGGTTCCTAGCTCTAGCCACTGGTGTGGACAGGAACAGAAGACCAGACTGAGAAAATCCCTGACAGTATGGAGGGCTGGTATTGAGGAAGCTCTGAACTGGCCTATTGAGAGCTGTCCTAGCCCAGTGTCTGCAGTGACTCTTGGAGATTCTCCCACCCCCGTCATTCCTTACTAGGACAGGCAGTGGGTAGAGGGCCCCTCTCCCCCCCAGCTCCAGGGCATGGGCATTACCTGGGCTTTGCAGAACCTCTTCATCTCTGCCTCTTTGGCGCGGCGGGTCAGCGTTCTGTTCCAGGTGAAATATTTTTCCTTTTCGCCCAAACTTAGGAGACTCTGGAAGCACAGCACAAGAGCCAGGGTCAGAAGGGGGCACATGTCCCATGGGGCTCAACAGAGCAGCCACAAAGCCCTGAGAGACTTGGGCTGGCCTTGGCCTGGCGCTGATTGAATGACCCACGATTATTCTTTATTGTTCTTAAAGCAGCACCCACCAGCCAGCCCTTTACTAACAAGCAAGAGGCAGCGTTCTGCCCCAGGGAGCCTACAATCTAGTTAGACCAGGTGAAGTTTAGGGCAGAAGGAAAAGTGATCAAGGGGGGAGGGCGAGACAGAGTTTGGGACCCACTTACTGCAAGTTAAACCTTGTAGTGTAGACAGGGCCCCTGGGCGAGTCCTCTTAGCCCCACAGTCACACCCACGTAGCCACATTAGTATTAGTCTGTTACATGAACACCTCTATGGACTTCAGACTCATCACACTCACGTTCTCTGTTAAGTACCCAAGGTCTTGGCTCTCCTCCTCTTCCTCCTCCTCTTCGCCATCACTGTCAGTCTCCTCTATGTCTGGCCAGAGAAGAGCAGTTGATTTAGGACTAGCCCTGGGCAGGTCCCCTGGCAATCAGTGGTACAACTCGCCTTCCCAGCTGTAAATGGCTGGTGGACCCAAGATACCCCGAACACCAGGGCTCAGAGCGGGGAACTGGCTGGCAATGGGAACAGCACATTCAGTCTCATTTGGCCAGGCTTCTCCATGGCTCATTCAGGGCCCGGGTCTGCCGGCTGGGGAGCCAGTTGGAACCAAGCGTGATGGTGGGTTTTGTGAGCTGGGTGCCTGTCCATGAGGAACTGGGTTGTGACCCACCCCCCTCGTCTCACACAGCACCTCAGACAGTAGCAGCAGGGGAAGGAGCCTTCACAGGCCACTCTGGACCCACTCAAATTCCTGGGCCTCAATTCCAGCCTTGTGCAGTATTGTTGCAGGCAAAGGGAGATCAGCCACCACCACGGCAGCTTTCTGCCCTGTAACTCCTGGGGGCACCCACGGGTGCTCTGGGGAAGAGGGAGAAAGCATCTAGACACAGGGTGCTGGGGGAGAGGCGGGAGGGGAGTTCACAGCCTGGCTAGGTAACTAAGCACTCAGCTGCACCAGAGACTCAGAGGTGGCAATTACCTTCGGCCTCCTCGCTGAATCCGGGCTCAGCCCAGCAGACCTGCCCTCTCTCCGGAGCACCCTGGTCCTTCGCCGGGACGGCGCTTCGCAACGGCTCTGAGCCTGCCCGGTGCGTCCTAGGACCCTCCTGGCTCTCTGTCTCGGAGTCCAGGCTGAGCGTGGACAGCTTGAGCTTTTCCAAGAGTGACAGCTGAATTTTCTTCCTCTTCCTGGTGTCTTCCCCCTCCTCCTCGGCCTGCCTGAAGCCGGGGGCTGCGGGCCCCTTTTCTGGAGGCCCTGGGGTGGGTTGCCACGGTGCTGCGCCCAAGCTCCATTCCTCCCGCTGAGACCAGCCGTTGACCCCATCTCCTCGGCCAGCCCCAGGGTCCTGAGGCTGGGTCCTGCCTGCCGTACGGGAGGAGACGGGCCTTCCCACATCCTCCGCCAGCACAGTGCGGGGCAGAGCGGCAGGTTGCTGCATGTCTGCCGTGCCAGTGCCTCTGTCCTCTCTGGCTGGGACGCCGCCCTCCCCGGCTCCTCCAGCTCCCTCCCACGGCTCTGAAGGCTGATCCTCTGCCAGCTGTTTCGGGAAGGCGGACGGGCTCCCAGGAGGGCCCTGCCCATCAGAATCCACTCTCAGCTTCGCCGCCTCAGTGGCCAAGCCCAGGCTGCTGGTGTCGGAGGGAGAGCAGAATCGGGCGCCCTGGGAGGGATCCTAGCAGGGGCCAAACGCCGAGGGTTAGAAGTGCGGCTGGGAAGCCGCCACGGGGAACTGCATTTGCTAGCTGGTTACCAGATCAGCTCAGAGCCCGTTTACTGCTTTGCTACTGGACAGGGCTAAATCTGCAGGGATGGGCCCAGCCGGCCAGTGCTGGACACATCCCCAATGGTGCAGCTGCGGCAGGGGTCCCACTTACCTCATGCGGTGCGGCCTGGGACCCGCTGTCCGGCACGTCCATGCTACGGGGGCTGGAATAGTGCAGCATGCAGTAGAAGCGTCCTGGGGAGGGAAACCAGGCAGCGTCATAGAAGGACTCGTGGGGATGCTGCCAACTCGCACTCAGCCCCACGCTCTCATCGCTATGGATCAGATTCCTCTGCTACCCTCCCTTGCCTTTACCACAGGTTTACCACCTTTACCACCACTGATTTCAACGGGCCGACTTAGTGGGCAGAGACCACCGCCTTCCACAATGGCCAGCAGCATCTCTTTGTTACCTTGTCCTCCCCCATCTGATGTCCCTTGTCTTATACTGAGCCCCTACCCCAAGGAGCTTACAGTCTCTCTGCTCTGTGTTTGTACAGCGCCTAGCGCAATGGGGCATGACTGGGCTCCTGAGCACTAAGGCCATGCAAATAATAAATAATCAAAGCTGAGGGGTAAGGGTAGGGTAGGGTCCGGATCTAGGGTTGCAGTAACGACCACCACCTGGAGGGGATCAGAATAAAAGAATTAAGAGAAATGGAACAACCTCCTGCCTGTATTAGATTAACAGCGGAACCCGAGGGGAGGTGGCAAAAATGGGTTGAAATGGATTAAATATATAAATATTATAAGTCATACGACTTTTCTAATCAGGATTCGTCTGCTTACTGCAGCTCCCCTCCTACACTGCGTCAGCTCTGCTGTGTTCCTCTCTCTTTGTTACTGTCTCAATCCTTAGGGAAGAAAACAATGTGTCTGTTCAGGGATTCTGGTTATCCCAAGAGTAACTACATTAAACACACAAAAGCAGCTTTTATAAACCCTACAGCCAGTGGAAATGTTCCCATGTGGCTGGTTTTTAAACTATTGTCTACTGAAAACAGTTGTTTTTAAGCAAACATCCCCCTGCCATTGTTTGACAGGCAAATGTCTCCCAGGGCTAAAAACCTGGGCAGGAAACTGACGAAAGGTTTGTCTAGGCTGCCAAAAAAAAAGCATATTCATAACTCATGTTGGCTAACTCAGGTTAAAATTGGAGTGTGGACCCAGCATCTCAGGTTAGCTGCTTGAGTCCAACCCCAGGCGGCCCGATGGGCTTTACCCTGAGCTGCTAACCCAAGTGAGCAGCCCAGTTGCTGCATCTTCACCGCTGCTTTAGCCCAAATTAAAGAACACAACTTTTGTGCAATACAGACATACCCTCAAACAAAAAGGAAACTGACATTGGCTGATTCTCATCGCCAGGCTGCAAGAAATGCAAAGATTTGGGAAGCAAACAGCAGGAATAGTGACAGGTAGACTGGATTTTACAGCTCTCTTCCTCTTTAAAAGCCGCAAGTTCTCAGTAAGGTAGGTGAAGATAGTGGTTAATCACATGATTTTAAGTGGACGCTTTAAAGCAGGCTGTAAACTTAACAGAACTGGGAGGCGGAAGGCCTGCATTTCTTACTGCCCCAGTCTTTAACTCAGACCTTCCTCCCCACAGCTGGTCTCTGCCAGTCACATGTGTTTTTGCACCGATGTTGCATTAGGGCAAGTGCCATACAGAATATCCTACATGGAATTGCTGGTGCTCTGCCATGATGAATAGTTTAGTGAGTTAATAAAACTCAGCGAATATGAGACCAAGTCCCTGGAATTTTAAAGTAGGCAGCGGGTGGGAAATCCCGATGAAGACACTGGCACAACCCCTTGCGCAGAGCAGACAGGGCCTTGGTGACATGGTTCTCACGTACTCAGCCGGATGGAGCCACCTTTCCGTTGGGATAGTTGGACTCAGCTGACTCAAGACTGGCAGGGCTTGTTACGAGGCAGCTCTGGGAGCTGCCTGGCTGGATCACGAAGCCCAGACTGCCCCAGGCCTGTCGTTTCTCAGGGCTTGTCTCTGTACCCAGCCCCATTCCTGGGACCCACCATCATCCTCGTCGAAGGCGAAGTCCCCCAGGCGCAGCGTGGTTCCACACTGATGACACTGGAAGCAGCCTCGGTGGAAGAAGTGCCCCTCGGCGCTGACCCGCTCCAGGATGTACACCCGCTTGCCGCAGAAGTAACAGGCGTCGCTGCTCTCCGTGGGGGAGGTGAGCGAGCTCTGCGGAGGAAGCCAGACAGCCTTGGGGCCAGGCCAGCAGCTGCCCTGAGCTACTCACTCGTAACCCTGATGGGCCCACCCGAGTGCCAGCTGCCTGTGAGGCCCGAACTGTGCTGGGCTCCCTGTTTGTGAGCTTGGACTCGGGCTCCACCCCCGGCTTGCCACAGCCCTGAGGGGGGATAGCAGAACCCGGCATAGGAACACAGGCAGGGGGATGGAAATGGCTAGTCACTGGTGGAGAGGAGCTTAGAGGGGTCCCTCCCTGCGAGCATGGCTTTGCACAGCCCCATCCCCCCAACCCTACCTAGTACAGTCCCCCCGGGGCCTGGCAGTACGGGTCCATCTGCACTGGGTCGGGAGGTGTAAATTCCAGCTAGAGGAGACGTACTCGGGCTAGTGCTATTACTAGAACATAGCCCCGCTGGGCCAACAGGCTCCCCTGCCAGGTACATTCTCCCTTGAGCCTCTAGGCACATCGTCAGGTGGCCAGCCCCTCCTGCTGCATAGACATCTGTACTCCGTTTTTAGCACGCTAGCTCAACCACAGCTGGAGCGGGTACGTCTCCTCGAGCTGGAATTCACATCTTCCGCGTAGACGTCCCCTCACCCACTGCAATGCTAGTCACTCGGCTCCGCTCCTCTAAATACTCCAGCCACCACCAGTCTGGCCCAGATTCAAACCAGCGGCGCAGGGAGATGGCTCCTTGCCTCAGGACCCACCCTTGGAGCTCTTTAAACTGAGCTGGGATTTCCCTCACAAGCCCCCCGCCCCCGTCACAGCAAACGCAGGCAATGCCTGGCAACCCGCCAGGCCACCCCGGCTGGCCTGACAGACGGTTCCTGGGAAGTGGAGACTAACCTGCAGCCTGCCCAGCGTGGAATCGGAAGCGCTGGTCTCGGTGGGTTGAGGCTGCTCCTGGCGGTTAGTCCCCCGGCCAAGGTCAGCGATGGACAAGTCGCCTCCCACCCCTGATTCCAGCTATACAGCAACCCAACGGGGGAAAGCGAAACACATGACTACAGCCAGCGAGCGGGCCAGCAGCCTCTGCAGTGACTATTACAGCAGCCCACTCCCTTACATGCATGTCCTTGGGCCAGAAGGGGCTTGTGGCCTGCACATGCGTGTGTACGATCTGTCGGCCATGATCTGATCTGTCCAGACATTGCACACGTGTTCCTTGCACAGCCACGGGCCTCAGAGCATCACACTCACCCACACGCTGAAGCAGATGCCCACATGCCCTTCTGGAACTGGGGCAATGGCTCCGGAGAAGGCGAGGAGATTAATGGACACAGATTTCAGTGCCTAGATGTCAGATCATGGGCTGGTGCCTGGACATCACCCCCTCCACACGCTCCATAATAAAACTCCCTCCAGCGCCGGTTCCCACCGCTCAAGGCAGCCAGAGAGGCCACAGCTGAGCAACACAAAGCGCTCCCTTCCCTGGGACGCAACCTGCTGCCCTCACAGCGTGACAAGCCCCGGGGCCCAGGTCTTTCATACGACATCCCCTGTGTCCTAGCTCCTAAACCGGCCACATATGCTGACAAGAGCAGGGAAACTCACCCCTGCTTCTCTCCTCGTCCTCTTGGTCTCGGCGTCCTGCTGGGCGCTGTCCTGAAATCACAGACGGGGCTCCCTGAGTGAGACGCTGCGGCAGGAGGACGCTCTGGGCCTATGGTAGCGCCGTGTACGTTCCTCTGCTCCCCTCGCATCAGTAGGGCCCCCCAGCCCACCCGGGGCAGCTCAGGGAGGGAACAGTGCCAGCTCACCAGAGCCAGCTGCAGGCATTTGTGTTAGCAGGGAGTGGGTTGGCTCAGGATGCCGGACACCTCGTCCAGGACCTCGTGAGCACCTGGGCCGTAGACGGGGACGGCGCCCGCTGTGCAGCGGGAGACACTCGGAGCATTTACCTGGTTGCGCTTGCGAGACAGACTCAGACTCTTCTGGAGCTTGCTGAGGAACAGGACGGCTCCCCGGGTGCTGGGAGGAGCTCGCAGCTTCCCCACTTTCTCCTCTGGTTCTGCAAGGGAGAGAAAACAGGCTCGTGGCTGGGTCCGGGCCCAGCCTGGCAGCTAGCACACGGGCCGGCCACGTTCCTCGGCAGGATGCCACGGAAAGGGAGCATGTGCCATCTCAGCCGCAATCCCTCCAGCCAGCGGAGGAGGGGGGCAATCTTCAGGCCTCCCTAGGGCTGTGAATTGCAGCGTGTAGATGCGGGAGCTGGGCGTGCTGTGTTTGACAGCTGGGCTCCCTGCCAGCACAAGAGAGGCCAGGGTTCACGTCCAGCTCTCGCTCCAGAGGATGGCAGGTGCGCTGGAAGTAACAGCCTGCCCGGGGAGCTAATTCTGTAGGGTTCTGGGACCTGCCTGGTTGCCTCGCAGCCCGCTCCAGCCACGAGAGAGACTTGCACCTCACAGGCCCTGGACTAGGTTCCCAGAGCAAGGCAGAAGAACCCCTCCCTCCAGTCCCCCAAAACAGGATGATTCCACCAATGGCATCTCCTCTGTCTGCATGGGGCGGGGTGCACAGCCTGCCCCACAGGTCACATAAGCCCCCAGGGTTGGGGGAAACTCAAATTGAGATGGGGAAAACTAACTCCATGATCCCCACTGTCCATTTCAAACCAGAGAGTCCCCTGCAAAGGGAATTGCTCAGCAGCCAACTCCAGAGTCCAGCCCAGCGTCCCCCAGTCCTTCCCACCCTGACTATCCTGACCATGGCTGGGGGAGAGCAGATGCAGGGCTGGGAGCGGATACCCCCAGAGATCCAGCCCTGGAGCCCCTGAGGATCCTCACTTGCAGAAGACTTGAAGGCTTCATAGAACTGGCTCAGGTAGGTGATGAGTCCGAGCTGGTTGGGCTCGGCCACGGAGGCCATTTCAGTGCTGGAGAGGACGGGCTGGATGCCTAGCTCCTGCTCGGCGATGTCCAAGGCCATCTGGTTGTTCTTGATGGGACTGTGCTGGTCGAGGGAGTTGAAATCTCTAGGGACAGAAACGGGGTGTCAGGCTGAGGGGGAGGGAAAGCCGGCGATGTCTGCTCAGGAGCTAGGGCGGCCGGGGGCGAACCCGGTTTAGATTTCCCCCTCCTCGTCCAGTGAAGGAACAAACTAAGCACACGAGAGTCAGGCAGCTGCACGCCTGCCTCATGCCCCCCACGCTGACCGCGCATGGAAGCAGCCTCGGTGGAAGAAGCACCCCTCGGCCCTGGGCAGGGCGGGGATCATCCACTGGGCCAAATACAGCAACATTCAGCAAGGGCGGGGGGCCAAAGGTCAGGTTGTGGCGGGAACTAGAGCTTTGGGGGTGCAGGGCGGGGTAGTAGGAGGCACCATCCAGCCGCCACGAAACACACATCATCCCCCCGGCAAACCGGCACCTAGGAATTCCCAGCAGCAGCCACCGCAGGGACACACACGCTCCCAGCCCGGGGCCAAGTGTTGTGTGGCAGCCCAGCCGGGGTCGTCCTCCCATCCCCAAGCCACGGGGACAGGGTGGAGCCTTACAGGAGGTTGGGCCGGAAGCGGTGGATGAGGGCGCACAGGGCCAGGCCGCTTTTCCAGGAGTGCGTGAAGTCCGTCACCGTGACGCCGCGGTAACCCGCCGTGTGGGTCTGGCACCAGCTCAGGAGCTCCTCGTAGGCCCTGCCGACGTCTGGAGGAGAGAGAGGATAAGGCACGGGGCTGGGACTGGGGGGGGGCACAGCTGTAAAAGGGAGCAGCCAGGGGATCGGAGCTGGGAAACCTACAATCACCTCCATCAAGGGCCTTGGGGTGCAGGGGGCAGCAGGTGGGTCGCTTCCTTGGGCCGCAGAATGTGGGAGCAAGGGCATGGGGCTCACGGAGAGGACGGGGAGACCGTGTCTCCTGTTAGCTGCTGCTGAGGCGACAGCACCCCCAGACTCAGCCTGCCAGCCCAGCCAAGGACAGGTTCCCATGGCGACCTGCCAGCCATCGGGGAGCAAGTGGCTCCCAAGGCCACCTCCCAAAAAACGAGGGAAGAACTGCTCATGTCCCCTCCAGGGAGGGAGCCACAGTCCCCATGCCCGGCTCCCCACCCCTCTGCAGCACGCGGACACTCTGGCTCCTGGGACGCTGCTGGGGTGAGCGGAAGTGGGGCAGGAGGAAGGAGGGAGCGCCCTGGGGAGGAGAAGACAGGAGAGGATCTAAAAGAGGAGCCAGAGGGTGCACAAGGTCCCACCCCGGAGGCACCAAGTCTCAGCCAAACGCCCACGGCTTGGGTATAAGCGGGCACATGGAGAAAGGGCGCCAGGAAAGTCAGCGATAGGGGTGGAAAGCCCGACAGAAAAGGGAGCAAAAAGTCAGGCAGGCACCCAGCACCGGGGCTGGGTGGTGAGGGAAGCTCCATCAGCCGCTGCTTCTCCAGGGTGAGGAGGGTGACGCATGCACGGGGTGGAAGGCAGGTCTGTGGGGGGATCCGTCCAGCTGGATGCTCAGGGGTGGGCCTCCCAGACTTGCCTGTGCTCTCACGACTGTTTCTCTTCTTATGGTCGATCTCGATCATCCCCACCACGTACATGTCACGGACCTGCAGAGAGAGACACCCCGAGAGCTGGTTACTGACATTGCAGGACAAGGCAATCTGCAGAAGAAAAGGCCTCCGGTCCTGGTGAAGGGAGGCCAAAACCCCAGTAGAGGGAACACAAGGAGTGTGCGGCCCTCTGACAGAGCACCCAGCCATGCCCTCTCTCCTTCTGAGACCAAGCTGGCTAGCGACCTGTGCAGCTCACCGCTGGCTCTTCCCCAGAGCTGGCTGCATTCGCTTGCTTACTGGGCCTGTGCACAGTCAGCTGCATCGTGGATTCACGGTTCATTCCTCTACTACCCACCGGCTCTCAAGCTGTGCAGATATACACCTGTCCCTGGGGCAGAGGGCAACAGCTGGGTGGAATCAATATGGGGTGTGAGGTTACAACTTGGATTATCCCATCATTCCTATGAGAACAGAGCAGAGACCTCACTCCGTGCTCAGTTCCCAGGAGCGTGCAGCGCCATGTCGGCCAAGTGGACACAATTATCCCTTGGTGGAGGTAACAAACCAGGCAGGGAGAGAGAAATGGCTTTAGGAACAAGGGCTGGTGCTTGTGACACCAGCCGCAAGGAGCCCCGGCAGGGCGGGATCTCCGTGTGGCCTGGACGAGTTACCTGGTTGGGCTTTATGGCTTGGAGGTTGATGTTGCGGTAGCGAGTGGTAGGGTCAATGCTGTACTGGCTGGTGTTTTTGTTGGTGTTGTCGGGGGACGTTTGAGACAGCTGCTGGTAGATGCTCTCCCTGCACAGAGGAAACGAGCCAGGTTAAACACGGACGTTCCTCCGCCATTGATCTCAAAAGCGAGGAAGGTAAAGGAACGGAGGGTTCAGAAGAGGAAAATAGAAAGGAGCATAAACTTTGGCAAGTCAAGTGGAAAAGCATCATGGGGCAGGCCAGGAGAGGATTGGGAGAGCAAGTAGCTAAAGATGCAAAAACCAACAGTACATTTTTAAAGTACATCAGAAGCAGGAAGCCTGCCAAACAGTCAGTGGGGCCACTGGACGACCCAGGTGCTAAAGGAGCACGCGAGGAAGACAAGGCCGTTGTACACGAGTGAAATGAATTCTTTGCACCGGCCTTCGCTGCAGAGGATGTGGGGGAGATTCCCACACCTGAGCCATTCCTTTTAGGTGACAAATCTGAAGAACTGTTGCAGATTAAGCAGGGTTTGGAATAAACTGATAAATTAATCCGTAATAAGTCAGCAGGACCAGTTGGGATTCACCCAAGACTTCTGAAGAAATTCAAATCTGAAATGGCAGAACGACTACCTGTGGTATGTAACCTCTCGCTTAAATCAGCCTCTGCACTAGATGACTGGAGGATAGCTAATGTAACACCAATTTTTTAAAAAGGCTCCAGGGGCAATCCTGGCAATTACGGGCCAGTAAGCCTGACTTCAGTAACAGGCAAATTGGTTGAAACTATAGTAAAGAACACAATTATCAGACATATAGATGAACAGGATATAGAATCATAGCACTTTAAGGGACCTCGAGAGGCCATCTAATCCAGTCCCCTGCATTCATGGCAGGGCTAAGTATTATCTAGACCATCCCTGACAGGTGTTTGTCCAACCTGCTCTTAAAAATCTCCAATGATGGAGATTCCACAACCTCTCTAGGCAATTTATTCCAGTGTTTAACCACCCTGACAGTTAGGAAGTTTTTCCTAATGTCCAACCTAAACCGCCATTTCCGCTACAATTCAAACCCATTGCTTCTAGTCCTATCCTCAGCGGTTAAAGAGAACAATTTGCCTCCCTCCTCCTTGTAACAAACTTTATGTACTTGAAAACTGTTATCATGTCCCCTCTTGGTCTTCTCTTCTCCAGACTAAACAAACCCAATTTTTTCAGTCTTCCCTCATAGGTTATGTTTTCTAGACCTTTAATCATTTTTGTTGCTCTTCTCTGGACTTCCTCCAATTTGTCCACATCCTTCCTGAAATGTCTCTCCCAGAATTGGACACAATACTGCAGTTGAGGCCTAATCAGCACGGAGTAGAGTGCAAGAATTACTTCTCATGTCTTGCTTACAACACTCCTGCTAATACATCCCAGAGTGATGTTTGGGGAAGAGAGAAGACAGATTTTGTAAAGGGAAATCATGCCTCACCAATCTATTAGAATTCTTTGAGGGGGTCAACAACCATGTGGACAAGGGTGATCCAGTGGATATAGTGTGCTAGGACTTTCAGAAAGCCTTTGACAAGGTCCCTCACCAAAAGCTCTTAAAAACAAATTAAGCAGTCATGCGGTAGAAGGGAAGGTCCTCTCAAGGACCAGTAACTGCTTAAAAGACAGAAAAAAAGGTAGGAATAAATGGTCCAAAGCAGACTGCAAAGAGCTACAAAGGGATTTCACTAAACTGGGTGACTGGGCAACAAAATGGCAGATAAAATTCAATGTTGATAAATACAAAGTAATGCACAGTGGAAAACATAATCCGAACGATACAGATCAAATGCTGGGGTCTAAGTTAGCTGTTACCGCTCAAGAAAGATCTTGGAGTCCTTGTGGAGAGTTCTATGCTCAACGGGCAGCAGCCGTCAAAAAAGCAAACAGAGTGTTAGGAGCCCTAACAAAGGGATAGATAATAAAAGAGAAAATATCATAATGCCACTGTACAAATCAACGGTCCACCCACACCTGGAATACTGCGTGCAGTTCTGGTCACTCCATCTCAAAAAAGATATATTCGAATAGGAAGAAGTACAGAGAAGGGCAACAAAAATGATTAAGGGAATGGAACAGCTTCCGTGTGAAGAGAGATTAAAAACTCTGGGAAGGTTCATATTAGAAAAGAGACGACTGGGGGCAGGGGGTGAGATGATAGAGGTCTATACAATCATGACTGGTGTGGAGAAAAAGTGAAGAGGGAAGTGTTGTTTACCCCTCACATAACACAAGCACTATGGGTCTCCGGATGAAATTAGTAGGAGCGGGTTTAAAACAAATATAATGAAGTTTTTCTTCACCCAACGCACAGTGAACCTGTGGGACTCGTTGCCAGGGGATGGTGTGAAGACCAAAAGTATAACTGGGCTCAGAATTAGATACGTTCATGGAGAATAGGTCCATCAATGGCTATTAGCCAAGATGGTGAGGGTGTCCCTAACCCTGCAGCTGCCAGAAGCTGGGAGTGGATGACCAGGGACAGATCACTCAAAATTGCCCTGCTCTGTTCATTCCCTCTGAAGCACCTGGCACTGGCCACTGTCAAAAGACAGGATAGTGGCTAGATGGACCATTGGTCTGATCCAGTCTGGCTGTTCTTATGCTCTTAAGAGCTCAGAGTGTGAGTGATCTAGGCAGACACCACAGCTCTAAAGACACAACCTGCAATCAGGCGCTTCCTGGCAGTCAATGGTCTTGAGAAGGGCTGAATTTAGTGCTAAGCAAAGGTGCCAGCTTGAGACCAAAGTCCTTTATTTGTCAGCAGTGACAGTGCAGACTTCCCCCACGCCCGAGCCCTACCATGCAGGGGCCCCTCCAGGAGCCAGAAGGGAGCTCAGTCACTCCTTGCCCTCTCTGTTGAGGCTGCCATTGTGCATGTGATGGCTGGTTGTGCCACACAGACACCTGTCCGCTAGGAACTAGACAGACCCAACTCAATTCACACAGGGCACCAGACAGCCACCGTTACTGCCCTGGGCCAGATTCCGGGGGGTGATCTAGAAGTGAAAGGCTCCACATTGCCCTGACCCAGCCCCTCACAGCAGCCACGCTTCCTAGGTCTCTTCCTTGCAGGGGGCTCGAAACAGCTGAGCCACATGGATCTAAGGATGCCTTGTGCTCTGAGCACCTGATGTGCCGTATCCTACCTGCTGTACAAAGGCACTAAGTTCTCCAGAGCAGGGATTGTCTTTACATTTCGGAACATGGGGATTGCCAGACTGGACCAGATTAGGGGTCCATCTAGACTGGTATCCTGGCCGCAACAGTGGCCAGCACCTGCTGCTTCAGAAGAAGGTGCAAGAACCCTGCAGTTACGGGATTACCTGCCCCCAGGGGAAGTTTCCTCCTGACTCTCTATCGTTAGAGGTTGGCTTGTGCCCTGATGCATGAGGGTTGATAGCTCTTGTACTGCACCAAGCAAACACACACAATCTGGAACCCGTGAACAGCCCCCGTCCCCACCCTTGCAGGAGTAGAGTCCTCACCTCTCAGCCAGAAGGTCCAGTGGGGAGGTTCCTGCTGCCCATCTTTTCACCATCCAGGCAGTGTCAAAGGCGGCCAAAAAACCACGTGCCACGCCGGTGCCCAGCGGCCAGAATGGCTACAAAACACGAGACAGAGAGAGTGGAGGGGATGGGAGCTGCACATGTGTTCAGTAACACTACGGGAGGATTTTCAGAGTCCTGGCTGAGGTCCCTGGCACACAACAGCCTCCAGCTTCGAGTGCAATTGAACACACAAAAAGCAACCTGCTCCTGAGGTCCGGAAGGTTGGTGCTGTGATTGGGAGCCACCCAGGCAGGTTTGTATAATTTTTGGTGGTGCCCAGAATGGGTCCAAGTCCCGCCCCCCCCACCACACACACACACCTGCCTAAGGTTCTGGGAGGGAGTTCAGGTGTGGGAGGGGTGCAGGCTCTGGGAGGGAGTTTGGGTGCTGGGTGCAGGCTCTGGGCTGGGGCAGGAGGTTGGGGTGTGGGAGAGGGTGAGGGATGCAGCCCTTACCTCGGGCGCCTCCCAAAAGCGACCCGCACGCCCCTCTTGCAGTGGCTCCTAGGCAGGAGGGCCGGGGGTCTCTGTGCACCGCTGCCCACAGGCACCGCCCCCGCGGCTCCCATTGGCCGCAGTTCCCAGCCAATAGGAGCTGTGGAGTTGACGCTCGGAATGGGGGCGGAGACACACACACACACCCCCAGGGCCGTGCTGGCCCCTTCCGGGAGTGGCACGGAGCGAGGCTGGGCAAGAAGCTGCCTTAGCCCCGCTGTGCTGCCGGTGGTGGCGGCAGGGGGCCCCCGGGGCCCTTTTAAATCGCCATGGGGCAGCAGGCAGGGCTGGGGGAGAGACTGGTGGAGCTGGGCCCCCGGGCCCTGAATATTCCTGGAGCACAGGCAGCATGGGCCCATATAACTCGCCGCTGGTTCTCACACAGTGCTCCGCATTCACACAGCTGCTGCCCAACTGGGTAGCTGCCAATGGAAGAAGTCAGAGCTGCATGTCAGCAGAGGGAGGCACGCATCTGGGGGGCTCCTGCTTCAAGCCTCTCCCCTCCTTACTCCCACCCCTGACCTCCGAAAAACCAGAACCTGGGTGTCAGCCCGGGAGCTGAGCTCTCCCAGACAAAGGGCTGCTAGTGGACAGAGCCATGGGGCCCAGCTCGAGGATGGGACTCCAGGCTACAGACGAAACAAAGGGGAGAGATTAGAGGAGAGAGTCAGCTCGCTCCCTGGTTGGCCGGAAGGACGACCCTCAGCCCTCACGATCCAGAGACAGCATTCACCCCAGCCAGCCCAGAGACGCAGCGGAGCCTGGGGCCCTGGGCAGGGCGCGGCTCAGAAAAGAAAAGCTTACTGGAGACACAGGCACAGAGCTCCGTGTGAAGCTGCCTAGTGAAACGAGGCCTGGACAATTTCCAAACCCCGGGAAGGCTCTGCCCTGTGACTCAGATGCAGCTTGCAGGGACCCCAGGCTCCAGCGAGTTGCCGGGCAACACTGAACCCTGCCCGGTGCTGGGACCGGTAGTCTCAGCACTTCGGGGCCCAGTGCCCAGTCATGGACATGGACAGTGCTTTTTGCTAGGGATCTCTCAGCACTGCGCACATTCACCAACCTGCTCGGCCTCACAGGAGTGGTCGTTATCCCAGTTCAACGGAGAGGGAAACTGAGGCGCGCAGGGGTGAATGTTCCGTAATGAGGTGGGGTCAGGAATGGCAACCCGAAGTCCTGACACTCAGCCCTTGCTCAAACTACTAGCCGGCTCCATGCTATATAAGGCTCCATCTTCGCTACGAGCGAGGGGTGGGGCTCCCCTGTCCGTGTGCACGCACTCACGCTAGCTTTCATCGAGCTAGCGTGAGTCTGGATAGCAGCACAGCCACGGTGGCGCAGGTCACGGCAGCAGAGCATGGCTTAGCCGGGCCAAGCATAAAGCCATGGCCTAAATCAGGAGCAGCCCTTGGGCTCCTGGCATGACACCAGCCCTGCCCCAATTGCTACAGCACATGTTTGAAGATGCTGTCTCGGGTTAGGGGAAGAATCACCACAGCTGGGAAACACGGGCATTGCCCTGAGCGGGAGTGGGGAGTGTGGCCGGTCAGTCTGCTGCCTGACAGGGAGAGTTAGGGTTTGCATAAACTCTGCCCCTGGGCTGCCAGCGCTGCCAAGGGGACACTCTCAGGGAAGGAGATGCCTCCAGCCTTGCAAGCTGAGGCTGCAAAGGGATCCCGGCCAGAGCCCATCCTCCCCTGCCCCCACACCTGTTCGTCTCTCGTTCGGCGGACACTGACCTCCACCAGACAGTCTCCCACCAGCCCGATGAGCAGCCGGGCCCCGTGGCACTCGCGCACCAGGGCTGCATTCTCCGAGCGGTTCATGCAGGTGAAGTCAAACATGTCGACGTCCGGGCAGTTCCGGTGGTTCAGAGCGAACTCCAAGTCAGGCAGCTGGTAGTTGGTGGAGAAGTTGGCGGCTTCCTTGGCATAGCTGAGGAGGGCTTCTTGACTGATGTTCTCAGCAGACAGCAGGCTCTCTATGTCCGCTTTGTCCTACGGGAATGGGGGGCAGGGTGTTACTCAAAAGGGGATTCCTGGCACAGGTGCCCAAAAGCGTATTTGTTCACCACCTATCAAGATGCAGCCACCTCTGAGGTGGAACACGGCAGCTGAATAAGAGTGCACAGCAACAGGCATGGGCAGGAAATATGAAGTTATAACATATCCCACTGAAACCACAAGGAGCGATGTAGGTCAGCAGGATGTAACACCTGTATGGAAATTTGCCAGGACACACCCACTCCAGCAAGGAGTTCCATAGAGCGTTAGTGGTTGGCACCTGCGTTTTAGGTCTCATCTGAAAAATGGTCTTTCCAGCAGCACTCTACTCTTAGCACCAGACTGATGCATTGGCCCAGGGTACGTCTACACTGCAGCCCTGAGTGTGACTGCAACTTGAGCTGCGGTAGCCACGCTAGCTTTAATCTAGCTAGCTTGGGTACTGGAGCCGTGAAGCCATGGCAGCATGAGCTGTCCACACCCACCTGGAACTTCACACACTGAAACAGCTCCGCCGGGCCGGGACCCGAGCAACCCGCATTAAAGCTAGCTTGGGTATGTCAGCTGGAGCGGCAGCCACTCCCAGTGCTTGTGGGCTAGCCATACCCTAGAGAGAGAGAAGTGCCCCTCAGCGAATCCCCAGCACCATTTCTGTCCTCTGGAGGCCTCCCAGCCAGGCACTGCCCCCAGCCCTTGCAAGCACCGCCAGGATGGTAGCACAGTGCACCACGCCTACATGTACATGTTCCTTATGTTCCAACAGGCTGGGTGCATGAAACACAAGCCGGTGCCCTGGTGAACTCAGCTATCTGGTCCCATCTCTCCCATCCCACGGCGGCCAGCCTCCTCCCCACGCCGACGCTGGGCCCCCTCACCTGGACAATGACCCCCTTTCTGAGCAGGCTCTGTTTTTTGGCCGTCATGACAAAATAGTGGGTGTCATCTTTGTAGTAGACAATGTTCTCCAAGTCGATACCTGGCACGGGGCAAAGGTATAAACAGAGGGTTGAGGTGGAGCTGGGCCGAGAGAGCTGGCGTGAGAATGCCGTCCAAGAACAGGCAGCTGCCCTACAACCCGCTCCATTCACAGACAGACAGGGTGCGGGTTGTTGCAGCCCTGGAGGACGGGGGATGCACAGGGGACGGGATTAGCTGACGGGGGAAAGGCCCTGCCAACCTGTTTTGTTGTAGAGGTTCTGGAAGAACTGCTGGTTGTAGATGCGGGCCACACCGCTGATCTCGGCGACCTCCACCTCGGCCCGGCTGTGGCGGTTGACGAAGTTGGTGGTGATGCCGATCGCCAGCTTCCCACGCATCTCCTTCCGCTTGAACCCTGGGGACAGACACAGACACCGTGCCCGTCAGGCCTGCTGGGGCCCTTCCTAGCCCCCAGGAAAGGGGGCATTGGCAGCGCAGGGAAAAGCCTGTGGGGGGTGGAGGCAGAGAAGAGGGGTGCAGGCCGAATCAGGCTGGCGAGGGTCAGGACATACCCCCAGGGGCACAGCGTCCTTGTCTGCTATTCGGCTGCTCCAAGAACCACCCAGCCCGACATCCAGGGCGCTGCGTCTGGAGCAAGTGCCAGCGGTGGCAGGAGCAAGGTTTGAGAAGGGCCTGGACCAAGCCCCAGCTCTGAACCCCCCATCCTCCTTGGGCCAGCGCCAAGCTAGCAATGTGCAGCCGGAGGGCAGGACCACGTACCAATTACTGAGCACTGAGGGGGAATCGCTCCCTGCCCCCAGGAGCTCCCGGCCCAGCACAGACGCTGGGGAGTGAGGGAAGCACCATTAGGGGACTGGGGGGACAGTGGCCCAGGAAGGGAGGTCCCCCGCTGTTCGGTTTTCTCAGGGAAGGGGCGGGCCTGGAGGCCGGGCAGTTCTGGGCCGTAGGGGCCCCTGTGCAAGCACTGGGAATGCCCCGCTGCATGATGCTACATGCATTTTAAGGCAGCAGCTGGCCAGCCCTGCGGCCACGGCCTTGCAGATGTTCGGGGCACGCCTCAGCGGGTGGCGTGAGCAGCGCCGGCTATCAGGAGCCGACCTGTCTCAAGGCCTCTTCTCCCCCTCCCCCGTTTCCCCCCCAGCTGCATTTCAGACCCTTCACGGTACAAGCCGCGGCACCAAGCTGCCTGGCTCACGCACATGCCCTGCTCCAGAGAGCGCTGCATTCCCCCCCAGCCCGCCCCAGGCCGAGAGACTCCAGACCCACGAGGAACTGAGCCGAGAGAGAACAACCCCCATCCATTCCCAGGCAGGCCCTGCAGCCTCTCTCTCCGCCCCCCTCATCCGTGAGAAGAGACTCGATCAGGGTCCCGGGGCCCATCGGCCCAGCTGACGTGACCAGAAGCTCCATTGTTTTCCCTTAGCCCAGCCACCCTGAGAAGGGTGGCGAGCACTGGCCCCTCCTCAGCCAATGCTGCTGGCCAGCCCCTGGGTACGGGGGGTGCGTCTGGCCCCAGAGGGGCCCCCCCATCAGCCCCCGAGCCCTGTGGAGACTGTACTTGCCCTCATGGTAGAGGAGAAGGAACATCAAGCAACAGAGGAGATGGAGTGCCCCCCGCCGCGCTCTAGCCAGGCTGGAAGGGAGGGGGACACACTAGCTGCAGCTCACGAGGGAGCAAGCCCTCACCTTTAGGCACAAATTTGCCTCCTCCAGCTGAGAT
Source organism: Chelonia mydas (assembly GCF_015237465.2). Classification (NCBI taxonomy): domain Eukaryota; kingdom Metazoa; phylum Chordata; order Testudines; family Cheloniidae; genus Chelonia; species Chelonia mydas. Next base: position 11,504,930 of record NC_051261.2, on the reverse strand, counting down.
GAGGACGTCAAATTCATACTGCCCCACGGGAGAGGAGCTGGGCTGGAGCGCAGCCCTCCAGGCACCACCTGCGGAGAAAGACAATGGAGAGGGGGGCGTCGGAGGGGGCCTGAGCGACACCCCAGTATGAAAACTCCCCCGTCCCCCTGCCAGGCATGTTTATACATAACGAGGGGGGTGCGATCTAGTGGTTTGAGCTCATGGCTCGTCATCAGGAGTTCTGGGGTCTAATCCTAGCTCTACCAGTAACTCACTGCATGACTTTGGGTGAGCCACTCCCCCGCTCCATGCCTCAGTTTCCCCATCTGAACAATGGGGATAATGGTATTGGCCCCACCCCCTGGAGAGGGGAGGAGTTTGTGAAGCTGGATTGGCATTTGTGGAGGCACCGATACCGTTATTTAAAATAAAACAAAAACCTCAGGAGACTGAGGGGAAATCGACCCACAGCTCAAAACCACGTCACAAGTGCGTTAGTCCTCTGCAGAGACTTCAGTCTTGGTCAGCAGCATTTAGCAGGCAAAGGGGATAAATCCCCCAACCCCTCCTCAACCTACACCTAGTTGGTGTTGGTCCTGCTTTGCGCAGGGGGTGGGACTAGATGACCTCCTGAGGTCTCTTCCAACCCTGATCTTCTATGATTCTATCTGGAGGCAGATCTCCCTGAACTCCAGGGAACAGCCTCGCCCTAGGTGGAGGTGCCAGCAGTGTTATGGGGCGGCTTGAACCCCTCGGTGTGATCTCAGAAAAGTTCACGCACACCTGGGGCACTTCTCTGCATCCCCCGACCCCAGGACAGCCCCTCCGCGATGAGCTGCACCACCAGCACAGGACAGGCTGGATTTCAGCCAGCCACAGCTGGAATGAGTCCAGGCCACAAGGCTCCGGCTTCCCTACCCCGTCCGCTTCCCTTCTCTGCAGGGGGGATGAGCCCCTCAAACTGCACGTTGACATGAACTTCAACCCCCAGCAGCAAGGCGACCTTCAGGAGGATCAGCTGCAACTGACGGATACCTGGAGAGAGAAAGACAGAGCGAGTGAGCAGAAATCAAAGCTCCCCAGAGCTCAGCCGCAGACAAAGCCCATTCGAGTCCATCCCCCACTCAGCTCCCCTGCCTTGTGGGTCACAGACTCCGACCACTCCCTGCTATCTGACCCTAGGCAGCTCCCTAGCTACTTGCCTGCCAGCTACAGACTTGGGGCCCGGATCTCTCCCCACTATGGGACGCAGGCTGCTTTACCAGGGAGGGCAGCTGCTACTGCAGAATCCCCTGGAGCAGCGCTGGGGTGGGGGGACCCCTTTGATGTGCAGACACAGGTCGAAGAGCATTGGAGATGGGGCTCGGCCCCAGAAGGCAGGTGCCAGCTGTGTTTATCGTGCAGGCCGGGGGCAAAGTTGCCCTTGGTGTGAAACAGAGCGTGGGGGGAGCTGAAATCCACAGTAGCGTCTCCGGGGGCACGCTGGGATGGGGCTCCCTTTGGGACAGCCGGGCCCCAGACCCCAGCTCACCCAGCCACAACCACAGGGCACTTTGGCCATTCCACCAGCCTCCCCCACAACCCCAGCTGCAGGTGCCCCTCACTGCCACAATCCCCACAAGCTGCAACATGCCCCCGGCACAGCTCTGTCTACCCCCCCACACACACACAACCAACCCCTGCCACAGCGCGCCGGGCACTGTCCTGTCACCCGACACCTGCACACCCATTTTGCGCCCGACATCCCTGTCCCCAGAGCTGTGCCCGCCCTGCTTCCCCAGCCCCACTCACTGATGTGGTCCAAGGTCCCGGTGCAGAAGCGCCCGTAAAACTTCTTGGCGCCCAGCACCCGCAGGTCGTGGATGGTGAAAGGCCAGAGGTGCAGCACGTTGTTGCGGGAAAAGGAGTCTCTCTTCTCCACCAGCACGACGCGGGCCCCCAGGAAGGCCAGCTCGATGGCGGTGCGGAGCCCGCAGGGGCCTGCCCCGATGATCAGGCACTGGAAGGGGCAGTGTCAGAGCTGGGTGCCCGGGGCAGAACGCAGGGGGCTCCCCGCTTATAGGTGGGAATAAGCCCACCAGGTACCCCAGTGCTGATCTCTTGGGACGGGCACGTCTGTCCCCCTGGGGGGCAGAAGGGCCGGACTAGCTGAGGGAGGGGAGACTAGGCCTGGCTGGGATCTCAAGACCTGGCAGGGCTGAGGACTGGGGTGAGGCAAGCGTATTGCAGACGGGAGGGAGCAGGGGGTCTGTACTGCAATAGCCAGGTGACTCCGTCCAAGTTGACCGAGTCAGGAAATTGCGCCAACCCCCTTTGACACAGGGCACGGGTCACACCACTGGTAGGGGAGCGCACGCAAGCCCCAGACCAGAAAGTCCTCCAGCTCTGGTCTCCCCTCGTCCCACAGCGGGTCCGACTCCCTCCATTTTCACTGGGCCAGAATCACGGTGATCTGCTAAAAACCCTGGCCTTGTCTGCACTGGGGATTTGTCCTGGTTGCAGCCCCCCGTCCAAACCCCCTGGGGATGGGCAAAGCCTCTAGATGCTGGGATTTGCACCCGTGCAGCTAGCCCCGGATTCGAGCAGGGGTGAGCTACCCCCAGCACAAGCAGCAGCTTGGTGTGTCAGTCCTGTGGGTTTGCACCAGTGCAGCTGTGCTGGGTGGTGTCCAATGAACACTCAGTGCCCGAGATGCTCGCAGAAGATCTCTTTGTGGACTCTCTGCCTGGGAAGTTCAGCCCTTAAAGGCACAGCCTTGCCAGTACCACACACTGATGGCTGAATTCCTCAGCGTAGACAAGGAAGCCCCACGTTCCCCCTGCTGGGAATTCAGCGAGCTGAACCCTTGCAGGTTTTAAAACAATGTGTTTTAGTCTCGGTCCCAGTTGTTCTCATCCAAGGACAGATAATGGGGGATCTAATCTCTCCCAAGTTAGACTGAACAGCACCACCCCCTACTCCCCCTAGCACTGACACTGCCTGCAAGGAAGCCATTAACTCCCTGTTCTCCACAAGGGGACACAGGCAGAGAGCTCAACCGCCCAGGGAATCAGTGTTGGGGCGTGGGACTTCCTGGCTCCTAGCCCCCCACCCCTCCTGCATGCCCTGGGGCCTTGGACAGAGCAAACACGCCGTACGACCCCCGGCCTAGCCAGCATGAGGGTTTCGGGAACACTCCCGCCTGGAGCACTAGTGGAGACGGGGTCCAAGTAGGAGATTTCCCGAAACACACTGGCACAGGCAGAGCTCACCAGGACGCTGCGCCATGCCTGCCCTTCGAGCCAGGGGCCCGATTTGCACCACAGGTGGGGTTGTTGAACTGCCAAGACCTATTTATTCACAGCGTCAACATCGCAAGCCACTGCACATCCTATCAGGAGCGACCCAGGGTGCTCAGATACCCTGTCTGATCCGTTCAGCTCTGCCTGGAGAGGACAAACACTTCAGCCCTGAAGAGAGCGTGGTCATCACCTCGCTCTGGGCTCACCCTGCACCAGCAATGCGCCCCACGCACCCCCGGCTCTGACCTGAAATGTCTCAGTGCAATGAACCACAGCTGCCTTCAGACAAACACCACTGTTGACAGTGAGGATTCGAACCCACGACTCCCCATACTGGAAGCACAAGCCCCCACCACTTGAGGTAAAAGAGCAGCTCCATTAGCTATAACTTAGTAGTAAGTTGTTACAGTTACTTGGACCTGCCACTAGAAGGAGGCAAATCACACAGTTAGCCTGTGTAATACCTCCCCCTTGCTCTCAGCAGGGGCCCTTCCCTGGTTATACCAGCCATGCCCTCCCTTCTCACCTTGGTGTTGGCACATGCCCTTCCCTGGTCATAGTCTTTGTGTCCAGCCTTCTTATCCAGCTTGCCCCACAGGTCCTTGGCACTCCAGTCGTTAAGGCAGGACTTGAGCTTACGGTAGAACTGCAGCTGGCCCTTGTGCTCCAGACCCAGCTGCCCACATAAGGCCTGGAAGCTGTCCAGCACCTCCTGGCAGTGGCTGGCATGGAGGAAGGTTTCGAAAAGGGAGTGAGCCGGGTTACCCTGCTCCCCGTCCTGAGTGTTCATCCTGGGTGCTCGGGGTCAAGAAGGGAGTCTGGAAAAGAGTGAGCAAAGCACAGACTGAGCGAGGGAGGCGCTGCGGAGAAGCCACCTCTCAAACAACCCCCATTTCACAGACGTTACTCCAAGGCATGACACAGGGGAAGGGAAACCAGGACCACGGGCTCGCTGTAGCAGATCGGACCACATAGCCCTGTCTGCTGCCACTAGATAGCCAACCCCTGATGCTGCAGAGAAGGACACACACATATACCCACACCGAAACCCACGATGTACCAAGCTAATTGTCCAATTATAACAGACCCCACTTGGGCAACAGCAGGATTTGAACCCAAGAGCTTCAGAGCTAAAAGCATGAGTGTCTATTGCTTGTGTCAAAAGATTTAGGCCTAATACAGCCTTCAGCTATGTTACATTTCACAGCTTACACACAAAGATGTTGGATAGAAACATCAAATACTCTGCTGGGAGGTTGCAACAGAACGCTGTTTTTATTCTTAGAATCCAGAAAGATAACACCGTGACGTTCCCCTGGTGTTATCTGGACCAGTGATCTTCTAGGCCACTCCAGTCCTCGGCTCTGGGAGCCAGCCTTACCCTGCTCTGCTGCGAGACCCCCCCGCTCCTGGGCTGTTCACACACAGCCTCTGGCATGTAAGCTGCTCCCAGATACATGGGTGAGCACTTTTGGCCAGCCGCTGCTTGGATTGTGCAACTGAATGACACTAGCCAATATCTCCGGTCCCAGACACAACCCTAGGAACGTCCGTCTTGCACTGTCCAGTTATGCCCGCTGGATGCCGCAAGCCTATATGAGTTTGTCAATTTAACAAAGAAATTGATATGTACCAGATTTTGTTATCCCAAGGGGAGTCTCTGACATGCTTTAAACCAAACACACTGCTTCAGGTAGAATAAACAAACAAATTTATTAACTACAAAAGATCGATTTTAAGTGATTATAAATCAAAGCACAAGTCGGATTTGGTCAAATGAAATAAAAGCAAAACACATTCTAAGCTGATCTTAACACTTTCAGTGCCCTGAAAAACTTAGATGCTTCTCACCACAGGCTGGCTGGTTGCCCTTCAGCCAGGCTCTCCCCTTTGAGCAGCGCTTCAGTCGCCTGGTGGTGATGTCTGTAGGTGGAGGTGGAAGAGAGAGAGAGAGAGAGAGAGAGAGCCTGGCAAACATCTCACCCTTTTATCATGTTCTTTCTTCCCTCTTGGCTTTGCCCCCCCCACCCTTTAGAGTCAGGTGAGCATTACCTCATCATAGTCCCGCACTGACCCAGGGAAGGGGGGTGACTCACTCAAGAGTCCAACAGATCCTTTGTTGCTGCCTAGGCTAGTGTCCTTTGTTCCTGTGAGGCTGGTCTGGTCCCATACATGCCCTGATGAGGTGTGAACTGCCCCTCTGCTCCTGGAGAGTTTTGCCTGGGCTTGTTTAAAGCCACGAGGACACATTTTCAGCCTCCTAACTCTATACATGAAATTACAACCTATAACATTACTATAACAACAATGCTCAGTGCATCATGAGCCTTCTGAAGACACCCAACATGAGAAACTTTGCATTGGATACCACAAAATCACATTATAAGGATGAACATGGGGGTGCAGGATGTTCCCCTGAGATACAGAGTGTCACAAACACGCAGCAACAAAAAACAGAGAGAGACAAAACAAAGGTTGCTCCCTAAGGCAGAGAGGCACAATTCACCCCGCCTTGTTCATTTCTACACTGGTTCTTTTCAGACTGACTCAGTGGTGGATCACACTGTTGCTACAGAGAGCCTTTGGCCTGCAAGCTGGATCAGGAACCCACACCCACCTTAAAGGGATAGCTTGCACTTCCAGCACAAAAAGAAAAGGAGGACTTGTGGCACCTTAGAGACTAATAAATTCATTAGAGCATAAGCTTTCGTGAGCTACAGATCACTTCACAGTCTTCAATATGCCACAAGATAAAGATCCATATCCTCTTCTTCCTGCGGCAGTGAGTTCCGCAACAACATGCTGCACCTCTGGCCTTTCACCACCCACGACCTGCGGGTGCTGGGTGCCAAGAAGTTCTACGGGCGCTTCTGCACCGGGGCCTTGGACCACATCAGTGAGTGGGGCTGGGGGAGCAGGGCGGGCACAGCTCTGGGGACAGGGATGTCGGGCGCAAAATGGGTGTGTGGGGGCGGGGTGTTGGGGGTGGGTGACAGGATAGTGCCCGGCACACTGTGGCAAGGGTTAGTTGTGTGGGGGGTGTGGACAGGGCTGTGCCGGGGGCATGTTGCGGCTCTGTGCGAGCATCCGCTACAGGAAGAGCGGAGAGAGTGTAGGCTAAAAAGAGCTCTAGGCAGAGCGTTCAGATCTGGTGCACAGAGCAAAGCTCCTGTGGCCACATTTAGGCACCTGAATCTAAGCCATCTACATACTCCACCAACCTCTTTGGGAGCTGCAGATGCTCAGCCCCTCTGGATATCCCCTCTGGGATTTAGGAGCCAAGTGTGACTGTTCTGGCCCGAGAATTGTAGCAATCAGTCCCTTGAGCAAGTGTGACGTCAGGGAGACAGGCCGGAAGTCGGTTTCAGTGCTGGGTAATTTCCTGTGTGCACTGTGCACCTGAAACACACAAAGTGGATCTGTACACAAGTACACAAGTCCTCCTTTTCTTTTTGTGAATACAGACTAACACAGCTGCTACTCTGAAAAAAGTGGATCTGGGGAGTTTCAAAAGTCTTTTCCTGTCGCATTAGCAGAGACCATTCTTCCTTCCTCTTTATCACCCATTCAGTTTCGGGAGGGCAGGAGGTTTCCCTGCCAGGTAGGGGCCCAGGGCTACCGCATGAATTCCTAAGTGGACCGGATGTGAGCGGGGACCAGCCGCAGCTCCAGATTTCAGCAGCCTTGCAAAAGACTTCAGGCCCCTCTCAGTCCGCATCTACTGCATCCCAGCGGCCACCGACCTGGCTTCAGCGCTGCAGGGGTTATGGATATTGTGTATGCAGAGCCATGGTGCTCATGGGTCTGAATAACAAGAGGGCAGAGCTCTCCCCTTACAATCTAAACAGCAGAGCAGATTTATGCCCCTCTCAAGCTCCCCAAGAGTCCAGCTGGCTGCCAGCTCGGGAGGGGGAAGATTAGGAAAGAGAACAGAAAGCAGCAGAGGTGTCTGGAATCTACCCAAAGTGGGTGGCGGCTGGTGGTTAGAGTAAATGACTTTGTATAAGTTGCCCTTTTGCGCTGCCCACATCTGACTCCCCTTCCCCCCAGGATCAGCGGCAGTTTTGTCATGGACTTCAATGGGATCAGGAATCTTACCCCCTCCTCCAGCACCTTCTGTTTAGCCCTTGTCCATACGTGAGAGTCCAGCCACCAGTTTAGCTGCCCCGGGGCAAATCCCCAGTGTAGACGGGCTCTGAGTTGCCATTTGCACGGGTGCAGCTTCCCCTGGTTTCAAGCAGGGCAGAGCTCTGCTGGCACGAACAGCACCTTGGCCTGACTGCAGTAGTGCAGAAACCCCGGCAAGCCCCAAGGCCTTTGTTTAGAGTTAACTGCTGCTCTGGGTGTTATCTGGATAAAAAAATATTTCATACTCTCGTTGGAAGCTTGGAACATAACACTGCTTTATGTCTTAGAATCCAGAACAGTGGTTCTCAACCAGGGGTACGCAGGCCCCTGCGGGTACGCAGAGCTCTTCCAGGGAGTACATCGACTCATCTAGATATTTGCCTAGTTTTACAACAGGCTACAGAAAAAGTACTAACGAAGTCAGTACAAATTAAAATTTCACATATACATACATGTATACTGCTCTGTATACTATACACTGAAATGCAAGTACAATATTTATATTCCAATGGATTTATTTTATAATTATATGGTAAAAACAAGAAAGGAAGCAATTCAGGACTAGTGGCTGTGACAGTTTTGTATTTTTAGGTCTGATTTTGTAAGCAAGTCGTTTTTAAGTGAGTTGAAACTTGGGGGTACTCAAAACAAATCAGATTCCTGAAAGGGGTACAGTCGTCTGGAAAGGTTGAGAGCCACTGATCCAGAACACACAAGAACCCAAAACAGAGAGAAACAAAGCAGGCTGCTCCCTAAACAGCAAGGAACGACCCACCCCACCTTACTGTAGGCTGGCTGGCCGCAAACTGACTCCGATGTCTGGCTCTGATCGCATGCTCTTTGCCACAGAGCCCTGGCCCCTAGCCTACAATCTAAGGGAACACCCCTCTCCGCTCTTAAAATGATAGCTTGCAATTCCAACACACTCCTCAATACACTACACTGGGTAGTATTGCAAACCCCAGCCTGTTACGTGTTTTCTCCTACCTCGGACACAAACTCACTGCCAGGAAAGTTCCAATTCCAGGATCTTTATTGCAGGCGAGACAAGAAGCACAAAGCACACAGTATTGTTTCCGGCTCTCCTGCTAAGCTTCCAGCCAGGGAATGCCTGCATTTGACTTGCCAATTACACAGACTTGGAATGGAACTGACAAGCGAAGGCAATCAGGATACAAATTAGGGGACTCCTCCAAGGAAGAAGCATTAGAAGGGATTGCCTCTAAACCCTTCCGTTGTCCTGACTCCTCTCCATTGAGTTTAGGGAGTAAAAGGTCTCATCTCTTTAAATTATTATTATTTAAACACTTACGTCGTGGTAATGCCTACAGCCTCCATTGTGCTAGGTGCTGTACAAATAATAAGTGACAATCCCTACTCCAAAGAACTTACAGTCTAAAGTGCAAGTGTCTCTGGGGCGAAACACAGCAATTGCTTAACAGCGCAATGCAACATGGCACAAAACTTTGGAGGGGGGGAAGAATTCAGGATCCAATGAAAGTACCATGTTTACAAGGGGGCTTTTAAGTCATTATGGAGGTTATCAACCCCCGAGAGTAACGAGGTGCTCACTATTAATTCTTTTAAGCCCAGGGTCTCATGCAATGTAATTACCTGCTGTTTGTAGAGCCCTGGGAGCTCTTGAGGAAAGGCACCGAAGAAATACAACGCAGTTTTCCACCCACAACAGTTTTGCAAGGCAATCAGCCTCCAGAAGCAATGGGGTAATTGATACCAGAGAGGCACAATCATCCCTTAGCATTACCACTGTGTCAATGTAATATACGCATTTGGGGCAGATCTCTGCCCTGGCTCTTCTCCCACATCCCTAATCAATTCATTGCCAGAATGAGAACCATCTAGACACCTATTCAGCTTAGGACTTGTTTTTCAACTGGAGTGGTGGGAGTCCCTGACTTCTGAGATATCAGGGCCACAGAATCGGCGCTCTGCCCAAGGTGCTGTGCTCTGTGAGTTAAGGAAACATTTTATAGATGGGGAAACTGAGGCACGGAGAAATTAAGATTGTGCAGGAAGCCTGTGGCAGAGCTAGGAATTGAACCCCAGCTCTCTCCGGATTCCCAGCCCAGTGCCCCAGCATTCTCCCCCCCTCCCCCCACGCCATGGGATGGCTTTTAAGCAATAGAACATTGCCATAAGCTAGGAAGGAGCAGGGCCTCTAGCCTCGAAAGCATCACGCAGCACATACTTGAGCAATTATGTTGTCTTCCCAGGGGCATGGCGTCACAGGGCCAAAGGCAGAGCGAGCAGCTAGCCAACATGCTCGATAATTGCCGTGAGACACACTTCCTGCTGTGGTTTGTCGCTGTTATGAAACGTAATTTATGGCACACACAAAAATAGAACAATTCGCTGCCAAGAGGTGACTGGGGATACCTGAATCACTCAGGGCGATCTACGGCCCAATTAAAACCACATCAACCCGGGGGTGCTGGAACAATTTTTGTAATGGGGCTGCTGCTGATGGAAACCATGTATTTGGTGTTTGTTATTGCCAGCTCAAGCCTCGGGGTGCAGCAGAACCCCTAGCTCCAGCACCACTGCATCAACCATTCGAGAGCCACGCACTGGTGTTGTCCCTCCTCTTCAGCTTGGAACAAACAGCGCAGGGCATTTCCTGGGGATTGAGGGCTCTTTGGGGCTAGCGCGTTCTCATCCCCGTCTTTGCCCATCTGCTCTGCTCAGCCAGACAGCAATCGCCAGGAAATGAGTCACTGTGAATGCTGAACAATACAATGGGACAATGCAATGCACAAGGAAAGCACAATGGGAAAAGGCAGTTGGACGTTACGGCCTCCGGCCCAGATCCACAAAAGTCCCAGGTTTGGCTCCGTTGCGATCCACATACCACCCACCGTCCCCTGTAGGTTTGGCCTCTGGGCATGGGCACGGCTGCCTCCCTTAGGCACCCGGGACCGAACTCCCACCTAAGCCCCAGAGAGATTCACAAAGGGGGGGAAGACTGGGCGCTCGGCCAACCTACATTGCACATGCGGCCTGATCCGGAAGGCGAGCTCAGAGGCTGCGGCCCAGATCGGGTCGGGTCCCATTCAAAATCCAGCCGGGGACCGCCCGGTGGAGCCACCTACCTTCTAAGGCTTATCCCCGGTGGCTAGAGCACTCACCAGGGAAGTAGGAGACTCGGGGTTAATTCCCTCCCTCTCTGGTCCATGCCAGATCATTGTTTTGTTATTTATCCACAGTGGAACAGCTTCAGCAAGCGAGACTAAGGATCACCACATCAGACCATCCCCTAGCTCAAGGCACACTGGGGAGACCCCGGTTCAAATCCTCTCTCCCCCAGCAGTCCTAGGAACCTAGAACAGGGTCTCCGAGAGAGAGGGGCAGGGCTCAGCACACATCCCTCTCGTCGGCATCTCGCATTGGCCAGCTTGAACGCCCCCCACAACATGCTGGCCCTTGTGGATCACATTCTGACGCGCCTCGTTTCCCCTAGTGATTGTACAGGGGCCCCGGTGCTTAGCTCCACTTTGTGGTTCGCAGTGTTCCTGTGATTTTCTAGGTGCCTAAAAGTAAGGTGCCATGACAATGAGCGTTGCAAGCAGATCCAGGCCTCTGTCTACACTGGAACTGGCTTTAAACTCTTCTCCAGCAGCTAACCCAGTTCGGAGCACAGCTTTGGCTGGGAAATACAAACGGGGCCAAATCACATTCTCATACGACCTAGTGCTGATACAGCGCATTTCACTTGTCCCTCCCAGGAGCTTTCCCGAGGGTCGGGGTCGGTATAAAGCATTTTAGAATCTTAGGGCCACCATTTCAAATGAACTCAAGACCCACATTGTCCCAAAAGTTCAGCGCCCCAATAAGGGCCTAGATTTTTCAAGAGGGTGGTGAGTTCTTGTGAAAATCTGGCCCCCCACTGCGGGTGCAGCTGAGCTGCTGAACGTCTGGCCCTGAGTGTGTAAGGTTTGGGTCAGATTCTAGTCTTAGTAACTCTGCTCAGTTACTCCAGACTCACAGCAACACTACTGAGATCAAAATCTGGCCCCCCCTTCTAATTTTCCAAACTGGTTTACAACATACTATGGGGACAGGCCCGAACCATGTGGAGATGGAATTTTAAACGAGTTCAGTGAGCATGCTGCCCAGTGTAAACAGTGAATGGCATTATATCAAAGTCACCAAGCCTCAAACTCCCCACCCCAATGGAAAGCAAGCTGGGTTACGCAGGGGAACAGTCTCTTTCATTTGCTTCTGGTGCCACTGCTTTGCTTTTCCCCTTCCGCCTCCGCGACAGCGTGAGTCGTTGTCAGACAGGGCTGTGATTCAAGGCCGTGTTGCGTGTCTATCATCCTCCGGTTTTGCTGTGGTTAGGACAATAACCACGGAGAACGGACGGTTCTGGCAAGCCTCAAAGAGGGAATGAGTTGGATTTTATTACCAGCCTTGACTCATTTCTCTTAGGCCTCATGGAAGAAGTTGTGAAAGGTTTTTCAGAGATGCTGGATGCACACAGCATCCATTGTTTTCGCTGGGCTTTGGATCAGGCCCTTGGACTTTCAGAGGCTCAGGCTGAAAGGCAGTGTGGTCCAGGGGGTTGGGCACTGCAGCAGGACCCAAGAAAGCCATCTTCTAATCCCAGCTCCGCCAATTACCTTGTCCCACCCTTCATCTATCTTATCTATGTAGAGCAGGGCATGTCCCTTACTGGGTGTTTGTACAGCACCTAGCACCATGGGGCCCTGACCTTGTCTGGGGCCCTCGAAGTCAGCGTTTCTCAATGACCGGTCCGTGGACCAGCGCTGGTCCCTGAGATCTCCCTGACATAGTCTAGGAAGACAGCAAGCCGGTCCCTGGTATCAAAAAGTTTGGGAAACACTGCTCTCTGTAATAATCCATACCTCTGAACACCAGGCCCCGATTCTTTAGCTGGGATCTGATGGAGAATGCGTTGTGGCTTGTCAGACCGGCCCCGGGAACAATGAATAACTGACGAGAGGCAGGAACAGTAATTAGATGGTGGAAGAGGCCAGGAAAACCCCTCACAGAGGACGGGGGCTCTGAGTGACCGAGGCAGAAAACGTGGGTTCAAATCTACATGTAAAACTGGACAAAAAGACATCACTCTCCCTTCACAGGGCAGTGCTCATGGGAGCGTTTCGCACTCATTCCACGTGAGGTTACTTAAAACCAGGGGGGATTCTGACAACCCAGAGTTCTGCCAAGATGCGGGCGCCCCTTCCCCCGACTCTTTGGGCATATCTGCATGCCAGCCGGAGGCGTAATTTCCAGCGTGGGTAGATGCACGCTAATGCACTGAGAATAGACCTGTAGCTACAGTGGGGTGAGTGCTGGCTGCCTGAGTACAGTCCTTCCCAGGGACCCTAGGCACTGACTCGGATGCTAGCCCGTCCCACCCCGGCTACACTTCTACTTTTATTGTGTTCGCCCGATCAAAGCTAACACACATGCGTCTACCCAAGAAGGCAATACGCCCCCATCTCCAATGTAGACACACCCTATTCTAATCTATTGAGTTTACAAGCAGTTCAGAGCAGAACCACTGTCACTCCTCTAGGTTGGTGTGGAAACCCTCAGTCTTGGTTGGAGTCCACAATAATAACACCACTCTGAAGTTCAGCAGAGAACTCCCTGTGGTTCCTCTTTGTTCAGTTGGGAAAAAAAAGAAAGAATCGGTTTATTGTTGAGTCTTGGAGGAGAAAAGGGGACTGGATCCTCAGAGCTACCAGAGTCAGGAACAGAACCCTGGGGCTTCAAGGCACATTAATTTCCCTGACCCTCCATCTTTCTATCTCCATTTCACAGATGGGAAAAGTGAGAGAGACAGGACTTGCCCAAATCCACAGAGCAGGTGCCAGTAATGGAACCCAGGAGTCCCGACTTGACAGGCCTGCACTTTAACCACTAGATGGTGATGTCTCCCATATGACCCATTGACTCTCCCACTAAGTTATGAATTCAGAAGTTCTATGTGATAGGTGAGGCTGGTAGGACCGCCTACTATCAAGGTTGCCCAACGCCTCCCATTATAAGACCCTGTTTTCAGTTGCATATCCCTTTGCCAAACTTTAACCGTTTGGACTGAAATTTTCTATGCCAGGTGTCCACTTCAAGCTGAATATTTTTGGAAAATCCCAATCAAACCAGTGTGGCCATATCCAAGAACAGGGCTAAGGACAAATCCATTGTTTTGCCCACATTAAAAAATCCTGGTGACCTTTTCTCCTTGATGCTTTGGCACAGGGTCTTGCAATTTGGCAGAAGGGTGGCCTGTGCATCAGGGATTGCCTTTTGCTGGCCATGTGAAAATCTGCCCAAATTTGGCCCAGTTATAAGCCTTTGAAAAATCGCAGTTCACACATGCTCAGTACAGACTTCTTAGATTTTAGCAGCTTAATTCTCTGAAGATTCTGCATGAACTGAGCGTGCTCCAGCCCGGCACTGAACAGAACTTTCTCAGCAATTGCAGTTCTGGGCTTTTGTGAGCCAAGCCGGGTCTGGATCTGGGCACCTGAACTGAGAGGAGGGAGCCTGTCTGTCCGGCAGCGTGGAGGAGGAGTGCCTGACACGAATGCATAGGGAACAATAGCTGGACCTGGGGAAGTGGGGGGTAAAGGACAGATGTAGACCGGGGCAAGAACCCGGCAGGGAGGGGAGGGGTCTGACATGACCTGGCCCAGGGACTGGAAGGGGCACAGGATGAGAGAGGGAAACTGGGACTGGCTAGCCAAGAACATTTTTGAATGCTTGACTTTGCAACCTTAATAAAGTTCTTTTAACATAGCTTGTATGTGAATTATATATGATGATACTGACCAGCACCTGGCTCTGGAACTAGAGGACATGGAGGACAGTCTAAGAAGATGTGGCTATAAAAGGGACCATACAGGAGTTTCTACATTTGACAAAATTTTAGGGGAACTCAGAGTGACTGAGCTTTGTGACATTTTCTTCATTTCCTCCCCCGCTGGTTCTTCTTCCTCTTCAGTATTTCCTCCTGTGGGCCCTAACCAGGCAGCCTGTAACTAGCTGCTTTCTCTCCTGCTCTGTGCAACCAGCTACCGTTCAGCATCAGGACAAGTTATCTCTTGTGATGTGGCTAGAGCTGCCTGTTACCCTTATGAAGTAGCTACTGCTAGAGCGAGGGAGGGGCTCCAACAAACTCCCTGTCCAAACTCCCCCTGATCTTTGGGGAAGATAAGATCCAAAGCCTAACTCAGCTGCCCTCTTGATGGGCTGAACCAAAAACCTGGCTCTGGACACCCCAGATTTTTCCATCTGAATCCAGGCTCTGAGGCTCGTGCTTGTCTCTCATGGCATCTCCCAATGTACGCCCAGAACAGTGAAAGCTTCTCCTGCACCATCAATGGTGCCTCTTACCCGGCTCTGGAGCGATCCCACTTCTAGGGGATGACAAGAGAATTCAGTTTCCATGACCCATTTGATTCTAAGCCTCCCGGCTAAGACTGCCAGCAACAGGTCTGGTGGCCTGGGGGGATGTGGGCATCCTAGGAACTTGACTGAGCTCACTTGGGTGTACAGGACTGGAGAAAGGAAGCCAGAAGTTTCCGGAGGGATCTAGTTTGGGGTGACACCTGGAGCTCAGGAGTGCAAGCTGGTGGCTATTGGACATACACAGTCCCTCTCCGCGGGGAACCCTGGCCTCTCTGTATGCTCAGTATAGATCTCTTTCCTACAGCTCTGCCTGCCTGCCACAGCACTTACTGCTAATGAAACTGGCAGCCTCCAGCCAAAGCAGCCATGGCCCGTTCCCAAGCGGCAACAACGCACAAAGTCTGTATGCCCCCTGCCCCACCGCACGCACCCAGCAGAACCTCAGGCTGCCCTGGGAGGACTGGAGAGCCCCAGAGAAAGCAACAGGCCGCACAAGAGCTGCCTGCCCTCCGCCCCCACTCAGCAGCAGGGACACGAGTGGTGCGGGCCTGGGGCAGGGAGGCCTGCAGCTCTCCCTCGTTCGGTCGTTCCCAATGGCGTTTCAATCACAAGACGCTCCTCGTCACATGGACGTAAAAACGCGGGGGCCTGTCTGCCTGATGAGCCGTCTCTGGGCTGCTAGGAGCTGGAGATGCCCTGTGGCTTGCAGCCCACATTAATATCTCATACCTGCTACGCTCAGGAGCTCCGGGCTTGAACGCCACAAAACCGGCGCTGTCTTGCACCCATTTCCCTCCCCCCCCCCCCCCACGGTGAGCTCCCGGGGGGATGCGATGTGCGGCAAAAGCCAGTCCCGTGTCTCCCTTTCCTAGAAACTGTCCCTCCATCCCTGGCTGTCAGACCCAGGCAGGAGCGGGCTCGGCCCTCTGACCCATTTCGCGGTTGGAGCCACGGCAGACGCTAGTTATAGCTAGCGAAACAGCAGCTGATGGAGACGGGCTTTATGGAAACAGGGGAATCGTTAAAGTGGCCCACAGCAATCCCAGCCGGTCTGAATCACTGGGTGAGTGTGATGCTGGGGACGGTCTGCCTGGCCCCTGGCGAGGGAGACCGGAGGGCGCGCCGGGCTTAACCCTAGCCCAGCTTCGTGCCAGCAGGGGGGGTGGCTTTATCAGGGCAGCAGGGCAAAGTCCAGCCTGCAGCCTCTGGGGCTGGGCAAAGCGAAAGTGAAGGTGGCGAATGCAGCTCCTCACCTGGGCTGGAGAGAGACGGGAGCCCCCAGCCCCAGCCTGCACCTGCACCCTCAGCTCATTAAAGCCAACGGGAGTGGAGCGGCCTCCTAGGAACAGGCTCCTGGAATGGAGCTCCAAGGGGAGGGGGGAAGGGATGGGAGAAATAGGCCCCCCACCTCAACGCTGGGTGCGTTTGTGGGGGAAGGGATAACGAACCTTCAACCCTGAGAAGTGGAGGCAGGGAGCTTGTCCCCTCCACTAGGAAAATATCCCCTTTTTCCCAAGGGAGCAGAAACAGGCAGCAAGTAAGAAGGGGGGCAAATGCAAAGGGGGGCAAAGTGGCGGAAGGGGGGAGGCGGGTGGGATGGGAGGGAGACTGGCAAGAACCCCTCCCCCGCACACGCAGCATGAAACAGGAGTCGGGAGGGGATCTCGGCCCACGCAGGGGGAGAAGTGAAGGGTGATGATTTGGGTCGTGCTCCACCAAGGGAAGGTTTAGTTCCCTGAGGGAGGGAGGATCCACCTCGGGGAGGGACCTTGAGGCTATTCTCCCCCACAACCCCACAGGAGAACAGGGCTGGCTCCTGGCAAAGGGAAGGGAGCGCTGCCCTCTGGAAGCCGGGACCCCACAGGGTTATCCTCCAAAGACAGGCAGAGACAAAGGGCAGCCCGGCTGGGGAAAGATTCCCCCAGATCATGTGTGTGCCAGCCCGTGGGCAGAGTCCAGGCCGATAAACGACTGCACAATGCTATCCGAAAGACTCAGCAGCCTGGCCCTGACGTACCTCCCCCGCCCTGCCCGTCCCCACAGCAGAGTGTATCCGTGCCCGGACACACGCCCTGGGGCTCCTGGCCCAGGCCGGGCGGGGTGCTAGGGAGTCAGACAAACCAGCCAGTCATTCTCCAGAGCAGGGGAAACAGGCCGAGCTGGGGGTACAAGCGAGGTGACAGGAAAGGCTCCTTCTGGTCCCAGCCCAGTGTCTTTAGGAGCTCTTGGCCTCCCTGCATCTCACTCCTCCCTGCTGCGAGGAGCTGGGCCAAGTGCCCCTTCAAGAACCTGGGCTGGCAGCCTCAGCCTCCAAAGCCCCATCACTCACTGCTAGGCCATGTCACCGGTGGGGGGACGGCGAGGAGTCCCTGAGCCAGCTGGCTGCTTTCCTCCAGGCTCTGGCCACGCTGCAGCGTGTCCGGGGAAGTGCCGGACTTCACTCCAGGGACAAACGCGGGGCCAGATCCTGGGGCGCAGCGTGCTCCTGGCTCCCCCAAGCGCAGTCAGCGCTAGGAGCCGCCGACCCGCGAGCCTTTTGCACGGCCCCGCAAGGTGCGGGGCAGAATCAGGCCCAGGACTCCCCGGGTGCTCGGCACAGAGCTGCAGAGGAGCTGGAACGAGGGATGCCACCGCACCCCCTGGCTGGAATCGTATACAGTTTGGTTCAATGGCTCTCAGCCCCCCCCCCCCCCCCCCACACACACACTGTACAAATGGACCCAGCCCTGCTGGCGAGCTGTGGTGGGCTTTCGGATCACTTGGCCGGCAGCCACATCACTGCCCCCCACCCCGACCCTGCAGCCACCCAGCGGCACCCCTGAGGCTCTTGCAGTGCCAGGAGCTGCCTGGACCTCTCCCCGCTGCAGGTGGCCGGGGGAGACGCTGGCAGGGGCAGGCCCCACCTTAAAGCCCCAAAAGTCGACTTACATGCAGAGGTGCCCGGAGCGCTGGCAGCCCCGGCCTGCCCGTGGGGCAGAGGAGGCGCATGGGTTGGCTCGGAGATCCTGGCCCCCCAGGGTCCGCCCCGAGCTCGCTTCCTGCCTGCCGAGGCTGGGCAGGGCAGGGCTGCGTGTGACCCTGCGGGAGTCTCGGTAAGAGAGCAGGAAATGGAGATTAAACCCGCTCTCCGTTTCCTGCTCGCTGCGGCAGCGAGCGCGGTCCAGGCTGTGCAGCCCCCCCGGGCTGGGGGGTGGAGAAGCCGGCAGCTCAGAGACCCGGCCCCCGGGGAGGAGCTGGGGCTGCGGAGCCACTGCCAGGAGCATCCTTACGGGGCAGGATGGAAAAGCTGCGGGATTAGCCCAGCCTGCCTCCGAGGGGCTGTCACTCCCCGCCCAGAGCCGGGGTGGGACCCAGGCGTCCTGAGTCCCTGACCCCTTCTGTGACTAGGAGCCCTCCCTTCCCGCCCGGAGCTGGCGATGGGACCCAGGCGCCCTGAGATCCTGGCCCCTTCTGTGACTAGGAGCCCCCCCGCCCCGCCCGGAGCTGGGGGTGGGACCCAGGCGTCCTGAGTCCCTGACCCCTTCTGTGACTAGGAGCCCCCCCGCCTCGCCCGGAGCTGGGGGTGGGACCCAGGCGTCCTGAGTCCCTGACCCCCTTCTGTGACTAGGAGCCCCCCCGCCTCGCCCGGAGCTGGGGTGGGACCCAGGCGTCCTGAGTCCCTGACCCCTTCTGTGACTAGGAGCCCCCCCGCCTCGCCCGGAGCTGGGGGTGGGACCCAGGCGTCCTGAGTCCCTGACCCCTTCTGTGACTAGGAGCCCTCCCTCCCCGCCCGGAGCTGGCGATGGGACCCAGGCGCCCTGAGATCCTGGCCCCTTCTGTGACTAGGAGCCCCCCCGCCCCGCCCGGAGCTGGGGGTGGGACCCAGGCGTCCTGAGTCCCTGACCCCTTCTGTGACTAGGAGCCCCCCCGCCTCGCCCGGAGCTGGGGGTGGGACCTAGGGTTCGGGGCTAGAGCTGGCTGGAAAAAGTTCTTTAAAAGTTGCCAACATTTTTCAAAAGCGTGTCTGTTTTGCAGCGTTCAGAATGGACCAACTCCCTTTTTTTAAAAAAAACAACCCAGAATTGTCACTGAAACTATTCTTGGCTTGCAGAAAACTCAGCTTTCAACACACACAAACTTCTGAGAACTGTTTCTATAACGGTTTGGTTGCAAAATGTCACAACCCTTCCCCCAACACACACACACCAGCCCCCCCCCCAAAAGACAAACAGCTTTTTGCCATTTTTTTGGTCTTTTTAAGGCAATTGTTTGGGATGGGGGAGAAAAAAATTGTGTTTGAAAATATCTGGCTAGTTCCAGTCCCAGCTGGGCACTCAGACTGCCCTGTTAGCCACCACTTCCTCCCCAAGCTGGGCACAGAACCCAGGAGTCCTGACCCCCAGGCCCCTGCTCGAGCCATCTGCCCTTTAAGTTAGCCCCATCAATGTCACTCAGCCTGTACCTTTTACAAGGCTCCAAGGACACCCCCACCTCACATGCTCCTCAGCCCTGGGAGTGGGGAAGGTCCCAGGGTGAAGAGAAGAGGGTCCCCAGGGTGAAGAGAACAGGGTGCCCTGCCTGTAGGAGGCACAGGAGACCATGCAAAGCCCAGTGCCCAGGATGCTGCTGCGTGGGGCTGTTAGAATCCTTTATCTGCCCCTCCCTTCTAGTCTCAGGGCTTCAGGCAGGGGTGCAGGAACCATGTGGATAGTGGGGGTGCTGAGAGCCATTGAACCAAACTGTCAACCTTGTCAGTGATGGACACCACATCAAGCCGGGGGGGGGGGGGGCGGCACTGCCCCTAGTTCCAGCCCCTCTGGCTTCAGGGAGAAGCTGCTGCTGGCACCATCACCCCCGCTCACACACAAGGGCAGACACCCCCTCGCACTGGGGAGCTGCTCCCTGGCCTGTCCCTCAGGCAAAGCGAGCAGGAATCTGGAAGCCTCCCACCGCAGGAGCCCCTCATCCTTTGCTCCCTGGCTGGCCGTGCGCCATATTTAACCCTCCCCTGGCGCTCTCTTTGGAGCCACGGGGTTTTATGCATCTGAGACCTTGTGAGGCCCCCTTTGTTGTGGTGCTCTCAAGCCCTCTTCCCCTGCTGTGGGGCTGGCCCCATTGAACTCAGTGGGAGGCTGGGAGCCCATAGGCCCCCCCTCTAGCACATGTTGCGGGATCAGGCAGTAGCTAAGAGGAGGGAAGCCTTATGCCTCCTGTAATGAGGCACCCACCAGCCAGGCAGGCAGACCACAGAAAGGGGGTGACTCTGGGCAGGTGGCAGGGCACCATCCAGTTTGTACCCCACATGCCTCCGAGCGGGTGAGGCCAAGGGTGTACCAGCAAACACAGCTTTGGCGCATGGTATTTCCTAGGGGACAGAGACCTGCTAGCATCCCCCAGCTACCTCCTCCCAGCCCCATCCTTCATCTCTCTTACTCTGATCTCCCTGCTCTGCCTAGCCCAATTCCTGACCTCTCACGCCCCTCCCCCATCCCTCCTTAAAGCCTGCCTTCCCTTTATTATTAGTTATCTTACAGTAGCACCAGCGGGCTCCACCCGGGATCAGACAGCCCTTCCCCAAAGAGCTTCCGTTCCAAATGGATAATGTGGTCAAAAGCGGGGAGGGGAAACTGAGGCACGGCAAGGGGCAGCCGCGTGCCCAGCGGCTCTCACAAAACACAGCCCCACTGACTCCCAGCCCATTGAGCCGCACTGTCCACAGCCCTCTCTTCTCCCCGCTCCTGGCTTGTGCTCATCTGACTAGTTTAGAGCAGTGGTTCTCAACCACCAGTACATGTACCCTGCGGGGGCGCAGACATCTTCCGGGGGGGGGGAGGACGTCAGCTCATCTAGATAGTGGCCTAGTTTTACAACAGGCTGCATAAAAAGCCCCAGGGAAGTCAGCGCAAACTCCAACATCCTGCAAACAAGGACCGGCTTATACCACTCTCTGTGCTATACCCTGAAATGTCAGTGCAGTATTTCCATTCCAGTGGATTTATTTTGTAATTACATGGTAAACATGAGCAAGCCAGCCATTTCTCAGTACTCCTGGCGGTGACGCTTTTCTATGTTTCTGTCCGATTTTGTAAGCAAGTCATTTTTAAGTGAGGTGAAACTTGGGGGCGAGGGGGGGGTACGCAAGACAAATCAGACTCCTCAAGGGGTAGAGTTGAGAGCCCCTGGCTTAGGCGGAGGGGAGATGGTCCAGCTGGTTGTAAAACGCAGTTACATTTATGTCACACACACGCACCCCCAACTTAACAGGCATCACCACCCACCACCCACCGCCCCCCCCCAATTTCACAAGCACCCCCCAAGTACTGTGGGCCCCTCTTTGGCTCCTGGCCCTGCCTCCAGCAGCACTGCCGGGTTTTTATAGGGGCAGGTTAAACTTTAAGGCGTTTGTTGACAGAGCTGGGGGAGGTCGGGTGGGGGGGGCAGGGACCCTTCCTTTGTCTGCTTATTTGCCGAGGTTACGCGGGGGGGGGGGTGTTCTATTTGTGTCGGACTCGGCGCGGTGTGTTTCTGAATGTCTGACCCCCCCCGACCCCTCCCCTCCCCAGGGTAGCTCGCCCCACGTGCTCCCCCGAGATCAGTCACGCAGGGCCAGGAGATAGACAGGACGGCGACTTACAGCTTGTGGGTCAAGCCGGCCCCGAAATCCTCTGCTGGACTCCATTAGACCTTCCCCACCTGCAGGGCGGACCGTCCGGGCAACCTCCAGCAGGTGCGGACAATCCCCGGGGCGTGGACCCCCAGGGCGGGGAGCCTGGCTGGCGAATCAGGTGATCGGCGATTTCCTCTTTCTTACCCGATCAAAGGCAGGGAGAGCAGAGTGCAGGGGTCCTGGGCTGTGCTCAGCCGGACAAAGCCTGGGCATCGCCTTAATTTCCTGGCTGGGGTTTCCCCAGCTCCTCACAGGCAGCTAGAGAAACTGCCCCCTTTAATGCCCACCCCCACTGATTACTCAAATGCAAGCGTTAGGGGAGGGAGAGCATCTTTCTCTGTGCGATGCACCTGGTGCCTGTTCCTGGGTGCTGCCTTCCAGCAGCTCAGCCCTGGGGCCAAGCATGGGACAGATTTAGATGGCAGAGCATACCATTAAGCAAGCAGCTGATGTCCTAGAATCATAGCACAGCAGGGTTGGAAGGGACCTCAGGAGGTCACCTAGTCCCACCCCCTGCTCAAAGCAGGCCCGATCCCCAATTTTTGCCCCAGATCCCTAAATGGCCCCCTCAAGGACTGAACTCACAACCCTGGGTTGAGCAGGCCAATGCTCCAGCTACTGCGCTCTCCGTCCCCCAGGGTGTCTGAACCTTACACCTGCAGCCTTCAGCGGCTTGGTTACAAGTATGGGACCCTTCTGCAAACGGCTCAGGTGAGAGCCCCCGTGAGGATCGTAATAGCAACCAGACAATAGATCCACAGAGAAGTAAAGGTAGCACCACGGTTTGTTCCGAGGAGTCCATATGTTAAAGCATCTCCCTTGTACCTGATTGGGGGGGGGGTCTATCTCTCTTTTCCCTTCCCCCCCATGGGGAGGAAGTGAGTCTACACACTCACGCAGAGTGTGCAGACAAAAGTGGCACTTGTTCCCCTGGCCCTTCCCCCAGGGGGAGGATTAAAGCAGGAACCAGCAGCTGCTTGGGGAGAGGAGGCTGCATCTAGTCAAGAAGGGAGAGAAAGGGGCTGAGGCCCTTCAGGGCAGCTCAACCTAGGGTTGGGGGGGAGAACAGAAGGCCAGGAGCTGGTGGAGGTACCTACAGCCTCCCACCCCTCCACTATCACACACCCCCTTAGCCCATCATAGTACAAGGGACCCTTGCACCAGACCCAGCCTGGCAAAGCCCTGGCTGGGATGATTTAGTTGGTGCTGGTCCTACTTTGAGCAGGGGGTGGGACTAGATGACCTCCTGAGGTCTCTTCCAACCCTGATCTTCTAGGATTCGGCTGACAAGGGATAATCTGATGCTGCTGAGCCCAGCTCTCATGGGTCCAAGTTGGGGCAGGGGCCTCTTTCACATCAATAAGCCTCCTGGAGCCACCCTGCAGCTTGTAGGAGGGAGGTTTGTGTTTCCCCAAAAATCCAAACCCCTTTTCCCCCCTATTTTTATTATTTTATTTTTAAAAGTAAGCCCAGGGTGGCATGCTGTCTCTCTCGGGCTGCGTCTTCTTCCTCTCTCATGCTAGGAGTTGGGGGTTGGTGCTGGCTGCTGTTTCTGCAGCTCCAGAATCCGCATCAGAACCAGACATGAGAGCCCCAGGAAAAGCAGCCCCAGGAAAAGCCAATAATGCTGGGGCAGAAAGACCCAAGGCCAGGGGGTCTCTTTCCCACATGCCGTAGACCTGCCAAGAATGAGATTAGGATATTTATCATCCCAAGGCGCAGAGCAGATAGAATAGACTTCCCCCATCTCCCATCCCACCAAAACACCAAGCAGCAGGCAAAAGGGTACAAAAGCAGGGGTTACTTTCGGCTGCTATTTAAATAGACCACATCCTGTCTGTCTACTCATGTAGAAGTAACACCTAATCTTACCATATATGAAAGATGATAGAGGAAGTTCTTTTCACCAGTTCTTCTGAACTGCACAGAACCTGCTATGAAGTCAGGTGTGCTGATTGCCCTAGCAATTGGTGTGGGTCTTGGCACCAAGGGAGCAAGATTTGAAGGAATATGACAAGGCAGCTGTACAACGGCCCAATTGTCAAAAGGATCGAGGGGCCAGGACAGGACCTGACACTGCTTTTAATTCTGCTTTTGAAACTGACTAGATTTCAGGCTGTCATCTGCATCCCTTTAATTCCACCCCACCCCCCACACACAAATGTTTGAAATGTAAAGGGTCTCCTGCGGTCAGAGATGCACATGCAGGAATTTCTCTGTATACAGTACGTCATGGGGGAAGGGCTCTGGAGTCCAAGGGGAGGGGCTGGGCGCTATGTGGGTCTGAGATGGCGTTAGCTCACGTCAGACTAAGCTGCTCCAGCTCCTCCGTCAGCCCACTGCTGTCCGATGCCCCATCAGGTTCCTCCTTCATGGGCTTGCCGGTGCTTCCCCTTCTCCGCAGCTCCGGCTGGCTCCTGGGGAGGAAACGCAGGAGGGATGGTTAGTGCCAGTGCCCCCTGAGCCTCAGAGGCCAGTGGTCCGTCCAGTGCAGGATCCCCTCTCTGGCCTCCACTGACATCAGGTGCTTCAGAGGAAAACTGAAGCCCAGACCACACTGAGGTGTGGGGCACAGCCCAATCAGGGCGGGGTCAGGAGGGAGCTGGTCTGATGGAGCACTTGACGCACCCTTACCCTTCTGCGTAGCGGCCTCTGTCGCCCTCATACTCGAGTCTGTCTGCCTCCGGCTGGCTTTGGTGCAAGGAGCTGGAGGAGTCTGAGCGTAGGATGAAGTATCCATCGGCGGAGTCCTCCTGGAGGCAGCAGGTTCGCCTGCGGACCAGAGGGGATCCAGTGACGCCCTGGGCTGACCAGCCTCTGCCCTTCTGTGTGCGAGTGGAGGGCTCTGCCCCCCCTCCCCCACCCACGTCCTTACATTTATTATTAATGGTCACACGTTACCTCTCTGTGCTAGGGCTGCTCTCCCATGCCGCCTTGGCTGCCTCCCCCTCGGGCGCTCGCCCGCTTTCGGGGCTGGGAAGTGGCTGCAGACAAAACCCAAGGGACAGCGTGAGCGAAACGAAAGAACCGGAGAGGAAGTCAGAGCTGTGCGTGCACAGGGGTGTCTAGGAGGGGCGGGGGGGAGTGGCCAGGCAGGAGCGCACGGCAGCGGGACGTACTGATGCAGCCGGTGTCCGCGTGTACGCAGGGGAGTGTCGGGGAGGAGCGTGGGGGCTGCATGTGACACCGCCACAGCCGATGTTTGTGTGCACGTGGGGCGCCAGGAAGGAGCGCGTGGGCTACGGGACAGCACGTGGCAGTGAGCCTGCGAGCTTGTCCAGTCCGAGTATTCATGAGCGGGCGTGCAGTGGGCTGATGGAACAGGAACGCGTCTCTGGCGCGTGGCGGGACAGCACCCGTAGGTATGACGTGAGCAGGCACGATCCCATGCACGGTTTCGCCCCAGCCGGCGTGCAGCGGGGTTCCTTACCGTGAGCTGTTTGGGAATGACGGCGATGCTGACTCTCCGACGTGCCGACACCTGGGATGGAGGGAGGGGAAGCTCGGTTAGTGCTGAATCCCCCCGTTCTGCTCCAGGCAGCCAAATGGAAGTTGGGCGCTAACTCCCCCGTAGGGCACAGTTCCCACTCAAGGGTCCTGCCATCCTTGTCTCCCCGTCCCCCTCCCCTTAACTCCCCCCTGCTTGCCAGCGGGAGCATGATGAGGGGGTGGGACGTCACTCGTACCATCCCCACCGCTGTGGGTGCAAGAGTCGGTCCAGGCCAACCCTCCTCTGGGCTCACTGCGGGGCCACCAATGGGCCTTGGATTTTCAGCTGCAAGGGCAAAGATTGCCCAACCCTCAAGAGAAGATCAAAGGCCAGGCAGAGGCCCACAACGGTCCCCCATACCTACCGCCTCAGGAAAGGCTTTGCAACTACCCCACTCTACCCCCCTACACTAACCCGTGGAGGCCGCCATCCAGGCTGGGCCTGGCCCAGTGCCCGTCACCTCGAGCTGCAGGGGAAATTGCTGCATATTATGTTCAAACTGCTGCTAGAGAACCACCTCCTTTTAGCCAAGTCTCTGCCTCTCGCTCTGGATACTGGCGCTGGACAGCCCTGCCCGAGACGGGCCCATGGAGCGGTGGGCAGGGACAGAGGCTGGGAGACAGGCGCCCTCGTTACCTGCTGGAACGTTCGCATCAGGGGCAGTTTCAGTCTCTGCTCTCCGTCATCTAAGGAGACAAAGGGGTGGGGGTTGCTCCAGAGGTGGCCCGATTGCTTCTCACGCCTTGGGTGACTAGCTCCATCTTGCCACCTGCATACCAACCACCCAGGCCTGCTCAGTGCCCTGCTGCCCCCTCAGCTCTGTAGACTTGCTGTGTCCCCAGTGGCTTCTGGGGGAATTTGCCCAGCGGAGAAGCTCAGTGTGGACGGAGCAGGCTGTTGTCCCAAAGGTCCATTTGGTTGGATGGTCGAAGTCCCCGTAACTCGCAAGGCAAAGGGCTGCTCAGCCAGGAAATCCTAGAGCCTCCCACACAAGGGCCTGGGGAGTGGAAGCGGAGAAGGGGACATCGGATGCATGGCACCCCCTGCCTCTGGGCCAAGGGGCCTGTAGCACTGACCCCGCATGCTGCTGCACTCCCAGGGGTGCTACCTGGCTGCCCGCTGTGGCCAGGACCGAGCACTCGCAGGCACTCAGGGCTGGAGGTCACGGTTAACCCCCTCTGATAGGGCCCTTCTGTGGTTTAGACATCCGGCCCTGTGACTGCAGCCAACAGCTGTCACCAGCGGCACGTGGATGCCAGGGACCAGGTGGACTCCTGGTGCGAGTGGGAGCAAATGGCTCTAGCATGTGCCTGCCTGGGCTGAAATGGACTCGGGTCACACAGGCCATTGGGCACCAAGTGACCCGCGCAAGGTCACGTAGTGAGTCAGTGGCAGTGCCAGGAACAGAAGCCAGGAATCCTGACGCCCAGCCCCGAGATGTAACCATTATGCCACGCTCCCTTCCCGCCACCCATGCCCACCCCCGGGGCTGCTGGGCCCACCGCACCCCTGTTCTCAGCCAGCTGCCGGTTGCGGGAGTTCTGCTGGATCAGCCGCTTCATTTCCTCCAGCTCCGTGTGCTCCCGCAAGTGATGTCTCTTCAGGTTCTCCACATGCTGCACCATCACCTCTGCTGCCCGGCTCATCCGCGCCTCCTGGGGCAGAGAGCGGGGAGTGGGATCAGGCCGCCCGGCAGGGAGACTGCTACAAAGCCTGAGCCCCCTCCCCGGGCAACTACCACCCCCTTTGGTTCTATTCAGGTTCTTAGACCAGGCCCATCACCATGGCGTCGGAGCTCACGCAGAGCCCGATAATGGCACTGACTTTAATGGGAGCAGACCCATTAGCCAACCAACAGAGCCCAAAGCAGCGCTGTTCAGACAACCTGAAGGCCTCCTGGGGGCTCCCTCCCCCCTTGGCACTCCCCACCCCCAGCTCCTTGAACGCGAACATCCGCTGCTGCATCATCATCTTGAGGACTCCCAAGTGTTTCCTGTGGGCCAGCGGATGTTCAGATTAGCCCCTTCCTGCTTCCCCCACTGCCAGGGGCAGAGGAAGGCAGGATTCCATTGCCCTGGCCAGCTGGGCTCAGGCACAAGGAGGATCTGGGACCCAAGAGCGAGCAGCAGGAAGACAAAGCGAGGTGGGAGCTGGGGCAGGAGCATGTGAGATAACAGGCCAGCTGGTACCTGGTTAGCATCTGCCCCTGTGCTGGCCAGCCTAGGAGAGGAGCTGTCACTAATGCCAGCAAGCCCAGGGGTAGATCTGCCAGCTAGTGAGGAAGGTGGGGGCCAGGGGCCGTGAAGCCAGCCCAAGAGAACAGGTTGTGTAGAGCTCAGCAGGAGTGTATTGGGTTAGCCTCGTTGCGATGAGCCTCCCTGCTCCCCAGGGTCAATGCAGCATTGGTCCCCTGTACCATGCTCTCCAGCGACGGGGCTGGGGGAGCAGCCTGGACACCCTCCCGCCCTGGGCTCTTGCAGCTGTTGGACCCACCTGATGGACGGCGCCTAGCTTCTCCGCCGCGCTCGTCGCCCGCTCAACGGACCCCGCCAGCACCGTCAGGCTGAGCTGCAACTGCCTGACCAGCTCCTTGCACTTAGGGTCGACGCAGGACAGGCCCAGCCTCTGTGGGGGGGCGGGGGGAAAACCAGCAGCAGCTCTGCATGATCTGCACAGGAACCAGGCCCCTCCCTCGCTGGACTATAATAACAGCAGCCCGCAAAGAATTCAGCCCAGGAAATGCCCCAGCTGGGCTAGGACACCCCAGTTCCAGCCAGTTCCGCACCAACAGCCCAGCCGTTCATCCAGCGCTGGTGGATGCGGCCAGAGGAGAGCCTGGGCACGTCCCTTATCCACGGAGCAGGACAGCCCGGGCAGCAGCAGGACCAGCTCCCGCCACTGAGCCAGGTCACTGCTGAGGCCAGCGGGAGTCACCACAGCTGCAACGAAAGCTCGATTCACAGCAGCTGAGAACCTGGCCCCCCGCCCCGGCGGGACATCCTCAGGTGGAAGCGTTCAAGCCTCTCTGCTGAAGTTACCAACACTGACGGAAGGTGCTAGGATGCGGACAACTCGCCAGTAGGAACTGAGCTGGGATCCACAGGCGAAATTGCACACCGGCCGCCAAAGAGCCAGTGAGCCGCACTTGACTTTGGGCCACTGCCCCAGCGGGGCAGGATTCGAACCAACAGCCTTGAAGCGAAAGGCTCGGGATCCCATTGCCAGTGCCACGAGCCAGCCAACTCCCCAGGCCGGAGAGGACTCCCTGTGCCCTGGAACGCGCCAGCGGCCACATCCGAAGCCGGGGCGATCCGGAGCGCAGGGCGTGACAGTGACGGCCATGCGGGAGTCAGCACCTCTCCCAGCGAAAGAAACGCCCCCCCCCCGGGGGGAGCCTTAAACCTGCCAAGAGAATCTGCATCATCGGCACCTGCGGGGCAACATGAGTGACCTCGCCTGCTCCCCACTTGGGAGACTGGCCAACAGGGCTGGGATCAGATCGAAATCGAGCCACGGGCATCCATGGGGCACGCACAGCCAGGATCACCCTCCCCAGCAAGGCGCCCCAAACCTGGCCTCACTGACCTGCAGCGCTGCCCGGCACTCCTCCAGCTCTTGCTGAATGTTCTCCTCCGCCACGTCCCGTGCCCGCTCCTCCACCTGCACCCGTCGCCGCAGGGTGAAGATGTCGCAGCGGAAGGCCAGTGCCAAGTGCGTGAACGCTGCCTGCAGAGGGGAGAATGGGGCAGGGGTCAGAGGTCATCTCTGATCCACGTCCACAAAGGACAGGGACACTGTATGTGGCCAGGAGCGGGGCACTAAGGGTGCAGCGGGGCAGGTGTTTCTGGGCACAGGGGAAGGAATAGGTTTGGCTGGATTCCTTTGGTAGAGCCAGGGGAAGCCACTTCTCCCATTTCACCCCAGCCAGTCCCTCAATCCCACCGCCCCATCCTGGACAGCTCCAGCACCACCCCACCCCTCAGCGCTCACCCCTCCTGCTCTGTTCAAGCAGGCAACGGGAAGTGCTGGGAGCTGTTTGCACAGCCCCCCTCTGTTCTACGTGCGCCTGACTGCAGTCACACCGCTGGGTTTACACTGGGGTAATGGGAGAGGAGAATGGGGCCCTTTAACCGGCACATCAGTGCAGCTACCCCAGCGGGACTGCACACACAGCATTGCGGGAAGGGTGGTCTTCAGGGTCTAACTGGGGGAGAGGAGGTCTTTGCCTAAACTGGATCAATAAAGTGGCATTTTGCTGAGCTAGCAGCTGAGTGCTGGAAGCCCTGCTGGAGGTGGCAGCTCCTCCCCTGCAGAGAGCACAAGCCAGAGACCCAATCATCCTCATTAACTGAAATCTGAGCAGCTGCCAACTGAGAAACAAAGCCCCAGTCCGCCCTGGCCCTCAGGGGACAGCCATCATCCTCATCTACTGATTTAGTGGGGCCTTTTGCAAGGCTCAGAGCACTTGATAGAATTACCAAGCACTGTACATGTGCACAGAAGGATCACTTTATTTAGGACTAAAATGCAGCCACCTCTGGGCTGCAACACAGCAGTCATTTAAATGCGTGCGTCAGTGCCACTGTTTGGAGGAGGGGAAGTGGAGCATATCTGTATGTGGTTGAAATGGCTAGGGGAATTCAGGTATGAACGAAAGGAGGAAGAATGAGCTTGTGGTTTTGGCCCAGGACCATGAATCAGGAACTCTAGGCTCTGGGACCCTGGGCAGGTTGCTTCCCCTCTTGTGCCTCACTTTCCCCATCTGTAAAATATGGACCATTCAATCCTTGGGGTCTCTACTGAGATTGTGAATTGGTGAGCCTGCAAAAAATGGGTTTCTTGGGGCAGGGCAACCCCAACAGCCTTCAAATTGCCATAATAACCAATTCTGGTCACTGCTGGATTTGACCTGTGACCTAGAGGTGGGCATGGCTATGCCTCAGCTCCACTCTGGCCAGTGGCCTGATGTCCCAAATGCTGGCACTGACCCAAGGGGGCTGTTCCAGGCTGTAACCATATTTCTTGCTGCACACGGGGACCCTGGTTTAACCCATTCACTGTCGCCATTGGCCTCAGTGAGAATGCACCCCAGTGTCTGGGTTGGAGGGGGAGAGGCACGAGGCAGCCTGGGTGATGAAAGCCCGTACACGCAGCTAGAGGGGACAGTTCTCGAGTGCATCGGTCTCTCATTGCCACGGCTGATGGGCAGAGCTTACCTCCACGTCCTGCTCGGTCAAAGCCACTCTGCAAAGGAAGAGCACACGTGGCCATCAGTGACGCGGGTGACTTAGCGATGTATACCACTCAGAATTTACGTCCTAGCACCCAGCCAGCCTGGTTGCAGCCAGCACCCATGGCCTGGCGGTGCCCAGCAGGTAGAGGGCAGTTCCCAGAAGTGCCCTTTTCCTCTGGGACACGGTTTGCCAATGAGCCCTGTGCACCCCGTGTCCCGGGAGAGTCTAGTGCAGCCCGAGTGAGTAGAACCGGGCACGCTCAGGGGGGCTGGGTGTGGTTCAGGAACCACACTCAGGGGGGCTGGGTGTGGTTCAGGGTGTGATTCAGGATGCATCGGTTGTGTGTCCTCGGGAAGGTTTTTGGGGGCTGGGAAAGAGGAACAGAGAGTGGTTGACAATGTAGCCGGGCTGTTAGGGCCCCAGCCTGCGAGGCCACGTTCACAATCCAGCTCTGCCTGATTTGGAGTCATCTGGGAAGCACTCAATCAGGCACAGCAGGGACCTGAACCTGGGCTCCCCCCGTCCCAGGCCAGGGCCGTATCCAGCAGGCTGTAGAGTGACTGATGCGGACGCACCTCGCCCCCCGCACAAGCCTGTCTCCGCAAGAGGACTCCAAAGGTTTGGGTTTCATTCCAGCTAGAACAAGTCGAAAACCCTGTGAAGTGGCCGTGAAACAGACCAGTCAGCCACCTCCTGCAATTGATGCCCATCGTGGCAACCTGTCTGCTGGGAAACATCTCGCCCTGGGGCCAACCTGCCCGGAAATGGGGACTGCCCAGTCATTGCCAACCCGGGGCCTGATTCTGCCTCCTGCAGGCTATGAGCAACTCCCAGCTGCTGCGGGAGGAGAAGGGGGCCCCTGCACGGGATTTGAACCAGCAACCCAGAGGTGAAAGGCTCTGTACCCCATTGCCACCTTGGCTATTCTTATGGCTGCCTGTGCAAGGCCCACCCAGCAACCAGCTCACCTAAAGCTTGAAACCTTCCAGCATCTTGGGCACACACAGAGTTTAACCCCAGAGGAGGAGGAAGGGCAGGAGTCCTACCTGTGCAGGCCCAGCCGCTCCAGCACCGAGAGCTCAGGCAGAGAGTTCAGCAGCGGGTCCTTGGGAGGGTCAGGATCTGGGGAGGAAAAAGGGCCACAGTTAACCCAGAGAGCCCGAGAGGAGGAGAAACAGTAACCCCCTGGCGGTCTCCATGGGGCCAGGCTGCTTCTCATGTTCGCTCAGCGTCCGTGCACGCTGCAATCAGGGGAGGTGACCAGAGCTTAGGTGCTGGAGTAGTGAGACCGCAGCAGCCAGGGCTTTGGCGCAGGCTGGACTAGCCTACCCTGGATGCTGGGTAAAGGACCACAGTAGTTTGGGCACTGGTCTGGGACTCCAGAGACCCCGGTTCAGTTCCCTGCTCTACCAGATTCCCTGTGTGGCCCTGGGTTTGTCATTTAGCCTCTCGGTGCATCAGTTCCCTGATCTGTACCAGGGGGATAACAGGCCTGCCCCGCCCCACCGCGGGATAAATACAATAAAGACGGAGGCGCTCCGATGCTGTGGTAACGGCAGGGGACAAAAGCCCTGCCTCAGTGGGGATGCCATGGTAACGGAGGCCAGGGAAGTATCCTAGACTGCAAAGCAGCCCCAGGTAGCAAATTACACAATGGCAGATAGAGAAGGGCCCATCCGTTCGCATTACTGGGACGGGTCCCACCCTCCCTTGGCGAGAGTCACACTGGGCTTCTACCCCTCAATGGCCCGGCCGCTGGCTAACAGCTGGTGAGATGTCACAGCCAAGAGCTCCGAGGACCAAGGTGCATGTTGGCTCCCACACAAAGACGGGCCCCAACCCCAGGATGCCCCATTCAGACAAGTAACACCCCTTCCAAAGCTTGTCGAGGCTCCTCTCCTCCGACTCTCTTCTATAGCCCATTCCCCCCTTTTCCTCAAGGCAACCGGATCCTCCACCCAACCGATCCCACCTCCCTCACTCTGGGTCCGGGGGGCTTTCTGGATCTGGGGGATGGCCCCATTGTGGGGGAAGGAGAAGGGATGCTGGCGGTTGGGGGTGTAGCCCCTTCTCCTCACTGAACTATCCCTAAGTGTGAGAATCCTTTCCCAATCTTTATCTGGACCCCGAGTTCCCCCTGCGTGGCCCCTCCCACATCTGGTCTCTTCTTACCCAAAGATTATCCCACCCAATGAGGCTCTGCCGGTGCTAATCCTAATCCAGTTAGGATCATGCTATATCAGACACTGGACGCAAAGGCCTGGCTCTGGACCAGGGTGCAGAGAGCCTCTGATGACGCAACTTCGGGTCCCACCACGCTTGGAAACGCTCCGTGAGAGGATTTTCCTTCACGTGCGAACGTACGCATGAACCAGAGAGGCCTGGCAGGATTGACCCCCAAGGAGGGATTCAAGAATCCAGGCAGGTAGCTTGGTCAAAAGCACCATGGATGGTGGGGTGGGGCCAGAACAGTGGGGCTTGGGGCACCTT
This sequence comes from Chelonia mydas, assembly GCF_015237465.2. Taxonomy (NCBI): domain Eukaryota; kingdom Metazoa; phylum Chordata; order Testudines; family Cheloniidae; genus Chelonia; species Chelonia mydas. The sequence goes on along the minus strand of NC_051261.2, from coordinate 11,472,281 downwards.
GGAAACTCAACCCGCTCTTCTGGCTTGGAGGGGTTCAATCCATGGCCCAAGAGACACCTTTAAGCACCCGCATCTGCTCCCAGCAAAGATAACTGGGTGGGCGAAAGGGAGAGTTGTTGGGAAGAGGGTGGTCCTTCGCTGGGTGGGAGCTGTGGATTAATCCACCCCCTGCCTTAAAGAGGGAGGTGGGGGGGAACGTCTGACTGAGGGGAGAGGGTCCAGTCCGGGTTACATTCCTTCCTAGCCAGTGTGCAACCAAGTTCAGACCCTTCACGCCACAGCCCAGTGCAGCGGGCTTTCCCGGCAGCCTGCAGCTCACGGGTACCTGCCCCATTGTCACCCGCAAAGCTCTGCAGGGCACGGAAAGGAATGGGACCCAATGGCCCAGGAAATGGGGAGGGAGAAAGGAAAGAGAAAAAGAGTGAAGGGGGAAAGGATGGGAGAGATCAGAAGGCAGAGAGGGAGAAAAAGGATCAAGGAGGGAGATGAAAGGCTGGAAAGGAGACAGGGCTCTGCAAGGGGAGGGGAACGGCAGCAGCAAAGACAGAGACTCACTCACCAACCTTCATCACTCTCACCGCTGTCCCTAAACTGCACGCTCAGCTCCCTTCTCCCAGCACCATCCACCTGGCCTTGCTCCTGGGGAGCAGAAAAACACCAGTTAACACGACGGGCCGAGGAGTAACCTGGCCTCCTGCCCCACAACGGCAGGGGAGGCTGTAAGCGAACAAGCTGGGGCAGCAAGGCCACGTCTCAGAGGTCCACGTGAGGGGCACGCAGCTGAGGGGCGCTGCCAGCTACTCCACTCCCAGGAGGCGGTGCTGGAGGGAGCGGGTCAGCGGAGCTCCTGGGTTCCCACGTAAGGGAGGAATTCCATTCTGCATCTGTTCTAATGGGAGCAGGATTTGGCCCTAAAATCCATGGGGGCAGGGGAGCACACATTAGGTAGGTAAGTGAAATCCCTTCCGTGGTGGGGGGGACGGTTCATACCCCACCACCACCCTCTCACCTCATCCGTATGCTCTGTGCTCTGCCTTCTCGCAGCCGAAAACCTTCCAGAGCCTTCCTGGGAATGGCTCATTTGTTCCTAGAGAGAAGGCAGGAGCCAGGCCCATGAGAACGTGAAGGAGTTCACCTCTATCCCGGGGTAGAGCCGAGAAACACACGTGGCGCATTTCCTACTAAACTCAACACCAGAAGCCAGCCAGGCAATGAAGAGCCCTCAGTAATGCGCAGGCTTCACGTTGCCGGTGGAGAAATAAATAAATCCCCGTACAGAAATAAACACCCCATGCTTTGGGATCCTTTGAGGCGAAGGTGGCTGGAGAAATCCAGAGTTGGTGCATTATTAAAATGTATTGATTGGTGTTATGAGACAGAGCGAGCGATGGGAGTTAACCCAGCTCATCATGGGCCGCATGGTGACCTAGTGGCTGGGAGGCACACACCTCAAATTGCACCAAGTGGCTGACCTGACCGTGGAAGGGGGGAAGGAAATTAAGCCCCCACACTCCTCCCAAATTCAGGTCCAACTCGGAGACAAACGTCACTATACATACTCTAAACTGGTTTTAGGCTATTCAGATGCCATTGGGATTAAAATCTCTGGTGAACAAGCCAACTATACTGCCCCCTGCTGGCAAGAGCAGAGATGAACCACCTGGAGTGCCCACTGTTGGCAAGGCAAAGCTGATGCACCACAGTGCCCCCTACGGGGGAGGAGAGATGTGAACTACTGCTGACAAGGGCAGAGTCACTGAAAACGGCTGAATGGGGCCAATGGGAACGGGTTAGGGCACTTCTGGGGAGCACAGAGGGGCCCAAACGTCCTTCTGGGTTAAACACCCAGCCTGCCAAAACCAAGGGCACGGCAGGTCACTGGATCTGTGCCGACCAGCCTCCTACAGAGCCTGGAGGAACCCCGAATGCGGGGGCAGCTCATGCTTGGCAGAACCAGTGGGATATGGCAGGAGTTGCCCTGGAAAACCGTAACAGCTCTCTGCTTCTCCCCAGCACCGCCTGCAAACCCCTCCTGCCCCTGCCGCTAACCCGTTACCTGCATGTGAAGGTAGCGCAAGTCTGGCCAGCTGCTGCCTCAGTTGCTCTTCACTGAAAGGAAGGGGGAGTCAAGGTTAACGAGCAAGACACTCCACCAGCAGCAAGAAGCCCTTAAAGGGCCAGTGATTCTCCCCACAGCTGCCCTTCCATGGGCTTGACCCACAGCACAGACCTATGCCCAGAGGCAGGCAGAAGGCATCCCCATCGTGAACCCAATTCCGCAGCACTATGCCATCGGGGTGGTGGCGGGGAGAAGAAGTCCTCCTGGATCCTCCACCTCTCGGCAAGCCTGAGGCTAGCCCCCCTCCAGCCCACTCCGCTGACACCATTCGCCTGGCATGTGCGCCGCGGTCCTTACCCTTTCGATGTCACCCTTTCACGCCCGCTGCAGCAGGTGCAAGCCAACCAATGCTGCAGACTCCTTGCTTATGACCTCTCCCTCCCCGGTGAGCGAGGCACAGAGACGCTCTCCAAAGCCATTTCCAAAAAGGAATGAGTCACCGGCCCACGGCGACATTCGCATTCATCGCTTTTCACCCAGCTGCCAAACGGACCTAGCATCCCCTGGCTACTTAAGCGCCAGCTTCCTTCCAGGAGGCATGAAAACAATGCAGCTGACGATGGAGCAAGAGTGCCATCTGATGGGAAAGCTGCCACACTGCAGGCATCTCCCCCCAGGCATGTTCTTATTTCCTAGGCATAGACCTCACTGCCCTGGGGCAAGGAGCCCAAAGGAATCACAGAATATCAGGGTTGGAAGGGACCTCAGGAGGTCATCTAGTCCCACCCCCTGCTCAATGCAGGACCAATCCCCAACTAAATCATCCCAGCCAGGGCTTTGTCAAGCCTGCCCTTAAAAACCTCAAAGGAAGGAGATTCCACCCCCTCCCTAGGTAACACATTCCAGTGCTTCACCACTGGAGTTGATAACAAGCCATTTCTTTTCCTTAAGAGTGCAGACTGATGTTCAAACACACAGGAGAGAGTCTCTCTCTCTCACACACACAGGTACTGCCATTGCGAGGCTGCCAACCAGGTGTAATAGACAATCAGGGGGGGCAATACACATACCATGCTGCCTTGCCTTACCCACCCATCCCTCGTCACCAGCGAGAGAAGGACAAAGGTACCAAAAGGCGTTTGGCTCAAAGGAAGCTCTCGCATGGGTACGTTCAGACCCCAGCGCAGAGTCTCATCAAGCCACGGGTGTTTAGTGGTTGGAGCAGGGAACAGATTCGAAAACTGGCCGTGGCAGAGGGTGACGCCTAGCAGGTAGAGCCGGGGTCTCCCAGGTTTTATTCCTGGCTCAGGCAAGGAGTGGGTGACCCCACTGAGTGTACCCCCTCACGGGTCAGGCTTCGTGCCTTTACCTCTCCCGGGTTTTCCCACTCCGAGGCTGGATCCTGGGCTACAGCACCCTGCGTAACAACCACACGTACCCTGCAGGTCCAAATGGATTCAGGCACCTGCCGTTCTTCTCTTCAGGAGCCTGGCGGATCAGCAGAGATCGGAGTGACCAGGCAGCCTCCTCAAACCCAAGTATTGCTTACCCTAGCAGTAGAAACAAAGCAGTTAGAGAGTTTTAGAATGACAGGCTGTGTGCAGGTCTGTCTTACCCAACGGCTTACCGGGGCAACCGGGGCAGGCCTGACATCTTCAGAAACCCGCAGCAGGTGCCCGCAGCTCAGTTTGGTTCCATAACACCTCTCTTGAGAGCGCGTGCCCCTTTTAAGCCCTGCTAGAGTGTCATCCCCCACCCCACTGTTCCTGGGCTTTGACACTTCTGGACAACGCCCCCTCCCCTGCCCTCAGACAGGCCCAGCAGGAGATCAGGCCTGAGTCGCCAGAGCCACTGGCTCTGCCCTTGTCCCTTAAAAATCCTCAGCCATTTGCTGAGGGGTGGCTTTCTCCTGCCCGCTTGTTTTTCCAGACAGACTCCTATAAACATAACCAACCTATGCAGACAGTAAACCTCCCAATAACCTGGTCAACAGAGCAGCTCTATGTCCAGGCTCCTGGATTGCATCCCACCAACTAGTGCATGACCTGGGGCAAGCCACAGCCCTCTCTGTGCCTCAGTTTCCCCCTTTACAAAGGGGACTATGTTGCTGCCTTCCTTTGTACGGTACTTTGAGATCTATGGACACACAGCACCTACACAAGAGCTACATCTCTGCTGTATACAGAAGGGAGAAAGCCTCTCAAATGTGGTATTTTTAAAGCTGTTTTTCACCCAGCAATGACTCCCCACTCCTCTGCTTAGCATGGAGTCGCCAGTGGGGAACGAGGGGGTGGGGGATGTTTGAATTCAGGATGCTGTTGCTTTGCTGTTTGGCTTCACACTGTTCCTCAGGGAGGAATTCATTACTGACATGGCAGGGAAGGAGATGAGGGAGATTTCTGCGCCGCTCTGACGCCAGAGTTTCTCTCGGTGGCTCCATTCTCACCATCCTGCTGTTTAACTCCCCTGCTGAAATCACCAGCCAGCCACCTGCCTCAGAGACTCTACCCAGAAAAAGTCCTAGAGACCCCACCAACCATGCATAATTTGGGCTCCTTTAAACTGTGGCCTTCTTCAGGTGCTTACCCTCTGTGTGTCTCCGTTTCCCCATGAGGGTGGGGTAATGATATTGCTCTTACAGAGGGGATGAGAGGATTAATGGCTTTGATTCATCTGATAGAAGGCACTTGTGCGCGTTCCAGGTACCTACTGTTCTGTCTACTTTATGGCTCCAGCTTAATCATAAAGCTTTAATTGGAGGATTTTTTTTTTTTTAATCAGCAGATCTGGTGCGGACAGAAAGGTGGCAGGCTGACAGCCCTGCTTCCTCTGTCTGTCCACAACATGGACAGCCTGGCCTGTGACCAGGCAAGCTCCTAATGCACCTCTGCCCCTATGCCTTAATCAGGGCTAGGAGAGACCCTTTCCCTTGAGATGGGAAAGGAGCTCAGTCTCTGGGACCACCCCAGCAGCTCTGATAGTCAACAAGGGGAGGAATGAGTGCCCCCGCGGTGGTGGGTTTGGCAGCATGGACGTGTCTACTGGGAACTGAGGCCCACCTGACTCATGACACCAAGCCCCCATCACGTGGGAACAACTTTCTCTGCGCGAACCTGGGCTGGATTCAAACGGCCATTGCAGAGGGAACAGGCGCTGCATCCTCTTGCCAGCCACCCTCAAGGATCCAGCTCCAAAATGAACATCTGAGCCCAGCACATGTGTTTTCCAAGCAGCCACTACAGCTGGTGACTTTGCACCCACCCTTTTCCCTTGACAAAGGGGAAAGCGAAGCAGTTTACCCCGAAGCGGGTCTCACGGACAGACGCATTTCCTGGCACTGGCAATAAAAACGGCACATTCTGCAGTGAGCTGGAAATGCAGCAGGAGCCCAGATACCCCAAGGATGGGCACAGGGTAGATACATTCAATGAGTATGTATGAAGAGGAGTGGATAGATATACTGATGAACAAAAGAGGGAACCCGTGGATGGTTGGCTAGACTGATGGGGAGAGAGAAAAAGATGGAGATAGATAAGTATATATGAAGGTAAATGAGTTGGTATAGACAGGTAGTAAGATTTGGTGAGGAAAGAGTTAATCTGTATTGTACAGAAGGGAGCCAAGGGTCTTCTTGGTGTTTTATTAATAGTATTCTCGTTAATAACTTTCCCTGCAGCTATATCGTCCCACTGAAGCAGCTGAGGGTTTACATCAGCGCTTTGTTTTGTTAAAATGTTGCAGAAACAAATAAGCCAGTGTGATGGGCATAGGATTGTTCGGGAGAGGAACATGGTACACCTGGAGGACTACAGCATCAAGGGGGCACGCAGTCAGAGGGGCACAACTGGCCAAAACAATCATTAAAAATAAACTAAGAAAACATCTGGAAGAGCCTGATCTAGGATCTAACCAACAAGGCTCCTGCAAAGGAAAATCGTGTCTCACTAACCTATAAGAGCTCTTTGAAGGTGTCCGTGACCTAGCAGGTACAGGAGAATGAGCGGACGTAGCTTGCAAAGGATACGTTTACATGTACTTGGTCCTACTTCGGCGCAGCGGGCTGGACTAGACGGCATCTCGAGGTCCCTTCCAGCCATGTATTGCTAAGACTATGGGTAAACTGCAATCATGGGGTGTGGCTGCAGCTCACGTAGACCTTTAACCTCGCTAGCTCAGGTACCAGAGCAGAGTAAGCCCTGGCAACATGGGCGTTAGTGTGGGCTAGCCCACACTAGAATGACCCACAGTTCTGGGAGGGGTTGGACAGCCCACCCTGAAGCCCATCCTACCGCTGCTTCGCTGCCCTGGCACCAGAGATCGCTAAATTAAAACCAGCTCAAGTACATCTATACCACAAGCTGCAATCACACCCTGGGACTGCAGTGTAGACAGACCCTTAGGCTTTCAAAGGCTATTAGGGACATTTAGTCATGGGATCAGTGGCAAAGTATTGGCATGGAACAACAGCCCTCCTTAGGGTCTTGTTTAGTAACTTACAGCTCTAAATTAAACACAAAAATCTCCCCTCCAGCCATGAGATGTGCACCGTCCCAAACTCCTGTCAGGTTCAGGTCCTTTCTGCCCGAGCAGGCTACTCCCAGCCCTTCCCACCTAGAGCAACTCCCCTGGTTTCAGGGTTTTCCCTGCAGGAGCCTCTCTCGCTCTGAAGTCTCCCCACAGCCTCCCGAGCTTCCCCCTCCCTCTGCAACTTCCTACTGCCCTTTACAGGGGAACCCCACTCCTCCATACCCAGCTGGTTCTGAAATCCGATTAAACCCCACAGCTCATCCAGGTGTGACAGGCAGAGCTAGTGGTACTGGGCAGGCCAGCTCCAGGCACCTGGATGGGGCCTGGCACTCCTTGAGCAGGACTGAAAATCCCACAGGAAACCACTGCAGCATTTCCCTCAAACAATATTGGGTTGATGCAAGAACACCAGGGAGCTTTGGGGTTAATTTAATCCCAACAAGTGGGTTTAAATCATGCATACAATACAGCAGAGGAGATGTATGGGAATCCCAGTTGTCAGCAGCCAGGATTTATGCAACAAGAGTTGGATAAAGGACTCTGCCACTTCAGTATTAGAGAGGATTAAAGGAAGGAAGCATTGGCGCACGAGGACATCCAGGGACATGTAAGAAGATACAGACCCCGTATTTATCAGATTACGGTTGGTATTGTTTCCTTCGTAACTAGGTTATTGCTTTCATTATAGGGCTATGGCTCTTTATATGAAGCCACTTAATCATCTTCGGAAAGAACTTTGGGAACTATGGATGGAAGCTACTACTTAGGTTTAATAATGAACGAATACGTGAAACTTCTGTGCCTCAGTTTCCCCATCTGTAAAATGGGGCTAATGACCCTGACCTGCTTTGTAAAGTTCCCTTTCCAGATGAACGATGCTTGGCAAGTGCCAAGTATCATTATTCTCCACTAGGGCCCCATTTTAAACATCATCAACATGAGTCGTCCTACTGATGTCAAACAGGACTCAAAGCCCCAATTCTGCAACTAGATCCACAGGGCTGGGGTGGGGAGGGTGCCTGGCGCAGAGCAGAATGGTTTGTGAATAGGATTGTTGTATATTCTGGAAAGATGTGATCTGTGAGTATTGCATATTGCTGAGCATTCTCCCATTGTTAGAATAAATAAGTGACATTTCTGGTGTATGTTTTATAAGGCTTGGAAGGAGTAGCTTTATCAGTAAATTGTCAGTAAACATCAATTTCCCCCTACACACAACCGACTACAAAATATTTCCATGAAAAATCAAAATGTACAGATAGGAAAGAAAGAAAAATGCTGCTTGAAAACGTGGAGTTTGATTTAAGGATATTGAACTTGTATATTTTGACTTGGGATGTTGACAATCTGTTTTTACAGTTATAAAGCTTTCATTTATTGAATTGCAGCATCTACAGTCATTAAATTATTACCTGATCCACCAAACCCCATAGTTTCCCACAATTGTGAAGGTTTAAAAATCAGAAAAAATGCTTTAAAATAAATAGACATTATCCATTGAAATTATATAAAAAATTGAATTCCACCAAGCCTCTTTATAAGGTATAGCTTGGGTATGTGATTTAAGGAAATCTGTTTCATAATGGTTTAAAGAGTGAAAAAGGAAATAAAAAAGCCCACGTCAATCTAACAGTCAGTGCAGGACAGTGTAATGGTATGTTACACAGTGACTTGCATACAAGCCATATGCCCTCAGGCCAGTTGTGCCCAGGATTTGGAAGGACCAAAACCTTGTCTGTGCAACAATTCCTCGCTGATGCTAACACCGGTTCAGCTCTGTGGTATTAGCAACACTGGGATCCCGAGCACCGACCGTCCACCAGTGTTTGAAGCACCATTGTCCCCCAGTCCAGTTCCCACTGAAGTTAGCGGAAAGATGGTTATTGATAACAACGGGAGAGAGATCAGACCCCCCAGGGTCCAGCCTGACAGATCTTAAAAGCCAGCAGCCAGCCTAGGCCAGGCAGCCCAATGTTCTTAAGAGGGGCAGAGCTAGTGTCAGTGCTGGGAAAGTGTCCCTAGAGCAGAGAAGGCCAGAGAGCAGGCGATTTCTAGTGACAATCTAGAAACAGCAAGACAAGCCAGACTCATATGGTAGAGTATGAGACGAGCAAAGCTGGTACAGTGGAGTATGATGATCAGAAATGTGCAAATTGCCTATTCTTACTATTTGCATTGTGGTAGCGCCTATGAGCCCCAGTCGTGGCCCAGGACCTTTTGGTGCAAGGTGCTGTATAGACACAGAACAGATAGATGGTCCCGCCCCAAAGAGCTTCCAACCTAATAAATAATACCCAGCTCTTATCGAGCACGTTTCATTAGTAGATCTCAAAGTGCTTTACAAAGGTCAGTGTCATTATCCCCATTTTACAGCTGGGGAAACCGAGGCAAAGGCTAATACATCTGTAATACCTAAATCTCTCCTCCCAATATCTATCAATCAGTTCAGTGACTACCAAGTACCTCCCCGGGTACTTACCTGTGGGAGCCTGCCAGATGGATCAATATGTAGATTTTGTGGGGTGACCCTACCTTGATTCCTGAACTCCAGCCTGCCGGGGATCTGTCAGTGGAGTGAGGTGGGAAGCTAAAGACAGAGAGAGAGAAGGAGTGCTGCAGAGGGATGACAGCGCTCTCTGGAGCTCATCGGGTGCTGCGCAGCCCTACGGGTGAAAGAGACAGTCAGAGGGGTACCAACACCACGGACAGGCAGTGGAATTCTTCGTCTGGGAAGAAGTCAGCGTCTGAAACAGAACAAGCAGGCAGGGAATGTGCTGATCTGGGGGTTCCTTTAGGAGGGGTTCCCCCTTACCCCAGAGAGACAGGGATTCTGGGTTTGTCCTGCCGTCCCCTCACTGCAGAACCCCAGTGTGATCTCAGGGCCAGACCAAGAACTCAATTCAGCCCCAGCCCGCCTTGGCGTGGGCAGCTGATGGAGGGGAGGGACGGGTCAGGAGTCACCTCCAAACGGTTCCTCCTGCTGGAGCTAGAGAGCTACATCCATCAGCCGGAAGCAGCAGCAGGGTAAGGACCCACACTCCCCTAATGGGGGTTACACAGGGCCCTTTTGAGCAGCCTCCACAACCCAGTCAGACACACAGGCACTCCCACCTCCGTCAAGGCTGATGGGGCTATGGACGAAGGCCTCACATGTCATTTCAGGGGGGCACCCCACAAACCTGTGGGGGCAATGCACTGTGATCTGTAGCATCTCTATGGCCCTGGGAGTCTGTGACAGACACCCCATTTCACACCACACCTGCAACTCTGCCCTCCGCGTGCTAACGCACAGACCCCAGGCCCCCTCTGGGCCTCTCTTGTGGTTAGCGCCCTACAGATCCTCTTTGGACCCGCTGGGGAGTGAGCAGCTCTCTGCCCTCCTGGCTTGCTCTGCCGATGCCCGTTTCCCCTGCTCCCTGTGGTCTCTGTTGCCAGGGGGACATACAGGGCAGCCTGGGTGAGGACCCCAACTCTTCCAACAGCCGCTGTCACCATCCCTTCCCAGCGCTGGGGACCAAACATTCCTCTGAGCCTGCTTGCCCCAGTCCAGAGCTGCCTGTACCCTGACGTGGCCTGTCAGGGTCTCTTCTAAGGCCGTCCCTGGCCCCGCCATTCCCCCTGCCGGCTCCCCTGCACCCCGGGGCAGAGCGCTGGCACACCCAAGGCAGACTCCTCCAGGGCTGCATGCCAGATCCCTCCCCTGCCCAGCCTTGGCGCACTGAGCCACTCCACCTCCCTCATGGATAAACCCTGCAGGGAAGGGGGGGGCCAGCCTGAGAGAGCTGGCACTCTGAAGGGGCCCAAGCCCAGCCCTGCCCCTTGTTGCCAGCAGAGAGGCCGGAGAAGGTCTGAGCTTTGGGGTGCCCCCTGAGAGCTGCCCTGTAAGAGACACCCTAGAAGCCTGGAGCCTCAAGGCAGGCCCTGGGTGTGCACGGCAGATGACCCCCTGCCCCCAAGTATGCCCCCACCCAGAGCCCTGCGCCCAGCCTCCCCTCCTCGCCTACCTTCGAGCAGGTCTTTGGCTCGGGGAGGAGTGACCGTCCCCTAGAACAGGGCTTTGGAGAAGCAGGCAGTGGAGACGGTGGGCCCCGGGAGAGCTCCCTGCCGCTGCAGCGCTGTGCCCAGTGGGACATTCTTCTGCTGTGGGAGCATCTGTTTACGGCTGCTCCCTTCCCACAGCCTGGCTTTTTCTCAGTTATATACACAAAGCTCACCGCCACTCTGCCCCTCCCCTGTCAAGCCCACAAGCCCCAGGCAGGGGGCAGGCAGGGCGCTAGGCAAGCTAACAGCCCTCTAGCCCCTTCCACCTACTGATCTCCAACCACTTGGCAGACTAATGAACTAAGCCTGACAATGCTCCCCCCACCCTCACCCCAGAAGGGAGCCAACTGATCCATTTCTGACAACTGGGGAAAATGAGGCACACAATACCTGACCCTAGACAAGTCACTTCCTTTCTAAGTCAGTGGCAGAGACAGGGATCAAACCCAGGTCTGCTGCTAGCCCTTTGCTCCCACCACAAGGAATCGAACTCCTCCGAGTCTCAAACAGAGAGAAACGCAACATTGTCACCCCCACGCTCTCAAGTGGCCCCTGTTCCCCTGCACCACCAGGTCTCTCTCATTGTGTATGAGCCAGTCTTGGCGTCATCTGATCCCAGCTCACTCCTCTCCGCCACCAGGGAGAGACCCTCCTCCCCTGCAGCTCCTGCCATGCAGCCTGCGACCTCCCTGTTTCCCTCGGTCACCTCAGCGGTCCATCTCGTTTCAAAGCTCAGCTGCAAACTCCTCCTTGCACCTTTGCCTCTAACGTCTCTCATCCCGGCTAGCGTTCGATACAGGGGAGGGTGAGTAGAGGCATCAAGCGCTGGACTGGGACTCAGGAGACCTGGGCAAGTCACTTCCCCTCTGTGGGCCTGTTTCCCCAGATGTAACACTTGCCCCCGGTAGAAATGTTTAGGTAACAACCAAGCCAGGGCCCATTGTGCTAGGTGCCGTATAGTCAGTACCAGTCCCTGCCCTAAAGGACGTACAATCTAAAATATACACTTGCCCTGCCTCACAGGACTGACGTGAATCTTAGTTCATTAAGGCACTTTGCAATCTTCCCACAGAAGACGCTGGAGCGGGACAAGGCGTGGTCATTTTCTGGGGCCAAGCGTTTGGTGCCATACCATTCTATGGCACTGTATCAAGACAAGGGGACTCCAGGCAGCAGGCAGGGGGGCTGCTGGGGGCTGGGAGGGGGGCTCAGGCAGGGTAACGCCAGCTGGACCACTCCTCCACCTCCTTGAGCTCTCCTCCCGCCGCACCCAGCAGACTCAGTGCTGTTCTGCTTGCTACCGAGAATGACGGCCCAGTGGCTCTGCCAGCGATTGTCTCTGTGGCCTTGGGTAAATCCCTTAGTCTCTGTGCCTCATTTCCCCCCAACTGGATAACGAGACGGACCTACCTCCCAGGGGCCGCGAGGATGCATTCGTGCTTGGAGCGTGCTCTAATGCGGTCAAGGATTAAGCATTCGTGCAGATGCTGGGGCAGAGCAAGACGTCTCCCAGTCGGGCCAGGCCGCTCCGAGAAGCTGATCTCAGGCTTGCTCTCCTTGGAATGTGCTTTCGCTGCTCCCAGCTGCTAAAGAAGCCCCTTGTTTATAAGCTGCATTGCCGCCTTGTAAACACTGCGCGCTTGCGATGCTTTCGGCTCCTTCCAGCCGTTTGCCAGCAGAGCTCAAACCCCTTCAGGAAAGGGCTTCTTGCCCGTGGCAAGGGGAAGGGGAGAGCGGGGAAGCGCCGCACCTGGGAAGGTGAGTCACTACTGCCGGGTCGCGGGGGAAACCGTGGTACCGACCCAGCATAGAAATGGTGAGGGAAGCCAGCTGCTGTCTCCAGAAAACTGGACATTTGTCTCCCAAGGATTTCATTAGCAGGAGTCAAGATGTTTATACTGCAGCTGTCTCCATAGTAACCCCATATCGTCCCCCCCCCCCCAGCATTGCACCACTACTGCCCCCACTGTACAGTAAACCCAGCTGTCCCCAGCAAAGCAATGCAGCAGGCCTAGTGCACCCCGCCCCCCCTCATTTCGCCCCATCCCCTGCCACAACAGGCCCCAGATTTCCTTTCCCCTAGCACTGCACCTGCCCTCCCTGTAACCCCCCACTCTCTTGCCAGCAGCTGCCCCAACTGATCAAATCCCATTGCAGCCCACAAAGCAGCTTGTTCCCTTAATAAGATTAAAGCTGCAGTCTGGTGGATGGCCTTAGGAGCTAAAGAGGAGTAGCTGCCCCCAGGCAGGAGAGAGAGACCTGTGCAATCTCAGGGCAGATACAGCCCTAGAGCACACAGTCACCCAAGCCTCCCGGCCCAAGGGGAGTAGCAACTCCGCCCTTTCTGAGACTTGCTACTGAACTCCTCGGACTGTAACACTCAACCCTCCTGGTGCTGCTGCAGGGGGAGGAACAGGCCAACGGCTCCCCGGATGACCAGCCAAGAAGTATGCAGAAAGATCACGCTGTTTGGAGGGTGTGTCCACACAGTAGGCTCGGCCCCCTCTTCCGGCTCCTCTGGAAACGCTCACTGAGGTTCTGGCTGCACCTCCTGATCTAGGCACACCCCAGCCCCGGCCTCACGAAGTCGTGGGACCTTCTCGGCTGGTCAAGACGTCCATCCAGCACTGCAGGAGGACGACGACGGAGGACAGGGGGTGCTCTGCAGCTGTGGGGCCTGTGTCTGTTCCCTCATTGGATCACACCTCCAGGCTGAGTTCCTCTGTGGCGTCCCCTGACTCCCTAGACGCCTTTGAGCGGCAGTGGGCACTGCCTGGGGTCCCCTGTTCAGTGTCCCCCTCTGGTTCCCTGATTTTTAACCTCTGGACCTCACTCATTCCCCTTCGTTGTCCCCAGTACTCAACTGCGGCCTGGACTTGGCAGTTCCTACCTCTTTAGTCGAGGGGCTGGGCCTTTACTTTTGGACAGGCCTAGACCCACCTGTCCCAGCCCTGCAAATAGTACAGTAGGCTTGGTGTGTTATTGCCAGACAGCCACACTGAGAACCCTTACAGGTACACATAGGTATGCACTGAACCCATGCTGGTGTGCTTGGCAGCGGGGCAGAGAGCTTGCTGAGCTGTGCCCACATCCCCACCTGCCCACTTTGCAATGGGGAGGCAGCAACAGCCCAGGTAGCCGGGCTCCCATTTACACAGTCCTCCAACTCCTCTCCACAATCCCCTGTCCCTGTATCTTCTACCTACTCGCTTACCACGTGCTCTCCATGCCCCAGAAGCTGCCTGCCGGTTAAGACAGTTCAGATTGGCTCGAGGCGCAAATTTGGATCAGGCTTCCAAAACAACCTCGATGTTCAGACCTAGATTAAGGTTTCAAAACATCCCGCGAGGATTGGGGTGAGGGAGGTTACTGCTTAAACGCCACACACCCCACCCAGAAAAGCAGGACTGCCAGAACATACTGAATTCTTAGAGGAAGTAACCCCAGAAATGTTCTTAAGGCCCTAATCATAAAAAGACCTACTCTTATGCACTGGAAATAGGCCCATTGACTTATCTGCAAGATCATGGCCTTCTAAAGGCCTGTTAACCCTTCCAGGTTTGGATTGTCCGTATGGCACCTAGCACAGCTGGGCACTGGTCATCATTGGGGGCCACCCGGGGTACAGTAATACTAGTAATTAGTAATAAAAGCTTAGGAGGGTTTGTGATCGATAATGAGGGTTCATCACAATTAGAAAACATTTTTGAGATGTTTGAGAGCTGAGCAGAGCTATATGAGAGCTAAGTATAATTACTGTGGGTGGACTGAGATCTTGCCTGGACATTTTGCAAGGCATAATTGTCAAGTTTCACCCCCTTCTTTTCATACTCTGAAGTCTTTATTGAAAGCAAGATTTCTCCCCACCCTCTCCCTGTTCTCTCACTCTCTCCTTTCTTTTGATGTTGATGCCTTAGGGTCACACCAACTCTGCATTAGTCCACTATACAGTTCAGAGAGCAACCCAGCCCCAAGAAAGAAAATGCAAGTCATCTCCCAGCACATAAGCCCTTGCAATATTGAACCTCTCCGTACAGCCCTCCTTCGTCATCAAGTTTTTGGAGAAACTGGAGGCAAGGCAGGAAACATCTGACAGATGCCAGATCATCCACGGGTTAGGGCACTAGCATGGGCACGGAATAGCAAGCAGGGGAAGGGGTCTGCAGCTCAGGACTGAAGTGCATTATTAGACAAGTGGGTGAGAGGAAAGATGGCCTAGTGGTTTGGAAGACCTCAGTTCAAGTCCCTGCCTTACAACCAACCACTGGCAACCTTAGGCAAGTCACTTAGGCTCTGCGTGCCTCAGCTCCCACTGTGTACAATGGAAGTAGCCCAGCCCTCCCTCACAGGCATGTTGTGAGGACAAATACAGGAAAGATGCTCAGGCATTAGGGTGAGGGGAACCAAGTAAGTACCTGAGTTAGAATCCCAAGATCTGCAATAGGCAGAAGCCAAGTCACAGGTGCTGTTGATAAGCAATAAAATAGAGCAGCATAACTCTTTATGAATACTTTAACACCTGTGTAGTGCTTTTTACCTGTAGCTCTCCGCATTTTCCAGTTGGCTTCTATACATGGACATTAAACATCCATCTTTAAAATCTAGTGCCTGGCTGTTTTAAGGCTCTTTCCAAAGGTTGGTCAATATCATTATCCCCACTTTAAAATGGAGAAATGGCAGTAAAGAGAGAGATCAAGTCAATTACTGAGGAGTCAGTAACAAAACTAGAGAACAGAACCCAGGAGTCCAGACCACCCATCTGGCTCCCTCACCACTGAACTCTGTCTTCTCTAATCCATTAGCAACACAGTGAGATAGGTTAGACACAAAAGGTAAGATTTAGCAAAAAAATTGTCTAGTACAATTTTAATTTACATAAAAAACTTAAATATTCACTTCCTTAGGAGTTGCAACCAAAGGAGTACATACTAGGGCACCAAAGTGAGAAGGGCTTGTTTTCATGATCCAATGTGGAGGAAGAGCAACAAGTAAATAGATAATCTTAAAGAATTCAACACAAAGAGGAGGTCAGCTAAGGGTAACAACAATGACAGATACACCAGGATCGAGAGATTTAACTGAAGGGTCAGGCGTTTCAAAGATGGAAAAGAGGGGACATGACCGAAATATATAAAATAGATGGTTTAGGGAAAGTAAGTGGGACACCCTCCTATAGACAGACTTTTTCTTCGATGTCCAGTGTCGTGGAACCTGTGGAACTCATTGCCACTGTAGACCACTTTGGCCGGATCAGACATTTGCATGGATAACTGCCACAAACACAAGATAGGATACTCACTGCAGTGGTTCAGAGCTTCTCTCCTCCAGCTGAGAGTAGAGACAGCCTCCTTTCCATCCCCCCACCCCAGCCCCCCAGGGCTCAGAGCAGCAAAGGGACCTGGCATGAGAGTCTGCCTCCCCACACACCCCAATACCACAGGGGTGCAGAGACACCTCCATATTGGCGGGCAAGAAAGACCAAACATCCATTGACTCCTGAGCAAACCCCTCGGGGGGTTTCAGTTCCATGCAGTCCATCCCCCAGAGACAGCACCTTTGCTATTAAGGTTGTTGGATCAGGCCTTACCCACACTGTTCGCATAGGGGGACCCTAGTTGTGAGCAAGAAGCCAAAAGGTGAGGGCCCAGGTTAATGCACATCAACTGCTTTTTTAATTGTATGCCTGTTAAAGCAGAGCTAAAGCAGGCCATGAACTCCCCAGTACCATGCTCCATCCATGAGCTGAACTGCTGGCCCGGTCCTGCTGGAAGGGTCAAATGTTATTTTTGCAGCACCTAGAAGTTGCATCAAACACAAAGACAAACCCTGTCCCCAAGCGCTTACAATCTAGTAATCAGTGTGGCGTGGGCACGAAGGGGGCATCTGCTCTAGCTGCCTCTGAGGATTTACAAAGCCCAGCATTGAAATGAACAAGAGATGTTCCCACTTGACCAGTACCAGCCCGGCTGGCTGGTTGAGACCTTATAGACCAAGCCTCTGTACTCTGCTCTCTCAGTGCCTTGGGTCTAGTAATAAAGATTTCCCTTTAAAGCTTGCTTTAAATCTAGACATAATGGAGCCTGCCCCAAACGAAAGCATTAAAGCACCCCATGCAGACACACATTCCAGCTAAGCATCATTAACAGAGACAGTAATAACCTGAGAGAAGACTTCCACAGGCTCCCTCAGGCATGAGCAGCAGCCGCTTTCTCTGGATTCTGGGTTTACACGCCTCGAGCTCCGCTGAGAGATCTACCACCCCCTTAACCGATGCAGCCTGCTACGGTCACATCTTCCCAGGCTCCCTTCAAAGCTTCCTTAGCCTGCTTGCAAACAGGAATAACTGTGATGATGGGGGATTATCCAGTCCTTTGCTTGCAAAGCAAGCTGCTCAGACGGCAGTGGCTGCTGATGCTGCAGGCATGATTGGTTAGGTCTGTGCAGAGGGCATGGCTCAGCAACAAGCAAGAAACAAGCCAATGCACCTTATCGTGGCCCTCAAATTCCCCAGCTGGCAACTATCTATTAGCCATCACACCTTCAGCAACAGCCCCTGTAAAACAAGCAGCCAGGAGGAGAGAGAATTTCAGGATTAAGAAGGTTCCTAGCAGACCCATAGGAAACGAACCCATTCTCTTTGCTCTTGCTTGGAATTTCAGGCCTGAACAAAATCTCAGCTCAAACTTCCCCAGAACAGCTAAGCGCCATCCGATTTCCCATGACTGCAGACGCCACATAATTCTGACACAAAACCTGAACCCGAGGCACAGGGGCATAAACCATACCTGAGCGAGTACTTGCCACTGAAACGCAGCCACGGCCAGGGTGGAACAGGGCCGCTGTTTTAACAGTTGGGAGCAGGAAGTGACCAGTACTGTCTAAAACGAAGGGGGACTTGAGGTAGACAGAATGTAAACACCCAAACTGAAGTTTGGCCAGAATAATGGAGCCAATACCTTTAACCCTTTGGTGAGAAGACAGGATCACAGCCCACCGCCACACAGCTGTAGTCCTATATCCTTTTTCTAGGCTATCAAGTCAAAAGCCCTATGGGAATAGTAGGTAGTGACACACTAGGTTAACTGTCAAGGTAATGACTGAACCCTGCGCCAGCCTTTTACCACGCCGAAAGATAATCCCCAAGTCACCATGGGAGACAGCTGACTGCTGCTCTTGCCATATTTTCTTTGAGCATTGAAAGCTCATAGGATGTCAGTGCTCAGCTCAGGCCACTAGCTGCCCACTGAAGCCACTAAAGGATTTCTGAAACTATCACAACTCTTACGAGAAGGCATACTCTTTTGGCTCCAGGAGACTGGAGTAAACGTTACTAAGCAGGATCTGACGTCTGTCCTTTTAAAATAAAGGAATTGTCTGTATATCAGCAGGAGAGAATTGCAGAGCTGGTACCTCCTCCCTCTGTCAGCATGGTGCTGTACATCCTGCTCACTAACTCTTGGAAAGTTAGAGAGACTCCTGAGAGTGTTGGAAAGATTAATAGGTCTTTTTTTGCAAGTGTTTGGCAAGCACTGATTCTCCCCCTGAAACCCCAAAAAATGAATAAGGCATTTTGTTCCTGTGATGGTGCTTCAGTATATTCTGCAAATGAAGGTGAAGATTTATTAGTGACCTGATGAACCGCAAAAGCAGAGTACAGATCCCAGGAAAGGGGATGGGATCAGGGACTTGGTAATAGAACATGAAGATTTCACCTGTGGGTTTCTACTCACCTTGTTCCAAAGTGCAGGTTGGTAGGGATCAGGTTCTCAAAACTAACTGTTGCTCCGTAGCTTGCGGAATTGTGCTCAGTCCAGTTTTAAGGAAACGGGTGCCATTATAAAAGTCACTAAAAGTCTTGAGTAATTAACCCCATTGTTGGCAGTCTCAGCCAAGCGAGTCCAGCTGACTTTTGCCATCTGTACGTGAGGTCTCCTCCAAAATTCAAACATACTGGCAGAGCCAGCTGAGGAGAATCTTCTTTGACTAGCCCTTCTGGTCCTGTTCTCTGTGGATATACAGTGTAGGGCTACCTGCCATCTTTCTCTCCTTTACTGAGTGCAGGTAAAATTGTTTCAAATCATCCACAGACGTGGATTTTCTGCATGCTTTTTCTTTGGAAAAAAGCAGGTGACAGGCCAGTGAAACTGGAGGTGCAGTTTTGAATTCAAATATATCCAGTGATCCCTAGTAATCCAAAAACCCACTAAAACGCATTAAAAGATCAATGACACCATGGGAGGATTTCAATGAAGCAGAAAATCTCTGCCAAGACTAGTCAGTGTGGTTTGAAAAATCCATTAACAGTGAGCATTTATTTTTACTGTATTTAAACCTTATTTCTTTATCCTTTTAGAATGAAGTACAGTAAAACAGCCTTACAACCATTTTCCTTTCTTCTATAACAACGAGGTACCTCCCCATTTCACACAGGCACACTGACGAGTTTGCCACTCCCAATGAATTTTCACTGGGAAGGGAACATAATCTGCTATGTTTATTTCCATTCATGGACAGTCAAATTCATGTCTTTCCCAAGAGGTTAGTTAGAAGTCATTTCAGCCCCTTCGCAAATCTGAGATTTTACAGTCACTCTCCTTTAGGAAGTTTCTCTCAATCTTACTGTGAAATAGACCCATCAGAGGAAACTGACAATACACATAGTCAAATATACGACGTAAACCAACTGAAAAATAGAGAAAAATATTTTCCCTTCTCATATCTTGAGTTCTTGTCATAAGCGTTCAGAAAACAAAATTCAGGCAGATTTAATATCTCTCTTCATGGTGGCTCTATGAACCATACCATTAGTTCAAACCTGTGCCTACTTCCCAGTACTCTCAAGATAAAGACCAGTTATGGGTCTATCCATGCTCAGGCTTTGCTGAGCTATAAAATACTACGACTACTTTGGAGTTTATGCTTCTTTTTTTACACTCCTGGCTGGATTTTAAAACTGATTGGGTGGCAGGGGGGCTGCAGGGTTTATAAAATTCTGTGAAGATATCATTCTAAGGAGGGCTTAAAGAAGGTTTCATCAAAGAAATCTTTCCATGTTGAAGGCTCCTGACTAGCTAGTGAGAGCCTTCAGGATGGGAATCTGCTCATCTCATCTGGCTTTGCAGTTCATCTTTATGAGAAGCCTCCCTTCTGATCCCTGTCATTTAGCTGCAGCTGCTCCTCCTCATTTGACTTTAGGTACTCTCTCAATGGCATATGGGTTGCTCTAAAACAGTTTTCAGAGTAGCAGCCGTGTTAGTCTGTATTCGCAAAAAGAAAAGGAGGACTTGTGGCACCTTAGCGACTAACCAATTTATTTGAGCATAAGCTTTCGTGAGCTACAGCTCACTTCATCGGATGCATAAAGTGGAAAGTACAGTGAGGAGATTTTATATACACACAGACCTTGAAAAAATACACATTGTAAGGCCTTTTGGTATGATGTCCATCTGTTTGCATTTGGAAAGGAAGATGATGTCTGTCTGGTTCTCAACCTTTCCAAACTACTGTACCCCTTTCAGGAGGCTGATTTGTCTTGTGTACCCCCACGTTCCACCTCACTTACCAACTACTTGCTTACAAAAAGTCAGACAAAAATAGAAAAGCGTTATAGCACACAGTTATGAAAAGTTGCTTACTCTGATATTTACCATATAATTATAAAATAAATTGATTGAAATGTAAGTACAATATTTATATTCCAGTGTATAGTATATAAAGCAATATAAACAAGTCATTGTCTGTATGTGTCAAGGCTGATTCCCCACTCTGGCACTTCGAGTGCAGAAGGTGGGGGCCGCAAGGATTCTAAAAATTAATACTGGCCACTCCAGGCTTGTATTAAACTCCTAAGGTTACTGCTTTTCTCTGACCTTGGCTTGGTAAACGCTGCCACCACCCAAATGCAAAAAAAACCCCTTGGACCCAGGAAGGCACACTTGGGAATTCCTCCCTGTGGGGTACCCTCAAGCCCTTTCACTGCCCTCCCCCCCGGGGAAGAGCTGAGAAAGAAAACACAGGAAATTAGCTGTTGCTACCAGCTAATCAAACAACATGCACAAACCTCTCAGGACACCAAAAATCCAATCTTGTTCTTAAAAAAGGTAAATTTATTAAAAACAAACAGGAAGAAAATACATCCGGAACTTAGGCTTTTGCTAGATTTTAAAAGAGCCATTCCAAAAATCAAGCACCCAAAATAGCGTTCTTGAGAGTTCAGCATAAGGTTACAAGCAAACAAAAGCATCTGCTGTTAGTACAGAGGAGTCCACATGTCTCAAAAAAATAAAGAGAAAAACCTAATTGCATCTTTCTAAACATTCCTAATTTACTTACATATTTGGGTGGGGGGCGTTAAATAAGTAATTCTAGGTATAATCTGATGATTTCTCATACCTGGCTTAAAGCTGCTTACAGAATAGTCATAGCCCTGATTTTGCTCTGTTCCCCTCTTTCCTGGAGCACAACAGACAAAGGGAAAGCTTTTTTCCCAATTTTAAAAACCTCTAGCCTTCCCATTGGCTCTTTTGATCAGGTGCCCACTCCCTTTTCTTTACCTGGGGGACTTTTTAACCCCTTACAGGTAAAGCAAGCAGAGAACAGCTACCAAGAGTGATTTTAAGGCTAACTGGCCGGCTGTCCTTAAAAAGGAGCTACTCCCCCTGCCCTTCATTTATCCCAGTATGAAAGTTTAGTTTGTATTGACTTCGCTAGTGCTTTTCACGTAGCCTGTCCTAACGCTAAGCAAATAGCTAGATGAGTTAATGTACACCTGGAAGACCTACGCATAACAGGGGTAAGTGTATCCCTGGGGGTGAGAATCACTGCTCTAAAACCCTGAATCACAAGCAGCTCCAACATAGGTTAAGTTACACACAGGTAGGCAGGAGGTGACAGACAACGGCAAGGGACAGCAGGGGTTTCAGTCTATTAGAGTGAGACGACTACTCAGAATGATTGGGAACAAGAGTCCTAACATGACTGAAGTCTCTGCAGATGAGGAGAGAGATGCAGAGTGACTGGGGGCTCTGAAACATTTATTACTGCCAGTTTAGTAGAGGCGCTGTGGTTTCCCCGTGGCGGTCTTGATGTACAACACGCACATTCTGACAGTTCTTCAGCAAGAACACCAGGAAGTTGATGGCCAGGTGAACCTTGTAGACTAGCTCATCTCCAGTCATTTTTACATGGCCAACAGCCACTGCCAGAAAAAGCACCTGGGGCAGGGAGAAGGACAAGGTCATCATTCAACTCCAGTGGTACAGACTTTATAGTACAGTCAGTTTAAAGACAACCATACAATAGCTTAAGTAAATTCAGTCATCAAAAAATGTATATAATTAGATTAAGAGGTCTGATTTAAATCTGTAGGCTGCAATTGAGTCTCCTCATAAACCTTTTTTAAAGAGATAAAATATTATACTACAGGGTTTACAATTCCCCAATTACAGCAATTCCTCTGCAGCCTGGAAATGCTTTATGGAATTCCAGAGTTTGACACTTGAAGACTCCGTTAAATACACCATTTGTGAAATTGAGATCTGAACAGCTTTACTTTCTACCAAGCTAATTTTTTCAGATTCTCTATCAAAAACAGACATAACTTTGCCACTGACTTCCACGTGCTGTAACTAAACACCATGCTAAAAAACTGGGTGCAATCTTTGTTGATGATGAAACTAGTCAGCTGATTATACAGTACTTTTTATTAGCAGATCTCAAGTACTTTAAAAAAGGTTATATGTATAATTGTTCTTGTTTTGTAGATCAGAAACTTGAGGCAGAAGTTAAGTGACTTGCTCTACACCACAAGATCAATGGCAGACGAGGGAAGAGAACTCCCGTTTATTAATACCCAGTCCAGTACACTCTCCCCACTACGCTACGCAGTAAAATTTCTAATGATAAATCTCTTCCCCAACCAAAAGATTCCACAAAATCACTAATCCATGCCACACAGGATATTTGTTTTACAATAATTTTGTTTATATTTTTCATATTAGAAAAATCATTAGGATCCTGTTAATTTCTGCTTTTTTTGCATCTCAGCCACCAAGCTTTGCTTTTCATTCTGTAAAGAACACACCCTGGGTACCAAATTTGCTCAAATCTATGCTATATAGCCAGATTACAGACTGACAGAAAGTTTAAAATGAAAACAATAGATCCATGCTGCAGTGTCAGGAATTCAGTAGATCAAGCTGTTTAGTGAAAGATTTATATGTTCAAAGCCGGCCACTTTTGCTCTTGGTTCATTCAAGTTGTTTTTAAATCAAGTGGCCAATTAAGCTTGAGGGGGAATACTCAGTCAAGCAATATTTGCTAAGAGTCAGGTTTCGACCATCATGAATTTGAATTTGGATTAGGGCTGTGTTCTTTTAAAACTGGTTCCATCCTCTACATTAACTTTCTTGAAAGTTAACAAAAACAGTTTTAAAGCAAATGCAAGAAAACACTACTCAAAACCCACTGTTTCACCTGTAAGACTGAAGTTCATTTACACAGTATTAAGCATAAAGCTTCAGTGACTACATACATCAATCTGTATCCTAATTCCTGGCTAACTGAAGCTTGAACCATTTGATTCTCCCTAACTACAGGAGCCAATCACAACAGGTGCTGAGCAAGTCCTTGATTCCCACTGACTTCAGCGAGCACCACGAGCACTCTGCATTTTCCAAGTTCAGGCCTCTTCGCTTGCATCTGTCATTTAAAACAAATTGTAAATTCCCTCCACCCTCAGGTTAGCATCTGAATGCATTGTGTGCCCTAAATGCACAAACTGAGATTGATTAGATATTTTCCACTGGCAGCCTCCTTAACAGCCCTGGAGGAAAACTGCAGTCCAGCCCTGACAGTGCAAATCCATGTATAATGGCAGGCAGCCAATAGCTTCATTACAGTCCTGACTCCCACCACATGCTTTGTAACTGGCTTCTGAGGTCTGGTGTTCTGCATTTATTTTTTGTTTACCTTTTTCATTTGAAATTCGATAGTAGACTTGACTTCATCGACCTTGGCCACTATCTTTTCATTGTGAGTGAAGAGGGAAGGGAACTTGCCAGCTTTGTTCAGACCCTGACCCAAGGTAAGAGGAATCTGTTTGATCAGGGACTCTGAAGCCAGAAAGGCATTGTACTACTTAGCTATGAAAAAAAGATTAATGCCCAGAACCCTGTAGTTCTGGCCACATCTATTTTAATACAGGGTTTGATTTACACCTCACTTAGAGAAACCTGCAAACTGTTGCTAAGAACCATTAAGTGCTCACAAGTTTGTATATTTACAGACTTCAGAGAATCTCACATTAGGTAACAAGTTATACTTGGAGACAAGCCTAGGTTGAACAAGTGTAATCGCCCCTCACTACTGATCTGGCATGTTTCTTAAACATAGGTAATCCCAGTACCAGACAAGACAGTTTCTGGAACAAGCCAGGGAAATTTCCTCCTTTCCTTACCCCCCCCCAACCCCACCAACACACATCAGCATCAACCTGATGTTGGGAGTGAGAGATAAGGGTTCTGTTCATTATAGTAAGAGCTCTCTGCATTTACTGGAACGGAATACACTTTGTTGTTTGCAGCGTTGTAACCATGTGGGTCCCAGGATATGGGAGAGGTATTATCTTTTTCGGGACCAACTTCTGCTAGTGAAAGACACAAGCTTTTGAGCTCCACAGACTCAGACCTGAAGAGCTCTGTGGAGCTCAAAAGCTTGTCTTTTACCAACAGAAGCTGGTCCAAGACGAGAGAGAGAGACAAGGTGGGTGAGGTACTATTAACCATTGAGGGCTGTTGCTGAAGTCTTATCCACACGAGGATTTAGCCACCAGTGCAGTTGTGCCGGTGCAATTTACCCCAACATGGAAGCTATGTCTACACTAGGAGTTCACTGTGATGCAACTACTCAACTGGCTAATAGTAATATAGACAAGACTTAAGACAACGGAACTCAAGCAAACCAAATCTGTTGTAAGTGCTTTGCAAAAGCAGTACTGGTCAAGCTAACTGAAGTCACATTGCCCAGCAGCATGGCATAATAAACCATACCCTTGCAATTCAATTGCTTACTGGCCTGTCAGATAGTTGCGGACTTGAAATTGCCAAGTAGGTAAATTTCTCCTCTAGCATTGTTCAGCCACCTGCACCCCAAACATCTGTTCGGTACCCCATACTGCAGTTGAGGGGAGCAACTGCTACATGATTGAATTTACAAGGAATCTGAGTAAACAGGGTAACTCTCTTCCCCTGTCCAGATGGAAATGGGAAGGATTTACAAAGGCTGGTCATATTAGCAGCTTGTCCTCAATGGTGGGATATACACCATGACAATGTTAAAGAATTAATCCATCTTGATTACAAAAGTAATTGAGAAAGCTATGTTTTCTTGTTTAGAGAACCACATTTTAGATCTCGGATCCTTGGACAAGTCACTTTTAAACAATTTCTCACTAGCAATGTAGTGAATAGGAGTCAATTACTCCTACAGGAATTTTCTGCAATGGTCACGATGGATACTGTAGTGTGGCCCACCTTGATTATCATACACATTGTAAGGAGAGTGGTCACTTTAGATAAGCTATTACCAACAGGAGAGTGGGTTTGTGTGTGGCGGGGAGGAGGGGGGAGAAAACCTGGATTTGTGCTGGAAATGGCCCAACTTGATTATCATACACATTGTAAGGAGAGTGATCGCTTTAGATAAGCTATTATCAGCAGGAGAGTGGGGTGGGGGGAGGTATTTTTTCATGCTTTGTGTGTATAAAAAGATCTTCTACGCTTTCCACAGTATGCATCCAATGAAGTGAGTGTAGCTCACGAAAGCTTATGCTCAAATAAATTGGTTAGTCTCTAAGGTGCCACAAGTACTCCTTTTCTTTTTGTGAATACAGACGAACACGACTGTTACTCTGAAACCTGTAGTGTGTATGTAAAGTCTGACACCTCCAGGAGATACAATCTTCCCTTGTGGCAAGTTTCTATCACATTTTAACAGTAGCATTTCTCCCCCATCTCTTTGAATTTATACCAGCCCACTGTCTGCATTACATGACCTGGTATTTCCAGGAAGCCTCCATCCACACAAATTACAGGCATATTGGCAGCATAGTTCTACTCACCCAGCTTTTTCACTAGCTTGTTCTTGAGTTTCTTCAGAGGCTCGATGTTCATGTGAGGGATATTGACTGCTTTGGCCTCATCATAGTGTTGCTGGACCCCCAGCACGCAGACTGAGAATTCACGGCACAGGAAGGACTTGAGCCTGTCAGGCAGGGAAGATGACACCCCACACTGTCAGCACCCTACACCTTGAGGGAACAGGCAGAGCTGCGGCCCAGAAACCTTACAACAATCACCCGTGAATCTTCATCCACCTGCCTCTAATCTGGCTTCTCCAGCTGGTCACAGGGATCAGCACAGGAGCCTCACCACACCTCCCCTCACATTTTAAGACCCAGGAGAGGGGTCTGTCCAGCCACACCACTTGGAGATGGGGGCGTCTGAACGACCCGGGCAATTCAGCACTGCACCCTCCTGCCACTGTATCAAGCAGTCAGTGTGTTGCCAACCACATATACATTCAAAGTGCCTGGAGGGAGAAGGATGCAGGCCAAAGGCTGGGTGGAATCAGAGAGGTGCCAAGCCTGACTGTGCCAGAAACGTTTGCCCTTCTGCGGGTCATAGTTTTTCAGACTGATCAGCAGCTCCACTGTTTCCGCAAACCTGAAAAACAGAAGAAACAAAAGAAACCTCAAATAACTGCAGATTCACCCAAAGTTAGAATTTAAGAACCCAGTAAAACAAGATGAATATCAATATGCATAGGAAAAGCTGTAGTGATATTTAGCAGAGCATGAATACTCTGCCAAAAATCCCTCTCTCTCTTCGCCAGAGATTTCCAGTCATGGAGTTGGCATTTGGGGAAGGGCACAACCCACAGCACAGAGGAGAGTTCTTACTTTCGTGGTTTCACTTGAGTCCCTTGCAGGATCTCCAGCACTGCTTCCTACAGAGTGTCACGGGAAACTTTACTGCTGGAGATTTGAAAGACAAAGAGCAGATCAGAAACTTGAAAGGATCAGCTGAATTAATCACTCTGGACAGGTTGCAGAAAAGTGCAGAAATAGCTAAACAGCAACAATGGTGAATTTTAAATTAGATCCTTTGTTGTTTCATCTTCAATAATCTCAGGTGCTCGGAGCATGGGGAATCCCTATTTTTCAATACAGTAACCATTTCTCTTTTCAGCCCATTTCATTCCACCGCCCGAGATGCTGAAGCCACAAAACCAAGATGAGAAAAGCAGCCACAGTGAAGGTTTCGTCCTCCAAAAGCCTGAACCCCACCAAGGAGGGGCCCATACTAGGAGCAAGAGTATAAAGGGTTTGTAAAATATAGCCGGGTTCACAAAAGAACGAGCTAAATTCATGGAAGGCAGGTCCAACAATGGCTATTAGCCAAGACAGGCAGGGACACAACCCCATGCTTTGCATGTCGCTAAGCCTCTGACTGTCTGGAGCTGGGAGAAGAATCATAGGACTGGAAGGGACCTCGAGAGGTCATCTAGTCCTGTCCCCTGCACTCACGGCAGGGCTGATTATCTAGACCTTTGCTGACAGTGTTTGTCGAACCTGCTCTTAAAAATCTTCAATGAAGGGGATTCTACAACCTCCCAGGGCAATTTATTCCAGTGCTTAACCACCCTGAGAGTTAGGAAGTTTTTCCTAATGTCCAACCTAAACCTCCATTGCTTGTCCTATCCTCGGTGGTTAAGAACAATATTTTTTCTTCCTCCTCCTTCTAACAACCTTTCACATACTTGAAAACTGTTATGTCCCCTCTCAGTCTTCTTCTCCAGACTAAACAAACCCAGTTTTTTCAATCTTCCCTCATAGGTCATGTTTTCTAGACCTTTAATCATTTTTATTGCACTTCTCTGGACTCTCTCCAATATGTCCATATCTTTCCTGAAATGTGGCACCCAGAACTGGACACAACACTCCAGTAGAGGCCTAATCGGCACGGAGTAGAGCAGAAGAATTACTTCTCATGTCTTCAAAAAGCAAAGGAGGACTTGTGGCACCTTAGAGACTAACAAATTTATTTATTGAGTCTCTAAGGTGCCACAAGTCCTCCTTTTCTTTTTGCGGATACAGACTAACACGGCTGCTACTCTGAAACCCGTTCTTGTGTCTTGCTTACAATACTCCTGCTAATACATCCCAGAATGATGTTTGGTTTTTTTGCAACAGGGTTACACTGTTGACTCATTTAGCTGGTGATCCACTATGACCCCCAGATCCCTTTCCGCAGTACTCCTGCCTAGGCAGTTGTTGCCCATTTTGTATGTGTACAACTGATTGTTCCTTCCTAAGTGGGGTACTTTGCATTCGTCCTCAGTGAATTTCATCCTATTGACTTCAGACCATTCCCTCAGTTTGTCCAGATCTTTTTGAATTTTAAACCTAGCCTCCAAAGTAACTGCAACCCCTCCCGGCTTGGGATCGTCTGCAAACTTTACCAGTGTGCTCCCTATGCCATTATCTACATCACTGGTGAAGATATTGAACAGAACCGGCCTCAGAACCGATCCCAGGGGCGGCCCGGCTCTGCGCTCTCCCCCTGCCACAGCTGGCCCCGGCTGGCTCAAGGCAGAGGTGGGCTCAATGCAGGGACGCCCCGGCCAGCCCCCTGCACAGAGGCCCTCCGAGCTGGCCCGGGCTGGCCGAGGGGTGCCAGCGCTGACCCCAAGCCGGGGTGGGGGGCACGGGGAGGGGCCCCCACCAAGGGCCCCATAGAGAGGTCCCCACTTCCCACATCGCCGCTCTGACCCCTGGCTCAGCCCAATGGGGGAGGCTCATGTAGGCCCCAAATTGAGCCCCGAGCCCCCCCGCCAGACACGCCTCTCTCCTCAGCTAGCCGGAAGGGGGCGAGCTTGTGCCAGTCGCGCCTCATAAACAGGGGGCCTGCTCTCGCGAGAGTTGGGCGTGGGCGCCAATGGGACGCCATTTTGGTAGAGGCGGAGGGAAACGGGGAATAGCTTTGTGCGGCCGCCATCTTGGGAGAGGTGGCGTGTGGCCACTGGCTGGTTGATGTGCAGGCCGGCCGCTCGACGTGGTTCCCTTCCCTCCGCGGCTGCTGCCTCTTCTGAGAGCCACATGCCCAGCGCTGGGTGGGGCGAGACCGGGGGGGCCGGAACAGTGTGTAGAGTGGGGGGGTGCTGAGAGCCATTGGACCAAACCAGCACCCCTCGTTCCAGAGGCCAAGCCCAGCGGGAGCCAAGCCATGTATTCGCAACTCTGCTGGGAGGTTTAACCCTGTCTGAGGGCCGGGCAATGGGATGGAGCAAGTTGGGGAGTGGGCTGCCGTGGTCCAGGGTACACAACCTGCCGGGTCCACCCTGCGTGCCCAAACTCACCCTGCACTGTGCACTGCTAATACCCAGAGCCTGGCAGCACCTCCAAGGATCCACTAGCATTGCCTTGTGGCAATGTCCTCGGTGAAGTCCCGGTGCTAGAGGAGGACAGGGATGCTTATTAACTGGCTGAGATCGCTGACGGAAGAGATCCCGTAGACGGTAAAGCCGGAGCGGTGCTACGAACATAGAGAGACGTCTCGCAGCTGAGACACGACAAGCGAGAATTTACATCTCGCTTAAGACTCATGGGAGATGGATGGCAGGAGAGAGATCACTAGATCACTCCCTGTTAAGTTCACTCCCTCTGGGGCACCTGGCACTGGCCACTGTCGGAAGACAGGATACTGGGCTGGATGGACCTTTGGTCTGACCTGATGTGGCCGTTCTTCTGTTCTTAAGCACGTTCTTATTTCAACAAATAATTAAAATGCTCCAACTAGAGGCATGTTTCCTTAGACCAAACAGCCTAACAATTCATATAAAGGCAAACAGTAGCAGCAGCGGCGGGAGCTTGGTAGTTTTAAGTTGAACCACAACAGTGTGATGAGTGTTACCGAGTGACTTGTGACAGGTAACCTGGTCCCCATCTGTCAGACACCCACAGCTTCTGTCAAATTTACGACCCAGCAGGCATTTCCTTGGTCAGATATCTTCACTTTAAGTATAAACCTAATTTTGCGGCATTCCTGGGCTTAAGGGGGTTAAGAAGGAAATGCCCAGCAGTTGATTTCCCTCAATGCAATATGCAAAACAGCTGATTACAGCCACATGGACAATGCCACCCTCTGCCCCCCAACCCCACAGGCTTTGTTTTGCACAGAAAGGATTATGGGTTAATTATCAGAACTCTCCTCCCTGCAAGCTAGCTGCTAACCACCAACTCCAGGGGGCCATCAGAAGGACACATGGTTATGTGACTTCTACAGGCTTAACTAGTAAGAGCCAGTTGTGATGAAATGGAAATTGTCTAATATTTGTATGAATCCTACATGAGCCTCAATTTCCACTATATGCTGCATTGTTACTCAGTGGCTGGAAAAGGACTGTTTGCTCTCGAGGCTGGCTAAGAGATACAGGTATGGCTGGCACCTGGCTTTCTGAGGCCTGGTCTACACTAGAAAATTAGATCCGCATAACGACGTCTCTCAGGGTGTGAAAAATCCACACATACCCCGAGCGGCAGAGTTCAGTTGATCTCAGCGTCCACATAGGCAGCACTAGGTTTACAGAATTCTTCTGTCGAGCTAGCTACCGCCTGTTGGGGAGGCAGAGGACCTACGCTGATGGGGGATGCCCTCCCTTTGGCGTAGGTTGCACTGTTGCATTTTAAGTGTAGACGAGCCCTGAGACTAAATGGGTCATTGGACAAAGACTGGCTGAGGCAGACCTCGTGTCAGTGAAGAACCCACGAAGACAACGGCAAAGCCAGTCCCCGGGACATTCATACCTAACACCCAAAGACACAGAGTAAGATGGAGTTCCCCACTATGACGCTCTGTACCTCGGGGAAACACCCTACTCCCCCATGTTCATCTTTATAAAATGATTGTGTGGTATCCAATGCAAAGTTTGTCATGTTGGGTGTCTTCGGAAGGCCCATAATGCACGGAGCATGGCTGTTATAGTAATTGTTACAGTAATGTTACAGTAAGGGTATAGGTTATAATTTCATGTATATAGTTATGAGGCTGAAAATGTATCCTCATGGCTTAAAGCAAGCCCATAAGCAAAAACTCTCTAAAAACAGAGAGGCAGTTCACACCTCGTCAGGGGATGGATGGGACAAGCCCAGCCTCATAGGAACAATGGACACTGGCTCAGGCAGCAACAAAAGAATCTGTTAGGCCCTTGAGGGACTCACCCCCCTTCCTTTGGGCAGTTTGGGACTGCGATGAGGTAATGCTCATCTGACTCTGAAGGGGGGGGCAAAGCCACGAGGAAAGAAAGGACATGATAAAAGGGAGAGCCATTTTGCCATGCTCGCTCTCGTCCACCTATATCTACAGACACCACCACCACCAAGCGACTGAAATGCTGATGAAAGGGGAGAGCCCGGCTGAAAAGTAACCAGCCAGCCTGTGATGAGAAGATCAAGTTTTTAAGGACATTGAAAGTGTTAAGATCAGCTCAGAATGTGTTTTGCTTTTATTTCATTTGACCAAATCTGACCTATTGTGCTTTGATTCATAATCACTTAAAATCGATCTTTATAGTTAATAAATCTGTTTTTTATTCTACCTGAAGCAGTGTGTTTGGTTTGCAGAGTGTCAGAGGCTCCCCTTGGGATAATAAGCCTGGTACATAACAATTTCTTTGTGAAATTGACAAACTTATATAAGCTTGCAGCATTCAGTGAGCATAACTGGACACTGCAAGACAGAGGTTCCTAGGGTTGTTTCTGGGACCGGAGATATTGGCTGGTGTCATTCGCTTTCAAGTAGCTGGGAGCAGCTTACATGCCAGAAGCAGTGCGTGAATGGCCCAGGAGTGGGGGTTCTCACAGCAGAGCAGGATAAGGCTGGCTCCCAGAGTCAAGGATTGGAGTGGCCTAGCAGATCACCCGTCCAGCTAACACCAGAGGGGAACGTCACACCCACCTCTCAGCAGGGAAGCTGTGCAACATTCCCCAGCTCCAGAACAAAAGAATTGGCTGCTGAAAGGCCCGGGGCTCTCACGTGGCGTCTGACCAAGGAGGACGGACTGAGAGACACAAAGAGCTTGAACACAGGGCTCACTGCAGCTTGACTGGGCTCTGGGCAAACCGGAATGGGCTATGCTTTGCTGTGTCCCAGTTGACTAATAAACCCGGCTGTTTTGACAATGCTTTCTGACTGTCACTGCAAATGCTTGTGAGGTGCATTAATCCCTGAAGAGTGTACAAATCTCCATCAGGAGTCTCTCTCTGTTGGACTCGCGGAACAGAGCTTGCAGTGTGAAGCAGGCGTGCTGAAGGCCTAGAGGTCCAGTCTCAGGAGGTGGTGAAGCCACATGGGTTATCCTGGAGGAAGAATGAGACCCTAGGAGGGCAGGCACACTGAAGAGCACCTCCTCGAGACTGTTCCAAAGCTGGGGGCGTAGCACCGATCCTGTGGACCCGTGACACTAGTATAGTTGCCTTGATGATCCACTTCAGGAGATGATGCCCCAAGAACTTCAGCCACCATAAAGATATCTGAGGCTGGGACAAGGCAAAAGAGGGACACCCTGTCCCAAAGAGCCCCCAGGATTCTTAGCACTGAAAATAAATCCACCCTGCTTGTTGCAGCTCCGTCTTTCCTGCCCAGCACGCAGAACGATGCAGCATGTGTGTGTGAACGCTCACCAGCATTGCCCGTGGCTACACAAAACTCAAACCAGCTAAGGATGAAATGGGTTTGGAGCGAATGCGTTAACGGCAGCAATGCCAACTTCTGGGAAGAGGCCATCTGTACAATGAGCCGTGTGTGAACTGCTGCGAGCGTTTAAACCAGTGGTCCCCAAACTTTTCACAGTTGTGCCCCCCCCCACCTACCCACGCCCACCCCCTATGCCCCAGAGCTGGGAGCAGGGCCACGGCTCCTGGTGGGGGAGGAAATGCAGACGGGGTAAGAAGTAGCGTTGCCAATTTTGGTTGGAATTATTCCTGGAGATTTAATCACATGCCATAATCTTTAATTAAAGATTAATATTTAATTCCTGAGTCTCCAGGCCAATCTTGGAGGGTCAGCAACCCTAGCAAGGGAACCAAGGCTGGGGGCCGGGTCTGGGCCAGGAACAGAGCTGCAGAGGGGCCAAGGCTGGTGGGGGGCGGGACTGGGGCTGGGGCCGGGAGTGGAGCTGTGGCTGGGGCCAGAAGCTCTGGCCAAGCCATTGTCAGGGGCCAGGGCCAGGAGCAGAGCTGGGGGGCAGAGCAGGTCTGGGTGGCGCCCCCAACCCACCCCCAACGCAGGCTGGCTCAGGCCCTGCCACACCCCACAGTTTGGGGTCCTCTGGTTTAAACACACAGTCTCTGCCTACATTAATTGCAGCATTAAAGGGACAGCGTCAAGTCACAATGGATCTGAAGTCTATGTTTTGGGAGAAAAGGCTTAACAAAACCTCAGACCCACAGGCCCGTTTCCCATCACGTCCTCTGCAGAGAGGGACGGAGCTGCTCCGTGATTTTGTACTCCCATCGCTATTGCTATGTGACGTGCGTCAGTCCATAGAGATCATACCGTACTGCACTGTGGTCAGCGTCTCAAGACTATGTTTATTAACTCAACCCTGCCCCGGCCCCTGGCAGAAGAGAGAGCCAGAGGATGAACCAAGTGACAGAGTCGTGCAGTGTTGGGCCCAGGATATTAGAGAGACAAGACAGGTGAGGTAATAGCTTTTATTGGACCAGCTTCTCGTGGTGAGCGACACAAGCTTCTGAGCTACGCACAAGACTTCTTCGGGGCATTGCCCCATCAATCGCGGAGCAGCCAGCTGAGGCTGCAGCAGGGGCTGGCTAGTGTGGAAACAGACTCAGGCTAGAGCAGGAGCAGGAACAAGGGCAGCCTGTTAAAACTACTGGAAAGGGGAATGCTCCGGGCCAGGTAGTGACACCAAGCAGAGTCTGCTTCCCTTAAGGAGCCTATATACCTGCCTTGGGATCGCCTGGGTGGGTCCCCACCTGCGGATTGGCTGAACCCGGGTTGAATGGTAATTGTCTCTGCAGTCTGGCTCAGGGATGACTCCTCAGGCTTTGGCAGGTTCAGGCCCCGAGGTATCACACAGAGAGAACAGCATGAGGAATACGGCTGGGTTATGAAATGATCTGTTTTATTGTACTGCTTTGACAAAGTAAAAAAGACAGTGCACCCAAGTCGAAAGAATACACGTGTTTTCCTTCAGGTTTTAGATGGACACAACGGCTACAAATGCTTTCGTGAGCAATTAATGGCACTTGGGAAGTTTAATGAACCCAAAGGGAGTGAGTGCAAGGGACAAGACAGAATCCTGAAGACACACAGAGGCAAGTGGTCTCCTTTACTGAGATAACACAGGATAAAGCCCTCTTCTGGGGGCAGCGGGGGAACGGACACTTCAGAACCCCATGTGCAGGCCCCGCCCCGCTGAGCATGTCATTCCGTTGGAGAAGGGGGGAGAAGCAGATGTAAAGGGCTCACTTTATAAACTGTACTCATGGGATAACCAATAACATCTCCAGGTCACATAAGCTTGTGATCTCTGGGGTGTTTATCAAAACCATCTGCCTTCAAAACTGGGCTGCAAGTTTCATGAGAAAAGACTTTTCGCGCCATTTGCTCATAGTTTGGCCTCATCAGATATTTTGGCACTTCCAAGGAGAATGTGGAGGCAGCCGCAGGCAGGGAAAGTTAAAAGGCCGAGCCGTCTTTGAACCACAAGGAAGGTCCAGTTCAAAGAGAGGAAGTTATTTAATCCAAACTAGTTTCACTAGGTCTAAAGAGAGGTGGTTCGCTCAACTCTCAGCTAGCTTAGCCAGGAAAACCCTCAACTTTGGGAGATCCAAAAATACAGAGTGAGCCCCCAGTGTGTGAAGGGTTTTTATGCAAGAGAACAGCCCAAGTGGGAATGCAGGGGTACCTGGGACAGGTGGGCTATTAATAAGGGGAGTTACACTGGGAGTTCTCCTAGAATTGTAGTTCTTCCTTTGTGGGATTTTCCATACACAGAATCTTTAGGTGAAGGGGCATCCAGGTTTGCCCGTTAGAGTAACTCAACAGATGTTTCTGTTTCAGGTGTATTCTGCAGGCACCAGTCTGACATTACTTGACCGGTTCTCCGAGGCTCCATTATGCTGGCTCTAACTCCAGCTCTGGAAGCTGTCCTTCTCCTGTGCCAGAGGGGGCTTGTCACTGTCACGGGCGGTATGAAGGTCCTCCTCAAGCTGCACAGACCCTTGGTGGCTGGAGTCTGAGAAGGCAGTCATTTGTACCACTCCGTTCCATTGGGATGGCTCATGTTTATGCATGGGCAACTTCACCTGGGCGGGAGAGAGAGAGAGAGAAGGAATCAGAAAATGCTGAGGGACAGGGAAACTTGCACATGGAGTAATAGCTAAAGCAAGACTTCAGTGCAGTTTCCACCCCTGCAAATGTCAGCATCTCAGGGTATCTCCCACCCGTTTCCATCACACCGACACGAAGAACTTCTCACATGCCCTCCTGGGCGGCCTGTGGTGTTCCCGGCTGGGGCAGACGGCCATGAAGCTCTCCCACCCCTGTGGAACGTAGGGGACGGACTTGTTTTTTCACCTGGGAGCCATTTGTTCCAGGGCAGCCTGCAGAGATTTCCGGAGAGCTGTGTGGTTGAGATCCAGAGCACCGGACAAATGTCTCCGGTGGGCTGGAGTAATCTGTGAAGGAAGAGGGAAAAGAAGCTGTTTAGGTTACTCTGGCTTGGATTTAAAGGAACAGTGGCTGGTAAGATTTGTTTCCTTTCTCATAGACAACTGAGTTCCATGGAGCTAGGTGTTACCCTGTGTTAATAGCCTGAATTTGGGAGCCCAACTGGAGACGCGCTGGGACTGATTTTCAGAGGTGCTGAGCACCTGCAGTGCCCACTGATTTCTGCTGGAGCTGTGGGGGGTGTCATTCTGCAGAGCTTTCCGTTCAAGAAATACTCAGTGCCTCTGAAAAAAGGAGGCCTTTGGTGTCAGACGCAGAGCTCCCCAAAATGGCAACACCCAAAAGCAGGGGCCACATTTCAAAATATCCTTCCCAGGCCCCTCCAGCAGGCAGGAGCTCGGTTTTAAAGGTCTCAGCCAAAAGGCCCAGACTGAATACACGCATAGAAGTCAACGTATCTACTTGCTGGGGTTCCAGGCATTGTAGCGGTTCTAAACCTGATGCTTAACCCACCGAGTCCATTGTTCAGAAGGGGTAAATGATTTTGGGTCTTGGGCCTGGTTTTCCAGATGTGCTGAGTTGTGGGTGCTCAGCTCCTCTGAACAATCAGGATTTAAGTGACACTTCCCAAGTTCCAGGTGGATCGGAACTCAGGAATTCCAGATGTGTGGTGTACAGACAGTTAAGACAGGAAGTGAAGAAGAAAATCCCGTCCAACTGAAAAGTATTTAACCTGAGATCCCTTTCACCGAAGAGATGGAGCAATGGACACCCTAAGCAGAGCTAGTGTTTGTGCAATTTCCTCTTGGCCCTGTGCACATAAAAGCAAGACCCCATGGGACTCTCAGCTCTCAGTCTGGACTCACATTGCTGCTGTATATGGTCAGCACAGCCATCATCAGCTTCGTGTAATTCATTGACTTAGCAAACTCCTGGGCCAGCCGGCACAGTTTCAGGACCAGGAGGTTAAAGAGCTCAGGGGGCAGCTCCACCTGAAGGAGAAACGTGGACACGGAGCAAGGAGAATACAAGGAACAAGGGCCACCTCAGACACCAAGTCATAGAATCATAGAATATCAGGGTTGGAAGGGACCTCAGGAGGTCATCTAGTCCAACCCCCTCCTCAAAGCTAGGGCCAATCCCCAATTTTTGCCCCAGATCCTTAAATGGCCCCCTCAAGGATTGAACTCACAACCCTGGGTTTAGCAGGCCAATGCTCAAACCACTGAGCTATCCCTCCTCCCACAGTCCCAGACTGGCTCATTGCAGGTTCTGGATACATTGAACCAAAGAACAGTCATCACCCACTAACAGCAGGGCACCCAAAACACCCAGGGACATTGCCAGGTGCCTGAAGGCGGCGTGGGAGGGACACAGACTGCAGCTGCCCTCATCTAGAATATGGAGGAGCTGCCCATGAAGACTACTGGTCCCAGCACACAATGCTCCATCTCAAGCTGCACAGCCCAGACATGGTAGCACGGGCAGTGGATAATAACAGCAGTGGCTTGGGTCAAGATGGAGTCCTGCTCTGGGGAGAGAGGACTCCAGGCCATCAAGCCGGCACCTTTCACCACAACTAAATTCACACCCAGGTATTTCAAAAGCGTCATTTAAATAGATCAGGAGAGAATGTGTTTGCTCACCTGCCTTCCCAGCAATGTCTGCACAACAGTGATGAGCTCCTCTGACCACGGCATCTCCAGGACCTGGCTGGAGAGGAGACGAAGGCCAGGGCTACACCAGAAACTATCTGGCCGGTATAATAACGTTGGGTAGGGGTGTGAGTAGTTGTGACACGTCTATACTGACAAAAGGCCCCACCGCAGACAGAGTTTTACCTCTTACTTTGTTAGAGGATCTGGTATCAGCTATACCGATATGAGAATTACTTTGCCAGGAGAAGCTGTGTCTGCTATAGGGGCAGTTTGCTGGATTAGTTATCCCAGCAAACCCTTTCTAGTGTCGTCTATGCCTGAGAAAGAGATACGGCTGAACTGTGGGCACTATTTGGAACGGATCGGTGCTACCTGCCCGCCTCTGGCCTCAGAATTCTCCAGGGTCCATGGCCCTCATGCTGGCCGCACAGTTCCCATGTGTGCAATGGAGTGGATTGTGTGGACCAGGACGGTACCTGGCCCTCAGCCTGTAGTGAGGGAGGGGTGCCTATAAGAACCAGTGGGCAATATCACACCCCAGTCATTCCTGTGCGAGGGGACACAGAGTGGGTGGAAATTCCTCCCCTGCTGTAAGCATTTACCTGAGTACCAGCCTCACATACTCCGGCTCCAGGCTGTCCTCTATCAGCTCGCACACTAGCTTCGTCCCCTCGGGACCTGCAAGGACGAGACGGCAGTGTTTGCCACAAGCAGTCACATCCCATCCCCTTCAGCCCGCCCCCACAGTCAGCTCCACCGCCGCACACTGGGCATGTCTTCACAGCCCTGGCTCCTCGACCTGCTGCAGGGCAAAGGCCTTGTCTGCTGTGCTGGAGAGAGCCTGGCTCCCCCCAACCCGGGCCACATGGAGGGAATAACTGATACCACTTTCAAAAGGAGGTGCCACTCAATGCTTGGCAGGGCTTTCCCGTGCACTGAGGAGCCCTAACTCTTAGCGACTTAGCAGGCTGGTTGCAACAGAGACGGCGAACAGGAGCAGATCTGTGGTCTCTGACCGTACGGACAACGACTGGTGACCCACAGATCAGGTAACGCAGCTCTCCAGTGTAGTGAGAGCAAGTTGGCTGCATAGCACATACATCCAGCCTCAGAGGGGCCCTTCTCCCTGTAGGACGAGCTGTGCACTCACCTGCCCCCGAGGCCCGCAGGGCTGGAGCGATCAAGGCACAGCAAACTGGGCGAGCGTACTTGGAGCAGAACGAGGTCAGCGCCGCCATGAGATGACGGGAGGCCGGCTGGGTCAGCGAGAGAACCTAGGGCACGGAAGAGGCTTGCAGAACAAATACAGCTTAGCATGGAAATGCAGGCCCTGTTGCCTGGACCCTTTCCATCCCTGGGCGGGTCAGTGAAGCCCAGGTGTTAGGGGCCTACGGAGGGAATGTTATTAAGTCTTGTGCATACCATTTAGAAACGGCACAGCCTCCCCTGCTGAAGGTGAAGGGAGCTAAGGAGGAACCAGCACCTGTTCTGTGCTGTTTTGCTCTATTCTCTGAAGTCGGGGGACATTGTGGGCTCAGGGCAGAGACTCTGTTCCAGCCAGGCCGAGGTCCCTTTCTCTGCCGCTCAGGCCCTTTGGCACTGCCAGCAACCAGTGAGCTCACAGAGCAACTCCCAGCCAGTGCCATGGGCAGTGATCTCAGATCCAAGCTTGACACCCCTACCGGAGACCCATTCCCTCCTCCGACCACATCATCTGCACCAGTGATAGTTCATTCCAAAGCAGACTGCAAAGAGTTACAAAGGGATCTCACAAAACTGAGTGACAGGGCAAAAGAAATTCAGTGTTGATAAGTGCAAAGTAATGCACAGTGGAAAACATAATCCCAACTATACAGACAAAAGGGTGGGGTCTAAATGAGCTGTTACCACTCAAGAAAGATCTTGGAGTCGTTGGGGAGAGTTCCCTGAAAACATCCACTCAACGTGCAGCGGCTGTCAAAAAAGGCTCACAGAATGTCGGGAATCATTAGGAGGTCAGAAAACAATAAATATCAAAATGCCATTACACAGATCCATGGTTCACCCACATTTTGAATACCTGCGTGCTGTTCTGGTCGCCGCTTCTCAAAAAAGAGATATTCGAACTGGAAAAAGTACAGAGCAGGGCAACAAAAACGATTAGGGGAATGGAACAATTTCTGTGTAAGGAGATATGAAAAAGACCGGGGCCGTTCGGCTTGGAAAAGAGACAGCTGACGCAGACAATATGAGAGAGGGCTATAAAATCAGGACGGGCGTGGAGAAAGTGACTAGGGAAGCGTTATTTACCCCTTCACAGAACACAAGAACCAGGGGTCACCCAATGAAATGAATAGGCAGCAGGTTTAGAACAAACAAAAGGAAGTATTTCCTCACACAACACAGGGTCAACCTGAACTCGTTGCCAGGGGACATTGTGATGGCCAAAAGTACAAATGGGTTAAAAAAAGAACTAGATAAGTTCATGGAGGACAGGTCCTTCAATGGCTATTAGCCAAGATGGTCAGGGACGCAACCCCATGCTCTGGGTGTCCCTAAGCCTCTGAGTGCCAGAAGCTGGGACTGGATGACAAGGGATGGATCACTCGCTAATTGCCCTGTTCTTTCCATTCACTCAAGCATCTGGCACCAGCCACTGTTGGAAGACACGATACTGGGCTAGATGGACCATTGGTCTGACCCAGTATGGCTGTTTTTTTGTGATTCCTTTCACTGGCTTTCTAGCTCTTACTGCAACATATTCATGCTCGGTTCATGTCCAAGGCCGTACGTGACCTTGTCCCCATCTCCACTCACTTCCCTCTTGCTCCTTACACTCCAACCCATCCTCCCAGCTTCTTGACTTCTTCAGCTCTCTCTGTCCCTTTCTCTCTCCTCCCCATTCTTCACCCAGAGCCTATCAGGTGCTGAGTCTGATGCATGTGCTTAGCGTTAAGCATGTACATGCTTCTTGGCAGGATCGGGGCCCATGTCTGCAAATCTTTACCCTCTTCTTATCCTCCAAAGACTGTCTCACTGCCTCCTGCTTCAAATCCACTTCTGCTGGGAATCCTTCCTGTGCTCACCAGTAACTGTCCATGCTTTCCCTGTGCTCAGCTCCGGTTCCAGCTCTTAGCTCTGTCTCCGAGTATAAGCACCTGGGGCAGGGCCCATAGGGTTTTAAAAGCTTTAGCAAAGGGCTGTGTAAATTTGCAGCATTCAACAAATGGCTTATAGGAATGGTTCCCACAGGATGGTTTTGTCAACAGCAGGACCACAACTCAGCCCTAAGTTACAGCCTTCAATAACTTTGTAACCGTGGGCCTGGGTGGCTCAGGGGATTGGTGATGAGCGCTAGCACTGTTCACCAGAGAGTTATAGGTTGCAGCAGTCGCAAAAAGGGGTTATCGTCCCCACAAGCAGTGAGATGGTGCCTTTTAGTGCAGTTCCTAGTAAGCA
This sequence comes from Chelonia mydas, assembly GCF_015237465.2. Classification (NCBI taxonomy): domain Eukaryota; kingdom Metazoa; phylum Chordata; order Testudines; family Cheloniidae; genus Chelonia; species Chelonia mydas. Next base: position 11,431,806 of record NC_051261.2, on the reverse strand, counting down.
GGTGCAGACGGTACAAACCCCATCAGCACTGGCCTTGGGAGCTGGCTCAAGGGTTGGAGCGGTCAAGGATTGAACAGGTTACGGAGCCTGAGGTCCTCTCCCACCCCTGTTGACGGAACCAGACGTGGAAAGTTTGCGCTGTCACTGCCCAGTGCTGCACCTGTTCTGTGGGTACAGGCAGGACTTCAGTCTCCCGGGATTCCCCAGCATGAAACACAACGTTCAACCCCTTCTCTCCCCATAAGGTGGCTCTATCAATCAGGAGAATGGATCCGGGAGGACGCTGTCTCTGGGGGCCTTCTGCCAGCTCCGCACCCCAGGCGTGGGCCGTCGGTACCTACCCGCTGGAGGAAGAGCTGCTCCGTCAGAATCGCTGCGTGAGTGTAGCTGACCTCGGGCACGAGAGCCAGCAGCCAGGTGCAGAACTGCACGAGGCTGCGTTCCGGGCACTCCGAGAGCTGGAGCAACGAGCACAGTCCCTCCAGCTGGAAGAGGGGAGAGAGGCCGTACAAGCGTTACAGACGGCAGCGGGACGTTTCCCAAGCGCTGAAGAACGAGGAGAGGGATTAGAGGCTGGTTCCCTCAGGATGATTTTTAAACGGGCTGCAATCGGCATCCCTCCCTGTGTTACCATTGCCCGCTCACCTGGCCAGGGGTGCATTCATTCAGGATCTGCAGTTCGGGAGGGGCGGTCCCGTCCGTTTGCTAAAGAGAAGCAGGAGATCAATTGGGCCATTTGAATAACAGGTTCTATCCCTGTTCCCCCAGTTGGTTTCAAAGGAAACCATTTTCTGCTGCTGAATGCAGATGGTTGGGCAGACCCAGGGTCAGAGTTCAGGGCACAGCAAAGCCAAGAGTTGTCCAACTTCATGCATAGGAAGAAGAGCAGCATCTGCAGTGACATCAGCCCAGATGAACACTTACAAAGGGAATCAATTCTCAGGTGTCAGGAGTTAATCAGGTAACTGCTGTGGGGCAGCAAGACATATTCCTGCCGTGAGAAGGATAGTACTGAGGCAGTATAGCCTAGTGGTTACAACACAGGATTGAATGCCTCCGCTCCCAGCTTCTGTTCCCACCTCTGCCACTGACTCGCTGCGTAATCTTGAGCTAACTGCTTAGTCTTTTTATGCCTCAGTTTCCCCAGCTGTATAGAGAGGAGAACACTGTGTATTATGGGGGCTTAATGCCTTCCTCTGAGCATCCACTTTCAGAGAGGGGATCTGCACTGGCGTTGTATCAACTGTCCAGTGATACTGAATAGGTAGTCCAGTTTGGACACAGCTGTTAGCGTGTGAACCTGGAGGACGCAGCAGCAGGACTGTCTTTTTCCCAGTACAGGTCACTCCCTCCACCTCTTCCTGCAAAGCCTGTCTCCTTGGATCAAATGCATTCCCCTTCTGGAGCCCCTGGTGCAAGCAGGTTTAGACTAAGCGCTCCTAGTGGAAATGCAGATGCAAATACTTACATTTGACTCCATCTCCAGCAGCATCTTAAGTCTAGGCACATGCACCTGGGAAAAACATTTTAAAAATAGTTAAAGCCTAGAAAGAACAAAACCTCTGGGAGGGAGACACAATTTCCAAAGCCACCCAGATAATTCCCCAGCCCATTTTACTTCCCCTTTGGTTTCTGGGATGGGACATGGGAAAGCAGAGAATCAAATCTCAGTGCTCTGGGCCATTTCCTTCATTCGCCTGTTCTGAACTGTTGTGTTACGTTGCTGTGCGCTGTTAAAGGGCTGCTGTGCTTCATCCCAGAAGCAGCTGCATTTCGGTAGTGGGCAGCAGGACCCCTAAATATGCCGCACGTCGTTTGCAATCAGTCAGCAGAGCCCTTTGGGATCTGTGGGTGGGAGGAGGTATACCCACGGTAGTCATTATTCCACTTAAAGGCAGCCATTAGTAGCAGTGATCTCTGGAAAGCGAGCCAGCTGCTAAAAAAAAATGGCTGAGAAACTGGAGTTACAAGATTATCCCTTTCACACTTACACGGTTTATTCCCAGAGAGCAGGCCCACGGCTCTAGGCCCCACTCCTGCCCGTGTCGCTCCACAAAGCCCAATTCTGGTAGCCTTTACGGTACAGGACAAGTGTCTGCTGTTCATAGGGGAAGGGGATACAGCGTCACCAGGTGAGGCATGGACAGGGGAGAACGGGGAGCTCGAGTGGTCAGCCCGCTTTGGCTGTTGGAAAGGCGGGGTTCTGCGTTCTGTACTTGCACGGGAGATAACTCACTTAGAAGGAACCCAAACACTAGCTGGTACCTGCATAAAATCAGGGACTTTTGCTGCTGCGTCCCACTGGGAACCCTGACTGGCCTCTCTTGTCTCCATGACGGCGTCGGGCTGGGCATTTTCATTGGCACCCCTGGTTTGGCTCCGAATGGACCCACATCGAGACGCCTCTATACCGATCTCCTCCTCCCCCGCACCAGCTCCTTTCACAAAGGCGCATCCTGCCAGAGGTTCCAGGCCTAACTCCTCCTCTTCCAACCGGGACCTTTTCCTCTGCCGCTCCCCCTCGGGGTCCAGACTTTCCTCAGCCACTTGCTTGCGTTTCCTAAGCCGAGATGCAGAGTCAGTCGCATCCCCAGCAAGCCAGAGTTCAGGGCCTGGATGCTCCTGGATGAACCAGCTCCGTTTCCTTTCCAAGTCCGGTTTGCTCCCAGTGCCACCCACGAACTTCTGGCACAGCGTTTTAAGCTGCTGCTGGCACGTGTCTGTCAGCGGAAGTGGAGTCCAACAGCTCCTCTCTTCTCTCAGCCCCCTCTGAAGTAGATCCCGCAGGGCCCGCACCCAGAGGTCTGGGCTGGGATCTTTGCGGGTGGCCTGAAGCAGCTGGCTGAGGCAGTCCTTCGGCATGCTGCCCTGCACCATGTGCAGCAGGGAGAGGAGATTTCTCTGGCACATCACAGGAAGCAGCAGCAGTATTGGTCTCCTGAGCAGGGGGCAGAAGGGGGAGGAAAAAAAGGAGGAATGAAAGGAATTCACTTGTAGATCTGCTCCAGGGAAAGGGCCAGGCCCCGGGTGCTGCCACCGTCTGCTGGGGGAGAAAGGAGCAGGCAGAGGAGCAGAGATGGGCCATGACAGGGTCAGAGATAGCGGTTATAGAAAACCGGATCTGGTCTGAGCCCACTCTGGGCCCGAAAGATGCCCAACGTTCTGACCACACAAACGTTCTGACCACACGACGGCCCTGCTCTGGAACTGGGCACTTTCCGTCTGTCCGCCTCACCTTTCCCCGCGTGACACAGGGAGCCCCCCCTGCCCCCCGCGGGCGCTGCAGCGGTTAGTTATGCAGACGCGTGTGTGCAAAGCATTATTAATACACAGACCAGTACGTTGCTTCTTCTCCGCACCCAGGGCCAAGCCTGCCCTCTTTACTCAACCCACGCTCCCAGTGCAGTAACGAGCAAGAGGTTTGGCACTCCAGGGCTGGTCCTGTATGATGCGGAGCTGCCTCATCTCCCACCGGCTTTAATGGGAATTCAGGGCAATCAGCACCGTGAAGGATCTAGCCCTTAAAGAGCCGAAACAACTGCCGGACGGAGACGTTATTGCAAGTTTTCTAAATAGACAACGTAAGTGACTCACAGGGTGAGGGTCTGCTCGGGCCCCCGCAGCACGGGCTCTTCAGCACATAAGGTCTCAGTGAAGATTTGCCAGTGGAATGCCTGCCCTGGCTCGTCGCAGGCCCGGCTGCGCTGGAGGGCTCGGAAGGCAGCCAGTGCCCCGCACGGCCCGGTCGTCAGCGTGTGGAGGAGGAGACGGGAAGGCTTGTCAAACCTCTGCAGCCAGGGCGCTGGGGGAGCTTCCATCGCATCGGCCCTGCAGAGGACACACCCAGTGTGGGTAGGGCACATTCCAAGGCCCCCCCGGCAATGCAATAAACCCCCCCGAGCAGCCAGGAGAGGTGAGGGGGAAATAGGATTTGGCATACGTTGGTTCAGGCCATAAAAGGGCTGCCTAGGAGACAATTAGTGCATCTAGTGTGGTACCCAGCATCCAGACCAGACCACTGGGTTGTCTAGCCCAGTGCCCCATCTCCTGTCACAGTGGATCCAATCATCCTGTCTCGTTCCATGTACCAGCTGAGACAGTAAGATACCCCAGGAGATAGAGGAGACCACTGGTCTGCCTAGTAAGATCTCCCATCTCCCAGAAAAGCTTCAGAGCAGGGTGAAAACATCTCACGAGAGACTTAGCCTATTGCAGAACGCTGCATGGGGAAGGGCAGGAATTCCTTCCTGACCTGGGGCAGTTGGCTTCTGCCCTGGAGCACTGATTGGATTAGCCTTCTCCTAGGTCCCCGAACTATTATTGGTCATAAAATCACACGGCCCCTTTTAAAATCCAGCCACGGCATTTGGCTCAGTGACTTCCTGTAGCCGTGACACAAGGGAGAGGAGCAGCAGCAGCTCACAAGCTAACACAAAAGGTGGAAGAGCAAATTCATTTTGTGTAGACAGCCCTTGTCACTCACAGCACCCCCCTGCCCCTCAGCTACCCCCAAGACACTGCTGAAGAGCTATGCCCGACCGGGTGCCTGGCACACAACGCTACAGCAGACAGTCAACTCCATAGAGCCCTGGACGGCTGTTTTCCACACTGGCTTGGAGGTAGGGGCAGGGAGCTGCTGGGCATGGCACCCACGGTCAAGCAGGGTCGTTACCAGAGCCTAGAGGCAACCTTCACATTGCAAACACGGCACAGGGAACATCTAATGCATAACAAAAATATTCCACCTGTAGGGCCACATTTGGGGCCAAGTGGGTTGTTTGCTTTACAAATAAGAATCCAGAAATGCACCCACAAAATCTGTAGAGGCCTTGATCGCAGGGTTTTAAAAATACATAGAAACCAGGTCACCCAAATCCACATCCGCCTTGTTCCACCCACTAGACCACGCTGCTGTGGTGCGCACAGAGGACAGGAGGGGAAAATGTGCTGGGAATGGCTTCTGCGGGAGCTCCCAGGCCCCCAGGGAAGCCTCTAAACTCTCAGGACTCTTGGGCGGTGCAGGTGCCATAGCTGTGGACACCACAGAGCCCCCAGCTCTGGAGGTGAAACAGGGAGGATGGGTGCTGTCCTGACAGCCCACGAATGGAACAGGGAGATGGGTGCTGTCCTGACAGCCCACAAATGAGACGTCAGCTCTCCAGCACGGCCATTCAAATTCACCCAGCATAACTCTAAAGAGATCAGCGGGGTGGGGCACAGCCCTGTATGTCTGGGAGAGATTACAGTCACGATTTAAGACCGTAGAGTGACCATTTTTATCCCCGCCCCCATGGTTGCAAAATGGAACTGGGGGAGACAGAGCGCACATCAGGCTTTGGATTTGAAAGGTGCAGGCTATCGTGTTAGCAGCTAAGAACAGCCATCTCAGCCTGCGTTATGCATGCTAAAGGCACAGTCCCTTGTACACATATTCGCCAGCCCCTTCCAAATCCTAGCCCGGACTACGCCCAAGGGGGAAACCTCAGGCCAAAACGTTCAATCTGCAGCTCTAAATCCAGAGCTAGGCTCCGCCACAGAAGCGGCCTGATTCTGTACGGCAGCGATTCTCAAGCTGGGGTACGTGTACCCCCGGGGTACGCAGAGCTCTTCCGGGGGGGGACATCAACACAGCGAGATATTGGCCTAGTTTTACAACAGGCTACATAAAAAGCACTAGCGCAGTCAGTACAGACGAACATTTCACACAGACCGCGACTCGTGTATGCCGCTCGATATGCTGTATGCTGAAATGTAAGCGCAACATTTATCGTCCAGTCGATTTATTTTATAATTACATGGCGAACCGGAGACAGCCAGCCCTTGCTCCGTACCAGCGGCCGTGACACGCTCGCCTGGTTTTGTAAGCAAGCCGTTTTTCAGCGAGGCGAAGCTGGGGGTACGCAAGACAGATCCGCCTCCCGACAGGGGGCCAGGAGCCTGCGAAGGGTGAGCCCCACCAGGGCAGTAAGGCGCCGCGTACCTGTGGCTCCTACTAGCCTCCGTTATAGCGCTGAACATCAGGCCACTGGCTCTGGACTGAGCAGCCTGCGTGTGACTCCTTCGTGCAGCAGGCCGGGGAGGCCCCAGAGAGAAGCTGCAGCCCGCTGGGGGTAGCTGCCAGGGGCTTGATTTCCCGCCCCCCCGGCTACCGGGGGCCTTGGAAGCAAAATCAGCTTCAGCACCGGCTCTGCAGGGCCTCCATCTGTCAGGGCCCAGCTCCCACTGGGGCAGCATGTTCCACTTCCTGGTTCACAGGCCCAGTCTTTTCCTTCCACACCTTAAAGGAGCAGCGTCCCTCCGCCGCACCCCCCCCCCCCCAAAAACATCCCATGCCCCCAACACGCAGACCCCGGCCCCCCCGCTCCCCACAATCACTTCCCCATCATTTGCGGAAATGCCAGGCGAGGACACAAAAGCTTTGCTTGCCGGCGTAACATCATGGGAGCAGGGCTTTTAAGATCAAGGGGTTTCAGGGGCAGGCGGGAAGGGTGGGGAGGGGGGAATATGGCCCACCCAGAATCAGAGCCTGCAATCTCATCTCCCCTCCCCCCCCCCCAAATATTGAGACCTTTTGGGTGTTGCTATTGTGTTTTTTGGGTGGGTCGCTTGATTTTTGAACGTCCCCCCCCCACCGCACACGGACTTAGCCAGCTTGAATTCACCCAAATTTATAGTAAGGCCAGTCTGGCCCCAGCTGCCTCCTGATGAGACGGCGCTTCCAGCCTCTCCCCAACCCCCATATTATAATCCGTTCAGTCCGTGGCCCCCCCTAACTCCACATCAGTCCCTCTCCCCATGCAGCAATTATTTACCCCCCCATTGCAGCCCGTTCAGGTTTTCTCAGAATCGTCCCTTTGTTGAGGCCGCTGGCCTGGGAAATCCGTAAGGATGCTCAGTGCATACGCCCAGCTGCCTAGTGTTATGGGCTCAGGATCTTCCCAGATGTCCAGTTTTTTTTGTACCCCAGGCCCCACATCAATTCCCACTGTCCCAGCTTCACCCCTGCTCTTTTTTCCACTCCAGAGGCTCTTCACCTCCCCGCTCCCCGGGCTGGTGGGGGAGCAGCCAGGTCCTCTTCTCCCACTCCCCAGGTGTGGTGTTGCAGGAAAAGAGAGGGGAGTAACGGTGAGCCCCCCCCCCCCCCCCCGAGCCGTGAGGCTCTTTCTAGGGCCAGAGACATGTTTTAATATGTGTCCAGCGCCTAGCCCATTGGAGCACTGATCTCGACTGGCGGCTTGGGGCATCGCTGCAAAATGAATAATGAATAGTCCAAGCTGACTGCGAGGCAGCAAAGACCCCCAAAAAGGAAAGGTGATGTTTAGAATTCTTTCCCTTCCACTAATCGCAGGCACTGCTAGTAATCTGCATAGTGCGTGAGTTTAGGTACCTTTGACTTTAAGGCTCCCTGGTGGGAGGATTTGGCCCCCTGCACTTCAATGAAACATTTCTAAGCTCACTCACAATTGTGTGAAATCGCCCTTATTCCAGCAGTCACAAATTCAGCACTCCAGTGTTACTTGTATCACTACCGCACTTTGCAGCCCCAGTCATGGACTATGCCCCGTTGTGCTGGGCGCTGTACAAACGGAACAAAAAGACAATCCTTACCCACAAAGAGCTTACCATCTAAATGACAGGCTTGATTTCTCGCCTGTGTTACTAAATGAACAGATGTGCTGAATGCGATTGCTGATATAACAGAAGTCACCAGGTGGCACTGTAACATTCGCTCAGTTCTTTTTCGTTGCAGGCGCAGGATTTCGGTTTGGAAGATATTGCTGTGGTGTAGTTTGTTTGGGGGTGTGGCGTCGGCCTTCTTTTTTCAGCGGGAGCTGTGGCAAGCAACAAGAACGTTTGCTCTCTGGCGTCATCGCTCAGAGCGGAGTTGGGGCCTGCGAACAGGCCATGGAAGGTTGGCTGAGAGTTCTGGCAGAGAGGATTGCCGGGGTGCTGTTTGTGGCCACCACTGGTCTAAGGCTGGGGTATAGAGGGTAAATAATGACAGGTTTCAGAGTAACAGCCGTGTTAGTCTGTATTCGCAAAAAGAAAAGGAGTACTTGTGGCACCTTAGAGACTAACCGATTTATTGGAGCACAAGCTTTCGTGAGCTACAGCTCACTTCATCGGATGCATACTGTGGAAAGTGTAGAAGATCTTTTTATATACACAAAAAGCATGAAAAAATACCTCCTCCCACCCCACTCTCCTGCTGGTAATAGCTTATCTAAAGTGACCACTCTCCTTACAATGTGTATGATAATCAAGGTGGCTCATTTCCAGCACAAATCCAGGGTTTAACAAGAATGTCGGGGGGGGCTAGGAAAAAACAAGGGGAAATAGGTTACCTTGCATAATGATTTAGCCACTCCCAGGCTCTATTCAAGCCTAAGTTAATTGTATCCAATTTGCAAATGAATTCCAATTCAACAGTTTCTCGCTGGAGTCTGGATTTGAAGTTTTTTTGTTGTAATATAGCAACTTTCATGTCTGTAATCGCGTGACCAGAGAGATTGAAGTGTTCTCCGACTGGTTTATGAATGTTATAATTCTTGACATCTGATTTGTGTCTGTTTATTCTTTTACGTAGAGACTGTCCAGTTTGACCAATGTACATGGCAGAGGGGCATTGCTGGCACATGATGGCATATATCACATTGGTAGATGTGCAGGTGAACGAGCGTCTGATAGTGTGGCTGATGTGATTAGGCCCTTATGCTCAAATAAATTGGTTAGTCTCTAAGGTGCCACAAGTACTCCTTTTCTTTTAGAGGGTAAATAAATTGCACTCAAAATATACCCAGGTTCCACCTCACTAGTTCGTCCTCCAGTAGGAAGTTGACCTAACATCTGGTGCTGCTTGGCACAGGGGAGACCAGATTGAAAAGATTGTGTGTTTCAGCCCGATTTTCAGTGTAGTTTCTCTTTCACACACACCCACACCCACTCTACACTGAAGTGCCACAAACATCAGACTCAGCAGCCTCCCCTCGCCCCACACATGAATCTGTGGGATCCAGCCCATCCCCGTAACCCCCAAAGATACCAAAGACTCTGGTTCCCTTCAGGTGCTCCTACCATCACAACAAGGAGGAAAGATCCATCCCCTGAATCCCCTCCCTCCAAAGGCTACATGGGCCTCCCCAGAGAAATAACTCGGGCCTATAGTGACAAACCTCCGAAATTGGTTTTATGTAAGCAGGGCCCAAAACACCTGTATGACAGCAGCATGGGGAAGTTACAGTGATTTGGTGCCAGCTTTCGATGGCTTTTATATTTAACCTCAACTCTGAAGGGCCTGGGCTGTGCACTGCTTAGTGGGTGGATGGTTTTTACCCTGCCAGCCCCGGCTGGCTTCGGAGCTGCTAGGGCAGAGTCTGCTACATCTTCGAAGAGCAGCCGTAAGCTTGGCCCAGTGCTCCTCGCAAGCCGTGCATGAGAGCATGTTTGCAGTTCAGAAAGGAGAGCAGACCACAGGCCCACGCCCTGGAGGAAGACTGGCTCCCTTGTGACATTTCAAAGCTGGCTGTGGATGAAGTGGGTGCATATTCTAGTCATGAGCTAGTAATTCATCCCTGTAGTTAGTATTTATAAGCACAGCAGCCCTTGTCGGATAAAGTGGCCCAGCCCCTGATACACCGTAGTGAAACATGCCTTACTTGAGCACACTAAGTTTTCAGGGGATGGGAGGTAGTTTACCGCTTCTCTCCTCTTCCCCCCCCCCCCCCCCACAGCAAGAACCCAATCCCCCTTTTCCTGCCCCACAAAACAGTGTGAAAGGTGCAGCCTCCCAGAAAGGAGAGGCAGCCTGGCCTGCCCATTTCCCCTGCCCTGCTGCCATAGGCTCCCTGGATGAAGGGTTGGAAGCAACTTGCACTTTGCAGAATTATCTTTCCACTCCCTTTGCCTTAACAGAGGCTCTGGAACGGGACTCTGCGCTATATAGATATGTGTTTACAGCTCCGGCGATGGCTCCAGCAAAGACAGGGGCAAGATGGATCATTTCATACTTTATGGAAGGCTGGGACACAGCCTCTGTTGATCCTGCCCCCTCGGGGATGAAATGGACTGCATGGGACAAGCAAACTCGGTGCATGCTCACAATGAAGTGCCTTGTGCACAGACTTCTCATCAGACCCCCCCCCCGGCAAGAGCAGGGGCTGTTTTTATAACCTTTTTCTCACAGCAGGAGAGTCTGTCCTAGATCCCAGTAACTTTCGGTGGTGAGACACCAGCCTCAGACGTCCCACCATCAGAATCTGAGGCCGGGCTGGCCTCCGTGAGTGGAGGCTGGAACATCTGGACACACACAAGCCTTCCAGGTGGCGGCTCAGGGAAGGGAGCTTCCCCGCTTGGGAAGACAAGTGGCAGTTCTGCTCAAGCTGGCACATTAAAACTCGGAGTGTGACCAGGAGCAACACAGGGGGAGCTTGGGCTAGGCCCCGAGCACAAACCCAGCCAGACCCACTGCGTAGATTCAAGCAGCTACCCCTGAGCCCGCCGTTGTGTTTAATGCACTAGCGCAAGCAGAACTAGCCCACGTCTCCTCAGCCTGGGAAGCATGCTCCCAAGTGAAGTGTAAACGGACCTAAGAACGGCCAGATCGGGGCAGTCAGACCAAAAGTCCATCCAGCCCAGTCTCCTGTCTCCCGGCAGCGGCCAGTGCCAGGTGCCCCAGAGGGAATGAACAGAACAGGGAATCATCAAGTGATCCATCTCCTGTCGCCCATTTCCAGCTTCCAGCAAACAGAGGCTAGGGACACCATCCCTGCCCATCCTGGCTAATAGCCATTGATGGACCTATCCTCCATGAATTTATATAGTTCTTTTTTGAACCCTGTTATGGTCTTGGTCTTCACAACACCCACAGCAAGGAGTTCCACACGTTGGCTGTGCGTTGTGTGAAAAAATACTTCGTTTGTTTTAAACCTCCAGCCTATTAATTTCAATCAGTGACCCCTGGTTCTGAGGAATAAGTAACGCTTCCTTATTTACTTTCTCCACACCCGTCATGATTGTATAGATCATCATATCCTCCCTTAGTCATCTCTTTTGCAAGCTGAGAAATCCCCCTTTTATTAATCTCTCCTCAGAGGGAAACTGTTCCGCACCCCTAATCATTTTTGTTGCCCTTCTCTGAACCTTTTCCCCTATATCTTCTTTGAGATGGGGCAACCAAATCTGTACATGTTCAAGATGTGAGCGTACAATGGATTTTTTTTTTTTTTTTTAAACATACACACACACACACACACACACACACGCGCGCTATCCCTTTCCTAATGATTCCCAACATTCTTTGGAATGGAGTGGAGAACTATACACAACGCCTCCAAGATCTTTCGTGAGTGTTAACAGCTAATTTAGACCCCATCGTTTTACGTGTATCGCTGGGATTATGTTTTCCAAGGTGCATTACGTTGGAAGGAGGGTAAAGCAGAAGGGATGACTCCCCCCCTCCCTCCTTACGTCCCTCTTGGACAGCAGCCCTGCCACTGGGCCCAAGTGCTAGGCTCCAGGATAGACAAGGGCCACTTACCCTAGCCTATTCCTTGCCCCTGGTGCTAGCAATGGCCTGCTTTCCGGTCGCAGGCAGACGAAGGAGGGAACAAGAGCCAGCATTGCTGGTTTGTGAAATACCCCTCGGGAAGAAGAGACTTGGTGAATTAGTTTTTAAAGCTGATTTTTATTTCATGGTCTCCAGATCTCTTCTGAAAGAGTTAAAAGGTTTGCTAAGTATGTGCACAGGCAGCTTGACGACCAGGCAGTGACCCTTCTGGCTCACGTGGAGCTGGGTCTCCCTGCTTACATTATGAAACCTCTGAGACAGATGCCTGGGTCAATAAAAAAAAAAAAGCCAAACACCCCCACCCACTAATCCCAGACTGCTCCCCCTTTTAAGCCTGCTATGGATGCCTGGCAGCACTGCAATCAATACTAGATCAACCTGCCAAGACGCAGACACTGCCTGCTGCTGTGGCCAATAGCACTGCTCAACGACTCTCCTTCACGCCAACGTGGCCTCAGCAGCAAGCACGCTCTGCCTCCGACCACAACCCCGAGACTGCGGGACCACCACGAAACCTGGCGTAAGGCCTATTCCTAGAGCAAGGCAGCTGGGAGGCCATAGGACTGGGGACGCCACCAGATCCCAGGCTGGGAAGCCGTGGTGGGGAGGGACCCGTGTGGAGAGGGAGATGTGCCGTTTCGGGAGGGAAGTGGAAACGTGACGTGCGACGTGTCAGCTGTCAGACCCATCAGCCCCAGGATGGATGGATGGACGGAAGAGCAGCTTGGCAGTGGTAACCGCATCCCACCGCCCCGTGGAACGGGAGCGCTTCCCACTGCCGGCACCGCGCTCCCCCAGCTTGCACAGAGTGCTTTCGGATCACTAGGGGTCCTGCCAGACACACAACTAGACAGATTAAAAAAGAAGTCAATGGTCTTTCCCCATCCCCCCCACCCCCCAAAGATATAGGTTCACAAGCCATGGAGTGACCCCGACTCCATCGAGACAGGCCCGGCCCAGCATCCAGTGGCATTTCTAGTCCGAGTCACTGGAATCCAAGAGGAAAATCTCACGGTAGTAGTCCGGATCGTCGACGTCCCCCTGCAGCAGTGCAACGGTGAGAGCCCACTGGAACAAGCACACATCATCGTCCTCCTCCTCCTCGGAGCTCTCGGAGGGAGAGGGATTGAAGGCCTGCAACAGGACACCAACAACGTGCTTATCCCACACGGGCAGGAGCCCACAGAGCCCAGCTGGGGAAGATGGAACCGGCCCCACCCCCGCAAGGTGTGGTATATCCTGTTCACCAGCCACGACTTGGGTGGAAGTTTTATCTCCCACAGATCTGCCCTGGAGAACTAGGGTGTCCCGACAGCCACTAGCAGGAGACGGACATCGGGATGTTGAGGGAGGACCAGCCGGGCAAGACTTAGGAGCAACAGTCAAGAGCTCCTCACCAGCCCATCCCCCCGGTAAGGAGGCTGCAGCTTCCTCAGGGGACATGCAGCAGTTGCTTTGCGGCAGGCAGGACTGGCCTCCAGGCGCTAAGTGGCTGGACCTGCAGATGGTCACTCTTCTTCTAGGCCCTGATCCAGCTGAGTACGGAGTATCACGGATGTCAGGGGATGTGATCGGGTGCTGGAAGTTGGGCACATGCTTAAGTATCTTGCTGAATTAGGGCCCCAGAGTAAAACCTTGGTAGCCACTATCGGTTTATTTTTTAACTAGAACACATTTGCCAGACTGGCAGGATGCAGTCTCCCCACCCCATGCTGGCTAGTGCCAACAGCTGTCAACGGGGTTCACAACTTAGGAGAGATTCAAGCTTCTTTTGCTTACCATCGGGCCTGTCCTGCATGGAGGTCTCTGTCGAGAGGGCCACACTCTGGCCGGGAGCTCATGAAGGTAGATGCACTCCGATTTAAAGGGACAGCGGCCACGGCCACGGGCAAAGAACTTGCATCTTATTTTCCTGGGAGAGTTAGAAGAGTTGTGTTAAACTCAGATGGAAATTCAGGGGTTAGTTCTTCCTGCAGGTACCTGCCAACACTAGACCCAGAGAGCCAGCCTTTCACCCTTCTAGCAAGAGCTATCTCTGTAAGGGAACACTTTGAACAGCAAAGCCCATCATGCAAACCCCATCCCAGCAAGCAGAGGAGCCAGCCACCTACCCAGTCCGCGCCTTGAAGGTTTCTATCAGCTTCTCCTTTTCGTCCATGTTGGAGACCCAGTATTTGTGGGGGATGAAGTAGCTGGACGTGACCCGGCACTCGGGGCAGGCCCTGTGGGCAGAGATACAGTGTGCATGGGCCATTTGCAGCCAACAAGCGTGAATGAGAGGGTGGGGCAGAGAAGGGGGCTCCACCAGGCCGGCAGAGCGCCAGCTCCAGAATCAGCGACTCCAGGCCAGCCCCTCGGCAGCTAACACTGCTACCTCCTTCTAGACCCATTGCACTGGTCTGTGCTGTGCCCTAGATGCCATTAGAATAGATTTCCCACAACAGGGATGGGCCAAGACAACAGGACTTCCACCAGCTTCAGCTTTAAGGAAGATGGGGGCTGGAGGGTTGTCACTGTGGTTGCTCACTCCATGGCCTGCCCTAAAAGCTCCTCTCCCCGCGTGCAATCAGTGCGGCTGCCAAGCCCAAGCCACCCATCAGACTGCGGCTCTTCGTAACAAGGGAAATGGGACCAAGCCTCCAACCCCAGGTTAGCACGTGGGACAGCCAGGAACAGGACTCCAGATCCCCGTACGTACTTGATCACCGCGTTCTGGAACTCCCTGCTTTTGCGCCACTTGCGGATGCAGCCGACGCAGTAAGCGTGGCTGCAGTTGGGGAGGATGCCGAACACGCGCTCCTCGGGCAAGGCCTTCTCGTAGACCTTGTCCATACAGATGCCGCACACCACGTCCTCGCTCCGCAGCTCCCCCGCCGAAGCAGCAGCTGCTCCCAGCCCACCAGCTGCCTGCACAGAGCAATACAGCCAGCTAGCACTCGGAGACAGAGTCCCCTTCCTTCATAGAATCATAGACTATCAGGGTTGGAAGGGACCTCAGGAGGTCATCTAGTCCAACCCCCTGCTCAAAGCAGGACCAATCCCCAATTTTTGCCCCAGATCCCTAAATGGCCCCCTCAAGGATTGAACTCACAACCCTGGGTTTGGGTTTAGCAGGCCAATGCTCGAACCCCTGAGCTCTCTCTCCCCGCTTCCACACAGGTGGGCTGCCTCATCTTCCCCAGGCCAGGCTCCTCTGAATAGCCACCCTGCTTTGGAGAGGGCCAGCGCCTCAGCTCTGGGCATGGGAAGAGCCGGCTTTCCGCAGACCCCTGCCAGGCAACAAACAGGCCCATAGACAGGGGAGTGTGAGGATTGCACCAGCTTCCCCCTACAGAAACAATTGCTTTCAGCCATATACTGCAAGTGTCTGGGGGAGGACTCAGAGGAAGGATGGTCCTAGGGCATTAGCCTATTCGAGACATCTGGGATCAATTCCCTGCTCTACCACAGTCTCCCTGGGTGACCTTGGGGCAAGCCACTTAGCTTCTCGGTGCCTCAGTTCTCCATCTGTGAAATGGGGACAATAGCACTGCCCGGCCTGACAGTGGTCAGGAGGATAAATGCATTAAGGATGGAGAGGTGCTCAGATACCATGGTGACAAGGGCCAGGTAAGCACAACAGACAGACATCGTAAGAGCATCCCATTGAGAACGTCCGAGTGGCAATATCATCTTCTCCCCCACCCTCCCACCCAGAGAGTCTCACCCACCTCTAGGGTTCGAGGTGCCGGGACAATCGCCTTGTTAGATGCGGCCTCTGGTGCCAGGGAAGTTCTCTGCAATCCCAGATCCCGTGGTCGGGAACCTGACCAGCAACACAAGAGTTCGGAGGAGATGCATTCACACAGGACAGAGGGCCTTCAAAAGCCAGCCCACAAAAGCACAGGCAGATCCCTACTGGCTGGATCCCAGCTCCATACAGCACCTCCCTAATGGGACCCATCAGCAGCTGCAACCTTCTCCAGGCAGGTGGTCTCGTCAGCGGGAAGAAACATAGGGTACGCTGGACAGAAGCACGCCCCATCCATGCTAGAGCCCTCTAGGGCACGCCCACCCAGCCTCCCTCCCGACACCGTTAACGTGCCAGCAGCCCTCACCTGATCCACGCCGGGCCTGCCTGGGGACAAACGCTCTGCTGACGGCCCCGTTTGGGGGATACGTGGGGATGGGGGCCGTCTCTTGACCTTCCTCTTCCTCCTCCTCAAACTCGGTGCTCAGCTGCCTGAAGTTCAGCTGCGTCACGCTGGGGACGGAGGGCTCCGAGCCCCGCCTGGCTCCTCCCCGGCTCCCAGCTGCTGCCTCTGGCCGGACGGCTGGCTCCGAGCCCCGGCGGCTCAGTGATAAAGCAGGTTGCGAGCCGCATCTGCTCCATGCAGGGGCTGGAGGGTCTTGGATGTGCTGGTAGCTGGAGGAGTCAAAGGTTACAGGCTACACAGGGAGGCCCGGTGGGGGGGAAGAAACAGTCCTATGGGTTGGGTCACTGGGTCGCCCCGTTCCGCGCAGAATCTGACGCCACCGCGAGGCCAGAGACACACCAGGGAACCGCTCATCTCCTCAGCGGTGGCCATGACGACGGAGCTTTCCAGAGCAAGTCTAAAGGATTTAGACACCTCTTCCATTCAAGTTCATGGCAGCGGCGTCTAAAGCCCCTCCGCTGCTGTGGAAGTCTCCGGCCACGTCTACCCTACCCAGCCTCTGCTGGCACAGCCCTAGTGTAGACGCCACATAGGCCAACAGGAGGGGGGTTTTGGCCAGCGGAGGCACACCGCCTCCCTGAACCACATTAGCACGCTTCCAGGGGGTTTATCAGCCTAGCTACAGCACCGGGGGGAAAAACAAACACTTCCATGTCCCTGCCCGACGTAAAACCGATACTGTCACAGCCGAGGGCTTTCAAGCTACAGTCTCCCAAGCTCTGGGTTGCTACCGCCGTCTTGCACCGCTTGGCTGCGACTGTGTCTATGTCTACACCAGCAGGAGTGGACCCTGTATTCCTCCTCCCACGCAGCTCCACTGGGGAAACAGGTCTCAGGTGTTTTTCTCCAGCCTACCTAACCAAATCTCCACCCGGCTAGAGAATTACGGTTTCCATTTTAGACTAGGCTCTAGAGAGTCTGCCCCTTCCCTCCCGCCCCATTGCTCTTGATCCGGAGTGGGCAAACGACAGCCCGCCAGCTGTTTTAATCCGGCCCTTGACAAAAAAAAAAAAAAGTGACTGCCCCTGGTCTAGGGTATTTCTAAGGGGCCCATCACCTTGGTCTCTAGCCCAGATTTGCAACATCCCAGGCAACGTCCTTACCTGCAACGATCTCCGTAGCCGCAGAACCCATTCTGGAAATACCTGCAGATCTGGGCTGACTTCCGGTCATGGGAGAAACGGCAATTCTGACCCCATCTGCAGGCTCCACGGGCAAAGTTCCTGCAGAGAGAACAGAATCCATGTGGACTCACAGGCTGCCGCCCCTCCAGTCTCTCCAGCTCCACATCAGCTTCCTTCGGACCTCAAGGGATACAGCTCCCACTCGTCCATCAAGCTCACCCCGACACTTCCTTACTTCCCAGAGGAGTTCAGCGCCTTTCCCTGCCTGGGGAGGCTGCAGAAACTAGAGAGCATTGCCTACTAGGGGGTAAAGGATGCTCAGCGGGGACTGCACTGACAGCAGGATTCACTCTGTAGGCCTTGTGAGATGCCCAGATACCCTAGTGATGGGCATCAAACGCCAGGCTCTCATGCCAGGGGGGAGCAGAGCAGCTCCCTTGCGCTCTGTGCACATCCACAAAACTTGAACACGGGACTGGGATTTGTAAGGGGGCTGACAGGGACTGGGCACCTAATTCCCACTGAAATTCAGGATTTGAGCACTTAACTCCCCTGGGCTCCCATGAAACCCCCAGCCTCAGGGCCTGCTGCGCAGTCCGGGGTGCACTGAGGAGAAGCCCATGGATGAGGGGCCAGTGGAGGTGAGAGAGCGGAGACAGCAGCCACTAGTGAGATGCAGAAGGCTCAGGCTGCAGCTCAGCTCAGGAGCGCTGGAAACCCAGGGGCTGGACACGTCCTATAGGTAGGGCACAGTGCACATCGCACAGCCTGGGGAAAGAGCTGGCGTACAGCAGCCTGGCTGATCTGGGTGGGCAGTTACATGCGATGGCTGACAGCAAGCAGGGAGAGCTAACAGGGGCGTCCCCCAGCCTCCAGCCCATCTCAGCACACAGAGAGAGAGAGTCCACCGCACTGCCAACAGAACCTGGGTAGAGGAAGATTGCTAGGGAGTCAGCGAGCCCCCAGAGGAAGAGCTGGGGGCAGGGGCGCAGGAGAAAGGCCACTGCACCCAGCCTAGCAGATCTGATTCGGGGAGCAGAAGCATGGCCAGGCTGGGTGGGGCAGGAGGGAAAACCCGCAGGAATATTTTACCAGGGAGAGTCCCAGTCTCACACATGCTGGCTCCAACAACAAGAGCAACAGGAGAGCTGGGAGTGCACCTGATACAACTTCCCCAAATGCTTAACAGGGAGCGCTGATCATTTCAAAGTCAGCAGCCCCTCAGGCCTCCCCCAGGCATGAGCCCCTCTCAGGTGGGGGGGGGAGGGACGCCTGAAGTTTAAGAGAAGCAGGCCAAGAAGTTTGGCTGTTAAACACCAAACCATCCAGAGAGTCTGATGCAACAAGAGCTCGGTTTTGCCTGAAATTAGCACAAGAAGGGAAGTCAGAACCGGGGTCGGGGGGGAACCCAAGGGGGAGAGAAAGCAGACGCAGCCGTTTCTGGAGGTTTGGCTGTCTGGGCAGACTCAGTTGGCAAGATCCCAGGTCCTGGCCTGGTCTTTGCCACTCCAGGCAAACCGAGAGCCCCCCCCCCAGCGCCGCAAAGAGCCTGCCCCAGCCAGACAATGGTGGCTCTGCCCACAGGCATCTCCCCCACGAGGCGTTACCTGCTGCGGACTCCCGCCCCATAGCGCAGGAAAAAGGGATCGGGGAGAGCCCTTTGCAGCCCTCCCTCCACACCTGGGCTTTTGTCTGGGGGGGGCTGCAGGGGCAGTGCCGGAGTCCCAGCTCGGGACCCGCTCTCTGCCCCCGAGCTGATCTGCCAGCCCCCCCCCTACCTGCACAGGGCCCTGGCGCAGGGGCCCCTGCTGGGCTGAACCCCTCCAGCGGCGACCAGCGAGCCAGGCTCCATCCTCGCCCCAGCACAGAGCCAAAGTGCCTCTCCCCACCCCCAAGACCTCTTTCGGGGCGGGGAGGGGTTTAAACCAGCCTTCCCCAAGGCCGAGCCCATTGGCAAGACGGAGAGGTGAGGACACACCCAGCTGCCCATTCGTTTGTCAGTTTGCAGGAGCAAGGAAAGGTCCCCACCCACCTACCCCTCCGCTGATCGGCTACCTGCGGTAGGTGCACTGGGGCTGGGGGCTGGGGCAGGACAGGAGGGAGCCAATGGGCGAGCGAACAGGGCTTAACCCCTTCCTTGCTGCGCTTGGAGAGGTTGGAATTTGGTTTAGGTTCACACCAGTGCAGCCAGAGCCAGACCAGAGGGAAAGACCGCCTCATCTTGCAGCCAGCGGGTACAACCAATGCTTGCAGAGAGCAGGATGGTCTTCCCCCCACCCCCGCCCCCCCCCATCCAACATGTCCCTGTAAAAACAGAACTTTGCAAAAACCAAAGGAGTCTATTGACACCTCAAACTGCAACCGAGACCGAGACCAGGGCCACGGATGTTTGGCCCTCGTGACACCGGCATTAAAGGGAAACAAAGAAGGACTGAAAAAAGGCTTGATTTCCCAGGGGGGCGCGTGTGTGAAATAGACATAAACAGAGCGAGGAGCGCGGCCCAGTCCAAGAACAGCATCCAGCTGAAAAGCTGGACAGAATGGAACAAAGGCAGAATCTTCTGCTGAGCTCCCAGGGGGCTGCTGCTCCTGAGGCACCGTCACAGGATGGTCTTGTGGCGAAAGCACGGGGCTGGGAGTCAGGAGCTCTGAGTTCCATTCCCGCTTCTCCCACAGATACCTTACTCTGACTGAGGGCAAATCACTTGGGCCCAGCTCCTCGAAGGCATTGAGGTTCCTAACTTCCAGTGAAATCCATCAATAGGAACCTAAATACATTTGAGGAGCTGAGTCTTAATCTCTCAGTGCCTCTGTTCCTTATCGATCAGTGGGGATAACATTTCCTTTCTCTGTTTAGGCAGTAAGCTCTTTGGGGCAGGAACTCCCGGTATGTACAGCACCTAGCACTCTGGGGCCTCAGTACAATAATGAAACCCCAGGGCTGGGTGGGAGTGAGGTGGTGCCTACTCCGAGTGTCTTGCAATGGTTTGTTGCAATTCTTTGCTGCCTAATCTGGACAGGGCCTCTGTGAGGGTGTTTATTGGGCTGGGAGAGAGGCAGGTTGGATTTAAATAAGCTGAAACGGGCTACGGCTACACCAGAGAGTTTACAGCGAAGGAGCTGCAGCTGCACCACTGTAAGCTCTCTAACGTAACCACTCGAAGTCGGGAAAGAGCTCGCTCGTTGGCTTAACTACTCCAGCCCCAGAAGCTCTCCCGCCAACACAGCGCTGTCCACACCAGCGCTTAGGTCGGTGTAACTTGCATCAGTCAGGGTGGCTTTTTCACATGTAGACAGAGCCTGAGTTTCAGTTTCACTGATGTGACACCCTGGAATTTTCAACAGCACAAAGGAAGGGGCTCCAGGGAGCCCCTGCCACTTCCTGCTTCACACCTGTTCTGTGCACAAAGCACAGTAAATGCAAGGAAATGGGATAATGGCTTCGGCTCTGTCCTTTTCTCTGCTACGCTCTGTAATCTGTTAGCAGCTGCCCTTGGGCCCCAGCTGTCCTGACCATTCTAGCAGGTTGCTGCCTATTAGTTCTACCTCCCCAAACCCTTTCAGATCAGACTTGCTGTTTGTCCCCATTTATTTATGGAGGTGTAAAACCCTGTGCCTTGAGGGCGGGGGGAAGAGGGGAGGCTACTAGCCTGTGAAGGGAGTAGTCCCGGTATGGCACAAAGCTAAACATTACACACCACCTTACATTATAGTCTGTGCATGCTCAGAAATGCCTTCAGCTTCTTGCATCATATCACATGCACGTCTGTGTGTATTATAACAAAGATGGGCACATAGTACATGCATCCCTGCAGCTGCAGCCTGGTTGGACCCATGCACTTTTATTTCTGCGTGTTTGCTACTGCTGATAATTAGTCAGGCCCCAGTCCTGCAAACCCTTAGGCCCAGATCCTCAAAGGCAGTTAGGTGCCTAATGCCCATTGATTTCAATGGGTGTTAGGCCCTTCAATACCTTGAGGAACTAGGCTTTAGGCATTTGCTTAACCTTAGCACGAAAGTAGTGCCAAAGGGCCTAGGGGAGTTAGGTGCCTAAAAGTTCCCTCCACTGACTTTGATGGTACTAGTCATCTGCTTACACGGCAGCATGCCCCAGAAGCGTTTGCAAAATCAGGGCCCTAATCATCGTAAGCACTTTGAATGTACTGCACACTAGCTAAACGCTAAGTGTTATTTTTTTGCCAAGGCCCGGTACTGTATTCATTTGCTTAGCCTTCCAGAACAGAAAGCTGTGTGGAGCATCCAGACTAGCACATACAAACACACTCGCTTTAACTCAAGTTAACTGGCACTCAGCCTCCAGGGGGGCCATACATTAGACCATTCACAGCGCCCTAGATCCTGAAAGGGACTAAGGCACCGAATGCCCATTAAAATTAATAGAAATAACTTTGAGGATCTGGGCCTGAGTTCTAAAACTTTAGGGAGACAAGGGAATACCTTTAGTTGGACCAACTTCTGCTGGGGAGAGAGACAAGCTTTCAAACTTACACTGAGCTCTTCTTCAGCTCTGGGAGAAATAGATTGTCTAACATAAGTAGTTAGCACCTTTCAAGGAGTGGTTTAAGGTGGAGCGGCGTGTTAACACCTCTCCAGTCGTGGGGGGTGGGGGGAATGGAAGAAGAAAAGAAAAGAGTGATGTGTGTTTTTTAGTGGATTATAGATTGTTACAATAGGCCATAAATCCAGTGTCTCTATTCAGTCCATGATTTTTAGTGCCTAGCAAAGTTATGCATGTAAGCTCCCAAGGCTTGTCTTTTGACAGTGTTGTGCAGGTTTCCAAAACTTCAGTGAGGCAGCATGCGCTAGAGAAATGAGCCTAGAGGTGCAACTCCCCCGCCACTGACTCTCACCGGGTGGCTTTGGGCAAGTCACTTCACCTCTTTTACCTCGGTTTCCCCACCCTCTATAACGGATCTAAGAAGTTCCCCAGCGCACAGTGTTGTCGTGAGGATTAATTAGTTGGCATTCGTATAGGTTTTTGCAAATGCAAAGTGCTACGTAATGATTGAAAGTTACCTTTACCAAAATAAAATACAGCCCTGGGCTTTTTTTTTTTTTTTTTTTATTTGCAGATGGGGTGGTGCTGGAACAACCCTCTTGGCAGCAGCTCACGTACCCCACTACCACAGCCACACAGCTCCCATGCCCCTCGGACACTGTGGAAGGGAGACAGACAGATCCCTTCAGTTAGCACTTCCCAAACTTTCCAAAGCTGAGGGCTCCTCTTCCCGGTGAGTCACTGGGCAGCAAGCTTGGTGTGAATTTACAGCACACCACCTCGCTGCACCGTACCTTGCTGCGTGGATTGGCACGTGCTGGACTTTCACGAGCTGCAGCGGTGAGCACACGGGACATTACTGGATGGCAAACTGGTGGGCTGTAGCTTCAGCCCTTGGCTTACCCTGCAATAACTCACACTGTAGACAAGCCCTGACTTTCATTTAGGCCAAGGGCACCATGGGTTTGTTACTGGTGTACATAAACTTCAACTTCAGGAAAATGAAGCCAATTATGCCCCCTTTAGCCCCTAGAGGCTTACCTATATTTTTAGAGCAAAGTATGTCACTTCCTCCCCTTTCCCACATGCCCCGATGGGCATGAAACAACTTCGCCCTTCAGACTCCTCCTTGACACTGGCATTAGCACCCACTGGAGTGAATGGGGCAGTTCACGCAGAGCTATCGTTTCAGGCTCTTTGCAGACTCAGGCAGATATCTACATAGGTCGTGCTCAAGCCTGTGGCACAAATTCCTCTCCCTCCGTGGTTTCAAGGACAAAACTATTTGGTGAAATCAGATGATCTGCTCCAAAAACAAACCTGCCCCTGTTCCTAGTTTAGTCAACAGCAAAACTTCCATGGGGCAGAGCTGAGCCCAGAGCGAGGAATTATTTGACAGGGTCAGGATTGGGCCCTGGCCGAATATTTATGGGGTTGCCTATCCTCACTCCCCACCTTTGGCTAAAAACCTCGTGCCAGAGGTAGCGTAAGGAGCAGGTCACTGGCACAGCTCACAATTAGCAATGGGTCTGGTTGGGCTGAGTGGAAGAGCAAACGTGGAAAGTTGGAGGGTTTTTCCCAATGCTCTTAAACTAAGAAGTTTACGTAGCACAGTAACAAGCCCATGGTGCCCTTGGCCTTCCTAGCCATCACTGTACATATGGATCAGAGACGAACACCGAACGCAGATCTTCTTGCTCCAAAGGAGAGGCCTCCAGTAACTGCTGTAACAAAGAATCTCTGACAGGAGCAGCGTAGGGGCATGTAACACAGCAGAGCAGCTCCCATTCCATTCAGAAGAGACACACACAGCCGCTCTTGTTTGTTTATTACAGCAGCTCTGGTACTTAGCATGCTTTGTTTGAATGGGCATTTCCTCAGGTGCTCTTCCCGCTGCATGGTTAAGGGCCCAGTTCTGCAGGCTGCTGTGTACCCTCCGTTCCCATTACCTCCATGGGAGACTGGAGCATTCAGCACTGGCTCAGGCTCTTAGGGCACTCATGAAAAAGTGTGACAAAATACCTGGTGGGTTTAGATCAGGGGTTCTCAAACTGGGGGTCGGGACCCCTCAGGGGGTTGGGAGGTTTTTACACGGGGGGGTTGTGAGCTGTCAGCCTCCACCCCAGCCCCGCTTTGCCTCCAACATTTATAATAGTGCTAAATATATAAAAGTGTTTTAATTTATAAGGGGGGGGTCGCACTCAAAGGCTTGTTATGTGAAAGGGATCACCAGTAAAAAAAGTTTGAGAACCACTAGTTTAGATGCTGTGGGGGCCTGACCCGGCCCTGACGTCAACAGGAGTTTTGCTATTCGCTTCAGCGAGGAGGAATGGGTCTGTGGTAAGGGGAGTGTTTGGGACTCCAGCAGAGAGAATCTAAGGGCCTCTCGTATGTGCAGAATGGAAAGAATTCTTGCCCTAAAAAATATTTTTGAAATCTGATGGACCTTTGCTCACGTGAGGTTTCTGCCTGTGGGGACAAAACACAGCAGAGAATTTTCCCTTTGCTCAGGAACGCTCTTCTTCAAGGAGCCTGTGAACCAAACAGACAGAGGTGCTACATCGGCAAGACGATTTAAGGTTGTATTAGATTGGCACAGGTCTTGCAGGGAACGCCGTTGGTGGCCTGTGTGGGGATGCTCCCAGGCCTCTTCTAAAAATATGCTTTTAAAAAAATTCCACAAAATAGCCGGTCACTAAACCATCAAAACCCAACACAAAATGGAGCATCACAACTCTGTATTTGTGCACGGTTGGAAGAAGGAGAGAGTAGCGCAGGAAACCGCTGTCGGCACAATTTACACCAACACAGCAGATTTGCTCCTGCTCAACTTCCCCGGGGTGGAGATGGATATTATCTGCACACCGTTCTTTGGCACATATTCTGTATCCCGCTAGACAGGTGGCCTGTTTTCCTAAGCACTGCCCTTAGCACAACTGGCCAGCACAGCTGGCCCCACAGCTATCAAGGGACTGGCTGAGTCTGTTTCAATGCAACAGTGGCTTGAAAAAATTGATTACGAAGTAATTCTGTACAGCTCCTAGCACAATGGGGTCCTGGTCCATGACTTGGACTCCTACATGCTATGGTAAGATAAATCATATCCCTGCTCCTCCAGAAGACAGGCTGAGGGAACTGGGCTTATTTGGTCTGCAGAATAGAAGAATGAGGGGGGATCTGATTGCAGCCTTCAAATACCTGAAGGGCGGGTCCAAAGGGGATGGAGCTCAGCTGTTCTCAGTGGTGGCAGATGACTGAACAAGGAGCCATGGTCTCAAGTTGCAGTGGGGGAGGTCTAGGTTGGATATTAGGAAACACTATTTCACTAGGAGGGTGGTGAAGCACTGGAATGGGTTACCTAGAGAGGTGGTAGAATCTCCATCCTTAGAGGTTTTTAAGGCCCAGCTTGACAAAGGCCTGGCTGGGATGATTTAGGTGGTGGTCCTGCTTTGAGCAGGGGTTGGACTAGAATATCCTGAGGTCTCTTCCAACCTTAATCTTCTATGAAACACACACTCAAGCCAGCTGCCTAATTTTATACATGCAAACAGTCCTATTGAAATAAATGGGACTAGCCGTGGGAGTAAAGTTACTTGAGTGAGTAAGCGTTCACATGACTGGCACCCAAGGCCCCAATCCTGCAACAAGCTTTGCGTGGATGGACTCCTGCCCCTGCGCAGAGTCCCACTGATGTGGGTGCAAGGACCCCTCTGTGCATTGCAAATGGCAGGATCCGGCTCTAAGAGGGACCCCCACAAAGCTCCGCCAAAAAACGGTAACTCCCAGTGACTCATCTAATGAAAGAGCTGTTGAAACTTCGCCCACAGGCAGGGCTGGGAGACACTAAAGTGCTGAAGAAAGCATGGCAATGCGCTAAAAGTTTCTTAAATATTTAGGTCAGATTTATTTCAAGGTAAGTCAGTCTGTGACGCCGTTTATATTAAAAACACTTGGAGGTTTGTACTTCTAGCAAAAATATACATTTCAGTTTGAGGCTTGTTACAACATTGACAACGAGCAAAAGTTCCTCGAGCGATGAAGAGAACGAGAGCCCAGCATCTCTGGGGGCGAGGGCTGGCCGGGAGTCACAGCAACCTCTCCATTCACAGCCTCGGGGCACTCCAGAGCTGGGGACTGCAGGGTCAGTACAGACACTTTGGAAAGGTACCAATCACAAACCCATCAGTCGGTCATTCACACTTCTCTGGCTCCTTTCACAAGAGGACTTCAAAGTGCTTTACAAACGGGAATTCAATCCAGCCTCACAACGCCTCTGTGAAGTAGGGAAGGAAAAGGACTAGCCTCATGAGACAGGTGGGGAAACTGCGGCAAGAGGGGAGGTGTGACTTGCCAAAGGAGCCCAGCAAGCTGGCAAAGAGCTGGGAACAGGCCACAAAGGTCTCAACTCAGAGCCTCCTCCTGCACTAGCCACTAGACCAGGGGTTTCCAAACAGCAGATTGGGAGCTTGATGGACTATTGGTTCACTTCACAGTGATTTTTACGGGTGGTGCTAAGGGAACCAGCTAAGTTTGGGAACTGCTGCACTACACAACCCTCCTTCCATTAAATGTACATTGCTTAGTACTAGTGTGTGCAGCCATAAACCATACCTAGGAGGGGTAATGCCCCAGGAGGGGGGGGGGGGGAGAGAGAGTGTGAGTGTGAGTGTGTGAGACAAGGAGCATAAGGGTGGAATAGGGCTGCAGTTTTGGTGCAGATGACACGTCAGGGTCTGTACCAGCCCCAACCTCTGATATGGGTGCTTACTAGGGAGGACAGAAGCAGTGGGATTGCTAAGCAGTTATGGAAGGGAAAGAGATTATTCCTCTGCTTCAGTAAGACATTATTGCACCAGGGTAACCCGTTACCCCAAGGGGGCAGGGAAGGAGTGTAATCCAGGTCCTTTAGCAAGCCTGCTCAGGACACCAGATGTGCCCTGCCCAGTCCTTTCACAGCCACCAGGTCTTCTCTGAAGCGTGCGCAAAAACAGCACTGCCTTATTCCAGGGACCTACTCCATGCGTGTCTCTGGAGGTCCCTTTGCTTACCTTAGGGACAGAGACGCACACGCCCCATTAGCCCTGCAGGGAGCTGGAGTCTGTTCTGCCTTGTGCATCAGCAGATTTGTTACAGAACCTTTATTACCAGGCAGGATGCAGGAGCAGAAGAGAGCCCAGCTCAGCTCTCAGATCCCAGGCTGAGGCTGCAGGAAAAACTTTTTTCCACTTGTCAAGCTGAGCCCATTTGCTCTGGGATCTGAGAGACACAAAGATGGAGCTCCAGGCTGCCATCTGGCCTGCCACTTCTCAGAAGAGAACTGCATGTCCAGGCCTTCCTCTGCCCCCAATACACAGAGAAAGCTGGAGAAGAGCATTGAGGTAAACTCCCAGCACCAAAGCCTTAGGAACTGTGCCAGCCAGTGGCTCTCACATTGTGCTACCCAGACAGCCACCTGCTCATCTCAGAGGGATCATGGGACTAGGCCCTGCAGCGGGGGTGTGCTAATACCACCGTAAGGCAGCCGCAGTGCCACGGTCACACGGGGGCTCTACAAAGAGCAGCACAACCTCCTCCCCCGCTCTGGGGCAGGTGGCGTTCCTCCTTCCGTCCTCCCCTCTACTGGCCCATAGCTGGATCTCAGTGGATTTGGTCCAACTGGCCCAGGTTAAGACTAGACAGGCTCCAAAAGCCACAGGCGGAGTGTAAGTGCTGCATGCAGACGGGACCTTGGGTCAACTGCTGTGGTCCCAGCCAGAAAACCCGACTCAGCCCCGAGTCGCTGGGGATACAAAGTGAGAGAACACGGGACTTCCATTTCGGAGAGGCAGACAGTACCACAAGCGGCGAGGAAGTCATGATATGAGATCGCTCTAGGTTCATTAGGGTGCCCAGCCCTTCCGTCAGACCACAAAGCCTGAAAGCTAAATTGGTACTTGCAGCTGCCAAAATGGCATCAATGAATAGAGAACTGCTAGGTGGCAGTAGATTGGGTCCAGCTGCTTCGTGCCTGGCCTGGGCTGTTCGAACAGGCTTCTCTCTCTACCCCATCATAAAGCCCCATTTGTCACCATGATAAATGCAGCGTTTTTGCTTCCCAGCCCCCAAAATAAATAATACTTGGTATTTATATCACACTTTACAGCTTCAATGCTTTTTACAAACACTAACTAGTTAACCTTCACAGCCCCCCTGCAAGGGAGATTAAACTATTAGTCCCATTTTACAGATGGGGAAACTGAGGCAGGACAGTTTGACTTGCCTAAGGCCACAGGAAAGATAGTGGCAGAGCCGGGATTAGGACCCGGGAGTTCAGGCATCTCAGACCAGCGCTCGTCACTCTCCAGCAGCAGGTTTCCCTCACACTGCAGCGTCAGTGCCTGCCGCTCTCCTAGAAATCTGACACGGAAGAGATCCAACAGGGCACACATCATGTGCAAGGGCCTGGCTGCTGCAGGACTGCTCCCCATGCTACTCTAGCCTCTTCTACGGGATCAGCTGGGGGCACTCTGATCTGCAGAGCAGGAGTCATGCTTCAAGCTGTGCATTCACGAAGGCCTTTCCCATTCCCCATCAGCCCTTTACTTTGGAAAGCGAACGGGCCTCACAGCCCCCACCAGCCCCGCTGGAGCTCAGTGAATGGCACAGCTGCAGGGTGCTACATTTTGCCCGACGCCAGTGGCTCTCCAGCAGTTTCATTCTGCAGACCACTTGGCAAGCAAAGGGTCTCCTCACGACCCACCCGCCCTATGCCCTCAAAAGGTCTCGCCTGCAAACCTAGATCCGCCCCTGCGTGCACCCATCCCATCTCAGCAGATTGGTGCAAGTGGAGAGCTTTACACACGACACCAGCACCTGAACCTAGAGTCAAAGTGAATTTAGTGCTGGCTAGGGTCTAGGCTGCCCCAGAGACTGAAGTCCTGTCCACAGAGCCGGGGCAGCCCAGGTGGCGGCTGGGCAAGCTTGCCCCGTAGTGCTCCTCTAACATGCCCAGTTCTGAGCAGGGAGGGGTCGCGCCCTTCGCCCCACTAGGCGAGCTCTGTCTCCACAGCCCACTCACGCTGTGGCATCCCTGCTGAGACTGCCAATGAAAGTGCCGATTAGTGCCCAGGGTGGTAGTGGTGCAGACACCTGTCCACTAGGAACTGGATTGAGAACCACCAACTCATTGCACACAGGCCACTCAAGAGCCTTTGGGTTTCCCACTCACTGCAGGCTGGGGCTGGATCTGAGCGCATGACCTGGAGGCCAAAGGCCACTTACCCATCCTTCAACAGCTGCTCTGACCAAGCTGGAGTGTTGCATAGTGGGATCTGCAGTGGTGGGTCTTGGGCTCTTGGCAAATTACCAAAGCAGCCCCTCAGCTGGGCCAGTTTGGATGGCCTCAGTCTGATGACTTAAGCCCCCGAAATAAGTCAGTCACAGGTCACACTTGCTTCCAGGTCACCCCAGCAACCCATGCTGGGATAGTTCGGCGGAGAGACGCTGCTACGACGTAGCTTAGTGATGGCTCCGGCCATTGCTGACACCAACCGCGCAGATGTGACCAGCCACAGCAGAAAGAGGTGGGACCCCAGGGATCGGAGGACACCAGTGTATTACAGTGTCTGTGTTGATGGGGAAGGCACCATTGTTGGCCTTGCATTGAGAGGCCTCCTCTGGCTATGCCACAGGCTACAGTAGGAAGATCAACGGGGTGGGAAAGGAAACAGCAAGACAGAGAAATTACTATTACTGTTTTCTGTGACACCCTTGCCTCACCCTGCTCTGCTCACTACTGTCCCCTTCACAGCACAGCCGACCCTTCATCCTCCTAGATCAGCAGAAACTTGAGTCATTCTGACACTTCAAGTCTCCTCTGGACACCCTGGATCAAAGATTGGGAGCAACTGCGGTTTTAGCATCTGCTCTGAAGACTAAGTTGGTTCTTAAAGAGTTAACGCCCACCGCCGCCATCCCCCCTACTCCATTTTCTAAGCCAATATAGGAGAGACAGGAAAAGCAGCCCTCCTCTTTGAAATCTAGGGCTACGAAGGACCAGCTCAGACCCAGCAGGGGGTCAGGTACAGGATTCCATGTTACAACCCACAGGAGTGATTCGCAAGGCAGAGGAGAATGCACATCTCCCGAGGAAGGCATGCCTGTCTTGTGAATTCAGGGGACTAACCAAAGGCCTCTCCCCGGATGAAGCATCAGTACCCTTCATCAAACAGTCTGGCCTTTCTCTGGGAGATTCTCTCTCGATGGATGGATGCGAGACACTTCCTTTTGTTCCAATGTTCTAGGCTTTACAGTTCGGGCCTAAGAGTCTTCCGAGTGCAATACAAAACCAATGCACAACGGAGACGTGATGTAAGTGCTGCTCCTGGACCTGCCGCATAATCAAGGTATGGAATGGTCTCATTACATCAGACCATACCCTTGTTACCCTGCTGGTGCCGTAATCCCACCTTCTCTGTAATGCACGTAAACACGCGGGTCGCTTGGAAGGCAGAAGGGAGTGGCGTGACAGCTGGGCTGCGGAAACAGAAGCCTCGCTTATGTTTTGCCTTTGAGGTTCATAAGTGTGTGTTAACGGAAGCCCGGGCTTAGCACACAGTAGCCATGAAGTCTCGTGGCAGGTAGGCCTATGTACCATATGCAGAGCTCATCTAGAAAATAGTTCCAAGTAGAAGAAATGGAAGACGTTGGGGGGGGGGAAAAGGGGAGGCTTCTCAGTCACCATACAAAGTGTTTTGCTCAGGATCCATGGCTTTAAAGCTCCTCAGTACATGTCCTTGTAGATTTCCTGCAGGAGCGGGTGCAATGAGGTCTCCGTTTCTGTCTTTTTAATCTTCTGCACCAGCTGTGCATGCTCAGTCACCAGCTGCCGCAGGTCAGCCATCTTCTGGAGCAGCTTGGGGAAGAGGTACTGAGCGTCCGGGTGGTTGGCCTGCAAGTGGAACTCCAGGGCCTGGAGGATGTTGTCCTGTATCCCCTCCACCTGCTTCACGTCCATCAGGCCAGGGCGGTCTGCAGGGAGAGGATTAACGCGACTCAGAGCGCTACCTACACCACTCCCCTGTTGAGTGCTACCCAGAGGGAAACAGACAGCTGCTTAGGGTTAGGGTCATATAGTGCGTGGTCCCTAGCCTTGTGTTCAGGCAACGCCCTTCACTGGGCATTTTGGGGATGGGGGCTCCACCCCCACCTTCCCTGTCTGTCATCTGTGTTTGTCATGGCCCAACCGCACAGCAGTGCCAGGGAACACAGATCTTGGGAGTCACTGGAAGGCTTCAGTTTCAGCTGTACGTTATTCTTCCCCCTATTAATCCATTAATCCACTCTGTAGTGCACTGCTCCTGTTCCCAGCAGGAATGACCTCAGACCCACTCCCCCCAACCCAAGCCCCATCCCTGGCCTTTTTAACAGGTGCGTGGTTGATGGGCCCCGACTCACCCCCACACAGGATAATGGCAGCCACGAAGAGAGACAGGTCGCTGTCGTCCAGCTCCAGGGCATTGAACTTCACGGCAAACTCAAACTTGGGCTCCATGATCTCGCTGAAGGGCTTGCGCAGGCTGCGCAGGAACTCGCGCGTGACAAACCCGTTCCCGTTGGCCACCAGAAGCCCGTCCTTGTTCATGATGGAGGCCAGCATGGCGAAGATGGCTTCATGGACCCCGTACTTCAGCAGAGTCACCTGGTCGTTCAGGTAGAGGCCGAGGAAGCTGGGAATGCTCTTGGCGAACTCAGTGAGCTCCCGCACTGTCTCCACCGTGGTGCACTGGCAGCGGTAGAAGACGTGGACCCCAATCTCCTTGTATGGGGGGATCCCGTTGACAAGCTGCTTCCAGACCAGCCCCTTTTCTGCCTGCCACAGGGTGTCCATGTCATGGATCACGAACGGCTGCATGGAAGAGAAGCAAACGGTCAGGATCTCTGCAATGGGGACTCGAGCTGCTGGCCGTACAGAGCGATTGTGCTTTTACCTAGCCCTGGTGTGGAAGATCATTCAAAACCCCATGTGTCCCCAGCCTTCCCTTGCATGTAATGGCAGCTGCAGCTCTGGGTCTCCCAACTGCAAGAAGCCTGCAGCTGTGCCCTGGAAATCCAGCAGCAAGCACTGCAGAGCAACCAAGGTTGTGTGCTATTATCAGGTCATAGGAAGCCTGGAAGCACCAAGGCCTCCATTCACAGTAAAGCTCATCAGACAGTCACCAGATCAGAGACAGTAACAGCATGTCGGTCGACTGCTGTGGCAAGCTTCCACCCGGCACGTCAGCGTTTTATGCTGCACGGGGCTGCCGCAGCCAGAAGCCCGTTGAACGGCAACAGCGAGAGGAGGGCTGCAGCACGTCAGGAAGCGGAGGACAACTATCACTCCTCCAAGCTACTTTTAGCCCTGGCTGTTGGAGATGCTGATCATCTCCGCGACTCCAGGCAAACCTTTGCAGAGCATCAGGAACCTTGAATGGTGGGAGCATGGTGCTGTACATGAATCAAGTCAGCAGGGAAAGGAGGAGGAGAAGTGGGTGAATTCCCCAGCTGGTTTCAAATGGAACTGCTGCAGTTCATGACAACAGGTGGTGGAGAGTGTTGGTGCAGGGTTATAACTCCATCTCTGAATGGCAAAGCACTTCTAAGGCTGGGGAAAATCTATCTAGAAAGACATTTCCCCAATACAACCCCCTATCCTCACCCCACATCCCCAAAAAGAAAAAGTAATGAAGAAATGCATCAAATACTTGATAGGATCGTAGAAATGTGGGACTGGAAGGGACCTCGAGAGGTCACCTAGTCCAGTCCCCTGTGCTGAGGCAGGGCCAAGTACAGCTAGACCATTCCTGACAGTTACAGTCTATTTCAGAAAGACACTCCTTTTGGGCATATGCAAATCATTAACTCCATGGCACCAGGAGTCAGAAAATTGCCAGCAATGGACGTGCTGGAAATCACTAGCGTGAATGGACTTGATAGTCAGTGCTATTAATTTACCTCTGGTTAACCTGTTCTTAAAAACCTCCAGTGACGGGGATTCCACAACCTCCCTTGCAAGCCTGTTCCAGAGCTAAACTATCCTTATTGTTAGCGAGTTTTTCCTACTATAACACCGAAAATTCCACTGCTGCAGATTACTGCTTGTCCTACCTTCAGTGGACAGAGAACAACTGATCCCCATCCTCTTTATAACAGCCCTTAATATATCTGAAGACTTATCAGTCTAAAGAACAGGAGGACTTGTGGCACCTGAGAGACTAACCAATTTATCTGAGCATAAGCTTTCGTGAGCTACAGCTCACTTCATCGGATGGATACTGTGGAAAATACAGAAGATGTTTTTATACACACAGACCGTGAAAAAATGGGTGTTTATCACTACAAAAGGTTTTCTCTCCCCCCACCCCACTCTCCTGCTGGTAATAGTTTATGTAAAGTGATCACTCTCCTTACAATGTGTATGATAATCAAGGTGGGCCATTTCCAGCACGAATCCAGGTTTTCTCCCTACCCCCCCCCAAAAACCCCACTCTCCTGTTGGTAATAGATTTGTGCTGGAAATGGCCCACCTTGATTATCATACACATTGTAAGGAGAGTGATCACTTTAGATAAGCTATTACCAGCAGGAGAGTGGGGTGGGGGGAGAGAAAACCTTTTGTAGTGATAAACACCCATTTTTTCATGGTCTGTGTGTATAAAAACATCTTCTGTATTTTCCACAGTATCCATCCGATGAAGTGAGCTGTAGCTCACAAAAGCTTATGCTCAAATAAATTGGTTAGTCTCTAAGGTGCCACAAGTCCTCCTGTTCTTTTTGCGAATACAGACTAACACGGCTGTTACTCTGAAACTTATCAGTCTAAGTAAGTCACCCCACTTTGTCAACAAACCACTGATTACTACTCTGAGTACAGTCTTTCAACCAGGTGTGTACCCCCGATAGTAATTTCATCTAGACCAGTGGCTCTCAACCTTTCCAGACTCCTGTGCTCCTTTCAGGAGGCTGATTTGTCTTGCGGACCCCCAAGTTTCACCTCACTTAAAAACTACCAGCTTACAAAATCAGACCTAAAAATACAGAAAAGCGTCACAGCCACGAGTACTGAAAAATTGCTGACTCTCTCATTTTTAACCATATAATTATAAAACAAATCACAACCCCAGGTTGAGAAACCCTGATATAGTATATAAAGCAGTATATTGTCTGTATGAAAATTGTCTGTATGAAATTTTAGTCAGTACTGACTTCGCTAGTGCTTTTCATGTAGCCTGTTGTAAAACTAGGCAAATATCTAGATGAGTTGACATACCCTCTGGAAGACCTCTGCGTACCCCTGGTGGAGAACCACTGATCTAGACCACGTTTCTCTTGTTTCCTTATGAGAGGGTGACATGGGGCTGCATCAAAAGCCTTACTAAAAATCAAGATATCATGTCTACAGATTTCCCCTATCTACTAGGCCAATAACCCTGTCAAAGAAGGAAGTGAGTTGGTTTGGCATGATTTGTTCTTGACAAATCTCTGCTGGCTATTACTTAGAATCCTATTAACCTCTAGGTACTTACAAACTGATTGTTTCATAATTTGTTCCAAGTATCAAAGTTAGGCTGACTGCTCTATAGTTTCCAGGGTCCTCTTTGTTCCCCTTTGTAATGATAGATACTATGTTTGCCCATCTCCAGTCCTCACCCATCCTTCATGAGTTCAAAG
The DNA here is from genome assembly GCF_015237465.2 of Chelonia mydas. Classification (NCBI taxonomy): domain Eukaryota; kingdom Metazoa; phylum Chordata; order Testudines; family Cheloniidae; genus Chelonia; species Chelonia mydas. Next base: position 11,397,711 of record NC_051261.2, on the reverse strand, counting down.
ACCATCGCTAATAGTTCTGAGATTGCTTCAAAGTACCGCAGTGTGAAGTTCAGACCCTGCTGACTTGAATACTTGTAACTTATTTAAATAGTCGTTAGCCTGTTCTTTCCCTAGCAACATGCCCTGTCCTGCCTTGGAAATAAAGGCCAGTGCTTTTAGCGCTGTTATTAGCCCTCTGGTTTGCCCACCTGCCAGGAGCACTCACCGGGGTGCTGCCGGTCTTCCCAGTGAGGATGCCTCTCGCCTTATTTTTGGTCATGTTGAAGTTTTTCAGGTAGGCGTCGTAGATGTGCTTGGAGAAAGCTTTCAGGTCAGCCACCTGCGGGTTCTGACAGCTGATCTCGCTCGCTGTCAGGCCCGCTACCAGCTTCCTCTTCTCTGCTTCTGGCATGCGGCCAAAACGAATGGCTGTTACGTAACAAAGCGGACATGATCAACAAGTCCTGGGAGAAACCGCAAGGGACTAGGGACACACACGTCTGCACTGGCGTCAATGACACCAGCTCCTGACAGTAAGCACCCTGCGCGTACGTGACTCTGGCTCCCATGGGAGCCTCTCGTTTAAAGCCTTCGGTGTGACAGAATCACCAAGGCACCATGGTGCAGAGCTCCTCCAGGCTACACGCTGCCTGGTGCATCAGTGTGAGGTCATTATAACCTCATGTTCCAATGAAGACTCTGTTTAGATCTACAGTGCGAGCTCTCCACTGCGGTAATTTGGGCTCTCAAGAGACAGAGACCCGCTCCTCGGACGGGCACTGCTCTTCATTCAATAAGAGGATTGTTGGGCTTTAAACTACTGTGTTTTGGATAAAACTGTCCGTTCCTATGCACGCTACACGTTCCAGGAACAGACAGCAATACGAGGTAGTTGCTTGGCTCAGTCAATACTGCAAGGGATTGGCACTCGGACCACAGCCCGTGCTGCTCTGGACGAATGAGACCAAGGGGAAAGTTGAGGCCAAGCACCGGGTTTGGAACAAGCTAGACGCCCACAGCTACAGGGCTGAATCCAGAGACAATTCAGCCCTTAGGATAAAGTGAGTCGCGTACTGCGTGGGTCCTCTCTGCTCTGAGTCAACTCTGAGCCACATCCTGGCCTCTGCACCATTCCCTTTGTGCCGCTCCAGAGATGTGAAGAGTCCCTGTGCACAGGAGAACCCCTGAGTGGTGTAAAGGGGGCAGAGACAGCTCTTTGCCCCCCACTCCTGGCCCCCTCGGATATGGTGGGCATGCTAGGGGTGTGGTTGGGGCAACCTTGAAGCTGCTCTGATTTGCTCCCAGGCCTGAACTGGCCTCCTGCCTCTCTCAGGACCACAACAGAAATATGGCAGAAAAGCACTTACACCCACCCAGGCCCCTTCCCAGAACATTCAGCATCCCTGAGGCAAACCTTTGAGTCCCAGGGAACTTTTTGAGAGAGCAGAGGATTTGCTCTGGTGTCCGCCCCCTAAAGTTTCCCCTACTCCCCCCCCCCGCCCAACCCAGCATTCTGTGCACCCAGCTGCTGCTCCGCCCCAGAAGAGGCTGGACTGGGCATACACAGCTTTGGAGGCGAAAGGAGCTACAGGAAGGTAAAATGCCGTTTGCTATTTTTTCTCTGGATGCCCTTTTGCTCTGTTGTCACTTGAAGGGACCACTGTAGCTGCCTGGCTTCATTCAGGAATGAGACTGCCTCTGTCTGCACCGCACTGCAGACCTGATGAGGTCTGGCCAGGCAGGACAATTTCTGTTTGCACAAGGGACTAGTGATGTTGAGAGCTCAGCTCGAGACATTTTAAAGTGGCACCAATTGTCAGAACCTGCTAAGCACCTGGCCTCTTGAAACCTGGCCCCTATGCGGTGTCTCAGTTGGGTGCCCTCCATCCTTTCGGAGAACGTTGTGTACCACACGCACCATCGCCACCCACGCCCCTCACCATTGTGCGACATGCCCAGCGAGAGGCATTTCTGGAAGCGACAATACTGGCACTTGTTGCGGTTCTTCCTCTGGATTTTACAGTTCCGGTCACACTTCTCGTACTCCAGCTTCATGCGGATCGTCCGACGGAAGAAACCCTGCGGGGAAGGGGGGGGGGGGGGTGTTGCAGAGGGAGTCGGGAGAGAGAAAGCAGCATTACTAACAGTGCCTCAGAGCAGCGTCAGCTGACGCCTGCAAAAGGGTGCCTGCGGTGCTCCAGGCTTCGGAGGTACCGGCAGTAAGCAGAGAAGCTGCCAAATGAAGAGATCACTTTCCACTCAGTCCTCTTGCAACAAAAAGAGCCTCTATCACAAGGGGGACGATGCAGAAGGCATTGCAGAGGGCCAGGGAAGGCCTTGATGTTTTGTACACAAGTCGAGAAACCAGGTGGTTGCAATACCACACGTGGCCAGGAGGGAGAGACGAACAAAACAAGTTCTAACTTCCCAACTCCCTCCCTGTCGACTCCAGCATTTGCTAGCCCTAAGGAATGTTTGGCAGCACCCAGGCGCTGGCTAACGCAGCCCCTCCGGCATCTGCTGTGGGGGAAGGAATTTTATAGCCACGGTCAAGCAAGGGCCGCATGCTCACAGGGCGAAAAGAACACATGTCCACTGCTGGCCTGCGGCAGAGATCAGCCAAGGAGCCGCTTTAAAAGCGAGCCCAGTGGTCCCAGAGTTTTGCTATGTGAAGCGCAATGAGGGGACAAGAGCAGAGCTACGTTGCTGCTCAACTCCTGCACAATGTAGGACCCAAGGCAGCTCTTGCCTCGCCCAAGACAGAGCCTCTGCCCTTTCTGTTACTGTCTGTCCTTCCACTCCCCCACAATCCTGACCCATTAACACCACAGCCCCACAGAGCTAAGGGCAAGATCAGAAGCCCAGGCTATTAGGAACTCAGTGGGTTTCAGTTCTCCAGGGGTAACACAGAAGGGCCCAAAGCCTCGCTCTGTTGCCTTCGCAATGGACAGGGTCTATTGCATGCACTCCGTACCTTGCAGCCCTCGCATGCATGCACTCCATAATGAAATCCTGATGCTATATCCCCACAGACCCTGCATTCCACATTCAGACTTGCAGCAGATGTCTCCTCGCAGCCCATCTGGAGTTGGTCCGACAGGGATGGAGAAGAGCTCTGGGAGAGGTCTAAAGGGATACAAAGAGGAAACGAAAAAAGTGTTTCTAGGCTGCTGCAGCATGCACATGAGCATTTAACAGTCCTACAGAAGAGTGACTGAATAGAGAAGATCTCATCTCCTCTCCAGGTCATCAGATCCCATGACAGAAGCTCTCTATGGTCAGGCTACTGGCTTCTGCACGTTATTGATGGGAAACAACAGTTTTCATATTGTAACAATTTCAATCATTTATGTTTTCTTCCTTTTGGCATTTGGATTCAGGCTGGACAATGAAACCCAATGGGTAAATTCCATATTCCCAGTTCTTAGGCACTAGCTCGATGCTGTTGTGCTGGGCTCCTCAGGACGGCAGGAGAGAGATTTAAGCAATAATAAAATACTTGCTTCACAGCGAGCTTTCCCTCCCCCCACTAAAACCCAGGCACTAAATTCTGGGCCTAAAATTACTTGAGCGTTCCTTTAATTTTTGTCTTCTGACTCTCAGCAAATGGCCGAGCAGAGCGAATCACCTTCTTTTTAGTGAAATGATTAAGCCTTCCAGGAGCTTGGCTGCCAATGAATCAGTTCGGAAAAAAGATTAAAACAAGCCAGACTCCATTCACACGCAAGTCCCTGTGCAGCTCAGCACACAGGAACAGACCAGTGCCCAGCACATCTGGCAGGAGCCAACAGCTGCTGCTTCAGAGGGAGGCAAGCTTCCTGCAGCCCTTCATTCACATCACTGTCCAGGGGGCAGAAAATTCCTTCCTATCTCAAGACAAGTTGTGGCACAGGGCAAGATTCCTCCCACTTTAAGCTGGAAATTCTATTCCTAGTTATACAGACATCTGGTCATTTTCAGCCTCTTGTTCGAGCACTCTCGGCCGAAAGCCTGGAGCTGGGGAACTTACTCCTGACAGGGCTGTGCCACTCTGGCCCCCCTGCATGATGTGTTCCTTAACGCAGGCATTTTCCATGGGAAAAATGGTTTTCACCCTGTGAAGCCAGCACCCATTGTTCATTGGATACAGCTGCTTGATGCCCAGCTGCGCCCCTCCCACTTACCTGTATAGCTGCTAGAAGGCAGCGAACTATCTGGTCCTCCACTTGGGTCTGAGGTGTCACCGGCTGCTATCACTGCCTCTTCCTTTTCCTCCTTCTTGACCTCAAGTACTTCCTTCTGTAGCTGTTCCATAACTGATCACCCCTCAGTGCCAAGACTGCAGCCCCTGTCATAGCTCTGGCATCATCCGCGTCTGTCCGGAAATGGACCCCTCCCGGGTTGTTCCTGCTAGCCTGTGGGAAAGATGGGGAAACATCAGCGGCCATCAGCAGAACAGCAGCTTTCGTGCTGAGCTCCTATGCCACCAGCACTCTATCACGCAGCAGCCAAGAAGGAGAGAGAGATGGACTACAAGCCTGCTCGTCCCACTCTGGCTTTCCTACCTATCCAAAAAAGGAAGCCGGGCCAGGGACCTTTGGCAGGTTATTGCTGTGGCCAAGACACTGACTTCCTCCTTAGAAAGACGCTTCTCTCTCCAGACCTGGATAATTACGAGCTTCCAGTACAAACAGTCCATGTAGTTCATTCAGAAAGCACTGATTTTCTCCACTCTAAAATCCACAGAAAGTCTTCTAGTTCAGTCCGCAGAGAGAGCCCAGTGGCCGCCTGGCTCCAGACCGCATGCTGTCCCAGAGGGAACACACACTGCAACCCAGCAGAGGAGATGGGAGGCCAAGAACCTGGCCCCATCCCTCCCTTTGCAGATCTGCAGGTACTAGGAATGCTAGGGAGATGTCCCACTATAACTCGGGGTCGGAGGGTCTGATGTCACAAGGGAGCTACCACGGTCGGTGGCTCAGGAGCTGTAGCTAACCACCTTCAGTTGGAAGAATGATTAGTGCGATGAGGGTGAGGGAAGAAAGGAGAAAGTAAACCAGAGTCCTTCAGCCTAATTATACATTTGTTGGTCTGCACGACTGCCTGAATCAGGCACCAGAGTAGGCCACAGCAATCCACGTTTCTGCAGAATCCTATCCAAAGCTGCTGGGCATACCATCACGTTGGGTCCTTCCAGAACAACGTTGCTGAAACCGGGGACTGAGACAGCCGCCACGATGGATGAATTACACCGGAGCTACCGCCTAATTCATTTATATTTACAGGCAAGCGCAAACACAGATGAGGCCAGGGAGAATAGGAAGGCATACAAGAGGCCACCACTACTCCGGATTATATTGCACATTCCTTCCAAGGCTCTCAAAGCACTTCACAAGGGAAGGCCAGGATCATGAACCACATTTAACAGAGAGTGGAACTGAGGCACAGAGAAATGCAGTGACTTGCCCATGGTCACACAGGGAGCTAGTGGCAGGGCTGGGAATCCCATGTCCTGTCCACTAAACCACAAGGCCTGTCTGAACATATTACATTCCACTCATTAGGTCTGATTCTGCCACACCCACCGAGCTGACAGCTTTAGTGATGTTACTAGGAGAGTGACAGGGAAACAAATTTAGTGCCCCATGCGACAGACACTGCCAGACAAAGGCTCAATGCAATAGCACTGAACCCGGTGGCTGGCTAGGGGCCGCAGGTCTCTCTACCGGCTATTCGCTAGGGCGACAGCCTCCCATGGGCCTCTGGAATCACACTGGTTTCAGTCATGCGGCGAGAAGTTACAGCATTGCTGTTGCTGCATGTTTCTTTTTATTCATTTGTGTTGTAACTGGCCCCCCTCGCTCTGCCAAAAATCAGTCATTTAAATATTTTCCTATTGCTCCATGCAGCTGCCGAGCCGCACGCCACCACAAAGTCTAACAGCGACAAAGTCTGCTGGACAGTCCAGCGAGTGTCTTAATCCCAGCCTTCCTTTGGGAGGATTAGCAAACTAGCTCCTCGCCTCCCCATGCCCTCCCTTCCCTCTGACGCCCCCATCTCCTCCCCAAGACGCACTGGGGCAAGGGCTAAGATGTGCTTTAGCCACACAATACAGTTGATAAAAAAAACCTCATGGTCACAAAGTTATACAAAGTGTAAGTCATGCATCATCCGTACAGAGACACCTCAAGATCAGGTACCTCTTCCACCGCCAGCCCATTAGCTAAGGTTTGGTACTTAGTCCCCTTGGCTAGGCTGTGCACAAACACCACTCCCCACCTCTTGTCAAGTCCTAGAACTCAAAGGCAAAACCGACTCGAGCCCTGATATTTCAGGACATAGGCTCCGTATCCCAAACGTATTCATTCTCCAGCCCTTGTCGGCATTGACAGGGTGCGTCTACATTGCAATCAAAGACCCACACAAGGGCCATGGCTAGCCTGGGTCAACTGACTTGGGCCGCGGGGCTGGAACTTGGGCTCCGAGACCCAACAAGGGGGCAGGGTCTCAGAGCCCGGGCGGCTACACTCCGAGTCAATTGACCCACCTTCTGAGGCTCAGTGCCACACCCACAGAGGCCTGGTCTACGTGCAAAGCTGCACTGCTTTAGTGAAGGTGTCATTTTCAAACCGATTTTGTTACATTGGTGCGACTCAGGATGCGGACCCTCCCAAGTCAATCGAAACCTTACCTCAAGTTGGCCTGAGTGGGTAACTTTACACGCGTAAGTTAAACCACAGAACCATTTACATCTATTAATGAGTGTCCCCATGAGGCTTCACATCACTTGAACTACATTGGGCTTTTAAACCCATTTAAGTTAAACCAGTGCTACTCCTGCGCACAGACAAGCTCTGAAAGCGGGCTGCTATCCGCTGGCAGTGGGGTGGCTTGTGGGAAGTGAGTTGGTGGATATTGGCCCAGGTCCTAGGCGAGAGGGGGCCATACCACAAAAGCCCACCACTGGAATTGGCACTAATCAGCCCCCCTTGCCAAGAGCCTTGGCAGAGAAGCCAAGGACTGCACAGACCATTGAGCCTGAACCTCCCCACCCCTGTAGTGGTGACCCTCCCAGAGCAGAATTAGACACACTGGCAGGACAGTAGAAGCAAGCTTGCCCTGACGCTGCCACGCTGTATGTGGTCCATGCCATCATTGCCTTGGGCATATTATTCATTTGGAGTAAGGAAACAAGACAGTCCCATCCTCAAGCTCATTGCATCCCACATTCCTGGGAGACGTGCATATGTGCACGCACACTACCCTTCTCCCACTGCTGGTGCACGTGGGTTGCATCCAGCTCCTTTGATTTGTATGAGAGCTCGCAGCACGGGGCAGGTCACAGCTCGCGTGGAAGGAGAAAGATCTGTGAGACAGAGGAAGCCCAAGATGATGTTGAAAGATCACAAGTCCAACTAGAGGATGACTGCAAATGCACATCAAGCTCTATGCCTGAATCACGTAGAGAGCCAGCACTTGGAGCACAAGTCCCAGGCAGGAGTTCCGGACACTGCAGTCCCTGTTCAGTGAGAGTTCCCCTGATCTAGGAATTGCAAGATGCTGAAGGTAGGAGTGCTTTGATTGCAAAGTCTGAACTCTCTACACCCGGGGATTTAGCACTATGCACCGATACATTTCAAGCGTCTGGGGAAGGTACATTCCAGGCTCCTGGTAAGCGTAACTATCCCGTTTTCCTTTACGGTGGAGCCGTGCAGAGAGGCAGAGTAGTGTATGGTCTTAAACAAGTGCAGAGCCCTCCTTTCAGTGCCTCCTCAAGAATACTGAGGGACCATTCACATGTGGTGTTATTGTTGGCACACCCGCCTGGTAGGATGTGGCGCATGCGGAGGGAAAACTATTCACCGTAGTTTGTGTGCAAGGAGCTGAATTTTTTTTTTTAATACCTCTCTCTCTCTACACACAGATTATGTGTGTGTATACACACACATCCCTCCCCCACAATCTATCTATAAATGAATGCACAAGCTTCAGGAAAATCCTGTTGCCTGGAACATCTGGTGGGGGGCTGGGAGGAAAGGTCTGTGTAGGAGAAGCAAATGGAACCCACACACAAGCACATTGTTCAGCCTCTGCTTAGCTACCTTTTGTCTCTGGGATCCATCTGGGAGGGCAAGCACAGAGGACTTATTTTAAACCGAACGTCTATGTCGTTCCCTTTAGCGTCGTCATCTTCACAGTACATTGCCATTGGAATAACACTGCCACATTCTTCCAGATGTGTTTTAGGCGTGCAGTAATTCACACCTTTTGGCAGTCTGTAAAATAATATTGCACATCACTGATGGCTGGCTGCTCTGGCTAGGAATTGCTTAGACTCCGAATCAGGGACAGCATCGTCTTCACCCATTGCTTTAAGTGGGCCAGTTTTGCCTAGAGCAACACAGGCCAAGCTAAATTCCTGAAGGTTTTTTTGGGGGTGAATGTTATGATAGTGAAAGGGGTTGGACTGACAAGCCTGAAGTCTACTATTTAACCACAGCACAGGAAACGTAGAGAGAATGATATTACAAGCTTCAACCCACATTGCTTCCCTACAGGACTTCACATCTGGGAGGGACACAATCTCTTTGGGTTTGAAGAAAGATCAGTCTTCACAGCCCATACTGTTCTTGGTCTCTCGCCCGCCAATTAATTGCCAGTTGCAATGGCAGCTTTTGTAATATGGACCTGGCTCCTGAGACCCATGAAACCATTTTCATAAAGGCCACTGATGAGCTGAGAATAATTTTGGTCATTATCAGTGGGGGCTGGATATGAACTGCCAGCCTAGAGGTGGAACATATGGGGAAGTTGTAAATTACTCCCAGTAATGTGCTTAGTGCTAAGACAACCTGGTTTCTAGGCCCCGCGCTGCCGATAACCTGCTGTGTGACCTTGGGAAGTCACTTCCCTTCTCTATGCCTCATGTCCCCAACCTGTAAAATGGGGACAATGTTCCTGACCCCACCCCTGAAGAGTGCTTTGAGATCCAGCTAGCACTCCTATAGGCATTCTCTGTCTATGTAATACTATTATGGTATTATTCTAGCCCATCAGCGAAAGCCAGGAGCTCTTTAAGCTGATCAGTGGAAATTCCACAGTATTATTTATACTCCTGTATTTTCTGGTCATCATTTCCCCGCATTCTAAACAATTACCGAAGGAGATAAAAATAGGGATTAATTTCTTACTGGAAAGGAGTACGCACTTAAGAACCTCCGCAATTTCACTGGTTGAAAGTAAAGCCAAACAGCACCCAAAGGAAAGCGAACGCGGTAAGTAGGAAAGCAGCTGTTAACAGAGCAGCAATCAATATGAAGTGAAGGAAGTGGAGGGGAGCAGGGACACAAAGACAGAGTGAGAGCTGTGAAACGTTTTGAATGATCGGCGGGCAGAGCACAACATAGAAAAAACAGACTTCTACATGGCTGTGCGGTTAGTGGGGGACTTGCCTCCAGGCTGCTAGCTGGGAGCGACAGTGATCTGCTGGCTGCTTGGTGGTCTCTATGAAATGAACTGGCGAGGCTCAGGCTAGTGATAGAGACGGTTGGCCTACTGGTTGGGATGCTACCCTGGGACTCAGGAGACCCTGGTTTAATTCCCTGCTCCACCACAGACTCCCTTTGGGACCTTGGGCAAGTCCCTCTTAGGGTATATGTCTACACTGCAAGGAAACACCCGTGGCTGGCCCATGTCAGCTGACTCAGGCTGGAGCCTGAGGCCTGGCACCCTCCTTCGTTGTGGGGTCCCAAGCTCAGACTCCAACCCAAATGTCTACACTTCAATTTCACAGCCCTGCAGCCTGAGCCCAAGTTAGCCGACACGGACCAGGCCTGGGTGTTTTACCGCAGTGTATACATGCCCTTAGTGTCTTTGTGCCTCAGTTCCCCACCTGTAAACAGGGATAATAGCACCGCCCTGCCTCACAAGGGTGTGATGAGGATAAAGACAGGATTACATAGTTCCCAGGGGATTGTGTCCACATCACAAATACCATAGCTTAGGTGGCTAACTAACCATCAAGATGCTGAAGTCCCCTTTCGTCTCTAGAAATGGCACCACAAAAACCAGAGGTCATGGGCTCGTGGGGGCAGCTTGCTGCCTATACCATACCTGTCCCATGGCCAGAGGGCCGTCAGCATGACGCATTCCCCAGCACCAAGTCGAAGCCACAGTAGTGAACCCATTAAGGAAGAGGTTGCTTCATGAAAATATTTAAGCGTGTTCGTTACAAGCGGCTTAACAAACAAACATGACGACACTTCAAGAGCTGCCTCTACGCGGCCCAGCGCCTGCCCTGCTCCGATGACTCACATTCGGTAAGTGGGTTTGATTACACAGGGCCTAATCTTAAGAGCCAACAGGGGCCCCTGATGCCCAGAGTTAGGCAGAACACCAGGGAAGCTTCCCAATGGCGAGATCTTTTACCCCTTCCGTGGAATAACCTCCCAAGGGAAGGGGTAAAATCCATAGGCTTTCACTTATTTGAGCAACAGAAAACTTGGGGTAAATTCTTTGGAGCAGGAACGGTCATCTTCTATGTTTGTACAGCACCTAACACAGCAGGGCCCCCATCCCAACCAAGGTCCCTAAGCACAACAACCACTCCCCTTTCAGTTGCCTCTCCAGCCAGCTTTACAGAATCACAGACCAATTTTCTCCCAGAGGCCGGTACCTTCTGTAGGACACCCAAATAAGTCACCTGATTTTCAGAGGTGCTAAGCAGCCATGAGCCCCAGTGCAGGTGCTCGGCATCTCTGAAAACTCAGGTCACTTTTATTTAGGTACCTAGATACAGATTTAGATGCTTAACTTTAGGCACTCAAGTTTGAAAGGTTCAGGCACAAGGTTTGTAGTGCCATGCAAAAGATGCCAAAGTCCGCTTTAATTAAATCGAGAAAAGTAGCAAGCTTCTCCATTTCTTTCAGAACTGGAATCCTCCACCGCGCACTGAAAGTTAATTTGCAGCCTTAATACCCAGCAAGCTGATGACAATTGTCTCCATCTCCAAAGATGCTTTATATAGATGGTCCCAAGGTAGTAGGACAAAATGAATGAAATCCTAATGAATGAAATTCAGAATGAACTCCTAACACACAAATCCCTTAAAGCATAAAGGATGGTGCTGGCTGATAGGACCGTGGGTTTAGGATTACAAAGATTTTCAGCAAATAAAATCCAGTTACTCCCCCACATCTTCCAGTTTCTTTCCAGCATAAGTTACTCTCTCCAAGAACTGCAATGTGGGTTCAGGCTTTGAGGAAGTTTTACCTGGCTCAGTTCAACACCGAAACCGATCCTCTCTTCTACTTCCTTGCCAGGATAGGGGAGATGTGTGCCACACCAACAGCTCACTTCTGCAACGCTGGTATTTTATCATGCTTTTCACTGCCCCAGCTAACTAGGGATCCTGTAACATCCCATGATCGTTTATTCCCAGTGGGAATAATTAAAGCCAGGGAGAAAGTTACATACAACAGACACCCAGTCAAGCTAGTGTCTGTCTGTCTAGCTTCTGAGCACGCAAAGCACAATCGGCAAGAACTTGGGGGGGTGACAAGGGAGGAGCCCTAATATGCTCCCATTGCAGTATCACGACCAGCAGATGGGGATTCTAGGCCCGGGAGGTGGGTATTGCATAGTCGGGGGAGATTCCTCTCTACCAGAACAAACCCATTTTACATAAACTACACAAGGGCACGGTAATAAAACGGGGGGGGGGGCAGAGGTTAGGAGAAGGCCACACAGTCTCCAAGGAGCCTTGAACTCAAGACTCCTTAGGGAGGCTCAGGGAAGTTTAGAAAGGAATCAGACTCTCAAAGCTATTTCTTAGCCTGTGAGATGGGGCGGGGGGGGGGGGGGAAAGGGAACACAAACCCACAGTTAAAATAGCAAGGGGTGAAAAAGTCACGTGACCCCTGATCTGCCACGCCTCCTCCCCCCCTCCCCACCATTCAAATAGCCCCTGTAGCTGTAGTTAAAGCAGTAGGTGGATCCTCGAAGGCCACCCACCCTCTCTCCCTGCTTCCACAGCAGCCCCTGAAACACTTAGCTACAGGAGCGCTGCCTATTTGTACAAGGCTGTGGGCTCAGGCAGAAGCCTGCTGGCCCAAGCGTCTCTCAGCTAAGCTGCAATAGCACACGCAAACTCACCCACGGACCCCCTACGCCACCCCGAACAGTACAGAGAAAGGAGAGGGAGGCACAAGACAAAAAGGGTAAATCAGAGGGCAAACAGGGAACAGAGCCAGCTAACGGGAGAGTAAACGTGCAGAAAGACAGCCTGAGGCAGCTGTGCCCAGGGCATGAAACACAGGGAAGAGATGTTGATGCACAGCTGGCCACCCATCAAAGGGGGACTCCACCACCAAAGAGTAATAAGCTATTCAGAAAGGTCTGAGGGACTCCAATATAGAGGACGCAGTTTCCACCACCCAGGGTGAAATCCTGACCCCACTGATGTGAATGGCAAAACTGACTTCATCGACTTCAAACAGGACTAAGCTCTCACCCTGGTAGTTAGTAACTGCAGCTCACAAACGTGGTCTTAAGGCTGGTCGCAGTTCATGAGCATCCAGATCTTGTGACTAGGTTCGCAGTAGCTGGAAGTTCAACGAGGAAGTGCCCGTTTCACTTGTGTCCGAGCGTAGGAGGAAGAATGGAGTGACGTCCCAGTTTCTCTCCACGATTAAACTAATGCATCAGCTGCAAGTCATCATGAGAAAGGTACATGCATACAAGCATGTACACACAAAGTGCTGGAAGCCAGAAAGCCGGCAGACATAGTGACGAGGGCAAGGAAGGGCTAGTAATAACGATGATATCATCTGGAAACGTAAAGACAATTAGTGACTGACGTCCTCCCGTTACCGTTTTGGTGCTGATGAACTTGACCAACAGGCAGTTTCTCTGCACCCACTGAGGCAGGCCCCAACACAAACGAGTTTCCACCCAGGAGTGCAAGCCTGATGGTGTATGCATTTATTTCAATTCAGACATTCACAGAATGCATACGTAAGTTAGATGCAGTGCCTGGCAAGTCCCCAGCACTGCTTTCCATGTCAGAGTCCAGGTCCCTCCTTATCCCCGTTCCCCACAGAGGCCAACGTAATCAAGGTGGCCCATTTCAAACAGTTGACAACAAGGTGTGAGTATCAGCAGGGGGAAATTACTTTTTGTAGTAACCCATCCACTTCCAGTCTTTATTCAGGCCTCATTTGATGGTATCCAGTTTGCAAATTAATTCCAGTTCTGCAGTCTCTCGTTGGAGTCTGTTTTTGAAGTTTTTTTGTTGAAGTATTGCCACTTTTAGGTCTGTAATCGAGTGACCAGAGAGATTGAAGTGTTCTCCAACTGGTTTTTAAATGTTATAATTCTTGATGTCAGATTTGTGTCCATTTATTCTTTTGCGTAGAGACTGTCCGGTTTGGCCAATGTACGTGGCAGAGGGACATTGCTGGCACATGATGGCATATATCACATTGGTAGATGTGCAGGTGAATGAGCCCCTGATGGTGTGGCTGATGTGATTAGGTCCCATGATGGTGTCCCTTGAATAGATATGTGGACACAGTTGGCACCGGGGCGTGTAGCAGGGTTTGGTTCCTGGGTTGATGTTTTTGCTGTGTGGTGTGTAGTTGCTGGTGAGTATCTGCTTCAGGTTGGGGGGCTGTTTGTAAGCGAGGACTGGCCTGTCTCCCAAGGTCCGTGAGAGCGAGGATAGGTCCTTCAGGATAGGTTGTAGATCCTTGATGATGCGCTAGCGAGTTGTTTCTATACCACATGGCATGTACTGAGTCCATAACGGCGTGTGGTGGAATAAAAAGGGTTTGGCTGGCACTTGTTAATGCTGATTTGAAGTCCATCAAATAAGGGGCCCACCCCAGGCTGGTAAAACCTTTACACCATGCTAACATGTACTGTTCCCTGCACACACAGAGTTGTAAAAGCCAAATAAACTCACTTAAGCTAACAGGGTGACTCAGGAGAGGTAACGAAGGTGCAAAACAGCAGCCCGGACAAACAAAACTGCCGTTTGTTGGCTTTCGGTCCTAAAGCCCAGAACACTGCCTTCGTTATCAGATGAATTCTCAGCAGAGTCTAGCATGCCTCACCCCTTTCACCTACTTGGAAGTCACTGCAATGCAGGTTGCACGTTGCAACAGAGGGCACTTGAGTGGCAGTCACTAGAACTGTTCCTTCCCTCAGCATTTCCATTATACAGCCCTCTCCAGAGATGACGCTTACTTGGCATGTCACGTTTCCATCCTTAAAAGAATCTGTTGGGACATTTTAAGTTGTAAGTGCCAAAGATATTCTAGTTTTGGGTGCTCTCTCTTGCTCATAACACCACAGATATTTAAAAGAATGGACTGGACAAGACAAGCGTCTGAAAATCTGCAATGAACTTGGTTGTAGATCAAGCTCAAACTTTGTGAACTGCTTACATCTCTACCCTACGAATGGCAGCATAACTTGCTATGAGGTGGTATGTTAATACCCTACTTAAGAGCTAAGAAATAGCTGCTGACGTCTCTCCGTCCAAACATAGCCCACCAAGAAAAAGAATTCTTTACATCCATATAGCGTTTTTTCTTGAGGGACTCTCAAAGCAATTTACATTATGGAAGCGAGTTTCACCAGACCCCTGGGAAGTAGGTCAGCATTAACCACAGCTTACAGATGAGCAGATCGGTGCACAGAGAGGTTAATGGTCTGATGTTCAGAAGCCTCAAGCATTGACAACCCTCACTGATTTCAACGAGCGCCACGGGTGCTCAGCGCCTTTCCAAAGGAAATCACCGTGCTAGCGACTTACCCAAGTCTGAGTAAGTAGCAGAGCTAGAACTCAGGAAATTCCCAACTCCCTGCTCCAAGCTTTTTCTGGAGTTTATACCATGCACTAACAGTTGATATTTCCACCCCAGCCCCCAACGCTCAGTCACCTGTTCCAATCACCAGACAACACTGCCTCTGCAGAAATCCCACAATGTGTACAAGAGACATTTGTGCCAGAAATCTCCACACCCTTCTCCCTTTAATGTTACTGTAAAAAGAAAAAAACATGCAGCATTTGTGACATGGTCACTACACTTATGCCCAGACGTTGAAGGGTTTCAGAAGAGCATATGAGTTTGTGTTCAAACCTGTTCCTCTGCACAGGGTGACTAAAAGAGCAATCTGCCCCGAACGAATACAGACTGCGCGGGGGGGAGGGGGGGTGTCAAAGAAACTGCAAAGTCACTTCTCTGCCCACAAGTGCACTCGAGTTCTTTGACCTTCTCCCCAGTACAACTTTATGATACGTTTATATCTGGCTGCCGTGAAGCACGAGCCCAGACAGGAAGAAGCAGGGAGCTGCCGACACTGCAATGATCATGTTACTGCCAATTATTCAGACACATTTGACGATGGGGCACAGGGAGCTTCCCTCACTCAGACCAGATACTACCCACGGTGAGTCACAGATCAGATGTATGTTTTGCTTTATTTTATTTAAATTCACCCACTTCCTGAAAGACTCCTTTGAAAAGCTGCGAAACATGCTGGATCCTCTCCTCCCTCACAGCAGAACTGGCCTGGGCACCAAGGCCCTGACGCCACATTTCCGTCCAGGCTGAGAGAAGCTAGTGGACAGGTTCCTGCAAGGGCTCTTTGCTCTCTTCTCTTGAATGAGTTTCCTGGGCTGGCAGGAGGGAAGAAAAGACTTCTTGGACCTACACTCCTAGACATGAGAAACACATTCCACGGCACTACTTGCCAGAAGTTACTTTTTTGCCTTGCAGTTAAAAGAGCTTTGCCAGTCCAAGCATTCCCTCGGTTACAGCCAAGGCTAGAAGTCCCCACTGCAATTGTGAAATCATAATAAATTAACCCTAGGGAGGGGAAATGTAGGAATGTAAAGTGCTGTGAGATCTTGAGACGGCAGTTACTAGAAAAGTCTAGTATTTCCCCTTGTCCATCTCTAAACACTTTCCATCCCAGGAACTCAACTTCAATAACAAACGGAGCTTCACAACACCCCTCTTACAAAGAGCGGTATCAGTGCAGCACTGTGGGTGAATGGAGCCAGCAAAGAGTGAGAAATCCAGCACTTCCAAGTTCTTATCCAACCTCCTGCAGCACGGCCAGGTGCAAAAGCAAGTCACTTCACTTCTCTGTGTGAAAAGTGAGGAGAGCGCTGCTCTACTGGGGAGAGGGGAGGGTTAGTTAATAGTGGCAGAGTTTTGAAAATGCAAGGGGGTAAATCATTTCCAAATGTTATTGTTTATTCCCAAATTACACACAGGGTAGCTATGAGACTTGCCCAAGGGCAAGAAGAAAGCTAGTGTGGTCACAAGAATAGAAACCAAGAGTCCCTGCTCCCTGTCCCTTGATCCACCAGATAGCAACGCCAGCACCACAGACTCCTCCCTCTTTATAAACACAGAGTAGTGTTCCTTGGACCATCGCTCGCAGTTATACAGCTTCAATATTAGCCTCGCTGCTTCTTGTATTTGCGCTTGACAACATTGCTCACAACGAGGAGCATGGCCACACGAGCAGTCAGTGAAAAAGGGACGGGAGGGAAAGTCTGGGCAGTTCTGTCTCGCTGGCACACAGCCGGAATATCCAGAATAAGCGAGACATTGCCAAGAAGAGGCGTTTGACTAGAGCAGCGGTTCTCAACCGGGGGTCTGCGGTCCCCTAAGGGTCTGCGGTCCCTTTCAAGGGGCCCGCAGTGCCCCACAGCTGAAGCCCCGATCCTCAGTGCCCCTGCCACCATGGGGCTGAAGCCGGGAAGCGCAGGGGTGAAGCTCCAATCCCCAGCATCCCCTGAGCCCAAGGGCAGCATTGGGGACATGGAGGGCATTCCCCCTGCACCAAAACTGCAGCACAAGATCACAGCAGTCCCGGGGGCAGCTCCACCCCCATCTCCTCTCCCCGCTCCCTGGCAAGGTCGGAGGCGGGAAGCTGGAGCCAGGTAGCGAGGGGAAGCTGCTGCCATGGAGCAGACAGCAGCAGCATTTCCTCCTCTCCTGCTGGTGCCCTAGGTTGAAGCTGCTCCTCGTCTCCCAGCCCCCTTTGCTCCCGCAGAGGCAACCAGTAAGAATCCCCTTGGGTTGGGAGACCCGGCTCTGTGACTGGCAGACCCCTCCGGGAACAGGGACGTCCTCCCAGCACACATTCCCTAATACCCCTCTCCCTACACCCTGAGCTACCCCCTGCCCGAACATAGCCTCTAGCCCCCCCATCCCTGCACCCACAGCCACTCTCTGGGTGCACACAGCCCCAGCTACCCCCTCCCTGTTTTCAAAAACTTTCTGAGCTAAGCCCCCCACCTTTGAGTTATAATTTTTGGTTGTGTCGGGGGGTGGGGGGGTGCAGACAGGCTGGGTGGCCGGCTGAGGTGAGTCACTCCCTCCCTGGACCCCACCATGTGGAGGTGGTTCAAGCCCCGCCCCACAATAGAAGTCAAACTACACCTATGCCCAAGGCCCCTCTGGGCCCTGGAGTTTTTATAGCATGTCGAGGGGGGCCTCGGAGAGAAAAAAGTTGAGAACCCCTGGACTAGAGGCACCAGGGTTCTTAACAGTGTTTGAAAATAAAGAGAAATATCAATGTTGTAGAAGATCTTCAATGAACTGTGCTGATGGAACAGTCCCCTAGTAATTCCATGGCACGGTCAGGCAGCTCCCGTCTAGTTGGAGGTGCTGGAATGCAGGCAGCCAAGGGATCCAGCTGGTTGCACTGTCTCTCCAGTGCTTCCTATCTGTTCTACCAACCACTGCACTAGCAGCAAGATAGAGAACCTCTGTACAGCGGCTGTTCACAAACTGAAGTACACCCCACACTGCGTATGACCAACAGTGCTGGTCAGCGAGTCAAAAAAGCAACATGCCCTCCCCGCTGGACTTGACGACGACAATATGGGACTGAGCTCGCTGTCACAGGGCTAGCATCCCACAGAGCTCCAAGTGACAGCAGTTTTACAACACCCATAAGAATAAGACATTCGCAACTTTATAAGTAGCACTTTGCAAACGTTAATGAGCCCTCCCCTCACTCCTAAGGTGGTGGGGGGGGGGGGGGGGGGGATCATGACACAGAAACCTTCCATGATTTGCCTGTGGAGGCTTCAGAAGGTGTTGGTGTCAGGAATAGGATTAGAATTCATGGGTTCCTGGTCCCCAGCCCTCTGCTTAGACCACTAGACAAAGGCAAGCCTCTGCCTCTCCCTCACCTATCCATATAAATCCCCAGCCCCGATTATGCTATTTCACATATTGAAAGTGCTTTACAAATTTTAGCAACCATACTTTAAGCTATACAGTGGAGTCACATCTTACGTGGGGGTTAGGTTCTAAAGTCAGCGCGTAAGGCAAAAATCGTGTATAGTCAAAATTACCCTCTTCGGCAGCAGGTTTGAACAGTGCGTAGAGGCTAAGAGCCTTTTCTCGCAACGTGTTGCCATTGATAGCCACACGTTTACGGTTCATGTCTTCCAGCCATAAGTTTAATGCTTTTTCAGTCTTCACTAAAGTCTTATCACGCACCTGGCTCGTCACCTTAGCAGTTACTGGAGCACTTGATGCCACAGCTTGACGAATTTCTCTCTCTCGAATCTTGATGGCACGGATGTTAGATTCGTTGCAGCCATATTTACGCGCTACATACCGTCTCTCAATAAGTCCAACACAGCCAGTTTTTCCTCCAGCATTGGAGCAGATCGCTGTTTCTTTGGTTGAGCACCAGATGAAGTAATTGGCTGGCGTTTAGGGGCCACGTTGTACGAAAAATCCATACAGTATCTTTAAACGCTAGAATCACACTCAGCGCGGCGAGATGCTCACACTATGAGAGGCACGCGGGAACTGAGACTGCCTGAGGGAACAGCAGATTCACGTCTCCCATCTAACGCTCACTCTGGGGCATATGCTCATTGAGTGGAATGGTGGGCAGAATCGCCCGCACAATTTACAGGTATCTTGTTATTTTTCTTTTTTTTTTGCCAAGCGCATATAGTTGAATTCGTGTAAGTTAAATGTGCGTACGATGTGATTCCACTGTAGTCCTCTTTGAGAGGGCAGCAATGAGACCTTTTGAGGGCCGTATGTATGCCTGCCTCTCCCTAAAGTCTTGGGGGAGGCGAAAGGAAGAGGGGCGCTAAGGAGCTCCAGGAGTACAACAAAACTGATATTTTGAACCGAACAAACTTTCTGGAGTTCCTGCAGGCCCCTCATGTGTTATTCCGAGGCATCTGCTTGCTTACAATCCTCTTGTCCTCACAGATCTGAACGGACCACGTGAAAGGATCTGGTTTCAAGATCAGTAATTATAGAACAAGACGGAGAGGTGTGAGTAAGCAAAGCCGCAGCATTTCTTGAGGCAAACAGGGGATTCAGAGCACGACAAGTGCAGCAAGGTAGTTGAATGGAAAAGCTGGGAAGTGGTGAGTGAAACGAACCGCCATGCTCGGTGCCACAGTTTGGGTCGGACTTCGAGCGTGGCACTCGCTAACTCAGCCCCAGCAAGTGCTGTGGAACAGCAATACCACCCTGCATTTCTGAAGACCCTCTCATCCAAGCACCTCAAAGAGCTTCTTGAGTCTTAGCTCCACATTATCCCCATTTTGCAGATGGAGGAAACTGAGCTGCAGACAAGAGTCTAGGCCAAAGGAGCAGAGCTTGGAATAGAACACAGGCAGAGTCCCGACACCCATTCTTCCTCTCTAAACACACGCTAGATCCTGAGGGTGTTGAGTGCCGGCATTTCCCTAGGACTGTAGATGTAGGTGGACGGCGACGCTCAGGAGCAGGCCCCATAACAGCCCAATAAAAACTAGTTCACAAGCCCAAGGCAGTTATCATTTTAAGAGCTTTTAAACTGTGTATTTTTGTCCTCGCTGAACCGGTTTCATCAGTTACAGGAGCAAACCAGGCAATTTTATCCACTCGCCAGCAAGTCCCAAAGACATTTGCGCTAACAGTCACCATTGTCGTGTGGGCCAACAAAATCCTGTAAGGTAAGGCTACTCCTTTTCCCTTCCTACAGGTACGTCCCTCTCTCCTGGCCTCTGCTGCAGCAGCTAACCTAACAGTTCCAATTTTAGGTCCAATGCACTCATTTGCAAATGAGGAAATCCTTCAGGCTGCAGATTTTATTGAGATTACGCTCGTCTCACCAAAAACGGCTGTTGATTTTGTAGACCCTACCAAAATACCCTGTGCAACAGCAGGTAAACCCCATTCTCAGGGCTCTGCTGACATGGATTGATTATGCCTGTGCCCAAAGAAAGAGGATTTAGCAGGGCCAGGGAATGTACAGACTGAAATTGTTAGAACAAAACGACAGTGTTCATTTAGTCTCCATTCAAACCACAGGAGAGAAAAAGCACATTAATGTTTGCCATAAGGATATAGGCACAGCCAATTATAAAGCTTCCTGAGAGGGTTTTTAACTACTTTGTTAAATGCACTAGTGTAAAACCCCTCTCAGGGAGCTTGAAGGTAAGGCAGTTTTCTTGCTGTCTCTCTCCCAACACTGTCTAGGGGAGTGGGATTTCCCCCTGTTTTTAAAACAGGGGTGGAGGTTTTGTTTGACCAAAGTTTCAGCTCTTCTGTTACCTTGTTCCTGCAAAAGCAGCTTTGGCAATCGGAACAGTTGCATAACATCGTTCTCATCGCTGTGCTTGCTCCTGACAGTTTGAATTTCTACGACACCTTCCAGAAGCACAGAGGGCTTGGTAAAACCTCACACAACGTCCCTGCGACTTAGGTATTATCCCCATTCTGGAGATGGGGAAATGGAGGCACAGAGCTGTTAAGTGCCTTGTCCAAGGTCACACAGGAATTCAGTGGCAGGGCTCAGAGTAGAACCCAAGAGCTCCGACTCCCAGTTCTTTGCTGAAACCAGACAATAAATCTCCGTCAAAGATGCTAATGCCAACAAGGATATCAATTAGTGCCAACTGGTCTGTCAGCATCTACTACAACTACAGTGAATCCACATACTCATCTGACTTGCATCACATGTCAGTCACCACGTGGTAACAGCTTGCATGGTCTCACAACCTGAGCCAAATGCACACAAAAGACAAGAGGTGAAAATCTCCATAAACCACCTACCATCCCCATCACACCTAGAGAAGCTCTGTTAACATGGAGTTCCAGCACTGCCCTGGTCTCCTCGAGAATGTGAGTTGCCAAAACACAAGCACTGGCAAGACAGAACATGCAGAATTAAGGTGATACTTCCCACATAATACAGACACCCCACTCAGTTATCGCTACCCAGGAGCCCAGAAAACATGGGCACAACGCAGTATCTAGAGGCACATTATGATGCACGGCAGGCCTCCTGCCCCTTCCCTCACTCTGCCACCAGCAATTAACTTCCAGACATCTGTTACTGGTACAGCGTGTGGTTCAGTATCTCACTGACTAAAGGATTTGGAGAGGGTTGGGAGATGCTGTACCTCAGCAACATGCCTGACCAAATGGCCTCAAGTTCATCCCGCAAACTGTTCTCCAGGCCCTCAAGTGGCATATCACATTCCCAGCCACTCTTCACGCAAAGGTTTTACAGCATTTTGAAAAGTGGTCTTGAAACTGACATGCTCTTCCAGCCTCCCACCTCTCTGCCTTGCAATCTCTTTCTTGCTCTCAGCAGTGCCGCACTGACCCACATTACAATCAAGTCATTGAGGGAGGCGTATTTCACAGTCCCTTGACCCAAAGGCCCCAAATTCGTACTACTCACTCTGCCCAGAATCCTGGTGTGGCACAGGAATTTTGGAAGTAATCTACCAGTGCATTTTAGAGCTCTTTGAAAAAAATCAACTCTTAGACATCTCTGCTAATCCTTAGCTCTAGAAGTTGTTACTGCTCTTCCATGACTTCCAAGATTTTAAGAGCTTATTGCAAGAAGGGCAAGTCATTTTTGAACATTTAGCTTGTAGAAGAGCACACTGCTGTTAAGTACCTTACAATGAATTGGCTATATACCTAGCCAAGGATCTCTCCAACCTGTGGCTTGAACTTCAGCAAGCTTGCTGCTCTGCTGGACCTGGGTAGACAACAATCCAAATCACAAATCAGACCAAGCCCCTCACAGCTCTGCATTCAGAACAAGGCAGAGTTTCATTGGCAGCAGAATGATCTCTCAGTCCTGAATGCTGGGACCTCCTCCTTCCCAATTTAAAGAATTTCACAGAGAAGGTAACTGCAGTTGGATCTGCTGAGTAAAGGCCTCCACTTATCTCCTTTACTGCTAGTCGCTTGGTCTCTAAGAATGCAGATTTCCAATCAATAATTCTAAAGCCACAGAACGTACACTTCCCATAGCATAACAGATGTACTGTATAAACACACAGTTTTGTCAACAAGAAATCCTAAGCAGTGTCCTAGAAAAAGGATACCAGTGAACATCAGTAAGCTATTTTGTATAACAATGGCTTTATGATCAACAAAGCCTCATACGGGATCATTACAAAATCTTTTCCACATGCTATAAACATGTTTCGAGGCTCATGTCTTGAATGCTTAAAAAAACCCAGCAGAAACAGATGCACACACTTTAGGAAAAGTCACATTTTGTTTTACACTAGCAAACAGCAGCCCGTTCAGCTAAGTTACCATGATGTGCGCTGTGGCAGAAAGAAATCAAGCCTACACACAACGTTTTGGTTCCCATGTGACTGCGTTGTACTTTGTGTGCCAACTCAGAAGCCTAGGAAAACAACAACAGTTCTCAGAGCACATGTCCCATGATGTCCTAACAAACCCCATTTCATCTCTGCAGTTAACTCAGTTGTTTTCGTCTCATGTAAAGGAGACAGTTACATAAGAATATACGCAGTAGTCGGAGTGATGGAAAAACAGTCATAGCAGTTTATCTAAGCTCTTTCTACATCCCCAGGCCCCACCCACAATCTCAGAACAGCTGATGTTTCTGTTAAAATGCAGTGAAATTCATAGATTCTAAGGACAGATGGGACCCATTGTGATTAGCTAGTCTACCCTCCTGCATAATACAGGCCAGAGAACTCCCTCTAAATAATCACTGCTTAACTAGTGCATGTCTTTTAGAAAAGCATCCAATCTTGATTTAAAAATCGCAAGTGATGGAGAATTTACCACAACCCTGGGTAAATTGTTCACATGGTTAGTTACTCTCATGTTTAAAATCTACACCTTATTTCCAGTCTAGCTTCAACTTCCAGTCACTAGAAACAGCTAACAATTTTTAGCCTGTCTTCATTATAGTTGAGAGATGAGTGGGGACAGGCTGTCTATGCAGCCCCGTAAAGTTCACAGTCAGAAAATTACATAAACATAAGGATAGAAACGGACTAAAAAAGAGGGAAAGCTTAAATTCTGCAGACACTAATAAGACCTCCAAAAAGCATGGAACAGATCTTAAAGATAATTCACACACTTATCCCACACTGAGTTTTTAAAAAACCCAATAGGGCAAAAGTCTTTGTAAACCACATTGCACATGAAGGGAAGGGTTACCTCTTTGGAGCTGCTGTCACTGTTCGCCTGCTGGTGAAAGCTACCACGTAGTTACCATATCACCACAAAGAGCTGCATATTGAAGAAAACTGCAAGAGAACAACATAACACAAATCTCCACTGATATGCATGAAGTCCAGCTATTTCTATGCCACGGGAAGAATGGGAGCAGATCCAACTGCAACTCTGAAGTTTATATGCACCCTTGCTGCACGCTCAGACTGAACTCTAGGGTAATGCCCCTGGTCTGGTGAAGGCAAAAGCCTGAGAAGAACAGAATTGTTCAGCAGTCGCAGATGTTTATTAAAGACTCTTTCGTGGTTTTTATGGATTGTCGTACAGCTGCCATCAACGGAAGTCATAGACCTCTAAGTTGAAATATCAAGAGAACACTGGTCTGAGATCAAGTATAATGTTGGAAGACCCTCAATTAGACCTTCACAACTGACTTACACTATAAGAAACTACAGCCTGAATACACTAGACCTGGAGGACAACACAGAGAGTTGGTATTAAAGACACTGACGCTTCTTAGAAATGTTAGGAGGGGTTTCCTTAGCCCAGGTGCTGAGGGAGTGTCCTGTCAGTATGGGAGGTGAGAAGATCTATGCATTAGAACGATACTTAATCTTACTCTTCAGGTGACTATTTACACTTACCAGTGACTAGTTGGAGCAATCAAGTTGCTAAAACTCACAGATTCAATAGAGAAACGGCTCTTAGTGGCTTCTCTGATGACCAGAAAAATAGCATCGAAACACAGTGAAACAGCTTCAAGCATAGAAGTGTGGAGCAACAAGCTACCAGGTTCTGGAGAAAACAGCTAATAAACAATTCAGAACTAGGGGACTTAGAGAAAATAGGCTTTGGAGTAGCAGCCGTGTTAGTCTGTATTCGCAAAAAGAAAAGGAGTACTTGTGGCACCTTAGAGACTAACAAATGTTTTTGAGCATAAGCTTTCGTGAGCTACAGAGCTGTAGCTCACGAAAGCTTATGCTCAAAAACATTTGTTAGTTTCTAAGGTGCCACAAGTACTCCTTTTCTTTTAGAGAAAATAGGGTGTATTTTTAAACACACCGTTATGCAGAATAACTGGGTTTCATAACCAACACTGAGATTAAACAAAGATGCTAAGAACATAGATGCATCTTGAACCTTTGTTCCCTTCCCAGTATTATATGGGCTCAGCTGCTCCTCCATGCCAATGAGAAAGCCCCCATTTCAGAATAAGACATTTCAGTATTAGAAGAACCACAAGCTAGCTGAGTGCCTGCAGATAAACCACTTCAGTTATCAAGACAGGGCTGGCTTAAAGAGGAAAGATAGCAATTGCTTGGTCGGTCTGAAAGACCTTTGAATGCTACACAATATGGTCACAAATTGCCATTAACTATTAGCAGCACGGGGCATTAAATAGGCAGTTCAGTAGTTCAGACTCCATCCAATGCATGACAGTGGTGCATGCACTAGTGAACTATTTACAGTACTTAACACTTGTGTAGAATATTTTTTAGGCAAGGATCTCAATGTACTTCGCACACAGTAATTAAGACTCAATCTCCCTGTAAGCATTATCCCCATCTTACAGGTGGGGAAACTGAGGCACAGAGCAGTGACATGAACGTTCTCTCTGTGAATCATTTCACTTTTCAAGGTGATCTCAAGGTCCCTGCCAGATCTACATTTCTATAGTCTTATAATTTGCCCTTTGGCCACTGGGTGAGTCAGTGGCAGAACAAAGAAGAGAATCCAGGAATCTTGATTCCCAATCCTCTGCTCTAGCAACTATTCTAAAATTACATAAAATAAATTGCCTTTGTAAACAGGACATTAGGGTTGCAGAATATTCCTCCTGTTTCCTCCTAAAAGGGAAAACAACTATACCGTAAGTCCAAGTCTGCAAATTTATTATTATTTCTGGGTAGTAAAATAAATCACACACAGCCAGGTGCCTTGAACTCAAGTACACTTCCTTCAACTCCGCTACCAGTAAAAACCTTCCCAGACCCTGTAACACAAAGCTCTACAGGAGATCCAGTGCTGACACTGCCAATCAGAATGCAAGTCACACCCTGACTGCACACACCTTATGACACTGTCCGAGCTCCAACTGCCAACAGAGACAGACACAAGTTTGAAAACCAATATTAAGTCATTAGTTCACCTTGCTCTGCTCTCAACCAAATGTCAGGACATGCCCCATCACCACTTGGTGCAAGGCGATACCTGCACCAACTCATCAGAACATCCCAGCTCCTCCCAAAGCTTCCTCTATTCTTCCAGGTTGACAGGCTCAAACTGTTAAGGAAGAAACTCACCCAGCTTTCAGCACATTTGTATCTGGGGGCCTTCAACCTGGTGTGAGAAAGTGAAGGCGTCAGTAAGAAAACAGGCCCCGCGAGAAGGATGAGTTGGTTCCAGCAACTGGAAATAGGATATCGAGAGTCACATCAGGGCCACCCATTCAAAATCCAGGTGGGGAATGGCCAGAAATCATTACTATCTGACAGCTGTCCTGAGGCCAATGGGAAATGAAGATGGCGGGTCTCAGACCAGCCTCTAAAGGAAACGTGACAAGAACCATCACCACTAGCCTGCCTACCAACAAGGGACTAAGAGATACTTGGACCATGGAGACTGAATTCCCTTTCCACGCTAAGACGATCCCTCCAGGTCAGCGCTGATGTACGTTGGCAGGAACCCAGGGGGTGGGGGAGAGTCTGCTGTGCTACTGCCCCCCCTTACCTGCTTTACAGTACAGAAGAGATCTTCAGCCTCCATGGCTGTCTAGCCAGCCCCTTTTCACAAGGGCTCTGCCCATGACACGGCAGTTGGAGGGGAAGATATTTACACCTGTGTGCCTGTCTGATCAGACAAGATGGGCTGTTAAAGGGTCACTCTAAGTTGTTTTAGTCTGCCATGGCAGACTGAGTCCATACAGGCAATTCAGCTACTAAACTACAGTCGTACAAAATAATAAGAGACAGGCTTTCTTAATAATAAGAACGAGGAAAAACAGTTGTGCGCTTAAAGCACAGGATTGGAATCAAGAGATGCAGGTTCTAGCCCCTCTCTCTGCCGCAGTTTCTCCACCTATAGATAGTACTACACACCTACATCAAAGTCTCATGGCTTAATTCTCTACTGTCTGAAGTGCTTTGAGATCCTCTCACTGAAAGTGAGGAGGGCAGTTTTGTATGATCTGATGGGGAGGCACTCAGCACCAGCTGTCGAAAAAGCAGCAAGGTCAGGAAGGCAGATTGACCATCCCTTTCCACAGCAGACAGGCAGGAGGAAATCTGCTCGGGAAAGAGGCTATTACACTTGGATGAGGAAAGCTCTCTTGTTCTGAGGTAGAGCCAAACACTGTATCACAAAGGAGTCAGCTGTTGCAGCAAGGAGTTGGGAGCTGGTCAGCATGGAATAAAAAAGATGTAACAAGCCTAAGTCAATAAACAAGTAAGGAGGTAAGGGGTGAAAGAAACCAGTCTCTAATCTAGGAAGCTGGGTGGCTGTCTTGCATCTTTACATTCCTTTGTCTTCCATCCAAGAATCTCCAGGCACTTAACATATAATTAATCAATTAATTAAAACTTGCAGCCTACCTGGGAAATAAGCAAGGGCTGTTTTTCTGCCCTCACCTACAAGCAGTTTCATCTAGATACAAGATTCTTTACTTGCTGTCCTAAACATCCATGTAGCATTGATACACAGCTGCTCTATTTCTACTGGATCCCACCCCAGACATGGCCATATGTCCTAGGTGGGCGGTGTGATCGCTATACATAGTTCTACAGTGCTTCGAGACTACAATAGAGAGATAAGGAAGCATCACCCTCCGTTTATAGACAGGAAAACCAAGGCAGAGAGAGGAAATGAGATTTGTGGCAGGTCACTGAGACAGCCAGTGGAACCTACCAGTCCTATGTCCGCAATCTCCTGCTCAAGCCACAAGATCACACCCTTGCCCCAGAGCCGGGCTAGAACCCGGGCACCCTCTCTCTGCCATTCCCTGCTCCGACCGCGAATCCCTCCTTGGTTACACCTCTCCCCCCAGCACCTTGTACCTGAGATGACACTCGCTTCAGACCCTCCACCTGCCTTTCAACGCCCCATTACCGGAGCCAGGCCCACTTCTCTCCGAAGCAGGAGTGTGAGGGAACAGGGGGAGAACGCTGGGAGCTGCAGACAGAGAGGTTCCCCCTCCCCCCTTACTCCCAGGGCGGGGGGTCGGCTGCAGACAGAGAGGTCCCCCCCAGAGAGGGGCTGGGGGCAGCTGGCAGAGGGGCCCCGCAGAGACAGGGCTGGGGGCAGAGGGGTCCCCCCCAGGAAGGGGCTGGCAGACAGAGGGCTCCCCCACCCCCCGCAGACAGAGGGTTGGGGACAGAGGGGTCCCCTGGGAAGGGGCTAGGGGCGGCGGGCAGAGGGGTCCGTCCCCCCAGAAACAGGGCTGGGGGCGGCGGGCAGAGGGGGGGCCCCCTGGAGACAGGGCTGGGGGCGGCGGGCAGAGGGGGGGCCCCCGGAGACAGGGCTGGGGGCGGCGGGCAGAGGGGGGGCCCCCGGAGACAGGGCTGGGGGGGGGCGGCGGGCAGAAGGGGCCCCCCGGAGACAAGGCTGGGGGGGGCGGCGGGCAGAGGGGTCTCCCCCCCCGGAGACAGGGCAGGGGGCGGCGGCGGGCAGAGGGGTCTCCCCCCCCGGAGACAGGGCAGGGGGCGGGGGTGTCGGCAGAGGGGACCCCTCCCCCCAGTGGGGCTCAGGACAGAGCGTTCCCGGGGGGGTCCCTTCCCCCCCTCACCTGCTGCCAACGCGGAGGCTCCAACCCGCCCCCCGTCAAGCTCCAGCTCAGCCCAGAACTTTTCCCCCTAGCCCCACCCCCCCGTCAATACGTCACACGCATCCGCCCTGACGCCACCAGGTACCCCGCCCCCTCCAGCCAATCAGCAGCGCCTGGGCTATATTAGCATATCGCCACAGCAACGGCCCAAGCCCGTTCCGCCCCCCGCCCCCCTTGCAGGAGGAGGCCCGGCGCCCCCTGGCGGGCGCTCAGGACGAGGCAAAGCCGGAAATGTCCGCGTGGAAACTATGCCAGGAGGATCATGGGACTTGTAGGCTGTGAGCAAAGCATGCTGGGTAGGGAACGAGCTGGGGGCAATCTCAATCTCAGCCAGGGGGGGTACGTGTCCCCCTGGGGTACGCAGGGACCTTCCAGGGGGACGTCGGCTCATCTAGATACTTGCCTAGTTTTACAACAGGCTGCAGAAAAAGCCCCAGCAACGTCAGCACGAAGTAACCGTTTCACACAGACGGTGACTTGTTTACCCGGCGCTCTAGACCGGACGCCGAAATCTCAGCACTCGATTTACGCGCCGGTCGGTTTATTTTATAATTATACGGCAAACACGAGCAAGTCAGCCATTTTGCAGTACGAGCAAGCTGCGACCCTTCCGCCCTTTTAGGTCTGGTTTTGTAAGCAAGTGGATTTCAAGCGAGGTGGAACTTGGGCCTCCACAAGCCAAATCAGAGGCCTGCAAGGGGTACAGCGGTCTGCAAAGGTTGCACTGGCCCTCTACCCCTGGTCGGAGTTCCTCTATCGTCCAGTCGGGCTATTTCCGGGTCAGCCCGAAGTCAAACCGCCCACCCCACAGGGAAACTGAGGCACTGGCCAGAGCTGGTGACAGAGGATGCGCCTAGAGGAGTGATACCCTATAGAAGATACGGGGGGGGGGGGGGGATCCATGGGGTGTTACCCTGTAGGGAACCAGACAGGGATGCCTTTCATGTGTGAATGACCCATGGTGGAGTGTGAATCATCTGTGGTGGATGCTTCCAGGAGAGCCTATATGGGATGCTTCTTAAGGGGGTAGGAAGAACATCGGTGGGACATATATCTGGGGCGAGGCTGCAGAATGCGGGATGTTATGTAGAGGGGACAGCAGGAAATTTGTAGGCGTTTGAGATGAAAGGCATATATACATGCTCTGGAGGGACTGCTCCTGTAGGGGTAGGAGCAGAGGGTAATTAGTATGAGGCTCTCATCAGAAAAACACAGGGACATCAAAAGAGCAGGAACTAACTAGGATGTCACCTTTTATGCAATAGGATAAACATTCGTGCTCCAATGTTTGCACTGGGCCAGCATGCCTACCGTGCATCAAAATGCCAGCACTAGGGCTGGATGATTAATTATATATATATATATATATATATATATACACATATATATATATACACATTTATTTCCACTAGCTTTCCAAATGGACTAAACTGCTCCTATTTCTACTTTTTTCTGTGGATTTTTTTCTTGAAATTTTTGTTTGTTTTTAAAATGTAGAATTTTTCAAAATAACTTTTTTCTAATTCAGTTGTTCTGGGGTGCAGGAGAGACCCAGCATGGCCCAATTCTGCAAGACGAACCACGGCCTGGAACACCGTATTCATGAGAAGCCCCACTGATGTCCCATAGTGCTTGCAGGATCAGGACACAAATGACTTATTTCTCCTACAGTCATGCATAGAGGTCTCCATTATTCCAGGCACTGTACATACACAAAGTAAGAGGCAGTCCCTGTACCTAAGAGGTTGCAGTCTGAAGAGACAAGACAGAGAATGGGTGGGAAAGGAAACAAAGGCACAGACAGGGAAAGTGATTTGTCCAAGGTCATGCAACAGGTCAGTGGCAGAGGACTAAGCCACTGTCTGTCTGTATTCATCTATTTTCTCTTGTCTTAGATAGTGACAGGGGCAGGGATCATCTCTTCATTCTGTGATTGTAGAGCCCCTAATGCAGTGGGGTCCTGGCCCATTTATTATAATTAATTAGCAACAAAGGGGGAAAAATCAACTCCCCAAAATCGTAAACAATCCCCCCTAACTGATCAATTAAAAGTGAAAATGATCAAACATTTGAGAACCACAATGGTTTGTGTGAAATGTCGCACTTGGGCAACAAGACCATTTTTTGACAAAAATGTTTTTCATTTGAAAAAAAATGCGATCAGCTTGTGTCCTCAGAGCACAATGCAGCAGAGTATGGCATCCAGACATCACCCAGCTTGTCACACTCTCAGGCCCCTGGAGCCGAACCTCGTGTCACATCAGACATCTTCTTGGCTTGCTATCAGCAGATGGAAGGATGGGCTGGGGGGTTAGGGCAGTAGCATGGAGCCCGTAACAGGTTCAATTGCCCCCGCTGCCACAAACTTCCTGGGAGACCTTGGGTAACTCACTTAGCAACTCTGTGCCTCAGTTTTCCATCTGTAAAAATGGGGATAATAGTCCAGCTCTGCCTTACAGGGGTGTTGTGAAGATAAAAGCATTATGCTTTCAGATCTACCAATGAAACAGCACTATTAAAAATCCAGGTACTATACATTATAACAACAGTCCACCCAAACATCTTTATGTTGCAGCAAATTGTCCTCTCCTTACTATGGGACATCTCAATATAATTGTTGTTATGAGCCGGTTAAAACCCCATCAAGATCGATAGGTGTGAACTCACCCTTCAATTAACATAACTGTAAGCATAAGCCCCCATCTAAAAGACAAAAGGGGTGCGTGAGCCTGACCAGGAGCTTTCTGCTGAGTATTGTTTTGAGTAGGGAGCATGTGTGGGAAGAGAGAACACACAGAACCCTCGACTGGCAGCATGGGCAGCAGATGGAACCGCTGAGCCGCTCAGCCCGCTGCCAGTCTGGGGTTCTGTCTGCCAGCCCCTGCCAGCCGGGGTCCCGGCCACCGGCCCCACTC
This sequence comes from Chelonia mydas, assembly GCF_015237465.2. Taxonomy (NCBI): domain Eukaryota; kingdom Metazoa; phylum Chordata; order Testudines; family Cheloniidae; genus Chelonia; species Chelonia mydas. The sequence goes on along the minus strand of NC_051261.2, from coordinate 11,366,506 downwards.
AGCCTGCTGCCGGCCTGGGGTCCCGGCCGCCGGCCCCTGCCAGCCGGGGTCCCGGCCGCCGGACCCTGCCAGCCGGGGTCCCGGCTGCCGGCCCTGCTCAGCCCTCTACCAGTCTGGGATTCCATCTGCCGGCCCCTGCCAGCCGGGGTCCCGGCCGCTGGCCCCACTCAGCATGCTGCCGACCTGGGGTCCCGGCTGCTGGCCCCGCTCAGCCCTCTGCTGGCCCAGGGTTCCGTCCATCCAGGCCGGCAGGGGGGCCGGCGGCCGGGACCCTGGCTGGCAGCAGAGTGCTACTAAATATCAGCAGGTTGCCGACCCCTGTGCTAGTCTATAGGATTTCAACCTGGGGGTCACGAACGTGGCGGGGGTAGCGACCACCTTGTCCTTCCCCTGTTGGTAACAAGAAGTGGGGCCGGGGCAGATCTAAGCAAAGGGCTCAGGCTGGGAGAGGTTGAGAACTTGCTGAGCTTTTAAGTAGAGGGCAGCATCGCCCCTGGATATCTGGCAAACCTGAGTCTGCAGAGGTGGCTCAGGTGAGGGATCTAGCCCCTTGTGTGCTAACCTCTGAATTTTTTGCTTGAACCAGCTGTACATGGCTAGTGCGGTGACTAGAGAGAGTGTGCGCACCCTGGGTTCTCAGAGGGAAGTGTATCCCCCTGCTCGTGCAGGGAGCGCTCGCTGAGCGGGCAGAGGGTTTGTGGGACTGTGAGCAATGCAGGATCAGGGCCTGAGCACACGGTGACAGCGTGGCTGTCACAAGCTCCAAACGCTGTCTTGTTCTTATACTAGATGCGGAAATGCAGGGCGCTGTGATGTGCAAGCCTGGACCTGCCCAAGAGCATTGCAGGCAGTTCAGCAACAGACGGTCCCTACATCACCACAGAGTGAGCTGGGACCATCCACTTTGATTGTCTCTCAGCTGCTGGCCCAGCCACCTGGACCTACAGTCTCTACACAAGGGGGGACCCACACAACCGGTGAGGGCTAGAGCTTTGAGCAGGGGGTGGGACTAGATGACGTCCTGAGGTCCTTTCCAACCCTGATATTCTATGATTCTATGATTCCTCAGAGTCAGGGACTGCTGTGTGGAGGGGAGTCAGCCCTCAGACACGTAAGGAGGACGTGCAGGGGATGGGGGGACTCGGCCCAGCCTGAAACACTGACAAACCGCAGCCTCGGACAAGGCGAGCTCAGACGAGGGCACAGGGCAGCTCTGGACTTTTGTTGTTTGTTCCAAGATCTGTTACTGGTCAAATGCTCGCTAGTTAAGTCAGCGTGGTTAAGAAATTCCTGCACTGAGCCCACGTTCCTGGCTTTCCTGCCATGTTGTCTCTGAAGGGGATCAACAGGAAGCCCGGCTGGCTCACAGCCTTGGTGGAGCTCCAGAGGAGGCTGCGGGAAGGACTGCGTGGGCTGAGGTGCTGGTTTTGGAGTTTAGGGCACCTGGGAGCGTGCCCTGAAGACCCAGAGCTAGAATCAGTGAGGAGCCGCCACCCAGACCCACCTGACTTGGCAGCCTGTGGGACCCAGCCCCTGGGTCCACTCACAACAGACTGGCGACCGGCCAGTGGGGTTACTGGGCCAGTTGGTCACCCCCGCAACCAGCCCTGGTGTGAGAATGAGGGTAAAAATATGACCAAATGATACAGGCTGCTGCTGATCTTAGGCCATGAAATTATTAATGGCAATGAATTATTCACTGAGCAGTGGCAGCATTCTGGGCACTGGAAGGTTTAGTGCTGATGGACTCTGGCGCTGGGAGCCCTGTAAATACCCATAGATTAGGCAGAACAAAGAGGATAAACAGACCTTGTCTCAAGAAATTTACAGGCTCAACCATCAGGACTAACCCAGATAAGTGTTACAAAGGCTCCTGGACTGCTTAGTCCGAAGGGTAGCCCTTGCTTCTGAACTGACCCTACTGTGTACTGCGTCTTATCTATCTTTATTGGATCCCGCAGCCAGACTCCTGCTTTGTGAGTTTGCTTTTGGGCTGTGCTGATTGCACTGTTAATACTACTGTTTTGTGCCTGGCCAGCAGCTTGCATTGGAGGATCTCAAAACACTTTTCAACCAGTGTCTATATAAGCCCTGTGAGACAGGTATTTTCCCCCTTTGACAGAGGGAGAAAGGAAAGTGACTTGTCGAAGGTCACGCGGTGAATCAGTGGCAGAACCAGGAATTGAAGCCGGGGGTCCTGACAGCCCATCTCCTGCTCTAATCCCTGGCCCACATTCCCACCAGAAGAAGAAATAGAACCTGGGAGTCCTAGCTACCAGGTCCCTGCTCTGACCAGTCAGATACATGCACCATACCCCTCTGTACTGGCACTTGGAAGATACTTAATAGGGAGACAGTTACCTGCCCAAGACAACGAACGATGGAGCCTTAGCATGCAATGCGGATGCCTCTTCTGTCTGCACCTCGGTGTGGTCTCAGATCACTGCATTCATTTCCCTGCTTCTGCAGTTCCAGCTTCTCTGCCTCCATGCCAGAGCCTCTGCATTGCTCCTGCCTCCACCTCCGTCACCCCAGGCCTCCCCCTCTCTCCTTACACTCCTCCTCGCCTGAGCACGCCCCTGTGACTCCTAGGCCCATTCCTGACTGTGGGCTGGATCCCAGGAGCTACTCAGCTGCGTGCTTGCCCCTCCCACCAATTTCAATTCAACAGGAGCTGCCGGGCCACCACGGCGGTTCTGGGATGGATTCCCAGCTACCATGCTCAGCTTCCAGAGCTCTTCTCACCCCCATTTCCATTCCCTGAATGGCCACAAGCTGCCCCATCCTTGTGCTGGACTAATTCTGACCTCCTTCAGGCTTTGATTTCTGCTCTTGGATTGACCTAGGTTACCAGCTGTACAGAGCCACGTACCTCTGTGGCTTCCTGGTCGCACTAACGATTGCTGATCAGAGATGTGAGGTTGCAGATGGAAAAATGACAAACGTCGGGCCTGATCCTGCTGTCAGCTACCCCAGTGTAAATGAAGAGGAGTGACTCCTGATTTACACTGGTGTAACCCAAGTTCAGGAACTGGCCCAAACATTGGGGGGTTGGGGGGGTGGAAAACAGAAGAGGGTGCATTCCGGGCAGCAAGGCAGGTGGCATGATGCAAGACACAAAGGGCTCAGTTCTAACTCCATTGGTTTCAGCCTTTCTGATTTACACCAGTAAAACAGAGGCAGAATCAGGACCACAACCTCTGTCCTAAGGAGTTTCCACGCCAAGGCTCTGAGCCTGCAAACACTTATATACAAAAGCAACTCTCCCCCTTTGAACACAATGGGTGTTTCACACAGGAGCCCTCATGGGCATAAAGTTACTCAGATGCCTAAAAGCTTCCAGGACCAGGGCCGACTTGAGCAGCTCTTGTATTTTCCCATAGCGTGGCCCATGTTCCCATACAGCAACCGGCCTCTGAACACTGCCTCTCCCAGCGGGGACAGCAGGATGCTCCGCCTCATAGCAGCGACAGTAACTGCTGACCTGACAAAGTAACATTAGGACAATACTGTCAGAGATGCAATCCAAGCAGGTGGAAGCAAGGAGTGGGGCCAGCACCATGTGGCTGGCCACCAGCTCTCTGCAACCCACCGGAAAGTGGACTAGGGACCACAGCTTGGGACCCTCGGATCCAACTAAGACAGGATGAGACCCAGCAAAATAACTGATGTGTGTGTGTGTGTGGGGGGGGAGCAGCTCAAAGGATGTATGGAAACAGCAGGGGATGTTTAAATGCAGGAGAAGACCCATGGTGTTTCACAATCTCTCACCTGATTTCTCACTTGTGATCCTTGCGTTCTACCCTATTTTTAGTTCAAGTCTCTGCAGCAGCTAATCACGGCCCCCAGAATTGCTGACTCGGCCTGCAGTCAAAGCGCTTTCCGCTCTGTCTCGGCCCCACCAAAACGGGGAGGCAGGGCAACCAAGACACATCTGAAGTCAGTCAGCCACTGATCAAAGGAAAGTGCTGACAGAAGTGCTGTCTATTTACTCCATGCCTGTTCTCACTTGAAGTAATCAGCCTGCCAACCTCTTGTGCTGCATGGGCGAGGAATTCAGGGAAAAACGACACCATTTTATAAAACAAAAACCAGGGGGCAGCCCCTCTGCTGGGGAAATAAAAGTGGTTTGAAGCAGATATTCCACAGGGGTTTTTAGGCTTGCTTTTGGAGGGTGTAAATCACGAGCTAGTCAGTTGCATCATGGCTGCTGCTCCCAGCCAATGGGAAGGTGAATCCCTATGTGTGCTGACAGCTACCTTTTCCTCCTGCACTGGGGAGGACACCCAGGAATTTAGAGCATGGGTGTGGTGGGGTACAGCCCCTACTTACCCCTATGACAGAGGCCTGGAAAATGCAGATCAGTGCATAGATAGCGTGTAATGTGGCTGATGGAGAAGACTTGTAGCTCCAGTCCCTGAATTTCCAGTGGAGGTTGAAGCCTGCATCCTTCCCTGTTGTTTTCAGGCAGAGTGCGGCTTATCCGGGAAAGCCCCTTGTATAAAGACTTCCCAAGGGCCTGTCACTTTCCAGGGTTAAGAAACCCATCCTCCAACAGAGGAGATCCTCCCTGGGTGCAAAGATAAGTCCCCGCTTGAGAACCATTCACTCCCACTCCCTGCTAACTGAGACCATCACCTCATCGGCCAGGTCAGAACTCCTGGGCATTTCCCTCTGCAAGAGACCAGCCACCACAAAGAGCAGCTGCCCCTTGTCTCCAGAAGGCATTCGAGCAAAATCCAGTCTCCTGTCAGCGAGCGGAGTCCATTCACCAGGCCTCAGTGCTGCTCTGTAACTGACGGGGATGTTTCTTTACCCACTAATCAGAGCATCCTTCTCTCTTCCACACCCTGTGTGTGAAAGACTGAAGGGATCCAGCATGCCCTGCTTGCCGGCTGAGGTACATCCGCAGCCCCTTGGTGGTCGGTTCTCATCCTCCCTGGGGTTCTCAGGCGCGTAGTCGTGAGCCAGGGGGTGGGTCATGACCACCCTGTCCTTTCTAAACCGGAGCGGGTAGGCTCCGGGCTGCTGCATGGGAGAAGACTCCAGGTTTGCAAAAGGTGGACAGCCCCTTGACATCACATGAGCGTGGTTATTTTGGGTGGTCAGGAGAAATGCGAGGCAGACAGATCCTCTCCCATCTGTGGTGCTTTTGTGTCGAGTGTGGGTCTGTGATGTTTTTACAGTGGGGGCCACTCAGCAAAAATCAGCCCGGCCGCTGACACACACACAGTCTCTTTATCCGAGAACAGCTGTGCGGCCCCAAACCGGCGTAAGCAAACCTGCTGCAGCCAATGGCTTCGCTCATGCTCGGTTTAATGAAAACCTCATAGTAAAGGAACAGCGTTAAAAGACAGAGCTCCGTGGGGAACTGCCCAGAGCAGCTCAAGGTAGGAACGAGATTGGCAGAGTTCCTCTGCGCTCACTGGGCTGACTCCGACCTAGCCTTTTACAGCACGATTTTCTATCCGCGCCAGCTTTCAAAACATTCTTTATTGGAGCGGAGGCCCTGTGCCCAATGCAATAAAGCGCCCAAAGCCACAGGCTGGGAGAACTCTATTTAAACAGAGGTGCTTGGAAAAAGGGATGCTGACGTTGGCACTTTCGCAGCAAAGTGTGCCAGAAGACTTGGCTCGTGTTCTTAATCTGCCAGGGAGTAAATGAGACGATGTAGACAACACCTGGGCCAAAGCTTTTAAAGAGAGTCAGCAGGTGCACCTGCTCAGGGGTTTGCAACACAGACACCCACTGAAGTCAAGGGGAGGCTTTTCCGTGCCTTCAGTGAGCATTGGCTCGCCCCCTAAGTAGACGGAGCCCCTGAAATGAGGATGGCTGGACAGTCCTGAAGACCGAGGGCCTATAAAGCTAGGTAGATATCGAAGCTATTTAGATGCCTCCATTACTGTAGTATCTGAGCATCTCAATCATTAATGTGTTTATCTGCGCAGCACTCCTGTGAGACAGGGCAGGGCAGTTAGCCCCATGGTATAGATGGGGCACTAAAGCGCAGAGAGGCTAAGGCTCAGATCCACAAAGGTATTTTGGCTCCTAACTGCTATTGTTTTCAGCCAGGAGCCTAAAAGGATCTGGGCATAAGAGACTTACCCACCGTGGTCGCACAGTAGGGGCTCGAAGCCAGGTCTCTGGCTAACATCCTAACCACTGGGACATCTATCTTTAAATCAGGTACACCACGGGCAGTGGCAGGGCAGGCTTCCCTGAGCCTGGCCCACCACCGTGCGCACCATCCAAACCCAGAGGGGAACGCCCCCCCCAGGGCAGAGAGGGGAATTCAGCCGCCATGACCCATTCAGTACACGTGGCCGCTACCCTGCTCTGGATGGACTGTTAGACTTGCGTGTCTCTCTCTGCACGCTCTAAGGGCTTCTCATCCAGAGAGGCCATAAACCCTCCTGATGCAGTGACTGGGGGTTCTCCTTGAGCTCAAAAAAGAGGGGTCGGTGTTTTCAAAGCACAGTGGTTGTGGAATAATTATACCCAGCTCTTATATAGCTTTAGCTCTCCAAGCGCTTTATCAAAGGAAGTCAGTATCACGAGCCAGGGTATGCCAAATAGCTGATGGCTGGGAATGCCAGAGATGATGAGGGCTGGTCACAGTTTCTTGACTGTTCTGAGTCCAGTGAGGGGCCTCGTGGGAGGAAGGATCACACCAGGAGAAGCCAGGGCTGTGTGCCAGAGGCAGAAGGCGGACCAATACCCTGCAGGTGCCCAGGAATTCCCAACAACAAGACTTCTTCCTTCAATGGGCAGAACGTGTCTATTTAATGGTCATTTGAAAGGGGGTTTATTTCTAAAAGCTGCCCTGAAGCAGATGTGTTTTGGGATGCCCAGCTTAGCTACCCTGGCTGCGAACCATGTCTCAGAATGAAACCCAGAGGGACAGAACTCACTGGGGGACTGAAGGCTCAAACCCAAATCTTCCCCGCAGCAGTCAGAGGATGAAATCAGCCACTCTCTCGTCACTGCAGGCAGAACTGCCAGAGCAGGAGTCCCTGGGCTGACCCACACAGTCTGGGAATGGCAAGCAGGATTCTACGGAGGCGGCGGGGGGGCGGGAGGGGCGCTGCCAAACATCTAGCACCTTGCTGCGGCTTGTTCCTCTGCTCCCTGGGCATGTGCCAACCTACTCCCAGGCAGGCACTCTCTTATCACTCGCCCACTTTATTCAGCCCGAGATGCTGCAGAGCAGAGTGGAACGTGGAATCCTGTTCAGCCCTAAAGGCAATTAAGTGTTCTCCCCAGGGAATCATGCCCCAGCATCTTCCTTTGATCATCTTTACACCTTTGCCAGCATGTCCTAGCATTAGCTCCCTCTGCCCAGCTTCCAAAGAAAACCAGACAACTCCAGATGCCGTCTGCATAAACGGACAGACAGCAGCTTCTGAATTACACACCAGTAATCAAGAGGTCTTGGCCAACACTATTATGGGCTTGCACGTTCTCTCTGGCCTAGGCACATGTTGTGTTTGAATGCGTCTGCAGGTGAAGACCTGGGACCATTCTCCTGCTAAAGCAATTCCATGCAGCAGCAGTGACCCACACTAGGGTGTGTCTTTCACAGGCAGTGCCAGCCAGAAGAACATCCTGAAATGTACCTACTTCATCTCACATCAGGGCCAAGAGCAAAGTTTCCACTTCTTGTTCACCTCTGAACCCTTCATGCATCCCCACTCAACTCTTGCCCTCACTATAGGGTCCACGGAAAAGGAAAAGATGACCAACTCGTGCCATTTTTCAGGTCTTGATGATGGATAAAGAAGCCTGAGAAGGATTTATTTTTAAATGGATCGTTCCCTGCGTTAGAAGTTCAGACCTTGCCTGCTCGGGAAGACTCAACAGAGAAAGGAGAACTAGTGAAAGCAGGACATCACACGGGTCAGAAGGAGAGTGAAAGTGGAGCAGTTCAGAGGGGAAGGAGATTTACAGTCGCATTGTTTTAAAAAGCTTTATTTCTGGTTCCTTTTGGTTAGCATCTATTTGACTCCAGTGACTAATGAAGACCTTAGAGAAAGCACATCTTTGTTAGAGTCCCTCCCTACCCCCTCTATAAAGGCGTGAAGGCACACAATACCCATGGGTCCTCCTGGGAAAATAGGGAAGATTTGACAAGGCCGATATTTAAGGTAAAAAAATCCCAAACATCTTCTTGGCTGTCTTTATAAAATAAGCAAAATAAGGCACAGCTCAATTTTTGAAGTCTCTTTTGGACGTCACCTTTACATGAGCCATGCACTTTACATCTCGGGGTGCTAGATGGCTGTGGTTGCAATAGCAATTAGCTGGGAAATCCTAACCCGGGGGCGGGTGGCCAGAGCAGGGTCCATGGGCCAAACAGTCTGCAGGATTCTACAAGGCAATCCACAGCCACCCTCGGCTTTACTATGGAAGGCAGCAGGCTGCTCGGTCAAAACGGAGCACAGCATGCTGGGAGTTGTAATCGCCAAGGGCTGCACCTGTGCAACACAGATGGTAGAAGCCGCAGTATCTCCGCAAGTCAGGTGTGGCTCTGGGGCTCCTCGCATTTTGCAACCAATCTTTAGTTGCATAAAGTGGAAGCACCGCTGCCCTAGATGCATTATATACGTCTCCTATAGAATCTGTACTTCTCTCTGGCATGTGTCTACATACAGCTCATCTCCCTACAGAGATCACCGCATTGACTACTCTTGCTAGTCTGAACGCCCCGAGGTGCCCACAGTTCTGCGCTGGGCTCTGCCATGCTCCTGAGGCTAGTCGGAGGGTTCTGTGGCCGTGGTGTCCATGTCAGGAGATAGCGACAGCCTCCTGGTCTCTCCATTGTTCACGTTCTTCTTGCTGTCTTCCCTCTCAAGATCATAGTTCTTATCTTCTAATCTCTGCCTGAGCTTGAGGGACGACTCCCTCCTGGTGAGGAGCACGGGTGGGATGCTGGGGAATCCTCCACACGTTGTCGTACGCTTCTCTGGGAACAGATGCAAACAGATGATTATTTCCCACGGCACGTGCAGTTTCAGACAGAAGCAGCACAGCCATAGACCTCTCAGTGTCACCGCAGCCGTGTAATGTAACGGCCATTCATCCCAAAGCACTTCACTGACTTGAGTGTATATCCTCACTTCACCTGCTCCTGAAATGCAGCTACTTCTGGGGTGCAGCCTTGCAGCTGTTAAACAGCACAGAGCAACACTAGGCAAAGACAGGAAGTGAAAGAAGAGGCAGAACGCAATTGCTCTCCCTGGCATTTGGCTAGGAGAGTCGGTTTAGCACCCCCTACCCCAGTGAAAAGGGACACAATGGAATATTTAATAACCACAAGTAGTTAGGATCTTGTATTTACATTCTGTGCGGAAGAGAGTGTCTCCAACTGCTCAGTGCTCCCAGGCATGACATGTGTTCCTTGGAGGACTTCCATCCAAGTAACGACCAGGCCCAACCCTGTTTAGCTTGTGAGATATGAAAGGATCCCAAGGCAGAATGGCTGCAAAATAATGAGCTGTCACATTAAGGTATATCTTTGCCCTGAAGTCCTAGCCCCGCCTCTCACCTCCTGGCCCAATGGGGTGCATCAGTCGATTCATCTGGACGTTCCAGTGCTTGACATTGGTGCTGGCCTGTCGGAGCTTCCTCTGGGCCGCCTGAAACGAACAGGAACAGGCAGGTAACATGCACGCAGCTGGCAAATCCACCTAGTGCAGACCCACGTGCCCTGAACCAGCTACAGAAAGTTCCCAATTCCTTTGCACAGAAACTGGGCCTCACCCTTACATTGCCTTGAAGAATGGAGTTCAACCTCAACTATCCTGGGCTCTGCTTTGGCAGGGCTTTGAACCAACACCAGCCTGGCAACCAGAGCCAGCTTTGGGGACCCCAAGCCCCACGGGCCAGATGGGTACTCTGATTTGTGTGACAGTCCTGAATTTTGCATGGGGTCTGCTACGGCCAGAGCAGTGCTCAGCTACCGACACCTTCCTAATCAGGCTGCTCTTTGCCACCCCAGCTCTGCTTTTTCACTGCTCTAATCCCCTCCATCCCCACGCCTGGATGCCTTTGCTACCCATAAACGGTCCATTGTCACCCCTCAAGGCGGGGCTCTGGCCTCGACTGATGACCACAAAGTGCCCCACGTACACAGATGCTGCCGGACAGATAATAAATGACTCAATATGCAACACGGTAGCGAGGGAACCCCCCTCTTGGTGGTTTGGCGACCCACCCTTAGGGGTGCCATTCCAGCAGATTTCCCACAATGGAGTTTGCCAGCCAAGCCTAGTGGGCGTGAAACTTACAACCACCACTCATCACTCAAACCACCACTTCCTCCCTTCCCGCCAATATTCTTTGGGAACCCGTTCTTAACCTATGGAAGAGAACATTCAGTTGGTGGCAGCCGTAACACGCTGCTAAGACACCTTGTGATCTCTCACTCTTCTGGCTGGTCTGCCACTCAGAGGATGCTACCACTGCTGGAAACAAAGCTACCGTAAAGCTAAAGTAAACTCTGCTCCCTCGTATACAGAGGAGAACACACCGCTCCTGCGGAAGAGTCTGAAACTCTGCCCATCAGAGCAGCCACCAGTCACTCACCAACAGCCCCTTTACCAAGAAACATGAACACCTAGATGCTATGGCGATGGGTATATTTATAGATGCTTAGACAGGGGAGTTCTCTTCTGTTGAAATCCATTGGCCCGATTTCCTTGATTTACCAGCATTTACATGGGTGTAATGCCGTCTACTTCAATACAGCTACTCCACATTTACAGCAGGGCATGTGAGAACAGGATCGGACCCCGTTTCTCTAATATTAAGGAGAATCACATGCTAAAAGTAAATTATGCGATCTTCCCTGAGAGGAAACCCCGATTTCCAATGTACAAAGCCAACCTATTTCTTTCCAGGTGGTGGGCTTGGTAAATCTCTCTCAGGGGAGTTAACGGCAGTCTGGGAAGTAGGACTGGGACGATGCTCACCATGACATCCTGGTCTACCCTCTGCCTATTCTCTCTCACTTCTTCCAGCTGCTTTTGGGCCTCTTCCAAATATTTGCTCTTGTTTTCCATCTCCTGCTTAAGGACCTGCTTCTCCCGCTGGGTCTGGATGATGTATTCCTCCTGCTCCTCCTTCAGCTTCATCAGCTCCTTCAGCTTCTCCTCCTCCTCAGCCAGCAACCTGCCGAGAAAGAGCGAGAGGTGGCTATACCCCACCCTCCAAGCGACCAACACACCTGACCTTGCCGCGGCGGGGCTCAGAGCTATTCCAGACCCAGCAAGAACGCTGGGGGATTGGCTCCAAGCCTGATCTCCTCCAGCGGGAACTGCTGTAGGGAATGGCGTAGAGGTGCTGGCTGGGAAGGGGTACCAGCTGGGAAGGCTGGGCACTGTAAGGAACGGTGTTGGAGCACTGGCTCTGAAAGAAGTTCTCAGTTTCCCCCGTCTCCGTCTCTTCCAGTGAGGGGCGCGGTGGGGAATAGTGGAGGAGTGCTGGAGTAACGCCACACCCCTGAGCGGGTCGGCAGCAGTGGGAATTAAACCTGTGACCTCTGGATCTAAAAGCAGGAGCCTCGACTGTCGGACCTAAAAGACCCAGCTCTGTTAGCCAAGGCTGTAGCAGGCGCATCAGCCTCTATATGTGGACCGGCCACCACCAGGCAAGGAAAAGCATCCCAGTGAGTGGCTGTGCAGGAGCTCCCGGTCCCCGCTGAGCTGCAGCCAGGTCTTAGAGCATTGCCCACTGAGGAGTCAGTAGGAAGGAAGGTATTTCCTGGTTATACCTGGCCTGGGCGTATCTCACAGACTCCTCGTCCTGCCGTGCCTTCACCTCCTGGTGCAGGGCCTCCTGGAGCCGCTCCTGCATCTCCTCCAGCTCCACGATCCGCTTCCGCTGCCGCTCGGCCTCCGCCTCCTTCAGCACCATCTCAGCCTGCATGGAGGCGCGAGCCTGGAGCCGCGGGGAGGAGACGGTGATCGGCATGGGCAGCACGCAGCCAAGCGCAGGGGTCCCCAGCCCCCACCCGAATCCGGCCTCTCCTCTCTGTACTGCCAGGAAGATGGAGCTGGACGTATCCCCCGCCACGGACGTCCCTTCGCAGCCGGCTTGTGGTTCTACAGGGCGCTGGGAGACGCATTCACCGGCCCTGTCCCTAGCTCCCCAGGGCGGTGGTGCCTTTAGATCTGAACCCTCTGCAGCAGCTAACCAGCAAATCCAGGGGTGGGCAACAGGGACCTCAGCCTGCTCCCCAAAGATGTGACACTGCCGCCCAGCAGGCCTTCCTGCTGAATTGGGAATGAACTGGGCTGCAGGAGACCGTCCCCGTTGCCATTTGGATGTCCCAGCTACGGCAAGTAGCACCCCGGACTGCACAGGATTGTGAAATCGAAGCCCTGCGCGTGCCCAGCCAGCTGGCCTTCGGGGCGCTTGAATTTCGATCAGCCGTCATGAAGACGCACGGTGCAACTGCAAACCGAGCCCCTTACAACGGGGAAAATGGAGGGGTGGCCCTTCAGCCCTGGGTCTGAGAACTGCTTGGCAGTCTGAGGCTAGGAAAACACTAGCCAAGCTGGGGGCAAGTATTGTGCTAGGCTTGCAAAGCAGGGAGAGCCCCAGTGCAGCCCCAACGGGACGCAGTGCCTGGGACGGTCTGTGCCAGGAGCCGGGGCTGCTGCGCACAGGGGTCTGGAGTTTGCCAGTTAAAAGACCCAGGAGGCTACAGCAGTAGTGACCCAGCTTGCTACCAACTTCGAGGTCTCTGGTGAGTTACAAGGGAGACCAAGAGAGAAACCGTCCCCTGCGCTAATGGAAACCTCCCAGCATAGACAGCACCTCTCCTCCCTCCCCGCCAACCTGCTCAGCCTCCTTCAGCTGGACCTCCAAGGTCCTCTGCATCTCCTCGTGCTGCAGCCGGCGCCGCTGCTCTTCCTCCTGCAGCAGCAGCTCCGCCTGCCGCTGGGCCTCCTTGAGCAGCTCCAGCTCCTGCAGCTTCCGCTCCTTCTCCTCCTGCAGCTGCTTGAGCCGCTGCATCTCCTCCTCCTTGGCGGCCTTCCGCCTCTCCCGCTGCTCCCTCTGCTCCCTGCGCTTCTGCTTCAGGTCCTTGTGCAGGGACTTCTTCCCCTCTGTTTGCAACCGGATCGCCGTCTGAATGGCTGGGAGGGAAGGAAGGAAGGAAAAGAAATTCAGCAGGGCCACACCAGGCTGGGCCATAGATCCAGCTGCTGCAGCGTGTCATAAGAACATAAGAACGGCCATACTGGGTCAGACCAAAGGTCCATCCAGCCCACTATCCTGTTTACTGACAGTGGTCAATGCCAGGTGCCCCAGAGGGACTGAATGTAACAGGTAATGATCAAGTGATCTCTCTCCTGCCATCCATCTCCACCCTCTGACAAACAGGCTAGGGACACCATTCCTTACCCATCCTGGCTAATAGCCATTAATGGACTTAACCTCCATGAATTTATCCAGTTCTCTTTTAAACCCTGTTATAGTCCTAGCCTTCACAACCTCCTCAGGCAAGGAGTTCCACAGGTTGACTGTGCGCTGAGCGAAGAACTTCCTTTTAAACCTGCTACCCATTAATTTTATTTGGTGGCCCCTAGTTCTTATATCCTTATTCACTTTCTCCACACCACTCATGATTTTATAACCTCTATCATATCCCCCCTTAGTCTCCTCTTTTCCAAGCTGAAAAGTCCTATCCTCTTTAATCTCTCCTCATATGGGACCCGTTCCAAACCCCTCATCATTTTAGTTGCCCTTTTCTGAACCTTTTCTAAAGCCAGCGTGTCAGCAGCCACAAGGCCGGAGCATGGCCTACTACAAAAATGAGACTGGGAGCCTGGCAGACAGGACTCCTGGGTTCTACGTCCTGCATTTTGACCCCTCTAGATGCACGTGTGTGTCAAATACATCCACATCATCCAAAGAATGAGCTCTGGACCCAGTCCTGCAGGGTGCTGAGACCTATTTGACTTCAATGGGAGCTGTGGTCACTTAACAGGATCAGGCCGTTGACCAACCCGTGCCTCAGTTTCTCAATCTGTGCAACAATCCTCATCTGTGTCCCAAGGGTGCTAATTACTTCGCGGTTGTAAAGTGCTAAGCATGGCAGCATCTGTATGGCTCTTCGAGGGAGTGGCTGTTTGACATGGATTCTGAGTCGGTCTGATTAAAGTGACCTGGGTTTGCAGCAACATGATGTTGGAAAGTCCAGCAGCTAACTCCAAACGACTTGAAACATTTTGGAAATAGTGTTTGGGTGTGAATGCTGTGAAATGGGCACCTGTGCCAGCTGGTCAGACACAAGCGGAATCTTGGGAGAGGTTTACAAGAAAAGCTGGTTAATAATAAAACCTAGCTCTTTCCATCGGAAGATCTCCCAGCTCTTTACATTAACCCCATTTTACAGATGGGGAAACTGAGGCCCAGCGAGGGGCAGTGACTTGCCCAAGGTCACCCAGCAGCCAGTGACCAAGCCAGGAGCCCAGGTCTCCTGAGTCCCTGTTCAATGCTCTAGCCACTAGGCTGCAGTGCCTCACTTAGTTTGCTTTAAGTGGCTAGTTAATTAGAATCTCTCTCAGTTTCATCCCAAAGCGATGAGATACACACAGCACCTAGCACAAAATGTGGCCACCTCTGGGGTGGAGTGAGGCTGCTGAGTGGCACATAGCTCACAAGCAGGGGAAAGGGGAACTCCGAAGGACATCAAGGGAATGTCCTACCCACCCACATGTAAGAGAGACAGAGAATGCCAAGAATCAGACTCGGCATTCCCCCTCCTCCCAGCAGAGGGTACAAGCAGCCAGCTCCACTGAAGTTAATGGGAGTTGCTACTATCCTGTGGAAAGAAACCGGTCTCAGTTTTATGAGCCAGGGGCAGCCCTGCCAGGGGTGCTGAGCGTGCAGAGGTGCACAGAGAGCTCAAGGGCAGAGGCTGCCTCCTTTGCCACCCCACAGTTTCATCTTTTCCTTCCACTGAAGCGACTCAGGAGCAAGAGGAAGGCAGGATGGAGAGGGAGGGCGGGCCGAGAGCCCGGCGGGGGCGCTGTGGCACAAACCTAGCGTCCACTCCTGCCGCTGCTTGGTGTCCGAGGCACTCATCTCATACGTGCGGGAAGAGGTTTTCACGCAGAACATGCACCTTTTGCCTTCCCGGTCGGGCAGGACCTACGGGGAGAGGGGAAGGAGTTACCGCTCCCGTTCCTGGAATAGTGCAAATCCCCCCTGCGCCGACGGAGCAAATCCCCTCTCCCCCCATCCTACAGTCTGGGACAGCCCCCCACAGCACAACTCCCAGCCTGCCAGCCCCCCTCCTTTGGCCCATGCAGCTCCCCACCGTGCCCTTCCCCTAGGGCCTTTCCTTCTGGACGTAAAGGGGCAGGAATTACAAGGAAGAGAAACGTTTCTTTCCTCCCCCGCCTACGATCAGCCTCCCCCAGTCCCTGTACAAATTGGGGCCCTGTATTAACCCCTTCTTTGCTGGACTGAAGCCTTTGGAGCAGTGTGCTGACAAAGGGCAGCCTGGCACCCAGCTGATATTGCTAGGCCAGGTACCAGCAATGGACGCGCATCCCCCCCCCCACCGACACACGCATGCGGCAGGTGGGATGTCAGGCAGCACACAGCTGCTTCATATGCCAGGTCTGCCAGATCAGATGACCCTCGAGCGTAGCCCTGTGTGCCAGTGATGTCACTGCACGCCCCCGGGGGACCCTGCAGCAGCAGGCAATGCTGGAGTGGAGAAGCCAGCAGTAAAACTGATTGAAACCTGGTGTGGATTTAGTGCTGGTGAAAGGTGCTGGACTGACAGCCCGGGAGAGCCGAGTCCTCCATCTATCCCAAATACAGGGCTTGACAGGACAAACTTCCCCCACCCAGGCCCCTGCCCAATAGGCATCTGATCCGATCAACAGAGCTCAGTCTCCAGGGCCCATTCAGTCCTTGGCCCTTCCGCAGAGACTGCCAATTAGTGCCAATGGTAGCAGGGATTTTTCTGTCGGGGAGGCCGGCTGGCTGGCTGGGAGCTGCGCTGACGACGAGCAAGCTCATGTCACATAGGGTAAGTCCACGCCGCAAAAGGTGCGTTCTTAGCACATGTTGGCAAATGCAGGTTAAAATAGCAGCGAAGACACAGCAACAAGGCCTTGAACTCGGGTTAGCAGCTCAAGGCTGCCCTATAGGCTGGAGCTCACGCTGCTGACCCAAGTTAAAACCCAAGTGCTGCGTCTGCCCTGCTGTTTTAACCCGAGCTAAGAACACACCGGTTTTTTGCAGCGTGCTGAGTGGAGACATACACAGCAGCCACCCTTGTGCCCTAGCCTGTGAAAATCCGGTTGGTTCTGGTTCTTGAACACCGTCCATCACCATGGCATCTGGGGAGCTTTTCTAGCCTCGAGCTGCCCTGCGGCTCTTGTGTTAACGGAAGTGAAATCAGTCTGACCGTATGTCCCCGGCTCTCTTTCCACAGGCACTGCCTGGGGTCTATCACCCACTGGACCAGTAGCACTTGGGGTGCACGCACACGTGGGGGAGACAGGGAGGAACTGTTATTGCACCGATGGTCCAGCTCAGCCTCTCTCCACCGGACCCTGGCGCAGTTACCTCCACGCAGCAGTGTTTGTCCAAGGCAATGCTGCCTTTCTTCTCCTTCCGCTCCTCGCTCATGTAGTAGGAGAGGGCACTGGGCTTTAGTGTGAACCATCGCTCGGACCAGTTCCGCCTCAGCTGGCCCTTCTTCCAGAGGTAGCCCTGCACCCAGACAGAGTGGGGGTCTCAAACCAGGGGCCGTGCCAGAGAGCCCCTGCGCTATGAGTCCAAGGGGGGGTTTGCACCTGGCTCCCACCCAGCCACCAGAACCATTTGGGTGCATCCGCAGCTACCGTGCTTCCTACCGGTGTGCGTATTGGTGCATGCTGGGAAATCTGCTGGCCCCTGTCCAGTATTGCCTCAGGAGGGGACGGAGTGCCCAGCAGACATGCATGGAGCAATGTGCCCCACAGTGTGATCCTGCACACAGCTTGCTGGGAGCAAGAAGGACCTGCCAAACCAGTTTGACTAGCACAGGTCCTATCCACAATGTGCCGAACTGGTTACAGAAACAGGCGTCAGCCAACAGCCCAGCCACATTACCAACTGCACATCAGCCATGGCGGGCATGGCCACAAGCCACGGCTTGAGCCGCTAGCTGGCTACACACTCGGTTATAAGCATGGACAGGCTCTTTCCGAAAGGAAAACCCAATGAACACCTGTGCTCCTGAGCAGCCAGCCAGACACACAAGCGCTTTATCGCTCAGAGGGCTTTGGGATCAGGTTTAAGACACAGAGGACACTTTCCCTTCTCCAGCACCTTCTATTCAAGGCTCTCACTGTGCTCCCACAAGACAGGCGAAAGCCGTCTCCAACCTGCAGGTGGGTAAACTGAGGCAGCTTGGCTTGGCCAGGGCTGCATTGGGTGACTTGGCCAGGATTACACAACGGGAATGGGACCCAGCAGCCTTGACTCTGCTGTTCCTTGCTCTAAGCACTGCTAGGCAATGCTGTCACAACAAACAATCAGATGCTGGTTGCCAGCAAGGGTCTGTGTTCAGTTTAGCAAAGTATTTTAGGTCCAAAAACTGGCCTGGTAGCTAATAAGAAGGGCTGGGAGACTGCCTCGTGCCCAGACGCTCCTGGCAGACTCATCACCTGGCTGTCTCGGGGTGGTTGCTGTCTTGGGGAGCCCTTTGCACATGTAGTTCCCACGAGCTTCCCAGGAAGGATTGGGGCAGGAGGGAGGCTCAGCCCCCCTGTCCAGAGCTCTAAACTCACCCCTCCCCATGAACTCAGCAGGTAGGGTTGTCTCGGAATAGCCCTATGACCTTGTCCATATGGAACTGGGGAGGGGTGAAAGATTGTTCCTGGGATGAGGGGGAAGCGCCCGGCTTTGCCCCGAGATGGGCAGGTCCCCACAGCCCCTGGGCTTAGTGACAAGGTTACGTGGTGCAGCCCATTTCTGGTGAGGATGAGAACCCAGCCCGAGCTCCTCTCCCAGTAGCTCGTCTCCCAGGGTCCCTGCTAGCTCCTTGCCTGTTTGAGCATGTCCTCAATGACCTCCTGGTACACCTCTTCAACGGCCATGCTGACGGCCTCCCGCTCGATCCCCCGCAGGAGTTTCCCCGAGTTCACCAGGTCCAGGAATTGCCAGACCGTCATGCCGTTCTGGTGCTGGGGATCCTGCGAGAGGTAGTCATCCAGCTCGCAGCAGTTCAGCTCCACGTTCATGGAGGTGCAGACCTTCTTCAGCAGGTACTCCACCTGCAGGTGGGGTTGGGGGGCAAAGCAAGAGCCATTTCCACCTGGGGACCACCAGAGACATGGGGCCACCCCAGAACACCCGGAGACCTGGAAGCAACCGTATTTCACCCCATGGACACTACTTTCACCCCCAAACTTCCAGAGAGCTGGGGGTACCCCCAACTCCACCCCAGGGACCTGGGGGAATCCCCATGTTCACTGAAAAGAAGTAGGGAAATCCCCATTTCCACCTGAGACTCCCCCCCAGTCATTAGTAGCCCACCCCAAAACAACCAAAAATCAGTGATCAGTTTTGAAAGTCTTGGCCTATGATTTTACTTAGTACAGTTACTACTGCACTCAGTTTTGTTGAGTAGGAAAGAATGAAGTTGCTATTTCTGCCCCTCACTCACATAGCGATTACCCAACACACACACACAACTGCTGACAATCACAGTGATACACTTAAAATATTTTAAATTCCGTCTCATGAAGAACCATCATTAGGTTTCAGGGTAAACACACAATTGCAGATGATTGGGTGAAGCTCACACTGGTCAGATCTGGCTGTTTCAGGCTGCATGCAGACTCAGGAAGATAGAGTTGCATTGTCTACAGCCAGTTTGCTTTTGGGAAGTGTTTTTTGCAACTGTAAAAACTAGAAACTTCTTTTTTTAAAAAAAGTTTAGATTCTGCAGAATCTGTCACAGGGGCTGGATAACTACCTCAAATGTGCTAGAGCTAGGGCACGAGGCAGGTGTCTCATACCAGTGCTGTAATCTCAGTCTTAGCTGGGGATTTCTGGGCCCCTTTCTGGCTGCTGTTGAGATCACAGCAAATTACTGTAATATGGGGGAGAGATGGTGTCCCAGAAAGTGGGTCAAAATGTCAGGAAATCACCTTGAAATTAAAAAAAATAAGAAAAAAAACCCATCAGAAAGTTTTGGTTTTTGTTTGGTTATTTTAACTGAGGGGTTCGGCCACCTCTCATCTCCCAAGAGCTGAGCCAGAGCCCAGATGTGAAGGGTCGAGTTTGACATCCATGCAACCCTGCTGCAGTCATTGTGGTTTAATTGTGGTATAACCCAGGGCAAGGGATAGTGCCGACTCTGTCCCCTGGATTGGATGTCCCCCCCCACAACAGCCTAACTCAGAGGAGAAGGAAAAAGCCCCAATACTCTGCCCCCTTTATAAGAAGCAGGCGAACGCCCAGCCCCCAGGCAGCGCCACTCAAACAGAAAGATGATTCAGTGTATCAAGGTCTGTGGAACAGGAAATGCCTCTCTTGGGGAACAGGAAGTGCGGTTGCTGTGTATGCATGCGCACAGCTCCGGTTTTTGCTGATCTAAAGGGGAGATGGAGCAAGAGCAGCCGCCGCGGGGTGGGAGCAGAGAGCGCCCAGCATGGGGGCATGACAGAGGCCATCCTCACCAGCCCGTCAGTCAGACGGGCAAGGCCAGGCCCAGACCATCCCCTTATTGCTGGCCAGCTCTGGAGCCAGGGGCAATGGGTTTATTTTCCCCGCCCGAGACTGTGGATTTGCAAACCACCTGATGGGGACTTTAGTTCTGCATCGGGAGACCATAAAAACCCTCCCTTTCTTCCCGTGTGCCTAGTGGAATTTAGAGATTATGATTAGCCGCTTTGGCTGAGTGGCTGGGATTCCTCTCTTTTAATTAACCCTGCGGCATGCACACGCATATCTGGGGTGGTCACAGCCTTTCCCGCTGGCTAAAACACGGACTCCGCCGCTCCGCAGCCGCTCACGGGGTCCACATCCCAGCATGCAGTGGTCCACCTACTTCATGCGGTGCAGGAGATTCTCTTGACAAAACCACGCACATAAAGCTACTCATTAGGGAAGTGAAATGATCAGCAACGTTCCCCCGATAGCACCCTGAGCTGATGGGGTTGTGTGGGTTTAAGTGGGCTGTGAGAGGCTTATTGTTCCACGGTCGTTTTGGAAAGGGGGGGCAGCCTTAGGGAGGGCCCTGCAGGGTGCGAGTGCACGTCCGCACCGGCAGCTGGCTCCCATTCAGCCAGCTCCTGAAGGTGCACAATGGCAATCCCAGTTGGGAGTCCCTGGCTCAGCTCCGTTTACAACCCCATTACAAACCTGGGGGCTCGACGCTAACTAAAAGTGCAGCTTTTGGGCTTTCGTGTTTTCAACGGACAGCTTTTGCCGCTCACGCAGCTCCAGCACACGGTGCTGGCTGATCAGCCAGGTGCAACGCGAGCCCTGTACCCTCACCCTCTCTGCTACAGCTGCATCCGCACCATGAAAGCCAGCTGGAGTGGATAGCAAGCATCAGACATGGCTCTCCCCAGGCCTTTCCCTGCAAAGAGGGGTTGAAAATGCCTGCCCTCCATGATGGAGGCAGGGCCAGCTGAGTGGAACGCCCAGGGCAGCAAATCATACGAGCCAGCCGATAGAACGCTGTCTCCTCGCACCCTTTCCACGCCATCCGGCTATCCGTGCCGCAGGCGAGGACCTTCGCTACGGAGCAGTCCCCTGGGGAATGACGGCTGGCTCCCGCGAACTTGTTCTGCAGCTTCACCGGCAGAACGGGCTGCTCTCTGCCTCAGCTACTTCCCTTCCTCTTGGACACACAATTCTGACCCACCTCTCTTCTGGCTCTGCAAGCCGTTATAGCCAGTTCTCACATGTAAGGGGGACGGTGGCCAGGTAAGGAAACAGATCAGCCTAGAGAGCGTTTCTCATACTGCTGCTTGCAACAGCTTCACCCCTCTTCCTTCCCTTCGGCTGTCACCTAGTCACCCCTCCTTTCTAGAGCGGCTGTGTGGGCTTCGTTAAACCTGCACCAAAGTCCTCTGTTTATCCATGGGACAAGCAGAGCACAATCCTTCACCCCGGTCTGCCCAGTTGCAGAAGCCCTGGAGGGACCCTCCTCTAAGCCCAAGAAGGGAATTCAGTCTCCACGATCCATTCAGCCCTTGGCCTCACCGCTGGGACTGCCAACAAAGCTGGCACTTATTCTCAATTACAGCGTGGGAATGGGAGTTTGAGATGTGATCTCTGGCCCCACTGAGACTGGTCTGAGGTGAAATAAACTAATTCCACACAGGCCGGCTAAGAGCCGGCAAATTACTTGGTCAGCACTGATCTAGGCTGGAATTGAACTGGTGATGCTGCAGGGAAAACCTTGCGCTTTCCTGTACCAACCTGTAGCACTATCCCTGGCTGTAATGTTGCAAGGTAGACAAACGAACGACGCGTCACTAGACTGTATTGGCTCACTGTGTTATTTGTCAGTCCAATAAAAGTCTCTTGCACTTGGCCAGAGTTTTCCTCAGTGAGGGGGAAGCTGGGGAACTGACTGCGAGTGAAATGACAAGACAAGGAGCTCCTACCTCATCTGGGACCATGACAAGAGGGTATTTGTCTTCAGAGAGGAAGTTAAAGAGACACCAGAGCTTGAAGGCATCCTTATGGGACACGACACTGTTCCCATTCCGGTCGGGCTTGTAATTCTTCTTTGCCGTCAATGTCCAGCAGAGCTCATCAAAATCCTCCTTGACAAAAGCCCCTTCCTCCACCTGCAAACACATCCCGGGAGCCAGTGAAGGTGATGCCGTGACATTACAAAGCACTGGGAATAACGTAACAGCCTGCTACGGTGCCTGTCATCTCAGGAGTGCAAAGCACTCCAGAGTCCCGAAGCTGCTTGTCACCCCCGGGAAGTAGGGGAGCATCGTTACCCCCCTTTGACACCTGGAGAAAGTGAGGCACGGGGAGGGGAAGTGATGTGCCCAAGATCTCACAGCATGTCACCAGTAGAGCTGGGGCTAGAAGCCAGGAGTTCTAATTCCCAGGCCCCTGCTCTAGTCCTAGAGCACTCTAACATGAACCCAGAGGGCAGAGCGGTAGGGACTCTGATACAGAATTGCTGCCTGTCGGCCTCTTACTAACGCACCCAGCAATGGCATCATGTCATGACACCTACCTCGTAAGTCAGCCAGGCATGATCCTCCCCCTCTCAGATAGACCTGGCAATTCTGCCATTGCACCCAAGTAGCAGAAGGCAGCGTAAGATAGATAATAAACAATACCTGGCATTTAGAGAGTCATTTCCATCCCTGGGTCTCAAAGCTCTTTATGCAGTAGGGTTGGGATCAGCACCCCCCTTTTACAGATGGGGAACCTTTTACAGAGCGGGGATGTGAGTCATCCCAGGTCACCCAGCCGGGCAGTAGCAGAGCCACAAATAGAGCCCAGATCTCCTATGTCCCAGTCCCGAACTCTATCCAAGATGCGTAGGGTGACCAGATGGCAAATGTGAAAAATCGGGACGAGGGTGGCGGGTAATTGGTGATGATAAGAAAAAGCTCCAAATATGGGGACTGTCCCTAAACTTGGGACATCTGGTCACCCTAAAGATGTGTGATGTTTCAACAGCTGCCAGGCACTACAGCTCCTGGCCTAGCCCTTGAGCACATGGACCTGGACATGACCGTGTGTGGGGGCTTTCACAGCTGGTCGGTTTAGTGTGTCAGTGATTATTTCAGAACTCCGTGACACATAGGGGATACCATGACAGTGACTATAATGGCTCAGTCACATCTCACAGCTCTATAGTACTTTTCATCCAGAAGGTACTTCACAAACTGCGCACAGCCACCCTCAGTGAAATGCAGCCACTGCTGGGGTGTGGGGCAGCATCCAAACAACACACTGCCCAGGGGCAGGGTGGGAGGGAAACTTTTTGGCTGTAAATACCAGGGTAAACCACTTACTCTTATCAAAATGCCCTCTCATATTTTTCGTGGCCACGCAGACAAGAGCTGGGTTTTGAAATGTCTCCTCTGAAAGACCCACCCACAAGAAACTCAATTTATCTAAACTCAATGGGCTGGGCTGGCCCAGTCAGGATTCCAACCTGTGATTCTCTGGAGTCTATAGCAGGGCAGAGGCAAGGAACAAGGTTTAGCTGTAATTAACATAAACAAGATCCTTCACTGGGGCTGCTGGACATAGCCAGAGCCTGTGGCTCCCTCTTGCTCCCTGACGGACTAACAGCCTGTACTGCTTAGTGTTACTACCCAGGAGATCCCCAAGTCTTGGGCTAAGAACTCTCCAGATGGACAGCTGACTACATTGCAGAGGAGGGGCATTTAATACCAGAGGCTTTGACCGCTATGCCACCCCCCCAGCTCCAGCCACATGCTTTGCTGTGTTGATTACCTAGGGTGAGATGCTGAGACATGGGGCTATGCACTGCACAAACAAGAACCGTGGATTCTTTTATTAGCTGCAGCTCTGAACGGGCCAAGGCACAACCTAGGGCAACAGGGAGGCACCCCCATGAAAGGCGAGACACACCCTGTGCTAGGGGTGAAGCGCACACGGTCACAGGGGGTAGTCCAGCCACCTCACATTGGCACACTGAACCCCTGCGCCCCCGATTCTGCTCTGACCCACCATGAGCAGAAACCTACTCCACCAGCTGGTGGAGCAATTGAGGGCAGGGCAGTCTGGCTATTCAGAAATCACGGGGCAAGAAGGGGACGTGTTCCAGCACTAGACTAGGGGCCCGCTTCTTTAAAGAGCACAGTGGAATAAAGTTGCTAGTAACTTTTCCTTCTGCACATGCCCAGAGGAAGCAGCCCACAGAGCAACAAGCCACAATGTTTCAGTTTAAGAAACAAAGATGCCTTTGAGATACAAGAAAACCCCAAATACCTGTCCCTTGCGGTGCCAACTTCTGTTTTCGCCTGCCCTGATAAACCACCAAATGGGGAGAAAAAAATTCCTACTAAAGGAGAAAGGACTGAGCTTTCCTGTCGGGTTTTCCACCACTGGGTGTCTTGTCTGTCAGAGCTAGGCTGCCCCTTCTGGAAACATTGACTCACGGTATGCAGGGAGGGCTGGCAGAGCGGAAGGGGTGACGTTGTTTGCAAAGAGCTGCCAATGCAACTCATAACGTTCAGCCTTTATCTGTCTTTTGAACTCTCCCTCCCCCAGGCAAGCAGGCGTAAAGGCCTCGCACAAGGTGGACACACACACCTGTGCAAAGCAGCTACAGAATGCTACCGGCAGGGTGAGAGGGGAGTTCTGACTGGGTAGCATTTTATCTTACCCACGTCTCAATGATGACAAGATGCAACGCAGGGTCAATTAAGGCCTCTGGTTGTCCTCCCTCTCAGTGTAACCCACCGGCAAGTGTGTGTTACAGGTCCCCCTCTGCGTCCGATCCTCTGAGGATATGAATCTGTTACAGCCTCACGTTGGAAGCTTTAGCTCAAGCTGTTAACAGCTCATGCTTTTAGCTCTGGAGGTGCCCGGTTCAACTGCCAGTGCGTTGACACACTGACTCCTAAATCCCAGGCAAAGGGTCCTTTCTTAAGGAAAAGATATCTAAGTCCACAGATGGGGGTGCTCTAAAGGGATGACCGGCCTTGGCGAAGAGAAAGGAGAAGAATGAAATTCCACCAGCAACCAAGCAGACGGGGCAAGGAGAAAGGGAAGGAGCTTACCTTATCCAGGATGTATTTGTTGAGGTAAGGCATGTAGCCCTGGCTCGATACCGGTCCGTCGTCATCATCCCGGAAATGCTCCTCCAGCGCCACTGGGTCATGGGGGATATGAAGCACCGTGTACAGGTTGTGAGAGAGCACCTGGCAGGGGAAGAAAAAACAGATGCACTCCACAGCTTCCTGGCACAGCACTCGTTAACAACAACGAGCCTACAGCACTCCATAGGCACCTATGAACAGTGACGTGCAGACACCAACCTAGCTATCCATGTGTGACTGAGTGCTGTGGTGAATCGGGGATGTGTTGGAACTGCAAGTTATCACTTTAAGAGTGGGACGTTTCCTGATTTGCAGGCTAAGGGGCTCTAGAGCCGTGTGCAATCACAGACAGTCTGGTAAGAACCAGCCTAGAACGAAGTAGAATGAATTGGACATCGCTGCCCTAGGGAGCAGCCTGCTTTCTCTCTCTGTTTTTAGTTCTTTTGCGTTTTTGTTCTGCATGGTAAGAGGTAAAGTCGTGTTACATTGCAACTTACCAGCACGAGTATTGATAATTTTATCTAACTTCTGTTTACCTGCTGTGAACACAAGCGTCTGTTTCATCTGAGCATCCTCATATACCAACGAGAAGTCAGTGATATGCTAATTGTTTAACAACGGATTCCCCAAAAGTATCCCAGTTTAGCCTGGGATAAACTCCCACATTCCAAAGGTAAGTATAGGCTGCAAGGAGCAGAGGGAAGATCTGTGGCATCTCATCGTTTATTTCCCCATTTAAAGTGAATCACATTTTCATCACTATAGCGAAGGATGGAGGCGCAGAACCATAGAGCAAACAAACTGACACTCAGCTGCACTTGGCTGGAGTGGCTTAGTGAATTGGAGAATTTCCAATTCACAACCGACGCTATCTGCACCACAAATCATATTCCGAAGCAAAAAAAATAGATCTCAACCAATCAGGGCAGAGAAACGTACCATGTGACCTAGGCCTCCAATCAAAACTAACCAAAGCTGCTCAGATTCCGAATTTCAAACCTTCAGAAAGAACCATACTCAACTGAGCTACAGGATGAGTGTCAGTCACAGGCTCTTTTGTGGGGAACAGAGGCATTTTAGACAATCACATGCCGCCTACAGACAACTCCCTGATATCTTTGCCTGACGTTCTGGGACATGCACAGTGTGTGCAGTATGTGGCAGGCTGCATGGAAGGGCTAAGGGCCTTGGATATTAACCGAGGTTGTTAGCCAGCCTGACGACAGGGACAGGGGCAGAGAGTAAGAGAAAGGGACAGATGACCTCCCAACACAGACCTTTGATGCATAGTTCCCCACTGGGGCCTCAGTGAGTGCCCCTGAGTAAATTAACTCCTTGGGACTCAGTTTCCTGTGAGAGTCTCCCCACTGGTCTAGCCCCGCCTGCAGTCGGTGGGCAGAGCACGGGTGGGTTTGTTTGCCAAACGGTTTGCAAAGTGGATGCACAGAAACATTGGTCAGGGTTGCTCAGGTTCCAGCAGCCCTGCCTAGGAGGCAGAAGAGCTGAGGTTCAAGCGCTGCACAAGAACCCAGACCCTAAGGTGACTCAGTCTGCAGAGCAGTGCTGGGGTGGGAGGGGACATTTCCGGCCATGGGGGCAGCGTCAGACGTTGACATACTGAGAGGGGCTGGCTTAGTTACTTAAGGCCAGATTTGTAAAGGTATTTAGGTGACTCTGGGAGTTTCTGAAGGGCCTGGGTGCCTAACCCCCATTGGTTTGAATGCTTTTGGAAATCCCACTGGGTGCCTAAATACCTTTACAAATCAGGCCCTTAGTCCCTCGAGCTGCAGGTTGAGATGCTGGCAGAAGTCCGCCCATCATTCCACCAAAGGAAGGAAACTGAAGACCATGGAGTGAGGAGAACTGGTTCCCAGGTCCACCAGTGACTCACATTGTGGAATCTTGGGGAAATCCCTTCACCACTCAGTTTCCCCATCCATGCAATGGGGATTGTATTTATTTGCCTGCCTCCTAGGAAGCTCTTGAGGCTAAATTAATGGCCGTGCATGAAGCGCTTTGAGATACTCATGTGGAAGGCGCTAGGGGAGGGGAATGTGGATAGACACTGAGTGGGGGTAGGAATACACCCAATAGTAATATTTATAAGCCATTACTAATATTCAAATATGCCTTTAAAGGGTGAGCATGCAGGGAAAAAAAGAGTTAGAGAAAGCAGCCAGGAGAGAGCAAAGCACATGCTTAATGTCTGGTCTGAGACCTCACGGCTGTCTGAGACAGCTGGGTGAGAATGCTGTGGAAGGGCGTCGCACCTACACTGCACCTGGCCCTTTTGGCAAGGACGGGGCGGCTGCTTGCCTCTCTGCAAACATGGGCATTCGCCTCTGTGACCCAGGGCATCCATGGCCTGTCTGCTGAGACGGTCACCGAGGAGGTTAAAGAGCACCATAGGCAACATGGAGGGAGAAAAGTGACCCTGTTTCACAGGACAGTCGCCCCCAGAGACCCTGACTGGGAGCAGGGCCCCGTTGTGCTAGGTGCTGTACACACACCCAGGAAGAGACCACCCCAAAGAGTTTACAATGAAAACAGACAAGACAAAGGGTGAAGGGAAACTGAGGCACAGAGCAGGCAAGTGATTTGCCCAAGGTCACAGAGAAGGTCAGTGGCAGAGATCCAGGTCTCCAGACTCCCAGCCTGGTGCCCTGTCCACTTGATTTGAACATGCTTTCCCATTTACCAGTCCCCTGAGCCATACAGTCCCCCTTTCTACTCACAGGAGCACTGCTCACTCTTGGAAAGCACAGCTGGCTGGGCACAGTGGGTGGCGTTTCACTTTCAAATTGGCTCTTGTTTAATAAATTATCAGTCTGAGGTTACACGGGGTGCTCAGCATTTGAAGCCTTTCTTGACCAATCAAATTCTCAGTAACATATTGACTCCACCCAGCTTTTAAGCACAGTGTATGCGTGACAGCTACAAGCATTATGCTGCTGCCTAGGATTATATATTACAAGTACCTGCCACAGCACTTAGCTCAGATCAGGAGTGGGAAAAAAAAAAAAAACCTGCACAAGCCCCCTTGTCCTAACTAACTCCCAGTTTGGGTAATGAGATCCTGGCTTCCTAAAGATCCCCCCTTCCCCCGCCTGTGCTAAACTACCTGGCTGTGTTGCTGTGTGCTGTTAAAGAGCTGCCACCTCCACCCTAGAGCTAGCTGCATTTTGACGGTGGTGGTGGTGGAAACAAAACCTCTTACCTACCCCAGGTGTGTTAGGAGGCTAAATTCACTAATGCCCAGAAAGTAGTGTGAAGCCTGCAGACGAAAGGAGCTGGAGAAAGGCAAGGAATCCTCACTGATCATCAGTATTAGAGCTGGGAGACTGCCATGATGAGTGCCAAGCCTAACAGATAAGAACCTGGAGAGACAGGACAAGAGTGTGGTAGAGTGCACATGTACCTGGGTTACTGGGCATGGATACCTCTGCTTGTATGTGCCCTGCATGGTGTCTGTGCACCTAGGCCTGTAAAGTATCTCTGGGTGTTTGTGGGAAGGACGATGCGATAGCTAACAAGATGGAAAGTTGTAATGGCAGTATAGAACCAAGCGCAGAGTCTGGGGTGTCACTGCTCCATGGACCCTGGTCTCCGTTGTCCTTCACTGGGATGTGCAAGCTGCAGTACCCGAAGGCTCAAACCCACCCCAAAATTGCTGGGATGGCTCCCAACCCCAAGAGCAGCTCACTCAGTTCCCCATGTTTCTTCCCCTCCCCAGCTGCATTTAAGTCGTTTATCAGAACCCTCCATCAAACCGCAAGCTACACGTGACAGGTCCTGGGAGCTTCCTCCCCGCTCCCTGAGCAAGGCTCCTACGTTTCTAACCAAGCCCTGTCCCCGTCTCTATGGTGATGCAAAAAGTCACGTCCAACCTGAAGAGCCTCTGTGACAGTCACGGATGTTTGTAGCTGGACTCCTGCCCAGAGGAGTGTCCAAACCCTAGCTGTGCAGTCACCAGTTACTCAAGTCTTTGGCAGTTCAGCATCAGCACGCCCAAGGAATTGCTCCATGAACACCTCTCCCCTGGCAGGAAAACACTAACAGGGGCAGGAAACTAGGCCCTGTAGATGGGGCATAAATCCCTTGGATATAAATCATTCCCCTCCCTGCTCTCTATCTAACCCGGGACTGGGTAATACGCAAGAGAATTTGTTCAAGTTGGAGTTGTTCAAGTTATAGACTAAATAAACCTATTGACACCTATCGATCGAAGACCTATCGATCACCAATTATATCTCCCTATAGTTCCTCTGCTATAGTAGATGTCAGGGCCATGAAGGTCAGTTTCCCCTTGAAAAAGAAAATTATTCATGCCTAGTCTGGGTAGTTTCTTAGCCTGA
Source organism: Chelonia mydas (assembly GCF_015237465.2). Lineage (NCBI taxonomy): Eukaryota > Metazoa > Chordata > Testudines > Cheloniidae > Chelonia > Chelonia mydas. Next base: position 11,337,351 of record NC_051261.2, on the reverse strand, counting down.
ATGGTTTTATTTACACTCTATACACCAGAACTGGAACAGAAGTGGTCACAAACAGCACACGGGTAATCCCCTCTTTCTGACATCTCAGCCTAAATACCAAAGCCTGATTCCCAGGAAGCTACTCTGCCCTAAGAATTTAGTACCTCAAGGCATCCAGAAAACTCCCCAGCTGTTTGCAACAGCATCTCCCAAGAACCTGCATCATAAAACAACAATACAGCTTTTCTTCCAAGACTGAACACTGCTGCACACTAAGAAAAACTTGAAAGACTACGTGTAACAGCACCATCTGCTGACTCCTGCTGTAACAGTATTATAGTCCCTGAAAACGTATTATAAAAATTCTTCATGAAAAGTGCCTGCAATCCACAGAAAATTTTGACAATGATTTTTTGTTTTCATCCAAATTTTCCGTAGGAGAACAAAGACAATTTTCCAACCAAGTCTCTTTATATCACCTACCCCATAGACCCTCACATACCCTCTCCCCATATTTTATCCGCCTTCTCATCTTCTTACTTCACAAAACCTCATTGATGCTGTGACTTCCTGGAATGCTAATACAATTCTACGCTACCAGCACTCCCAGCTATCTTCGAGACACCACTGACTTTCTGAGGAAACTACAATCCATCGGTGATCTTCTTGAAAACACCATCCTGGCCACTATGGATGTAGAAGCCCTTTACACCAACATTCCACACAAAGATGGACTACAGGCCGTCAGGAACAGTATTCCCGATAATGTCACGGCAAACCTGGTGGCTGAACTTTGTGACTTTGTCCTCACCCATAACTATTTCACATTTGGGGACAATGTATACCTTCACACCAGTGGCACTGCTATGGGTACCCGCATGGCCCCACAGTATGCCAACATTTTTATGGCTGATTTAGAACAACGCTTCCTCAGCTCTCGTCCCCTAACGCCCCTACTCTACTTGCGCTATATTGACGACATCATCATCTGGACCCATGGAAAAGAAGCCCTTGAGGAATTCCACCATGATTTCAACAATTTCCATCCCACTATCAACCTCAGCCTGGACCAGTCCACACAAGAGATCCACTCCCTGGACACTACGGTGCTAATAAGCGATGGTCACATAACCACCACCCTATACCGGAAACCTACTGACCGCTATTCCTACTTACATGCCTCCAGCTTTCACCCAGATCACACCACACGATCTATTGTCTACAGCCAAGCTCTATGATACAACCACATTTGCTCCAACCCCTCAGACAGAGACAAACACCTACAAGATCTCTATCAAGCATTCTTACAACTACAATACCCACCTGCTGAAGTGAAGAAACAGACTGACAGAGCCAGAAGAGTACCCAGAAGTCACCTACTACAGGACAGGCCCAACAAACAAAATAACAGAACGCCACTAGCCGTCACCTTCAGCCCCCAACTAAAACCTCTCCAACACATCATCAAGGATCTACATCCTATCCTGAAGGACGACCCATCACTCTCACAGATCTTGGGAGACAGGCCAGTCCTTGCTTACAGACAGCCCCCCAACCTGAAGCAAATACTCACCAGCAACCACATACCACACAACAGAACCACTAACCCAGGAACCTAACCTTGCAACAAAGCCCGTTGCCAACTGTGTCCACATATCTATTCAGGGGACACCATCACAGGGCCTAATAACATCAGCCACACTATCAGAGGCTCGTTCACCTGCACATCCACCAATGTGATATATGCCATCATGTGCCAGCAATGCCCCTCTGCCATGTACATTAGTCTAACTGGACAGTCTCTACATAAAAGAATAAATGGACACAAATCAGATGTCAAGAATTATAACATTCATAAATCAGTCGGAGAACACTTCAATCTCTCTGGTCACTCGTTACAGACCTAAAAGTCACAATATTACAACAAAAGACTTCAAAAACAGACTCCAGTGAGAGACTGCTGAATTGGAATTAATTTGTAAATTGGATACAATTAACTTAGGCTTGAATAGAGACTGGGAGTGGATGGGTCATTACACAAAGTAAAACTATTTCCCCATGTTTATTCCCCCCCCCCACTGTTCCTCAGACGTTCTTGTCAACTACTGGAAATGGCCCACCTTGATTATCACTACAAAGTCCCCCCCCACCTCCCCCAGGCTCTCCTGCTGGTATTAGCTCATCTTAAGTGATCACTCTCTTTACAGTGTGTACGGTAACACCCATTGTTCCATGTCCTCTGTGTATATAAATCTCCCCACTGTATTTTCCACTGAATGCATCCGATGAAGTGAGCTGTAGCTCACGAAAGCTTATGCTCAAATAAATTGGTTAGTCTCTAAGGTGCCACAAGTACTCCTTTTCTTTTTGCGAATACAGACTAACACGGCTGCTACTCTGAAACAATACAATTCTAGCCACTCAGCTTTCCCCGTTTGCGAATAGGGCTGTCAGGACGTCTGCCTCCTATGGCACTACGTGATGGGCTGGGACAAACAAAATCGTTCAGTCCCGCACATGGCAGCGGCTTCGCTCGTCCAGTCCCCTAGAACAGTGCTACTCAAAGTGGTGGTCCGCGGACCGGTGCCGGTCCGTGAGCCATCGGCTGCCAGTCTGCGCGCACATTGGAAAAAAAAATCTGCTGGTCCCCCACATCAGATAGCTTGAGAAGCACTGCCCTAGAAGACTGGCTGCTTACTGGACTAGCTTAGCAACTAGAGACGTCCCAGGGTTTGTTCCTCCTTTGTTTCCGGTCCAAGCACACGCAGTACTGTTCTGGGAACAGCCACTCCAAATTCCTGACCAGCCCCCACAGAATCCAGCCCAGGACCGGCATGTACAGGAGTTTGGGAGTGACGTGTGGCTACTCCTGTAGTGCAGACAGGATAGATACAGATCGTAATCAGAGACCTTGCTATCAAATCTCAGTGTCTTCATTCACGGAGCTCGCTCTATCCCGGGGCACAGCAGTGCCCACCTCCAACCTTAAGACACATGCTAATTCCCAATTGGCTAAGACTGACTTTAATGCCCGCCTGTTTATCTGGGTGGATCTCAAAAATGCTTCACAACCCTTAATTCATGACATCTCTCATACTCCTGCCAAGTGGGTCAGTATCACTAACCCCACTTACAGGCAGGGGTACGTTGCGACAGAGAGGCAAAGGGACTTGCCCAAGGTCCCAGTGCGAGTCAGTGGCAAAGCTGGGGATAAAATCCCTCCTGATTCCCAGCTCACTGTTCTAACCGCTACCGCAGACCCCTGCTCTGCGTTCCCACTGACATACAGGTGCTAGTTTAGGATTTTTTTAACGAACAAATCCCCGCCCCCCCTTATCACAGAGGGATAAGGGCCTGATGCTTGTTCACACCAAGGCCACTTGACACTACTCTGGCACAAATCACATTTATCCTCACTTTAAAGCCATTTTACACTGGCAGAGCAAAGTGGCCAGTGGAGGATCAGGCCCTAAATCCGTCAGTATTCTACACTGCTCTGCTTTGGAAAAATCTTCCCTCCAGGCAAAATCTGGACTGTGACACAGAACAAGCCGGCTCCCCTTCCTGTTCAACAGATGCCTCCTCGACCACACCAGCCTGGCACTAACACTGCAGGGCTACCTTTGGCACCTGGGGTTCCTTCAATACCTGCACAGAGGCTGCCCACACAGGCCGGAATCGTGCGGTGCTGTGTGTGATGTAGACACAGCAAAACGGACCAAAACTCGTTAACCCTATTTGACCTCGACCCCTCAACAGCCATCGGACGGGCTCCCACCCAGCCAGGCGGGATTCAGAGCAGCGGCATGGCCACATCAGAGACAGCTTCCCTCTTCATAACCTGGACATCACCTACCGCTCCACTGGTGCTCCCAGTCTTTGCATGAGACGCAGTAACCGGCATTGCCCATCATCTTTCCCCCTACTGCCGTTTTCATAGGACGGGCGCTACATCCAGTCCAGCCTCCTAAGGTCTCCCATCCTCTGCCCCCACCTTCGCACAGCCCTTTATTCAGGCCCCAGTTGTAAAAAGAGGATCCTCTGATGCCACTGCCCTGGTCACCCGCCTCTGCACAGTTCTTCTTCACACAATGCACCGTCAACCTGTGGAACTCCTTGCCAGGGGATGTTGTGATGGCCAAAACTATAACAGGGTTCAAAAAAGAACTACATAAGTTCCTGGAGGATCGGTCCATCAATGGCTATTAGCCAAGATTAGCAGGGATGCAACCCCATGCTCCGGGTGTCCCTAGCCTCTGTTTGCCAGAAGCTGGGAGTGGACGACAGGGGATGGGTCACTTGATGATTATCTGTTCTGTTCACTCCCTCTGGAGCACCTGGCATTGGCCACTGTAGGAAGACAGGATACTGGGCTAGATGTACCATTGGTCTGACCCAGTCTGGGCGTTCTTATGCACAGGCAATAGAAATGCAGACTGCTTGCCAGCGTAACCACAACCCTTATCTGCAGCAGGCTGGCCTCCTTTTGCTAAGCTGAAAGCAGAATTACAATCGGCCATCTGTGGGTGGCACAAAATGCACAAGCTGCAACAGGCGCTGGTTTGAGCCGGGGGGGGGAATAGTTAATGCCAACCGAGAATGACAGCTCCTTTTCTTCTCCCTTGTTGTCCATGCTTGGGGCAATCCTGGGCTTTGGAATGACCCTCCAAGCCGGAGGCTGGCCTTGCATGTTAAAAGGTGACACAATGTTGCCAAACTGGCAGGACTGGGGCTGGGAGATTCAAGCGGTGTAGCCCAGAGGGAGGGACTGTTGCCTAGTGGTTATAAAGCCCAAGCCAAAGGTTCTGAGTTTTATTCCTGACTTTGCCACTGACTTGGTGTGTGATCCTGGGGTAAATCACCTCACTGCTCTGTGCCTGGGTTTCCCACCAGCAAAATGAGGTTAATTCCTTGTACACGGAGGAGCTGTCAGGCTCAGTGAGCGCATGTTTGCAAAGCATCTTGAGATCATCAGGGGAAAGGAGCTATGTTGGCAAAAGGACTTATGCGATCCTCCTCCTCCTCCATGTAGCTGGCTGGGACTGCTGAATCTCCTCACACCACAGCAGGGATGCCAACATACCAATTTCCTAACCGGGCAACTTGGAGCTTCTCACTTTAAAAAACCAAGTGCTACCAGCTTGGTGTGAGGGGGTAAGGCTTTTCCCGGGTACTGCGCCACAGGTGGATGATGCCTCCCCAGACAACGCCAGCAGCAAGCCCGTAACGGACGCATTCTGCCCGCCGTAGGAACAGAACTCTGGGAAGGGGCTAACGGTTGCGGTGTGGTCAAATGGGCCAGCAGCTCTCTGGAGAGCTGCCCGGATGCTCTCTCAAGCCCTGTCCATCTCTATTTCATCCCCAGCACGGGATGAGCCTCCCTCTTCCTAAGGCTGGGCCTTTCCCAACGCCTTTCTGAGCATCACAAAGCAGGCCAAGACCATACACTGCCAAACCAGCACCTACCTACGATACACAGCTTCTCCTGCTGCTGCTTCACCATCTATTATAACTGTGCCCCCTTCACAAAGCAGCCAGGCACCATATCTGCCCACAGTGCAGTCTAAGTCCCCAGCAGAGACGCAAATGTAAAAGGAACTACGTCCCAGATTGTTCCCTATACAGGAAAACGCCACACAGAAGGCAGGAAACGTGTCAAGGTTCCCCTTAGAGTTTCCTCTCGCTCATTCGGCTGTGGGCAGACTTATCCCCCACCCCCCACGAAATTGACATGGGCTTTGTCCCACAAGACCCGCGGATCTCGCTCCAGAGATGGCTGCATTTGTGATCCCTGCGGGTGCCAATTTGTCAAGTGCTTTGATCTTTCAGGCTGAAAAGCAACAGAGAAACCTACACTCGTAATTCACCCCCCCACTGCCCACTCTACACTTCTGCATCGCATTCCTTCTTCCCTCTATAGGCCAATCTGCCCTGCTGTCATTACGCATTTCAGTCCACTTCTCTAATTCTCCGAGATGCGTTCATTCCATCTCTCAGAAGGCTTGCTGCCCTTTCCCAGTTCCGTACTGCCAGCCAAGCCAACTGTTACACTTCCCATTTCAAGTTCTCGGTGTAGCTCTTTTGTGGAACTCCGCCGGCTAACCTTTTGCCACCTCAGCACCACATGATTAACGACACACGGTCCTTAGGCACCATTTTTTCCATCCTTCTTGTAGGAGTTGCAGCTAGACCACATTTTTCCACCATACCAGAATGTGGAGCTGTACTGAATGCCTTTGCTGACATCAAGAATCGTCTATTGTCCTTCCCCAAGCTTATCTTGACAAAGAGCGATATTAATGAGCCTCTTGAAAAACTCTGAAGAGCAGCTTGTTGAGAAACAAAGCTCAGGCTGTATCCCCTATTCTCTGCTTTCCCTCCTCCCTAGCCCTTATAGATTGCTGGCAAAAGCTTAGAGAGTCAGGGAAAATTATTTCTCTTCCTGGTTCTGTCACTGATTCACTGCAGGACTTTTTTTTTTTTTTTTTTTAAACTCTTGGCCACACACACAAGTTGTACCAGTTAAGCTAAACGTATTTCTTATTTGTATTGCGGGAATGCCAAAGAACCCCAGTCACGGACCAGGACCCCATTGCGCGAGGCGCGGTACAAACACAGAACAAAGAGACTCTGCTCCACAGAGCTGACAATCTGACTGAGGTCTTGTCTACACACAAAAATTGTACTGCTTTAGCTCTACTGGTACAGCCAAAGTGGGACAACCTTGTTTGGACAGATGCAGGTATATTGGTATAAATGTGTATAGCGGATATCTGTTTGGGAGGGGAATGGAGTATACTGGGATTAGGCACCTTTATACCCATATAACTAAGCCCACACAAAGGTTATAGCGGCATATCACTAAAATTGCAATCCCATAACTGACACAGCAGATATAAAAATGGGGTAGAGATCAGGTCTGAGTTAAATTGGAACAACCTTCCCTCTCTGCCCCCCATGGACCCATACAGGGCTAAACCTCCCTTGTGTAGGTTCAGCTTGTACCTGTAAATTGACCAATGCAAACTCAACTGAAAAGAGCCAGGTGTTTTGAATCAAGATTTTTGCACTGGTTTGAACAGATTTTTGCACTGGTTTAACTAAATCCATTTTTAAAAAAAAAACAAAACCCCACACCTTTAGCTAAACCGGTGGAACTCTGTCTTCACTGCAGAGCTAGCGCAGCTGGTCTGCGCCGGGGTCTGAGCACCTCGGCGAGCCTCCCCTGGGTGCGAACCGCCAACTGCAAACCACACCCGAGTTACCTTGTCCTCACTGGCCCTCCCCTCCCCTGTGTCTCTCGCCAGGACATGCGCAGCAGTAAGCTGAGCCGCTCTGTGATTCCTGGGCAGCGGGTTGTGGGAGAACTCATCCGTCACTCTGGGCACATGGGAGGAATTGTGGGAAGGAATATCAGCATTTCAGTGATTTAGCCTGTGTCCTCACTGCGAAGTGGGCAGGCGGCCAGTCTGAGTCTAAGTGGAACGTGGGGTCTAACACTCACCCCACGCTGGGCTAACTAGCCCGGGTTAAAAGCACCACTTAACTCAGGTGAGAGATTTCTGTGAGTGGGGGATTGGGGCAACCCCCAATTAAAGAGCCACAGCTTCACCTGTGCAGCGAAGACAGACCGTGTGGCTGTGGGTCAGGCTTTAATCTCTCTGGCTGGGCTTATCAAAGGAGCCGAAAGGAATGGCCACCCAACCTCCTAACGCTACTTTGAAAATCCCAGCCCTCGTGGCTCAGTTTCCCCATCTCTAAACTACCAATTTGTGGCACAGTTGAAGTTGATGAGGGTTGAAGGTGTCCAGCATCTCTTAGGAGGAGGCCCAAAAAGATATGACCAGAGTCCTAGGGATGGGCAGAGAAACCTGGCCATATGGAGGAAATGAACCCCAAAGCCAGGAAGATCCCATTTCCAAGCCAGTGCTTTGTAGGGAGTGCAATATAGGAAGCTGACTGAATCAAAGCAGAATTGTCCTGCATTCGTTTCTTTTTCCAGGAGGGGTCAGTAAGCATTTCAATACAAAATCACACCAAGCCAATTTATGGACCTGACCTGGCTTAGTGCATGGTAGAGAATTTTCTTCAAATGCCTCGTGGAGCCACTGACTTGGGGCCTGATTTTCGGAAGCGCTGCACGCCCAGAACTCCAACCAAAGCTAACGGGAGCTGTTGGTGCTCAGCACTTCTGAAAACCAGGCCCCTATCGTCCCATTGCAGCCGAATGGACAGAGCCCTGGACTGAGACTCAAGAGACCTGGTCTCTATTCCTGGCTCTGCCACTGGCCTGTGCTGGGTGACCTCGGGCAAGTCACTTCCCTGCTCCATGCCTCAGTTTCCCCACTTGTAAAATGGGCATACTGACACCGACCCATCATTGTGACGCACTTTGAGATCCACTGTTGTAAGAGCTAGGTATTATGAACGAGCCTTTAATCCCCATGGTCTCTCTGCCTCATCTTATAAAGCCGGGCTACCTTTGCGATCCCCCAGCTCCTTTCCTGTGGTCTATAAGGGTTTCAGAATAGCTGAAAGCCCCTTTATAAACTTGAACCATTTAAATTCTCAGGTACCACATTTCTTTTCTCCTCTCCCTGGGCCACTGGGTTTAGGAGGCCAGAAAAGTTTAGCAGAATTGCATGCATCAGGGCAACAGGAACATACAGCATAACACCTTGGACCGCTGGGGTGCCTTCCATCTTGTCTAGGTCCTTACCCCACACCCACACCACCACTCTGGCTGAGGATCTCAGAGCACTTTGCAAACATTCACTTAGCCTCCAGCCAAAGACAGGAAATTATACCCCCTCCCCACTTGTACAGATCTGGAGATTGAGGGTCCTTTTCTCTGCCTTGTCCAAGATGGTACCTGCTCCATATCAGCACTGGGAACAGAACCCAGATCTCTTGACTCTCAGTTCTTAACCACAAGACTACCCTTCCTTCCTGAACAGATACGTGAACATGCCCGTGTGCTAAGAGAACTATGCTCAACCCAACAGCTTACCACATCCCCGGCTGCCAGGCCTTGGGGCGGTGGAGAGCAGCACAAAAAACTACTACATTTCACTGTCCAATTGCTTTAAAAATAATGGCTGGGACTGGCAAGGGAGTTAGGGGCCTGGCTCCCACTGGCTTTCCTCTAATCCACCCATACCATAGAGAGTGCGCCTGGGCTGAATCAGGGACGTTAGTCACTTCAGTCGCTTTAAAGGCTGTTGGGTGCCTTTCTTCCCTGAACGGGATCCCTCCTTCAGCAGCAGACAAGGCTGAAGGAACTGCATACACCTCCCCATGGCGCGTCGTTCTAAGACAACACCAGAACAGCAGGGGAAGCTCATGATAACGGGCAGAATCTCTGCTCCGCTGAAGAGTTTCCTCTAACCTCAGCTTTAATGGCTTTGCATTTCTGATGTAATTAGCATATAGGAACCAGCAACAAGATAGCAGCAGGCTTGTGTGGGATGGAAACAAATCTAGGCCTATAGGAGAGGCTGGATACCTTGGACCAAGGGAGAGCTGATCTTCCCCATCTACGGTCAGGTTGACACTCTCAGAGTGGCGAGATCTAGCACAGGACAAAATGAAAACATCCTTTTACAGCACATGGCAACACACACACAATGGCAAGTGCAAAGAGGCTGTTGCTCTCCCTGGCCAGCAAATGTTCTCACCCTGTTCCTGAAGCTTGCAGGAATAATGGCTTGAGATGCAAAGGCTGGGGGAGGGAAGCCTGGATTCTGCGCTGACAAAGAAATCTGGAAAAATGGCACCATGGGCGTTCTATGATTGTTCCTCACAGATCAACTCTACCCAGTTTACAAGATGTTTTTTGGCCTCTTCCTTCCCCTCCAAAGCCCAGCCCTGCATACTCATTCGGGGCTCCGAGAGCCAAGCTGGGCTCTTTCTGGCTTGTGCTAATCAGCACCAGCAATAAGAATCCTGAAAGCCAAATTCTGCACTTTGCAACACCAGAGGCTTCCAAGTGGGACTGCAGGTGGGTGCCTAACAGGACTTGCCAAAGCACGTACGCAGGTTAGGTGTCTAACTCCCATTGAAAGTCAATGGGAATTAGGTGCCTAACTCAGGAGCTTTCGGAAGTATGATTAGGCACCCATCTGCATCTTTAGTGTAAACACCTTTATAAATCTGGCCTCAATTCCAAGTGCAGGGCCAAATCCTGCCCACAGCTTCACCCCTGCAGTCCCACTTCAAAGACGCTGGTGCTGCACAGTGCAAAATTAGGCTTGCAGAGTTCTTATGCTGGTGCTAATGCACAAGCCACAAAAACCCAGGCCTTGGTGAACAATTCCATAGACGATGCGGCAGGCTGAGCAGAACTCAGCTCCTGCTTTCCGACTTATGTCGGCTGGGCACTGCTGACTGGAGTAACAAAGGAACACCAGTGTATTGTTGACACTAAAGCAAAGAGAGAAATCTCTGGACATGCAGGGAGCAGATCTGTGGGGTAACAAGGTTTTAACAGTCACTTTCAGAGATCTGCCCCTACTGTGTCATTTGCTCTGTCAGGCAAGGACTGGATCTCTCTTTCTATACAGGGTCTGGGCATGCTGACGGGTCTCAACGCAATAATGCAAGGAAATCACAATGCAGCGGCCATCATGGTACGTCACTGAACGTTTTACTCTTCATCCTCTCCCCTATTGCAATATCCACCAGAGCTAGCAGTCCCGGGGAAACATCACTTGGCCCACAATTTCCTTAGACAGACATTCCTTTTGGATATTCTTTTAACTGATTTCACAAAGGCCGAAGGTGCACACACATCAGTGAAACGCACACCTAACCAAGTGTCAGATCTGTTTCTTAGAAGCATGTGGAATAGTGCTATTCTGGGCCTGGACTATTCCTCCGCAGAGCCAGCATCACAGCACAAAGAACCAAACCCCTCATCCGTTTCTCAGCCTTTCCCCAGGCAGAACTCCCATTGAGTTTGGCAGAATCTGACCCCAAAGGAACAAGGTAATTTCCCTGCTATTCAGTTGTTGGGTGAACTGGCCCTAACATGGAGGAGAAAAGGTGAAAGGAGGGAGTCCCAAGGTTTGTTACTTTCCATGCACGAGTCTGTGGCAATTTCAAAACTCATCACACATACATGCAGCCACTGCCAAGCAGGGCTTCTCCTTCGGGTGCAATATTTCACATTCCTTTGGGTGCTTACATCGCAGGTTGTGTTCCAGATTACAAAAACTCTGACCAAACAAGTTCTTCTGACCCAAATTCCAGGGCCAGTGTCTAAATTAGCTGTAACTTTTAAAACAAAACAGGGGTGCCCGCTTGGGGAAGAAATCCCGCAATTCTCGTCAGGGTATGATCACAGCATTTCTACTGAGCTGAATAATGTAGGTAGAAGAAACATTTTTTTTAAAATGAAGCATGCTGGTTTTGGGGTTCTGTATAACTCAGGAGCCTTTTGTGAAGCTTATGGGTGATCAGGATAAAAACAAAAACAAAAAAAACACAATGTCTTGTGGCAAAACCCTAAAGAAGTGTTTTTTAAAAAAATGCTCTTCCTTTCGGGGGGGGGGGGGGGGGTGAAATGCAACAGGAAGGAGACAAGTGTGTGTCAAAGCGAGAAAGAAAAAAAAAAGAAAGAGTTTGGGTTTCCTTACCTGGGGATAAGGTGGGTGAGAAACATTATAGAACAGCCAGAATTTGAAGATTTCCACCCCCAAAAAGGGTCACTTTCTAACTAATCTTTTTGTGAAGACCCCCTCGCTTGGCCCTCGCTTGGACGAATGCGAATCAAAGCCCGAGCCTGTTGATAAGTCACGGGACTGGCTACCCTGGAGTGCGCAATGGGAGTTTTTATTCCTGCTGCAGGCCACTGAGCTGCAAAGCAGCATCCAGCCCTGCCTCGTACCTCTCAACGTGTCTGTGACCCCCAAGGGCAAAACAGAGAGCGGAGCCAGACTCAGAAACCTCACAGCCCCTCCCCTGTCGCTGTGGGGTCTCATTTTGTACTCACTTTCAGCTGGGATTTGGACACTTTGCCACTTTTCTCCACATCCAGGGCGGTGAAGGCGTACCAGATGGATTTTAAAAGCTCTGCTCGTAGGTCCATGGCTAGAGGCGCAGATGACAGAACCTGCTCTGTCAGCGAGGAGGATCCGGTTGCAGGAAGCTGACTCTCTCGCTCCAACAGTCCTCAGAAACCTGCAATTAGAATGGAGGAGCAGCAGCGCCACCTACTTGACTACACCTCGGATAGGCCCCACGGTGCTCCCCTGCCATCTTCCTGCCCAGATGACAACACTCACCTTTCTGCCCTCAACAGGGGGAATGAGTCCACCGGGCTCGCCTCTGCATTCCCTTCCCTCTCAAGCCCACTGCCCCCAGATGACAACACTCACCTTTCTGCCCTCGACAGGGGGCATGAGTCCACCGGGCTCGCCTCTGCATTCCCTTCCCTCTCAAGCCACTGCCCCCAGATTTGAGGCACAACAGCTCTGGACACAGGATTTGGGACTGGATAATACTTAGCACTTAGCCTGCACATGCTCAAAGCACTGTAAAACACATTGATCTGTTAGCTGGCTCCCTAAAGCTGGCCTGGTTGGTAAGACTCAGACCATTAGCCTCAGCACATGCTCCCCAGAGTCCCAACGCCCTTGCAGCTGCTGCATGCGTTCCGCCGACAACCTCTGCTAGGCATGGAGCTTCAATGCACCCGCAAAGGGGGAACGAATGTCATTCGAAGGGCGGAGAAATTTCGCTTGTGGCTCAGTTTGAAAACAGGCCCAAGAACCCCAGTTAGTGGGAATTGCCAAGGTGTCCCAGCTCAGCCACGAGCTAGGAGACCTAAGGGTTACCCCAAAACCTTTCATCCACGGAAGAGGAAGAAATCCCTCCCCAGCTAATTTAAGAAGTAGCTCCCCATTTGCAGGTTTAAATACAGAGGACAGTTCACCCCAGCACCAGCACAGCCCGGTGCAGTCCAGGAGAATTCAACCCAATAGGGACTTCTGTTAACTCCCATCAGGCTCGCTCACACACAGACACAGACACACACACTTAAGAGAGGTGACGGAGAAAGGTAGGGGCATCTGCCGTCTGATGAGTGGAGTTATTGGCATGTTTCTGAGGAGGCTGTGTGCCTGGCTCTGCCCCCTGCAAGATCTTCATCCTTTTACAGCCTCCGCAGAGACGGAGATGACCTACTGAAAAACAGGACTACGCAAGTCCTAGGGGAAGAATGGTTTAATGGCAAGGCACTGGACAGGAACTGAGGAGATCTGGGTTCTACTCCTGGAAATACCCACGGTGAAGATTTCGAAGCCAGCGGCACATGTGCCTTTGTCCATTCACTACTCCCTACTTTTGGGAGGCTTCCTGTGTGATCTTGGACAAGTCAATTCATCTCCTTAAATCTCAACTCCCCCCCATGTGTAAAATAATAATAATCCAGACCTACCTCACAGGGGCGTGGGGAGGATAAATCGATCAATGAGGTGCTCAGACACTACGAACAAGGTTCATGCAAGTTTCTAGATTAGATAGAAAATGAATGGGAGTGGGGAAGGCGCCTAGTAACTGACCAATGAGCAGAAATTTTAACACCTTCAGGCTGAGCCCAGGCCCAGAAAAGGGGAGACAGCCCCCTAGGGAGAGAGTCTTTACCGCCTACTTGAGGATCTGACTCGATTGAAATGCTAACATTGGCCTGTAAGAGAAATAAGCTCCTGGGAAGTCTGGGAGAGGATGTTCAGCTGATTGGCACAATCCTATTGCTGAGGCACAGGGATGCTGCTTAGGTCCTTACTGGTTTGGCGACCAAGCCCTAAGGCAGGGCAGGGAAGAGGTGTAAATGTAGAAGCTTTATTAAGTACATGTCAACCCCCCGCTTTCTCCTCCCTCCTCCCGTGCGCTGCAGGGATTGAAAGAGAAAGAGGAAAGGATATTAAAAAAAAAACTTTAATTAGTTTTATTTAAACTCATTATTTACATCTATCTCTAGCTTGTCCCCCGAGAAGTGCTGGCCTGCCCATGTGGAGTGCGATACCCTCCCCCACAGCAGCTGAGTCTGGAAATGAACTTGGCTGTTGAGTCACAAGGGAGTGGGGTAAGGAGAAAGGGAGAAGTGCTGTCACATCCAGGCTAACGTGGATCCTGCCGCCCTCTGCTTGTGCCGGGGATAATCTCTGACTTCCAGCGTCAAGAAGTTATTGTCGTCCAAAACTCGGAGACCAGGACAGCCTGGGGTTGCTTTGATGGGGCTTTACTGCCTCTGTGCATATGCTGCTTACGTGCCACTTGTGTTCGTATTTCCGGGGGTGGGGTGCGGGGGTGGATGTCAGACCATCTGTGTTCATCCCTCGAGCACCTAGTGTGAGAGACCAGGAACTGCTTCTCTGAAACGATCGCTGACTCCCGGTGGTGCCTTGAAGCTATGGTCTCTGCAGTTCCATGCAGGATGTAGCAGATCATCTTGCCTTGGAATTCCAACTCTTGGCCACAAAGGCACACAAGAGCTTCCGCCCTGCTCCAGACCCAGGGGATGCCGGTGTCCCTGGAAAATGAGCAGGACAGTCCTGGATGGCAACAGAGCGACTGCCTGGGATCCAGGAAAGCTCTGAAGCCTTCAGCCAAAGCCAGCAGCCAGGTTTCTTAGAAAGATGTCGCTGGATAGGAGAGCCCTTTAAACAGGGTCACTCTGGCAGCCCAGCGAGCTCCTGTATCTGCTCTCGCTGCCTGCCGAGCACACAAGCTGGACGCACGTAACAGTTATCAGGGACCCCCTTCTGCATTCACGGGTTGTACCACGCCTTACAGTTTGTCTTCTGTGCAGCAGCCGGCGGGGCTGTTTCAGATCCTGAAACCCCGCACCGAACACGAGGGGACATTTGATTGCCATCCCTGCTCCACTCAAGCCTCCCCGGCCACGGGTTGTGCAGTGCCTCAGCACCCGTTCTCAGACACAGCCGCACTGAGCGTTACAGACTCCTGCTGAATTGCTGCCGTTGCCATGCTGATGGCTTCCTCCAGGCTCTGCTGCTCTTCCAGCTACAAGAGGAGACACACGAATGAATGGTTTCATTCTCCCAAGCGTGCCGACTGAGTCGATCTGTATTTTACCAGGACAGCCCGGGGCAGAATGAGATGCAAGAGGGCTGGGGTGTGGTAGGAGAGAAGGAGTGAGGAACTTGGGTGCAGAGAAGAGAGGAATACTCAGTGCTGGGGAAAACAGAGGGGAAGGAACAGGGGTGCTGGGAAAGGACAGACATAGATAGGTGAGAGGAATACAATCGGTGCGAATGGGTGCGGAGTAAGAGGACACACAGAAAAGGGGGTGCAGTGGGGAGTAATGGAGACTGCTGTGAGTGAGGCAGGCACTATCAATACCTCGAAAGGGGGAAGAACATGGGTGATGGGGAAAGGCAGACAACAGAAACAACAACAGACATTACTGAAATATTACAAGGAAAGTTACCAGGACAAGGCAGGTGGGAGCTGAGTACACAGGTGGACACAGAAAACAGATGGGAGTTAAAAGGAAAGAACACCGAGGAGAGGGACACAGAGGCAGCCATGAAATCCAGGTGCTGAAGCAAGCGCCTTGAGCAGGTCTGAAGCAGATGTAAGCGCGGGGGTGGGGGGGGATCCGAGCAGAGTGACGGCACAGAAGCAAAGCCCAGCCCTGGACAGGGTGTCGCATGGTACCTGCACTGCAATATGAGTGCCGCAGGCAGTTGCTAGCAGTGCCACTTGCTGGCGATGGAGGGATGCGATGGCTGACCCTTCAGACATCACTGCCCCCGCGGTGACTATTGTAACCTGGAAAACAGACAGCCAAACAAATTATACGCCCCCCAAAGGCCTGTTCACGCCCAGAAGAGTCCTGAGTAAGCAGAAAGAAGCCCGTACCGGCTGCGTCTCAGTCCCATCCGCGCTGACCATGGTGACGGTGTGCGTGCCGGAAGCCGCGAGGTCTTCCTGTGGCATTGTGATGGCGCCACTCTGCGTTACCATGCTGATGGCGCTGCCCAGCGCCTGTAAGTCCTCGTGGGACAGACTGACCTGTGACGAGAAAACAAATGGTCAGCCATTGAAGGGTTAACAAGGCACAACTTGCACCCAGGTGGGTTTGCAAGGGGGCTGTCCTGCTGGACAAAGAGGATACCGTGGGTACCAGATGCCCCTCTGCCCGCCCCCCTTCTGGATCCCACTTTGCTTTTCTTTAGTGCTTCCCATGCAAGACCTTAAGCAATTGCTGAGCTTGGCAGCTCATCTGCCATGAAGAAGAGAAGGACCTTGACTCCATTGTCCAGATGCACGACCCAATGCACAGAGAGGTGAAGTGACTTGCCCAAGGTGACATACAGTCAATGGCAGAATCAGGACTAGAACCCAGGAGTCCTACTCCCAGTCCCCAGCTCTAACCATTTGACCTCATCTCCCTCTCACTTTAAGCATCTTCTGCCATGCTCATGAGGGGCAGTTAGTTAATTTTCTGTGGCAGCCTCGTAAGCAAATTGAGGAGCTATTCTTAGCAGCTACTTCCTGAGCCCTGTGCTGCAGAAACTGGCTTCCACATTTAGTCCTCAAGCCCTGCTGCAGAAGGCTCTGTTTGATCAGCAAGGGGGACATGGCACAGTGGTTACAGGGAACGTAATTTAAATCACAAGCAAAACAATCCAAATCCAGCCAACGCCAACAGAGACTGAAAGCTGCTACCACAAGATGAGCGCTCAGTGGGCAATGGCAAATGTCTTTGGTGAGCCTCAGACAGCTCCCACAGGACAAATAAAGCACCTTCTTAACAGCATTCTCAGCAGAGGTCAAGGAGACTGAAACCTTCTTTGCCCTCCATGTCAAAACTGACGCATGAAGGCAGGGAAGTTTGGCAGAAGCTTGCACTGGTTTTGCCCAGGCTGCACCAGATTGATGGTTACAGCTCACTGCTCTCCAACATCTTTCAGCAGCATGGGACTCAGACAAAAATGAACCCTAAACTCAAAGCTAAGATGAAGCCCGGCCCACATCACACACCCCGATGCGAGCGAGCGACCGACCACGTCTATCTAACGGTAAAGGAAAGGCCCCAACAGCTGTCCAGGAGGACGGAGAACGTGTGTGGCTGTTGGAGGCAGTGACCAGCTCTGTCAGCTGCACCCTGAATTCTAGAGGGCCCCCTGGTCTCTGTACCTGCTGTGTTCCATCCTGAGAGATAAGTGAAACCTGGGTAGGTATGCCATCCTCCTCCTCCTCCTCCTCCGAAAGGAAAGCAATGTGCTGGCGCTTCAGTGGGGGGCCCCTCTCTGCAGCAGCTGGGCAAACAGGAAAGGAAGCACCAGTGAGAAGGGCAGCATCAGGATGTGGCTTTGTGTCTATGACCCTGGGATCTGCCTGCTCTCTGAAGGGATAGGACAGTGCAACAGATAAGAGCATGGGATCATAATGACAATGGCACAAGGTGGGTCTGGAAGGTGGGGCTCAGTCTGAATGGCTGCGGGCCTAGGATGGGGGCTCCCCTCCAGAACTGGGTATGAGTGAGGAGAGGGGGCTGCAGATCCAGGATAGGGGGCTCATTCTCTCCCCATAACAGAACTGGGTGTGAGCGAGGGGAGGGGGCTGCAGGCCCAGGCTAGGGGGCTCAGTCTCTTCCCTTCCCTGTACAGAGCTGGGTGTGAGCGAGGGGAGGGGGCTCCAGGCCCAGGCTGGGGGGGTTCAGTCTCTTCCCCTCCCTGCACAGAGCTGGGTATGAGCGAGGGGAGGGGGCTGCAGATCCAGGCTAGGGGGCTCAGTCTCCCCCTTCCCCACACAGAGCTGGGTGTGAGCGAGGGGACGGGGCTGCAGATCCAGGCTAGGGGCTCATTCTCTCCCCATAACAGAACTGGGTGTGAGCGAGGGGAGGGGGCTGCAGGCCCAGACTGGGGGGTTCAGTCTCTTCCCCTCCCTGCATAGAGCTGGGTGTGAGCGAGGGGAGGGGGCTGCAGGCCCAGGCTGGGGGGTTCAGTCTCCCCCGTCCCCCGCATAGAGCTGGGTGTGAGTGAGGGGAGGGGGCTTCAGGCCCAGGCTGGGGGGCTCAGTCTCCTCCCCTCCTTGCACAGAGCTGGGTGTGAGCGAGGGGAGGGGGCTGCAGGCCCAGGCTGGGGGGTTCAGTCTCTCCCTTTGCTGCACTGTCTAATCCGAGCCCGGTCTGGGCTGCAGGAGGACGTGGCCTGCACCTTCCAGCTGCTGCTGTTCGTAGAGCGCCTGCTCACTCTCCTCTGTAGCCTCCAGCTCTCCGTGGGCGCTGCGCTTGTGCATGGCCAGCGTGGAGGTCTGGCGGTAGGTCTTCCCGCAGTTGTTGCAGGTGTAGGGCTTGCAGTGGGTGTGGACCACGTGGTGCTTGTACAGACTGGAGTACTCAGTGAAGCGTTTCCCGCAGCCCGGCACAGTGCACATGTACGGCTTCTCGCCTAGGACGGGGAGAGAGGCGGTCGTCACGTGACAGGGTGGGGCCATAACAGCACTAGGCATGCTGCCAACGTTGGAGTCTGCCCAAGCATTACATTCATCCGCACCCTGCCAAGGGGCGGGGTAGGGATTCACCCCATTTCATGTGGAAAACCAAGGCACAGAGAAGCCAGAGGATTTGGCCAAGGTCACCGAGTGAGTCAGTGGCAGAGCCAAGAACAGAATCCATTAGTTCTGCCTCCCAGTCCTGGGCTCAGACCACGCCTCTGGGAAGCATTTTCCAGGCAGATCTCCCTCCACTTTGCACAGTCTGATGCGTATCTCTCATAGACACGTGGATCTGTAGAGCCTTTGCTACCTTTATGGAGTGATTTATTTGTCCATTTTACAGGGGAGCAGTGGGCTAGAGAACCTCAGCCCCTCTGCAGTTAGCTACTGGAGTTTAAAAAGGTAAGAGCGCTCAGCTACCATGCTTTCAGGCACAAACTGACAGAACGTCATTGTCAGGAAGGGAGCTTTTCACCTGCGCTATACATGGCACAGTAAAACCGTGCAGGTCCATCACAGACCGTTGTTTTGTCTTCCTCTTATCACCACAGCGGGAAGCAGGATACTGGAGTTGATGGGACAATAAACTGGCCCAATAAAGCAAGTCCTATGACCTTCGCTGCCTCACCTACCCTCAAAACCTGGAAAGGGAAAATTTGGCCAAGTGATAGAAATCTATGGAACTGGACAGCCAGGTACAGGCAACGTTGTCACTGGGCTATGGAATCAGTTGTCTTTCCTACAGGGGGCATTATACCCGCTCCCGCAGTTTACCTGTGTGAATTCTCATATGGTTCTTATAGTTGGTGGCACTCGTGAAGCCTCTCCCGCAGTTGGGCTCAGGACACATGTACGGCCGCTCCCCTGTGTGTGTCCGGATGTGGACCTTACGGATGTTGGAGGTGGTGAACGAGCGGCCACAGCCTTCAAACGGGCATTTGAAGGGACGCTCACCTTCATCAACAAAAAGAAGAAAAGCAGGGTATGGCTTCTGCCAGTCAGACCGACCTTCGCTCCCCACAACGCCCTGGAGTTTGAAACAGTGATCACATCCCCGCCACCATGTCTGTTACACGGAAGAGTCCCTCCATTCCAAGGCCTTAGGACATTCGGAGAATCCAGTTGCACTGTGCACAAGAATAAGCAGAAAGGGTGGGCTGCAAGGCAAACACAATGGCTTCATGCTTTTGACAGCTCTTCTTCACATTCCCCCCAGCCTAATGCTTGACAATGTCTATCCCCCGAAAGAGCTCTCTTTCTACTAGGTGAGTTTAGTGCTAAGACGACAGCACAGCCGGGGCAGCGCACCAATGTGCATCAGCTCTGCAGGGACTCCTTAGCACAGGAGGGAAGCAAAGTCTCCATGGCCAATTCAGTCCTCCCTGACGAGGCTGCCAATTGCAGACATGGTCTGTGGGAAACAAGCTAATACCCCAAGCGCCTTCCACTGTGTTTTTTGTTATCATGCATCAGACCACAAAGCTGAGGTTCATGGTGCTTTTGTCTGTCTCAGTTTGACATCAATGCAGCACTTCGGGGAAGGATCTACCCGCTGTCTGTTATAGTCACATTGTTCACACTTATGTGTTCTTTCCCTGACCTGTGTCTGTCCCATCTGTTTAGACCAGTGGTTTTCAAACTGGGGTCTGCAGCCTATGTCTAAAATTTCCAAAGGGGTCCGTGCTGCCATTTGAAATTTTCTGCAAATGCAAATGAAAAAAGGTTGAAAACCACTGGTTTAGACAGCATTGCCTCATTGTTTCCTTGTACTCCCATCTGTCTATATCCACCAGCTGTCTCTTGCCCTGTACTTAGATTGTGAGCTCTCTGGGGCAGGGACCGTCTTTCTGTGTTTGTACAGCACCTAGCACAATGGGCTCCTGGAGACTACCATAACACACCTAATGAACAATAATCAAGATGGACACGTGCTTCCTTGTCATCAAGACCTTCAGACTGGGGAGGACTGAGCTCAGACCTCTTGCTATGTCGCAGTGCAGCCCACCTGTGTGTGTGCGGATGTGTTTCTGCAGGTCCCCAGAGGTTTTGAAGGCTTTGCTACACATGTCCTCGGGGCACTTGTACGGCTTCTCACCAGTGTGCGTTCTCACGTGGCTCTTCAGCCCGTACCCTGCAAGGGAAGAGGTCACAGGAAATTCGTGTTGCAATCTGCTGCAAGAAGCATGGGAATATATGGACCACCTCTCACTCCGTGGATTGTCAAAGCTCTGTCCTGTGAGGTCAAGGGATGGAACACCTGGACTGCCTGGAAACAGGTTCAAATCCCAGCAGGGGCCATTTAGTCCTTCACCCTTCCAAGTTAGATAAACTGAGTTTCAAGCAGTTTACAATGAGGAGGGAGAGGAGAGAAAGAGTGTGTTAGTAACAGGGCCTTAAAAACTGAGCTTCCCCAGAACAACAAAACTGGCAGCCTCAGGAGAGAGATTCATGTGCACAGGACAGTTTTTCGGCAGGTGATCTACAACCATTACCTGTAGCAAATGCTTTCCCACAGCTCGGGAAGTCACACCTGTACGGCCGATCGCCTGTGTGAGCTCGCTCGTGCACCTGGAGAGAGGGAGAAGGGACAGACCGTGAAGCCAAGACTTAGGTGGACTAGAGGGAGCAGCAGCATGTGGAGCTCTGGGGGATGGAGCACACCTGGGACTCTCCAGCTGCTTTGCCACCTACATTCCAACCCACCCATCCTCACATCAGTCAGACACGGGGTTCTCGTTTACTTCCTGTGCTAAGCTGCCGGGTAGCAGCTGTGTGCGGTTAGGCCTGGTCTAGGCTAGGATTAGTGAAGACATTTTAAACCCCTAGGTGACAGGGGATATTGCTTTTTAATAGTCGTTAGCCAGCTGGGGTGAATCCTAGGCTTCCTGCTAGGGCTCACCTCAACCAACTAACACGTGGTAAAAATACAACTCATGAGCTAACACGTTTTTACAATACACCTTTTACCCTACGTTGTTTGCAGTATTGTTGTAGCCATGTTGGTCCCAGGATACGAGAGAGACAAGGTAGGTGAGGTAACTTCATTTCAAGTGACTGCCTCCAACGTGCATTACACCTTCTTAACAATCTGACCAAGCTTGTATTTAGCTCAAACACCCTGCTTTCTTGCCCAGATCTGAAGAGCTCTGTGTTGCTAGAAAGCTTGTACATCCCACCAAGAGAAGTTGGTCCAATAAAAGAACTTTTATCCAGATAAGACCTTATACAATTGCTGTGTTCTACTTCAAGCTACATGCTGGATAGCAGGACAACAAGTGTTTCTAATGCTTAGATAGGATCTAGATCCCGCTCTTTGCTGCAGAGGACACACTGATTGCCATCAGCTCTGCTTTGAAAGCACTGCAGCTCAGCAGTCAAAGTTACAGGCGTCAATTGTCAGGACGAGGTCCCCCTTCCTCTAAACCCCTCGAGGTTCCTCATCTCTTCTCATGTGGATATTCTCAAGACACCAGCCTTCCTCCAGGTGACAAGCCCCATCCCTCTGGCTCTTGACAGTTGGATGCACCTCCCAAAATGGCCACAGAAAGTCATCACAGAGTGCCATGCTCCTTACACAGGGATCCTGGCCTTTTCCCTCATGGGGCCAAGTTTGAGTGTCTCAATCCCCTGCATGGGAACACTGGGAGCCGCTATTATAGCATGGAGTGGTCCTCTGGATGGAACTTTGGGTGTCAGTGCATTAGCTGGCTTACCTTTAAATGGTGGGCTGTGGTGTAGAGACGGCCGCAACCTTTGTAACCACAACGGAAGGCTCTGTCACCAACCTGCTGCCCCTTCCCGTTACTGCGCATCTCCTCTTCCCGCAGATCCTGCCAAGAAACACAGTGAGGCTAAGCCTAAAGAATCATCACAAGAGACCTTGCAAGGCCAGCATGAATTTACCCCTGCACCCTCATCTTGTACCCTGATCCCACTGGAAAATACATCTCTGGTACATACAAATGTACAGCAACGCATATACAGGGGAGTCAAGAGGAGCGGGAGTCACGATTTCTGGGCTCCATTTCCCAGCTCACTGGGTGATCTTCGGCAGGTCACTACACTGCTCTGTGCCTCAGTTTACTCATATGTAAAATATGGCTCACAGTATTTACCAGCCTTACCCCGGAGTTGCAAGGTTTCATTAATTAACAGTTTGCAAAGTGCTTTGAAAATCTCTGATGAAAGGTGCTACAGGAAAGAGCTGAGGGTTACTCAGATGATTATCTACCATATCTCATGCTGAATAAAGATCTCAGGTTAATTTTCAGCCTTGAAAAATTCTACTGGCCTCTTTGCCTACCATAAGCCATTCACTGACAAGGGGATTGAATATCGTTAGCTCTCCCAGAGCCCTCATCGCTCATGGGGGACAAGTAGATTTTGTGCCTGGGCTAGTACATTTTTAGGATGAAATTGCAAGTCTTGCTAGATGTATGATCCACAACATTCACATGCTGAAAAAGCCCAGAAGAAAACAGCTCTATAAAAAGGGGAGATCAACAAAAATAGCCATACTAGAAAAAAGATGAGCCATTAAACTGGTTAAGTCAAACAAGGCACACTTACGGCTCCCTCCTCAACCCAAACCTGAGAAGTGGTGGGCTGGCAAGGTAGTGAGATGTTCCTTTGAATCAGCTCAGGCTAGGTACAAACCTGGGAAGGGGCATTGTTCGAAACCTCATTCTTCAAGTGGCTGCTGCTATTCACTCGCTCTTCCTCCTCAGAGACCTACAAGCGGAGAGACCGTAGCATTTGCTCATGCCCATTTGCAGAGCACAGAACAGGTGAGCCATAACCAAGCAATGAGACATTCACACCCGCAGAGCGCAGCCGGGCTGCTATTTTTTAGACACTACAACTGCTGTTACTGGTGACGGAATATCTTGTCTCATTGGCATAGTCTGCATGTCTGTGGAGCCAATCTTTGCCTACTTGCAGGCTGCCTTGGTAAATTGCTGGGACTCTGAAGACCATTTCCAAAAATAAAATGGGGTTGACTGCAGCTGCTCACATCTTTAATATAAAGGCGAACTGCATGAAGACTACAGGTCCCTGCACCCAATACTCCATATTAAGGCCACACAAATTAAGGTGGAGCACTGCATGCTGGGACTGGTCATCTCCACAACCACTTGGATCAAGCGGGCACATTTGGGATTTAGCAATGTTATGGGTCTCGTGGCCATATTAAAAATCTTGGTGTGCTACGTTGGTCATATCAACCAACAATCCCTTTATGAAGAGAAACATGCATCACTGATTACTTCTATTGGCAAACGTTAAGAATACGTATTGCTCAGACAATCACAATTTCTGGGCTCCATTAATTGTAATTAAAGCTGGAAAGTCTGTAGTTTGTGGAAGGGAGAGAGAAAAATTAACAGTGAACTTAAGTGCCTGCTTATGAGTGCAGGATTTTACCACAGA
Source organism: Chelonia mydas (assembly GCF_015237465.2). Lineage (NCBI taxonomy): Eukaryota > Metazoa > Chordata > Testudines > Cheloniidae > Chelonia > Chelonia mydas. The sequence continues at coordinate 11,313,471 of NC_051261.2, read as the reverse complement.
AACAAAGGCTGGGACTTAGAGAGCCTGTGAGCTGCTTTAAGTTGCTGGTGAAATTTGCAGCTCATCAGGAATATAACGCAGGTTCACAGGTCCTAGAAACATATTCTCACAGTATCTTATACTTCTAGAACACTTTCCATCCAGAAGAATCACATATGCTTTATAACTATACATTTCATCTGCCACTATAATGCAGCCACTTCTAGAAGAAGAAGATTATATCCAATTGAAAGTATAAAGGGAATTTAGATGGACAGAATGAAATTACATACAAGTGGCCAGGGGAAAAGCACAAAAGCAATGAAACAAGTTGTTTGTACAAGTTGTACAGAGATCACTGCATTTCATTGCTCTTTCCGCAGCTGCATTTCTTTTCTTTATCCTCCCGCATCCTCAGGTCCATAAACAGAAAACAGGTGGACTCTCTCTCTTGGTCTCGTGCTAGTCGGTTCAGGCTTCTAAGTGTCCTAGTGATAGATTTGGCTTCTTTCTTTATTGTTCTGTGTAATATTTCTCTAAGTCCATCTTTTTCTTACCAGATGTGATGCTTTAGGTTGGTTTGCTCTACTTAGAATTTCTGATGTTCTAAGAAACTCTTCCCAATGGACTCTGACGATCTTCCACAGGCATTTATATTTTGGAATCAATTTCTGTTGTAGATTTCCATGACCCAACTCCATAAAGGACGACAGACATGATGCCAGTGTTAAAAATTCATACTGGTGTGTCACTGCCTACGATGCTACTTTTCCAAATCTTTATGAAATCCAAATATTTATCCAAAGTTTCTGAAAGTTGTTTGCTGCTTTAGATATTTGTTGCTTGAAATCTAGCATGTCACCATCACTGCACGTCTCATGCCCTAGACAGATAAAATGACTCACTTTTTCTAGTGTTTCTTCGTCTATTCTAAAAGTTATTTTTAGGAAATTGATAGCAATTTTTTCCCCCCTTGTTCATGAACAAACCAACTTGTTTCACTCTGTCTGCGAAAAGGTGCATCTTTTCTTCCATTAAGCAATGTGTTGAGCTAAGCAAGACAGTGTCATCAGCAAAAATGACGTAATCCAATTGTGCTTTATCATTTGTCCATAAAATTCCTCAGTTGCCTTCTGCAGTCACTTTCTTCATGATACCATGACCAGTGCAAACAATAGTGGGGACGTAACACACCCTTTCCTTACTCCAGTTGCCACTGCAAACTGTTGGCTGATGGTGTCACCATCTCTGACTGCACATTTGGCCTTATCATATAGAGCCTTGATTATTCTAATCATTGTTGCTGATATTCCATAATATATGAAAGACGGTTTCTGTGTCCGTTGTCAAAAACATTCTTGAAATCTAACATTTTTTAAATCACAAAAGTGCTTGCCACTCTACCTGAGAACAATATGGTTTGCAAATAACAATGGACTAAAACCTGCTTGTTCCTCTCTGAGTTGAGGGTCCATTTGTTCTTGGCAAGTTCCAGGACAATCTTACACATGCTTTTCCCAGATATTGAAAGCTGATCCCTCTCCAGTTATTGCAGTTGGTAAGGTCATCCTTCTTTGGCCATATTACAATGAGCCTCTCTTTCATGGGTTGGGTTCTTTTCTTCATTCCATATTCCATTAAAAAACACAAGGAGATCCTGGAGGGCCGTTTCATCATTTGCTTTAAGCATCTCTCCAGTAATGTCATCTTCTCCAGCTGCTTTCCCATTTTTGAGTTTACTGACGGTTTTTCTAACCTTTTCCATTGTATAGACACTACACATCAATAACGAGCTCTAGTGGTAGGTCCTTCAGTCTATTTAAAACAGCCAGAAAATGTTCTGCCTATCTTTTTCTTTGTTATTCTGTGTTGAGTTTTTCCATTTGCATTTTTCAGAGGGTTTCCAATATTGCTCAAGTTCCCTGTTCGTTGTTCGATTGATTGTCTTGTATGAGGTTGGCATCTTCAGCCTCTTGACATTTTCTATCAATTTTCCCTTTTATTTCTTCTTAGCACTCCTTTTTACCTCTCTGTCTAGTGCTCTGCAGTCTTCTTGCCACTTGCTTGTCTATTCATGTCTCATGATTCAAACTTTGCTTTGCACTTCTTCTCTTTTCCACTGCTGCCCAAGTAGCATTGCAAATAGATTCTTCCCCTTCATATTTCGTTATTAGAACTCTCTTTGCACTTTCTAGATAGCACACACTGATGTTTTCCCACAAAGTATCAGTTTTCTGAGTTTTCTTCAGTTCACTCCATCAGAACACTGAACCCGCTCTTAAGTTCAAGCTAAAAAGCATTTTTTGTGTTTGGGTCTTTTAATTGCGCGGTCTTCTTTTAACCTTCACCATCCTCTTTACCTTGATCTTCAATTTAGCAATACAAAGGTTATGATCACTGCCCACATCTGCTCCCCTGCACACATGTCCATCTGTCAACGAGCTGCAAAACGTTCTTGACATGCAGAGGTGATCTATATGGTTTCTGTAGTATCATCTGGGGAGTTTCAGGTCACTTTATGAATTTCTTCATGAGGAAACATTGTTCCACCTACCACTAGGTTGTTCATGCTGCAAATTTCTACTAATCATGCACCATTTTGGTTCATGTCCAAATCCCTGCCACACTTGCCTATAACTTTGTCTGACCCACCATTGTTACTTCTACCCTTTACGTTAAAATCACCCAGTTGCTATGATTTCATGCTTTGGGACCTTGGTTTACACATCCTGTAACAGATCATAAAAAGCATCTTTTTCCTGATCTGGCTTTTCATTGGTCGGTGCTGCATTTGCAGCCAATTAAATGTAAATAGCCCAACGCACAGTGGAAACCCAGGAGCAACACCATGCCTATAGCTAGGTACCTCCCTGCATGTGTCAGCTAACAGAGAGGGTGGGGAACGGTATTCCACCATACCAGTGAGAGCCTTTAAATGTTCATTAACAGTATTATGGGACCGTTAAAAGCCCATCTTAACATCAGTAGCTACATTCCCACAAGAGTACCGTGCAATTTCTCTTCTAAAAGTCTGCACTTTCACTGAGAAGCTGGTATACAGAAGTGCCAGGCAGTTGTGGTTACTTAACCCCCTGTCCTGATCTGGTCTGGGAATCAGCTCCTCCCCACCAACCAATCAGCCATGATGCCAGACCATAAAAGGAGTGCGGCATCCTTACCTTGTTGGCATATTGCTTGAGAGCATTAATGGTATCAGCATCAAAGGTGTCATCTTCCTCCTCCCCAGCCAATTCCTCCAGCCCTGTTTCTGCCTGCACGGCCAGGATGGTGCTGCCAGCTGGCATGACAACAGGACGATGTATGTAGGCAGTGGAGCCATCCTCCAGCTGGACCTCTTCCAGGGCATTGGCATCATAACCCTCTGGAGGGGACCACAAAAATCAAATGCTGTAGTCAAGCTGATAAGTGCTTATTAGCAATTGCTACATACCTATTGGCACAGGAAAATGTAATCCTGGCATTTCCTAACCTTTGAAGCTTGACTTTCCAAATTTCATGTTCTTTTAACTTAATTTTTGTGTGTGTAATTATTCTGTACAGGAGAAGCAAGCACTCTTAAAAAGGCACATTATTACCCCATCAGTGCTGTGGAGGAAAAATTCAGTGGACCCAAGTAGGCCTAAAACTTTGGTGAAGCTAACTGTGTATATAAAACATAAAAAAAGAGTGTGAAAAATGCCATTGTAAGACACAGCTTAAAAAACGTTAACCGCAAAAGAACACCTGTCAATAACAAAAAAAAACTTGTTTTGCTATATTCCAAATAAGGTAATTAAAACAAAAGTATGTGTAACCTGTCTGTGGTTTTAAGCTTTAAACAGCTGTGTGTGCTTTGCATCGGGGGGCAGCTACTTAAAGCTGTTACCCCCCCTGTGCTTGTAATCAATAAAGGAGCCTCGGGCTTGGTTCTAATCCAAACAGAACACGTGGTTAAATTTTTTCCACCACAGGACCCGTTATCAGTCTGTGGCTATTAATATTTATCCATTCACAATAGTAAAGATGACCTTTTTTATTTTATGGACCAACAATAATTCCCTGTGTTGCAAGCTCTGCTAGAAGGTAAGAGTCTTAAGCCAGTTCTGCACCCTTCTCTTTCTGTTGGGCCATAACCCACATCAGAGCTAGAGATGATGACCAAGCCAATAACCTCAATTTATAAAAAAACATGCAGAGTTAGCAGGGAAAGTTTTAAGAATCCTTGGTTAAAGGTTAATCCAAGTGAACCTGATAGATTTTTATGAGTAGCAACGTCGGCCAGAATGTGGCTTTCACATTGTGTTTCTGTTGATGGTACGGTCACATCTGGATTTCCTACACCTGACATCATCCGGGCTACATTCTTAGAAACCCGCAACATTTTGTTTAATTAGATGCTTGACCCTGGGAGAGGATGGACGAATTAATAATTACCTTTCGGTGTGTTGTGTATGTAAGCCATGCTGCCATCTTCCAACACCACTTGCTGCCCATCTTCAAAAGCTATAGACTCTGTAAAGCAACACAACCCATAGACACCAGAGTGAGGAATGTCATGTCTGGATCTCAGAGTCAATTTGCTCAATTACCCATACAAGAGCACATATAAGGCTCAGTTCAAAAATGTCCTGCTCGTTCTTAAAACCTGCCATGGACTTGCCTGAACTACTCCCTACTTTACTGGCTTTTCTACAGCACTCACCACTGCAGGAAATGAGCTTCTCAATCATTAGTTAATTTATTCTCCCAAAATCCCTGTGAGATGGGGAAATGAAACGATCCCCATTTTACAGATGGGGAACCGAGGCACACAACAATTAACTGACTTGCCCAAGGTCATACAACAAGTTTTAGGTCAGATAATAGAGCCCCAGTATCCTGATTCCCACTCCAGTTAGAATCCTCTGTCTCTAATTCCTTTTATTTATTTAGCAGCCAACTTCTCTCTGTTCCTTTACAACACCTTATCATGGTTGGTGCAAGGTTCTTATCCTCTGTAGCTCCGATCACGTGAAACAAATTCCCTTCCTCTCTTAGCTGTGTTAGTATCATCTCATTTCAAATCCAAGAAGAAAACATATCTATTGATGACCCAAGCTATGGGGCTTCTATCACTTTCCTGGGGAGACTATTCCAGAGTTTAATATAGCTAATAGTTTACGAAGAGTTCATGTCGGACTGTTCAGGGATAAACGTATAGTGCCCTAATGTTGTTTTTAATTCACATGGACACGGAGGCTATGTATAAAGACACACAGTGAAGTGAACTTATCAGATTTGTGATCAGACAGATACAGACTGTTGTAGAGAGCACTATTTTAACCTGCCTCTGTTTACATCAGCAGCAAATTTGGCCTCAGATGAGTTTACCACATATTTCACAGGAAGTCACATATTATAGAAAAAGCATCTATTTTTTCATTCAGCACTAAAACAATAGGTAGGGGGAATAAAACGCACACACAGATGGACTCCTTGAGGCTAGAATTTAGAGATGGGATCTAATTGTCAAGGAGATCTGCCTTGAGTCACACCGGTAACATCTCCCCAGCAAAGTAGGGATACATTCCAAATGCCACCTGAGTTCCACTCATCCTCACCTTTCTGGACTGTCACTTGATGGATGTAAGCTGTCGTCCCATCCTCAAGCTCAATCACTTGCCCTTCAAGCAGCTTCTCTCCTGCAACAGTGTGAAAAGAAAACCATCATAGCTGACTGCAGTACTGATAAACCTTCCAGCACACAGGACTGTTCCCCTTTGTTCATAACCTTTTGGTATTTCTCCTAAAGAGAAATAATCTCATGGGGTCACAGTCACCAAATGAGGCCCTTATTTTATCAACCCCTATTTGCATTCAGAACCATTAGTAATGGGGACACTTATGAATACCATAGAGAAGAGCAAACCTCCTTTTCCTATGTTGTTTGAATGGAGGAAACAGTCTAAGGCAATCTCAACCATCACTTATTTACAGGGTCCAGGATTTTTTAGCCAGCTCTCTTTGCCATGTAAACAAAGAGAAGTAAATGGAACAAAAATGCTCTAGCAAATACCACTAGGGCTTAAACCAGCAACCAATGGGGCCTCTTAATGACATAAATGAGGGACTGAATGCTTATTTTTCTTCACTTGGTCAAGGACCAATTCTTGTAAAATTTTACAGGTCCTGAAGCACTAATTGCCTCTACCCTTGGCAGGTTGTGAGAAATGTAACCTTACAATCATATAATTAGGATTACCATCTTGCTTCTGAAATACATTTTCAGTTGTGACATTTTAGTAACCTAGGAAAGCCCACGCTACTTTCAGAGGGTGCAAAGCATTTGGGTCGAGACCCTCGGGGATCTCAAGCTAGGGACTGCTAACCTGGGTATTTTTAAGTTATGTCAAAGATGTCTAGAGTATATGGATAAGCACACCCTTTTTAGCATTTATATAAATCTAATAAAGAAAGAAACTTGGTGAATCCAAGTGGAAAAGAAAGCAAGATGGTAATCAGAAGAACATGACTTGCCAGATTTACCAGAACTATAAGCATGTATTGTATGCCATAGGATGACACACATCCATGAGATGAAACATTCCTTTATCACACTTTTGGTTTGTGAATTGTGAGATTTCTGACCTTAAAGCTTTCTCCTGTATAGCAGGTCTAAAGAACAAATGCCAGATCTCTGATCAGTGTAATTTTCAATCCCTGCTTCAATACTCCTACAGCTCATTTCTATGTTTTCAGATAGGAGGCATGAAACTACATCAATGACCTTGACTCAGTGCAAAGCTACCAGACAGCAGAAAGGTCAGGGCCCCCTTGACTTTCTAAAATGTAGCTCAGACAGGACCCCCAGATGTAAGTCTGGATGCCTGGGGTATTTATATAGATGACATGGAGCTACTAAACGCTCTTAATCTTCCACCAGAGCTAGGGCAACTCCTTAGAAAAGTTGCTATTAGCATTAGTTGGTATTAGTAGGGGAAAGTAGGTAGTGCCCAGAAGCAGGGCCCAGTCAGGATTGTACAGCTCCTAGCACATGAACACCCCAAACACAGATGTAGACACAGTCCCTATGAAAATCACTCAGAACACTGCAGTACCACAACGGCATGAGATAGTGTTTGGAACTATTATTCTTGCATTTAACAAAAAACAGGGAGGTGGGGGTTGTATCTGGTTCGAACCTCAAACCACCTTAAATCAATCAATAATACCTGACTATTGCCAGGCTCCAGTGAATGACCAGGGAGAGAAACTCTGCCACAAGAACTAATCCTATCTGCATTTAAGAAGGTTCATTGTAAACAGAACTATAAAAGTATGTGGAAATGACATACCCAGTAGGAGCCCATTATATCTTCGGACCAAGAAAAGTAGGCCTGCTGTTAAGTAATACTTCTCATTTGTTTACTTCTTTACTAATAGTGTTTTTAAATTATAGATTTGATCAAAGCAGACATCAATTGTGTTCCACCTACACACTTGTTGACCAGTTAAAATACAGAATGAGGTTCTCCAGGCAGCATATCAAAACTGGAAATAACGAAGGAAAATCAGAAATGGAGGACTATGTGAACTAGGGCTGCCTTCTACTGATCAAAGGATCACTAAGGAAATTTTTCTCAATAAGGAAATGTTATGTTCTGCCAGAAGTCATTCCCCAGGAATGTAGAAATGCTGGGTGGTATATTAATTCTTTCAAATAAATTGCTCTCATTCAAATGAGTAGGGAAACTATGTAATCATAGAAATGTAGGGCTGGACGTTACCCCGAGAAGTCATCTAGTCCAGCACCCTGCACTGAGGCAGGACCAAATAAACCTAAACCACCCTGACAGACTTTGTCCAATCTGTTCTTTAAAACCTACAATGATGGGGATACCACAACCTCCCTTGGAAGCCTGTCAGAGGACGTGAGCAATAATGAAAATAATCGTACTTTGGATTCATTCTGCTCTTCTCATGTGAGGATTTCAATTAGCTAAGCTTCAGAACATGCCAGCGGGCGAGATATTATCACCCCCATTTTACAGATGGGAGGGACAGAAAGACAGGAAACTTGCTTGGGGGTCACACAGTAGATCAATGGAAGAGAATCCAGGAGTCCTGACTCAGAGTGCCTGCTCTAACTAAAATACACAGTTATTCATCACTTTAAAGAAGAGAAGGTTTTCTGCAATAATCACTGCGGTGCCTGGATGTACATCTGGGGCAGCACCTTTACCTTTGGGCCAAAGGTTTGATTCAAACCCAGTGCTGACATTATAGAGCAGCAGGTATGATGTATATTATAAAGAGATGCCATGTTTCATCAGAGAGTTAAGCTGAGGTCTCTTGTACCCATCCTTTGTGGCTCTTTGGGCGAAGACACACATCCTGCAGCTATTTCTGAAAAAAGCGGGGGACAATCCTAATGTCCTGGCCAACAAGGTACATTAATAAAATAGGTTCTAATGGTGCAAATCAAACGGAATGAACATACCACTTACTTCCCTGCACTCTGTTTCTACAGTTGAGTGGAGCCTGGGTGCTCCTTCTAACAGTCTAGCAATGAATGCCTGGGGCTGGAGGCAGGGTGTTCCAGCTGGAGAACTCTGTGCTCTGGATCCCGCTACACCGCCCCCGGTCGGATACAGTTCACACCTGCTGTTCAGGGTACAGCACAAGTCCTATCTATTCCCTCAGGCTTTTGCCCAAGATGGAGAGATTGTGGGAGCATCTAATGGATGGGTTTGTCTATGAATTTGACATCCAATACTTCATGGAGTGTGTATTTTGTGTAAGTTCCTAGAGACTGCATGAGGGCAGCATTTTATAACTCCCAAACTAAAACAACAGATGTTGCATTTTATGTCAGCTTTACTTCACTAACCAACACTTAACCCATTACTCACTTCAATAAGAAAGGTGTTAGCGTAAACCAAATTCTATGCTCCTTAGCCAGACAAAACACCTAGCTTGGCTCCAACAGGAGTCAGGAGTTGCCGTCTATAACTAACCTGCAGAGAGAAAGCCAATCAGTGTATTCTGAAACTATCCTCTGTTTATGTTTCAGCAGCTCTCTTGGCTCCTGTAATTTTCCAGATCAGTGGTACATTTCCTCTTTGTTAACGAGACAGTGAAACCTAACAGACAACCACAAGCTGCTTGCCCAAGTCAACAAGGGAAACAGCAAGCATTGTGTGTATGATGCCAACAGGTCTGATTTTCTGCAGCGTCACTCAGCATATCAGAGAGGGCAAGCTCAGTAGTGCAAAGGGTCTCTTACCTTTGATGGCCTGCTGAATGTAGGCGGTTGTCCCATCAGTAAGGGTCACTGCCTGCAGGCCCAAGCTCTCCATAGTGTCCTGATGACTGCTCCTCAGACATGAATTTCACTTTAATCAGCACACACTTGGGAGAGCGTGGGAAGCAGGGGCTTTTTGGAACAGGCAAGGAGTTTTCTTCTTTGTTACAAATCTTAGATTAAAAAGAACATTTCAGACTATATTTTCCCCCCAAACACACTTGTACATGCACATAAAAATGGGTGGATGTCAAACCACAGTTTGGGGGAAAGTTATTATAGGATAATGTCCATAATCCTTCCAGTGTCTGTCATGTGAATTTCTAACATGTGGCTCAAAGCCCAGTTCTGTGGACAAAAATGGGGAGAACAAAGCTCATCTGTCAAGTGAGTTGGCAGATTATTTTTCCTCTACAGGTACACTGTAAACAGCTCATTTTAAAATCTAAAACTCGAGTGCCCATGAGGAAGGAACTACTGCAGAAATGTGCTTTCAATTCACACCCTACCTTATTCCAGAAGAACTTTCCTACATAGACAAGCCCTTATAGAAGTGAAAGGTCTGTGCAGTTTTAAAAAGTTATTTCTGGGGCATCCTGGCAGTTTATGCTCTTTATTACCAGGAGAGGGACTGATCATATGTCTTAGGGTTTTCTATGGCATCTCACTGTCATATCTAAAAAGAACAGGAGTACTTGTTTCAGAGTAGCAGCGGTGTTAGTCTGTATTCGCAAAAAGAAAAGGAGTACTTGTGGCACCTTAGAGACTAACCAATTTATTTGAGCATAAGCTTTCATGAGCTACAGCTCACTTCATCGGACGCATAAACTTTAAGCTGTAGCTCACAAAAGCTTATGCTCAAATAAATTGGTTACTCTCTAAGGTGCCACACGTGCTCCTTTTCTTTTTAGGAGGACTTGTGGCACCTTAGAGACTAACCAATTTATTTGAGCATAAGCTTTCGTGAGTACTCCTTTTCTTTTTGTGAATACAGACTAACACGACTGCTACTCTGAAACCTGTCATGTATAAGCATGTCCTACACAAATCAAACCTTGATGCCCAGATCAGCAGCAATGGAAGGGGCAGCATGCTCAGTACTGCCACTGTCCATCACTGTGCTGCAATTTCCAAAAGCCAAGAGTTCCAATGTGGCATTAGCCAAGATAGCAGCTGTGATGATGGGCCCCAAAGGAAACTTGTGGGAAGTGCAATTAGAAATTACTTAAAATTTAGCAAAAAGAAAAGGAGTACTTGTGGCACCTTAGAGACTAACCAATTTATTTGAGCATAAGCTTTCGTGAGCTACAGCTCACTCCACGTAGGTTTGAAACTTTGGCATTTTACCTGTGAATTATCAGATCTCTGGGGGCAAAACATGAACTCTAATTGAGAATGTAACTTTTATTGAAAGAATAATACTAATACCACCACTTCCCTCTTATCTGTAGCTTTTATCATTTATAATACAATAGATCTCAAAGGCTTACAAATGAGGTCAATATCATTATCCCCATGGGAAACTGAGGCACAGAAAGATGAAATGATTTGTCCAGGGTTTCCCAGCAGGTCAGCAGCAAGGCTGGGAATAGAACCTGGATCTCCTGAATCACAGTTCAGTGCTATATCCACTAGACCACAGTAGCTCTCTAATAACAGAGTCTCGTGTTTATACAGCATCTTTTCTAACACTATAAAACACTCCTGTACACTTTTTGGGGTAGGGATTATGTCCTCTTATGTTTGTACAGCACCAGCTGCAGTGGACCTCTGAACAGGATTGGAACCTGTGGGTGCTATCAAATTAAATAATCCTTTCCTACCACTATAAAGCAAATTAATAACGTTCAGACACCCCAAACATTATTTCATCCACCCCCAAAGTGCAACAACCTCTCTGCTGGAGCAGAACAACTGTTTGATAGTGCAGAACACTACGACTGTTTAGAAAGACGGAGAAGAATACTACACACACTTGATATGAGGGAATGTCAAAAGGCAGAATGTAATTACTTGAATGGGAATGTTAACACCTCACAACTCTGAGTCAAGTGCCATTAGACTTTTAATAATCAAAAGCAGTCAGGATCTCAGTTTTATGTCTCATCCAACCCCCAACCATCCCCAGCACTTTACGTCCTCTCTCTCTGCCATCTGTGTGCGCATGACAAGGTGAAAAGGGATAATACTGGGAGAGAGCCATTAATGTGGATTTCCAACTGTGTTGAAAGAAGCTGGTCTTTGAAATTGAGTTAGTTTTCATCTAGACAGACCTTTCAAGCACCAGAAGGCCATGAAGCGTTTAACACTGTGCTAGCTGTTTATGGGTAATCCTATGGTTAACTATTTTAGCAGCTGGTTGTGGTTAATGTGACAGTCCTTGTCACTGTGTCAGATTCTGTTTGATGATGTGTTTGTTGACATGTGTTCTAGTAAAAACAAGCCCTTGATGAACAAGGACAAAAACAACATTTAAGGGGCATAAAGTCAGTTAAGAAGAAGTTTAATGCAATAGTTGGGGGAATTCAAATTGCAGATTCAGAATGGGCTATTATGTGGCAGAGTTGGAGTTAAGGGGATTAGCGACGAGGTTATACGGAGTTAGAGGATGTTGAAGGGGATCAGAAAGGGGAAACTGTGTGTAAATGGACTAGGAATTGGGTCATGGCAGGAATAAGGTTTAGGAGTGTTGAGGATGTCTGGGAATGTTAGAAAGCACTGGTGAGATAGGGAGTTTGGGTGTTATTCAAGATAAGGATGGTGTTGAGGGGATTAAGGATGGGGCAACAGGATTCTGGAGTTTAGGAATATTAAGGGAATTAAGAATCAGGGTGCAAGATAATGGGATACTAGAGAGGATTAGAAATGGGAATGACAGAATTTGAGACACTAGAGGGCATTAAGAATTCACAGTGATGGGTTGGGCAATTGGTGTGATGTGGTATTGAGGGAGCTAGGAATTTGGGATGACAAAGGAATTGGGTACAGGGGCTGAGGCTTCCAGAAAGAGATGATGGGGTCTGGTTACTGAAAGGATTAGGGTGGGCTAGGGGAAAAAGGGGACCAGTAATAGGAGTGAGAGGACGACGATAGTGCATGGAAGATTACAAAGGGGTACTAAAGGGATCAGAATGGTAGTGAAAAGGATTGGGCAGGGGAGCGATGATGTCTCAGACAATCAGGCAGGGGTTGATTAGGAGCTGGGGACGCTGGGGTAACAATGCTTGCAGACTTTTGGCAAGAGGTGCTGGGTCACAAGGGCGATGCTGGGGTGACATTGGCCTAAGGGTGTGTGGCCAACGGGTGAGGAGGGCTGGGGGCACAAGAATTACAGGGCCAGGGGAAATGGCAAGGGTGGTGATGATGGGAGTTGGAAGTGTGTAACAGGAGGTGATGAGGGCTTGGGAAACAAACCCTGGGAAATGTGATGGGGATGCTGGAGGTGTTGGGGCAGCAAGAGGCAATGCGGTGGCAGGGCCTGGGGCAGTGGTGGGTGGTAATGGAGCCACTGGGATGGCAAGGCCTGGGGGTTACAAGGCAGGGGTGGCTGGGCCTGGGGGAGTAGAAGTGGGTGATTGGGGCAGGGGTGACTGGGCCCAGGGGTGTGTGTTGCAGGGATGGCGGAGCCCCGGGGGAGGGGGGCTGTTGCAGGGGGTGACGGGGGCAGGGATGGCTGGGCCCCATGGTGGTGGGGGGTGTTGAAGGGGGTGATGTGGCCGTTCGGATGATGGGGTCTGTGGGTGTAGAGGGGTGTATGTGTGTGGACCGTTGGGGTGACAGGGCCTGGGGAGGGTTAGCAGGGGGTCTGGGGGGGAACAGGGCCGGAGGGTGGGCGTTAGCAGGGGGCCGGGGGGAGGAACAGGGCCCGGGGGGGGGCCGTTAGCAGGGGGCCGGGGGGAGCCGTTAGCAGGGGGCCGGGGGGAGGAACAGGGCCGGGGGGGCGGGGAGGAACAGGGCCCGGGGGGCGGGGAGGAACAGGGCCCGGGGGGCGGGGAGGAACAGGGCCCGGGGGGCGGGGAGGAACAGGGCCCGGGGGGCGGGGAGGAACAGGGCCCGGGGGGGGGGCCGTTAGCAGGGGGCCGGGGGGAGGAACAGGGCCCGGGGGGGGGGGGCCGTTAGCAGGGGGCCGGGGGGAGGAACAGGGCCCGGGGGGGGGGGCCGTTAGCAGGGGCCGGGGGGAGGAACAGGGCCCGGGGGGGGGGGCCGTTAGCAGGGGCCGGGGGGGTTAACGGGGGGGAACAGGGCCCGGGGGGGGGGCGTTAGCAGGGGCCGGGGGGAGGAACAGGGCCCGGGGGGGGGCCGTTACCAGGGGCCGGGGGGGTTAACGGGGGGGAACAGGACCCGGGGGGGCGTTAGCAGGGGCCGAGGGGTTAACGGGGGGGAACAGGGCCCGGGGGGGGGCGTTAGCAGGGGCCGAGGGGGTTAACGGGGGGGAACAGGGCCCGGGGGGGGCGTTAGCAGGGGCCGAGGGGTTAACGGGGGGGAACAGGGCCCGGGGGGTTAACGGGGGCCGGGGGGGGACAGGGCCCGGGGATGTACCGGGGGCGGCGGTTAGGGTGCCGGGAAATGGGGTCTCCCCACCGCAGGCCCGGGCGGAGGTTGGGCGCAGGCCGCCTAGGCCGGGCTCCGCCGCTTCCCTCCGCCCCGTTCGGGCCACCCCCGCTCTCGGCACCCACCTGAGGCTGCCCGAGCGCGCCGAGTCCGCCGCCTGACCGCCATGCACCGGGCCCAGCTCCTGGAGCCCCGCCCCGCAACCTGCATAGCCCGGCCTCTGCCCTGGGGCTCCGACCGCGCGCCGCCGCCCATCCAGGTTCCGGGGCCCGCTAACTCCGCCCCCGGAACGGCGAGATGGCCTTCGGAACGCGCTCAACTCTGCCACCCATGCGCATGTGCGAAAAATGAGGAGCATGCGCACTAACAGCAGTGAGGCCTCTGCCCTCAGCTTTTGCCAGGGAAGCTGACAGTGTCCTGGGGGCGCCCTCGAGACAGCCCAGGACCACTCAGTGTGAAGCTGGGGTGGGGACGGCTGCAGGCCTCTAATTCCAGGGAGGGGACCCAGGACTGCCAGAGGGGAGGAGGCAAAATTGCATCCTTTAAAAACAGCAGCAGATCAAAGGAGGTCACCCCTTCCCCTGACCCCCACTTGATTACCAATGGCAGTGTCAAGCCACCACATGAAGTGAGCTGTAGCTCACAAAAGCTTATGCTCAGATAAATTGGTTAGTCTCTAAGGTGCCACAAGTCCTCCTTTTCTTTTTGCACACTGTTGTGGTTCATCAGGATATCTTTGCTTCAAAAAACAGGCTGTCAAGTTGCATCATGCCATAGCATTGCGTATGCCAGTACAGTTGCATATGCCATTAGGACAGTGTCCCTCTGTAACCTCCCTCCTATTACACAAGGGTACCTTTCTCTTGCTGTACTTGTGGCACCTTAGAGACTAGTACTCCTTTTCTTTTTACGAATACAGACTAACACGGCTGTTACTCTGAAACCTTTCTCTTGCTGCAGGCCAGCACTTTTCAACAGTATGCTGTTGTGGCTCAGTGGGGTGTGTCACTGCCCTACATGAGAACAATACCAAAGACATTGCTGAAGAACACTGTTGCTGCGTGACGTGCCGCCAGATTGGAAAACACTGAATCCAGTGGCACTTACTATTTGACAAAATACAGCTAACAGTGGGATTAAGGTGGGGACAACGAACATACATTTTATTGTTCTTCCCACTGATTGGCAGGAAGGCGAATACCTCAGTAGCCATAAATGTGTACTTTTCACCACGAGGTCTAATGCCACAGACTCTAGGGGTATGTCTACACTGAACTAAAAGACTGGCAGCAGGTTGAGCGGACATGGGCTTGCAGGGCTCTGGCTGCTGTGGGGCTATAAAATTGCAGTGTAGATGTTAGAGCCTGGGCTGGAGCCCAGGATCTAGGACCCACCCTCTTCGTGTGGTGTCAGAGCCGAAGTCCACAAGCCTGGGCCAGCTACACATCTTTTACTGCAGTGTAGACATGCCCTAAATTGCAACTTTATATGTTAGATTTTGTTTGATAGGAATCTTTAATTGTGGGTGAAGCCACTGCCAATTGTAATCTTGGGAACTATTTGTTTAAAAGGCAAACCTGTGGCAAATTGTACAGAACCCCCAGGGCTCCACAAAAAACTCACATCTGGCCACATGCCCCTATCCTGATTCTGCAAAGAGCCAAACACCCTCAACTCCAGCTGAAACCAAAATAAGAGCTTAAAAGCCATGAGATGCCATTGAGATGCTGATTGCAGCCAGTCCCCCACTGGGCCATGGTAGGACTGAGCTCTTTTCACTTTCACACTTATGTTACCAACGTAACAACAAAAGAATCTTACCCCCAGGCACAAACTGGTGTTAAGCAGCGAGCATGGGAGACTTCCCAGAGGTCCTAACCCACCTCCAGAACCACCTTCTAGTGCAAAAGCATCTGCACCCAGCCCACTCGAGTCCAGCAGAGACTCTACAGGCTCAGAACAGACGCATGGGTTGAATCCCCCCCAACCAGGCCAACCCCCTGCCTGTAAACTGGAGCTCATTCCCATCTGCTCAATAATCAGGCACCAGCTCCTAGGAAAGATGCAGAAAAGCGTGCAATAAATAGGCAGCCTATGGTTTGCACGTAAAGGAAATAAAGCCCTCTCTGCTCACAAGTGTATCAGGCTGCCACAGCACCCAGCTCTATCCCAATGCTGGGCTGATCCCGCCCCTACAGTCTGCCTCTCTCAAGATGGCGCCCAGACCACCGCCACGTCTCGCGAGACCATGCTCTATTTATAGCGCGATCTGAGCACCGCCCCCTTCTTTCCGCCTGGCGGCGCCCGAGTATCCGGAGTCGGGGAGCGGCCGGTCCCAAGATGAGGTGCGTGTTGGGCGGGGGGGGGAGACTCAATCCGGTGCCATCCGCCCCCCAGATGACCCCGGCGGCGGGCCCGGTTCCCGCATTAGGCAGAGGGGGGCCCCGGTGCGGCCCTCCCGGGGGAATTGGCTCCGCACGGGGGCTGAGCCGGGGTGCGAGGGGCCGGTCTCTGCTCCCTCCCCGGCCGGCCGGCGGCGGGGCCCCTTGGCCAGGCGGGCTGGGTTCCGCCTGCGCCGGCCTGGCCCGGGCTCAGCGCTGGTCCCGGTAGCTTGCGGGCGGCTCTGTGCAGGTGGATCCCGGGGCAGAGAGCCGGGGCGTCCCCGCGCTGAGCCAGCCGGCCATGGCCTGGCCTGGTCGGATCAAGCGGGGCCGGCTGCTGCAGAGGGAGAGGACACAGCGGGGGGGTCCCCTGTTGTCCAGTCCCAGCTCCTGGCAGGCAGAGGTTTAGGGACACGTGGAGCATGGGCGAGTCCCTGGCCGTCTTGGCTCATAGCTGTTGATCGCCCTGCCCTCCATGAAGTTCGCTCGTTCTTTTGTGGACCCGGCTATATTTTACAAACCCTTTATACTCTCCCGCCTAGAATGGGCCCCTCCATGGTGGGGCTCAGGCTCACGGGGGGAGACCCCGTCACTGTGGCTGCTTTTCTGGCTTCAGTGTCTCCGGGGCTGTGGGATGAAATGGGCTGAAAAGAGACATTTTTACTGCATTTAAAAACGGAGTCCCCCGGCTGTGAGCGGCCTGAGAGTGACTGAAAGGTCGGTGGATCTCACAATTGGCCATGGTTGCTCTTCAGTTATTTTTGCGGTTTTCTGGGCCTGCACAGTGAACCTGGGCTTGTCCGTTTCATTTTTATCAGGGCTGCACTGACCCCAGACGGTTGTATTTGAGTTCACCTCATTACAGGGGAATGATTCATTCCATTCCCCCAGAATGCTGTGGGCTAAACAGCTCCCCTGGTTGGCGGGAATAAAGGTGGTTTTAGATGCTAATGTACCCGCAGTTGCAACCTGTCCAGAGGGATTCATTCAGTTGATCCTTTCAAGTGCCTGACCTGCTCTTTGTACCTTTCACATCTACAGCAGCAAAGTTTCCCGCGACACCTTGTATGAAGCCGTGAAGGAAGTCCTGCAAGGGACTCAAGTGAAACCACGCAAGTAAGAACTCTGCTCTGCTGTGGGTTGGGCCCTTCCCCAAATGCCAACTCCATGACTGGAAGTCTCTGGTGAAGAGAGAGGGTGAGGGGAAGGGTTTGTGGCAGAATGTCTGTGCTCTGCTAGATGTTACTGCAGCTTTTCCCCATGTTTATTGCTATTCATCTTGTTTTACTGGGGTCTTAAATTCTGACCTGGCCTGTTTCTTTTTCTGTTTTTCAGGTTTACGGAAACTGTGGAGTTGCAGATCAGTCTGAAAAACTATGATCCGCAGAAGGACAAGCGTTTCTCTGGCACAGTCAGGTTCGGCATTTTCTGATCCCACCCAGCCTTCAGCCTGCACCCCACTCCCTCCATGCACTTTGGATGTATGTGTGGTGAGCAGCAATTGACTGCTTGATACAATGGCAGGAGGGTGCAGTGCTGAATTGCCCGGGTAGTTCAGACCCCCCAGATCTCTACATGGGTGTGGCTGGACGGACCCCTACCCTGGGTCTTAAAACATGAGGGGAGGTGTGGTGAGGCTCCTGTGCTGATCCCACCGACCAATTGGAGAAGCCAGATTAGAGGCTGGTGGATGAAGAATCGCAGGTGACTGTGGTAAGGTTTTTTTGCTGTGGCTCTGTGTGTTCCCCTCAAGGTGTGTGGTGCTGGCAGTCCCTAGTGACAGTATGTGGTGTCCTCTTTCCTTCCTGACAGGCTCAAGTCCACCCCACGCCCCAAATTCTCAGTCTGCGTGCTGGGGGACCAGCAACACTGTGATGAGGCCAAAGCAGTTGAAATCCCTCACATGGACATCGAGGCTCTGAAGAAACTCAACAAGAATAAGAAGCTAGTGAAAAAGCTGGGTGAGTAGAATTCTGAAGGGCTAGAGCTGCCAGTATACCTGTAACACATCTCTGGCTGGGAAGGGGTGTCAGATAGTTAACACTCCTGCAGTACCAAATGTGACCAGTGTGGAGTTCCCCCCCAGCAGCCAGACTCCTGCTCACTGCCTTGTTAGGGACAACTTGGCTAAAGGGACAGGGCACCCTAGAGCTGAAGTATGATTGTTTGCTTGAGCATCTACTCATATTGTCTGGTCTTCTCTTTTGTGGTATAACTGCATCTACACTAGGTCATTTGGTATAAAATCACATTCCTAACAGATACTGGCAAAAGCCCTAGTGTAGGCCTGGCCTGCCTTGTGACTTAGTTCAAGAATCTCTGAAGATTCTGTAAATACACCAGGAACCTTGGGTGTGAACGCTTTAGTTAGTTGCTCTTAGAGAAACTTGCAAACTGCCGTTAGTTGAGGAGGAAATCAAACCCAAAATTAAAATGAGGATAAAATGGCAATCACCCATGCATTACATTTTTCCCTTCGTAGCTAAGAAGTATGATGCCTTCCTGGCTTCAGAGTCTCTCATCAAACAGATTCCTCGTATCCTGGGTCCGGGTCTGAACAAAGCTGGCAAGTTCCCCTCCCTCCTCACCCACAATGAGAACATGGTGGCCAAGATCGACGAGGTCAAGTCTACCATCAAATTTCAAATGAAGAAGGTAAAAAAAAAAGAGAAGTAAAGTCCAACCTCAGAAGTCAGTTATGTGGCCTGTGGGGGGTGGGATTTAATGAAGCAACTGGCTGCCTGCCAGGGTATGTGGATTTCTACACTCAGGGCTGAACTGCAAGTATCCGTCAGCTTCTTTCTTAAGATAATGATAAAGCCACTGATCAGTATCCAGTCAGTCACCTTCTGTGCATTTAGGGAACAAAACTAGAGCATTCAGCTCCTGAGGGGAGAATGTAACTTGTCAGTAGGTGACTTTCTCTTTTCTCCCAAAAAAAACCACAACTGGAGGAGAGCCTGATATTGCAGAATGCTGGGGGGCCCTAAATGTTCACTGAAGTGGGTGGGAGTTGAGGGCGTTTGGCATCTTGAAGGAAGAGATGAGCGCCTTGTGTGATAAGCTCCTGACACTGCAGGGATGTGGTTCAGTTTCAGTTAGCCAGGAATTAGAACAGGCTTGTACCATACAAGTCAGTGCTTTTGTAGTAGTGTAAGCTTCGGGCATGAGGCTGTGTAAGGGAATTTCACAGCAGCTACAGTGCAGAATTTTGACTTTCTAGAGTCTTGCCCTGTCTTGACTTTGAAGAAAAGTCACTATAGGGAGCAGAATCATATTTTAGAACAAAGCAGCTCTAATTCAAATGCATATTCATCATCTGTTGGGTACCATGATGGTGTAAACCTGACTCATTAATTCAGTTAGCAAGTCTGGTTCTAAGGCTTAAGCACACATTTAACTACTCTGCTAAATCAGCTCCAGCCTATCTGAAGAGAACTATTCCTGATCAACCTTAACAGGGCACCTGCTTTAAAACAGTTTGAAAGGAAATTAAGTCACGGTTTTTATAAGCTCTTTTTTCTTCAGTCTGTAGTTTGGCTATATGCTTCAGCTCAGCAAACTTGGCATCAGGGACTTGGCCTTGGGTGCATGTTCTTTATTCGGTCACTAGAAAGACTTGTTTTGGTGGTTAGGGGTAAAAAGCATGTTAGCTCTGTATTTTACAATATGCAAAATTTAAGCAGTTGGTATGGGGGGTTGTGCTAATCTGTGCAGCATGGGTTAATGCTGGGCAGTATTTGAGACTGTTAATAAATCAGGCCCTTGATTAGGCGTTAGACTTGGGTTCTGTTCCTTGGTGTGCTGTTGGTTCTGTATGCCTGAGATTAGCCTCATTTTACAGATAGGGAATGATATTTACTGTCTTTGTAGAGCACTCCGAACAGAGGATGAAACCACAGCGATGTACGTTGTCAGATTTTCACCAAAGCTTGCAGTGAGATGTTAATGTGTGTGGAAGCCAGTTGTCAAACTTAACATGAGCTCTTTAGCCTTCTAGCTACTGATATGCAAACTGGAAGAGCAGGTTTTGAGCTGTTAAACATCATTCAGCTCTAGAATATATGAATTTACAGATCTTGTATTTACTGGGTCCATAGCTTTTTAAAATGGTTGGAATGTATAGAGCAGCATTTACAGGCCACAGAAAGACAGAAATTTTAAACCACATACATTTGATTTATCCCTTTAAAAAAAAAAATAAAAAATTGGGACTGAAACCCAGCCCAAGAGAAATTCCAAAGTCAGGCCCTTAATGTTAATTACCTGTGAAAAGTCTTTGGTGGCTGTAGGTTTCAGCTAGTGCAGGGTGGTCTGTAAAGGGACGATAGTTAGACTTCAACTCTGCTGGCTAAGTTTTGATCCTGCTGTCCTTGTTTAATACATGTTCCTTTCCAGTCAAGGCAGTTCCCTGCAAAGTCTACACCCTTAGTCTAATGACACTGCTTTCTATGTTGCCAGGTGCTCTGTCTGGCTGTGGCTGTTGGCCATGTGAAAATGACGGAGGATGAGCTAGTCTACAACATTCACCTGGCCATCAATTTCCTGGTGTCCTTGCTGAAGAAGAACTGGCAGAACGTGCGTGCATTGTACATCAAAAGCACCATGGGCAAGCCACAGCGCCTCTACTAAACTGGCAGTAATAAATGGTTCTAGACTACCCCGTTGCTGTCTCTTATCTGCTGAGTTGGGTGGGAAATTTGATTAGTTTGTCTTTTACTGAGAGACCCACAAACAAGGGAGAATTAGCATATTTTTGCTTTAAAACTGATGATGGGGGTACAGGTAACATTAAACTATTTAAACTTTTTTTTAAAATGGTTATTAGATTTGACTACCCTTTAATGGATATATAGATGCAACAGGTTAATAGTCCCTTTAGAATGAAAAGGGGCCCAGGAGCAGCCACCTCGCCAACACCTGGGACAGACAAAAGCGTAAATGCAGAAAACATCTTCTCATGAATATCCACAGAACAGCTACACTTGGTGCAGTGGTGGGGGAAGTGTTTACATCTAATCCTAGAAACTGTGGAGGTCCTGTGCACAAGTGCCATTAAAACCTTCCCCTTGTGGGGGGGTGGAATTTCAAATGAAGGGGAAGCAGGCCCTGCCTGGACCCAGACTCCCTAATGAGTATCTTCCTTTGAGGGTCTGGCCTGTTTTTTTCCATAGTCAGTTCTGCCCTGCTGCTGGGTTCCACAGTTCCAGCTTTTTCACCCAGCTCTCTTTCAGCAACAGCATAACCTTCCTGAAACGAACTCTACCCCTGCCCTGAGCTGGGCCTGATTTATATAGGCCCCAAACTCCTCCCAGCAGCCTCTGCATTAATGGTTATTAGAGCCAGCTGGACCCCACCCTCTTGTTCTAATTTCCTGGGCATGGCCACTATTTACAGCTGCTGCTTGGAAGATTGACTCTTTCCTACCCTGTGATGGTTTACACTGTCACAGCTGGTCATCCCTAATACTAGGGCTCTGAGGATAGTGAGGGAGGATCAGAAATGGGAAATGAGATGGGGGCTGAGGAATGAGTGATAGGAAATGTAGGATGAGAAGAAGGTGATAGGAGCTAGGTGCAATAAGCAGCAGTGGGATGGGGTAGTGCAGTGCTTGAGGATTAAGAATGGAAACCAGGTTTGGGTATTGGAAGGGATTAAGAATTGGAGTGGATGAGGTTAGAGCACACCAACCTGAGCTTCCCCATTCACCTACCACTCATCACCACCTCATGGGCAGCAGAGAACTCCCAGCTGCTATGGAAGCAGAGAAAGACAAAAACTCAGCCTTGAAGAATCTGTGCTAGCACTGGGGATGGGACTCCTCATGGTGTAAAGTTACTTTAGGGGTATTTGCAGTATTGGTGTTTTAGGATGACATCCGTGAGATTGCAGTGCTTTTGAAATTTCTCTAATCTCTGAAAGAAAACAATCTCAGGTCCCACTTTTAGAAATCTTCAAAATAAGTAGCAGAACCAATTTCTAAAAGATCAACAACACCAAGAAATTCAATTTAATAATTAAAAAGACAATACAAAATGCAAACATTTCTTTTTACAAAGTTCAGATACAATTTTTTGAATCAAGTGCAAATAACTTTATGAACTACGTCTTTTTCATCACTTAATCATTTTGTGGGAGATGCTAAATTGTGGCCCACTGCAAAAGGCAGATATAAATATTCCAATTTATTTTTTTAAACCAACCCTTTGTTTACTACACTGAAACATTCACTACATCAAAAAGTGGGTGATGGAGTTTTCAGGCTTTCAAACCTTTTCTATTTTCTTGCCTTGGGGCAGGGGCAGGTTTAGCACAAGGAACTGAAGCAGGGTTTGATGGTGTACAGAACATCTGGTAAGCTCTTCCTCATAGTCCCCAAAAGGGTTGTCTGAAGGAAACACCAGTCAGTGGCATGTTCTACAAATGAGGCCATTAAAACTATTTTTCTGTCCATTCTAATAGCTGGCTGCATAATACAATTCAATACATTTACTGACAATGGGAAATCTTAAGTGACTAATTAACATAGGACTCTAGATTATGGAGGAAATAATTATTTACCTGTGGTAGTAAGTCACAGCTATATGTCTGAACCTGCAATTCATTCAAAGGAGTAGTGCCATGCCTACAAATGCTTACTACTAGCGTGTAGCTTATCAGTGACCAGACCGAAGGAAGCCATTGAGGGCTAGTTACTGAAGCACATACCATGGTTTTTGCAGGATCAGGGCTGTCGATGTGAGCGGGACTGATGTCAAAGGCCTGTTCGTGGCACTAAGGCTGCAATATCAGGCCCATAGATTATGCAAACAAAAAATGTATTGAAAGGCCAAGAATTTCCAAAGGGCGTGGAGACTGAGGGCTCGACTTCTGTCACCTTGAGGCCTGATTTCCAGAGGGAGGTGCACAGCACTGTGTGAAAATCAGGGCACTTTTAAGGCATCCCACGAGTCACCCAAGGTCACACGTCACTTGAAAATCTTGTCCAATGAGCCTAAATAACCTGTTCCCCTGCTGCTGTTGCCATGTTTCCCTTCAGAGGGGCCGTGAAGCCGGAGCAATGGGTTTCACAGTGGTTATAACCTGTAGCATTGTGGCGGTTAGGTTCAGAATGCAGCAGTCTCATTTTGAAATGCAAGATGCTCCATGGTTTTAAATAGCACTAGACACACTATGTCCAGCAGGTTCAGGGATGTTTTTTAATTAAACCATACCTGAAATTTGGCCTTTAGACTTGATCATGTCCCTTTACACCCCTACACTGCTGCATGCATTCTGAACCCCAAAAATAGAGCCTTGTGCCTTTTCCACTGGGGAGTCTGCTGCAGATACCATGGAAGTGGCAGGCATCTCAGCCCATAGGTGTCCAACTTCTGAGAAGACCCAGCAGCGGGGGGCAAATACACAGATGGCATGAAAAAACACAACCCCTCACGAGAGATGCAATCGGGATGAAGGGGATAGAATTGAGCAACGCTCAGCCAGTGCTCATCCGATTGGTGGGACGAGACGATACAGCAATGAATTCCTGGGGGCAGCAGTAGAACAAAGCTGCAGAGACAGACGTTGGGGGGAGAAAGAAAATATGGGACATCAGCTGCTATCTGCTCAAGAGATACCCTAGCTCCCTGTCCCTGCTAACTGCCATGAGAGTGTATTGTGTAATAAATAATCAAATGGTAGTGGTGCCTCCGATGGGCTGTGTGTTTTCCATATGTTCAAGAAGGAACGGTCCCTGCCCCGAGTTGCTCATAGTCAAAGGACACAAGGAGACAGTGACTGCGGGAAGTGGAGCAACAAATAGGAAACCTGTATACAAGTCAACTGGATTCACCACACGGCAGAAGTGGGTCTTTAAAGAGAGATGTAAATTTGGACAGGATGTGGTCACTGAGATTGCACCAGGCATACGGGACTGCCCGGAAGAAGGCACAAAGGCTAGAGGCTGACAACTGGGCAGCCATGGGAGGGAATAGTGGTGGAGTGGGGGTCGGGGGTGACACGAAGCCAGACAAGGGAGGATAAGGAGGAAGAGGCAGTTAGATAGCACCTTGGACAAAGAGGTGATATGATTGTGGAGGGAGATCCAGCAAACTGGTGCGATCTGCATGGAAGAGTTGTTAAGTGGCTGCATTTTGCACAGTGGTGTGCGTGGACACGGGAGGCCATAGGAAGAGTCTCATGAGGGCCTGACAGATCTGGCTGCGGAGATAGCAGGTAAAGAACAGGTCTGAGGTTAACAAGGAAGGAGTGGCAGGATTTGGAAATGGCCTGCGTGCCTGGGGCAAGGGAGAGTGAGGAGCCAGATATCATCTCAAGGTTGCTGTCAATGGGGACCAAGAGAAGGAATGGGAGAGAAGTTTTGGCTACGTTCAGTTCTAGCTGATGAGATATCAGATGAGATGTGGGGCTATGGCGGATGTGGAGATTGGCAAGACATCGACAGAGAGGTGATACTTGCAGCCATTAAAGGCCAGTCAAGATCAAATGGAGAAGCAGGAGCTCAGCTGGCCTAAGGTGTCTCTCACTGGGCTCCCAAAGGGAGGCTCCCAAGGTCCCAAGGTTTGAAAACGCTAGCTTAAATATTAGTGTTTTTCAGGGAGGCAACTGCTGGACTTGGCCCCGGGAAGCTCTGTGATTGCACATGGAAGGGGAGCTGGCCACAAGACAACCTCCCTAGTGAGATGTGGCCCGCACTGTGACTAAGTTTGAGAACCCCTGCAGGAGGCAGCAGATTTTCAAAAAAACCTAAGGGATTTAGAAGCACATTTTATCAGATGTCAATGGGACTTGTGCATCTCCCCCATAGACATGGTGATTTTTCAAGGTTGAATTAACTAAGGGACTGATGGAGCTTTGGCCATTAGATTCCCCAAGCGGTTTAATACCGCAATGTCCCAGCAAACTCGGCAGTCATGGAACATGTTCGGGCGGACCCTGAATTTCTCTGCACCTCATTCGGCGATTCCTAGTTCACACGGAACTCCCACAAAAGTCAATGGGAATTCTGCCTCAATAGCCAGCCTTGCTTCTTCCAACTCTTCAGGAAATGGAAACAGATTAGCTGGTTTCTTCATGAAAATATAAACAAGCACTTGGATAAAGCAGGCAACATCTAAGGCTGGTGAGATCAGCACCAGGGGCTGCTTACAAACCAAACTGAAGTTCACAGCAGCCTGAGACACAGGAGCCAATAAGCGTGAAGGGAATCTCCACTGGAACAAACTAGCTTCCACGTCTTATATTTCATCACTGTTCTCTACTGGACAGAATCTGCTCTGTTCCAGCATTGCAATCTATGTCTGGAGCCTCGTTCTTCCCCCCATGCTGTTTTTATGTAACTCCCATTAACTTCAGTGGAGTAATTCCTGATTTACACTGGGGTGAATGAGACGAGAATCAGGCTGTTCATGCCTGGAGACCTACTGACGACAAGATAAGCCTCCGTACTACTGCAGCTAATGGAGAGGATCTGTTAGACCGAATGACAGAAGTCTGAGAGCCTTCTGAGTAGCATTCTGGGTTCTAGAATTCATGCTGCAGAGCGAAGGAGTATAACCGGCAACCAAGTGTAAACTGGTAACTGCATCCAATAGCAGAGACCTGGCACAAACTGACCACACTGGAGACACTTGTGGATGAGAAAAGAGCTTGTGCTTTCCAGTCGTCAGGGAAAGATTCAACTGATTAAGGGGGAGGAGGGAATAAAAGCTTCACTGGTAAAAGGAACATCAAGTGGATTTGCCTTATTAGGGACCAATATCAGAAGAAAAGCTTCCAAAGTCTGAAAACGTCATCACGTTAATTGAAGCCTTGGTTTGTTTTTGTTTTGTTGTTACAAACACACATTCTCATTTCTCAGGCAGGTATAAATATTGTAGTTTCTAGTAGAAAAAACTTCCCTCTAAATAATATAAAGAAGACTCAAATGATTGCACTTAATACATATGAAAAAGGTAGAAAGGACGATATCCTAGTGCACAAACATTTACTCCTGCTCTTCACATCGCTTGCTTTTCTGTCGACGAGTTACTCTTTGGCAGAGCTTGTAAGAGAGTCTGGTCTCTTGGCACAAGTGTCCATGGGGGAAAAAAATGAATCCATCTGAAAGGCTTCTCGTTCATTACCTTTTTTCTCCCATTCATCCAGACGTTCTACAAGACCGTGGCTTGGCCATGCTTTCTTCAAATGCAGAGAGACCAACCCAGCTCCCTGGAGAGATGCAGATCTCCCACCCACTGGAACTGCCATTTGCCGTGATGCTTTTCAGCTTTTTCTTTTTTTTTTTTTTTAAAGTATTCTTTTTTTTTAAAAAAAAAAAAGTATATTTTTTTCCCGATCCCCCCTGCAAAGCTGTGTTGATATATATATATTTTTAAACCACAACACTGCGATAAATAATAAGGCATTACCTTCCACATTCAGGGCTTCCTCTGCGCTCAGTTCTTTGAGAAACAACCTGTTCTGGCTGCAGCAGCTTTCCTTTGCTTTGGCAGCTGGAGAAAGGCCCACGGCAGGAACAAAAATACCAAACTATATCCCAGGAGTGCAGGCGACTGTAGGTGTGTTTATGGTGCCTAGGAACGGAGACAGATTTGGACGCAGATGTGTAGTAATCAAGGGCCACAAAGGCAACCAGAGTGACTACACTTAAGTTACATAAAACAGAGCAGGTCGCAGCTGCCTCTGCGTGTAGAGGCCACTTGGGCTAAGACGGAGCATCACCCTCCGGGACTGGTAATTGTTATGGGCTGCACACTCCGTAGGAAAAGAACAGAGCATGGGATGCCTTGAGATTACAGACCGCCCCTGCTGGAGACAAAGTCAGCGCTGAGATGAGTTTGAAGAAAGCCAAGGAGAAATTGTTTAGAGTCGTCTGCATAGTGAGAGACGGGGATTCTGTTTGTTTAAAAAGCTGTTGAGAAAAAAAAACCCCAAAAACCATCAAATAAGAGCAAAAGAAAGTTTCCTTGGCTGCAGGGTGGCCCATGAGGCAGGTGGAAATGCCTGGGGGCTATTTGTAAGGCCTGAGGAAGCTGGAGACTTTGGAGCGGAGGAGTTTGATGAAAGAGCGCGGTAACATCTCCTTGTGTTTCTCCGTGTACTTGAAGTAGTTCTGTGGATGAGCCAGCACGTCGAAGAAAGCCTTCATCAGCTTCTTGTCCTTCGAGGGAAACAAACGGAATAGTCACATCACCTCCAGGAAAAAGCTGGTACCCACAATTAAAGCATAATGGATGTGGTCTGAGTGATGGTCGGTCTAAAAGATCATACTTTGTGTTCTTATTGCATGGATCCAATGAGCTCAAACGCTTTAATTTACAGATGGGGAAACTGAGGAACAAAGCATCTAAAAGCCTTGCCACAAGGGCACAGAGGGGTGCCCTATCCATGGCAGGGCTGAGAATGGAACCCAGATCTCCTGACTTGGAGTCCCTTGCTCTAGCTATTAGACAAGGCTGCCTCAGTCAATTTTGACTAGACATGAAGAATGTGAGCAAGAGGTTCCATAGTAAAACAACAAGCAACAGAGAGAGTCAAGGAGTGTATGCAGGAGAACTAGACCAGCTGCTGGACATGCGATGCGTTACAGGACCACGAGACAAGCCATTGTACTTCAGTAGATGAATTCTAATCCTCAGCTCCTTATTGTGGCTCCCAGGACACACCTGTGAATCCTGGGAGTGTGTTAAGGACGTCAGGACAGGGGCAGCACTAGGAGAAGTACCCATTGTACAGTTAGGTAACACAAAGGGGAAGTGACTTGCCTGGAAAGCTGGGAACAGAACCCAGGAGTCCTGATTCCCAGTCCCACTCACGGGTGGTCTCACCTTTAATATTTCCTGATGGTTTTCGGAGGCGTACAGCCTGCCATCCCGGACAATATCCTCCACCAGCTGTTCGTAATCCTCTGCAAAGCCAAGCGAGAAAGGCAGTCAGGGGGAAAGCAGGTGGCAGGAGTGCTCGGCTAATTCAGCGACAGGATGCTATTGTAAGGATGGAATTCTGGGCTCCGGAAAACAGCGAAATTGTACTCTGCCATGAGCCAAAAAGCTTCACTCCACACCTTATTGTTTGGAGTGGAGCTCCAAAAGCTGGGGTGGCTCCCCCCTGTCCATGCAGAACACCAATCACATGTACTCAGGTGTTTCAAGAAACTAATAGATCAGGCAAGACACTTTACACTTGGGTAAGTTTAGAATGCCCCAGACAGGTGCATGGCAGTATTGAGGAAACTTAGGAAGCAGGACATTAGGTCATGAGGTCAACCTGAGGGCCAGGGACTAGCCTCTGAACTGAGCACAGGGCAGAAGCAGGAGGGTGGAGTGCAGGTGAGGCAGTTAATCATCCAGCAAGCTACAAAACCATCTGGGAGAGAAGAGGGAAAGCCCACCCGGATTGGGAGAGTAGGGGCAGATTTACTTGGCACTTTACAAATATTTATAGTATTAAAAATGATCATCTGCTCACTGGTCACTTCTTAAGTCTCATTTCTAACCCCTGAGTTCCTTTCACTGTGTCTCAACAAGGACTGTACACGGGTAGCAAACTTCCTGAGGTGTGTACCGTATTCCGTTATAAGCTGGGTTGGTAGCCCTGTCTATTAAGATCGCCTGAGACTTCCCATTGTAAGACCCTGTTTTCAATTGCTGAGAACTTTGCCATGCTAACCATTTGGACTGAAATTTCCCATGCCAGGTGTCTGTCTCAGGCTGAATTGTTTTGGGAATTTTTTTTTTAGCTCAAACGGTTCAGCCACGTGTAAGAACAAAGTTAGGGAAAATATATCGTTCTGCCCATTTAGAAAAATTCTGGCAACCTTTTCTTTGAAAAGCCCTAGTGCCCTCATGCTTTGGAGCAGGGACTTGAAATTCGGCAGGAGGGTGGTGCTGTCACCTTTCGTCATCCCAAATTTGGCCAAATGACACCTGGCAGCTTGCATATGCTTCGGACAGACTTCTTCGTTTTTAGCAGCTGAAGTTCCCAAAGATCCCGTGCACACTGAGCATGCTCCTGCCTGGGGCTGAGCGCGACTTGCCCTGCAATGCCCCTCTGGGCTGCTGCAGACTGTGCCAGGGCCGGGGGCCTGAATGGAGAGGAGGGAGACTGTCGCTTCTGAGCTTTCAATGACTCCCTGCTGGTGGATTCGCTCGGGTACTTGTGGAAAAAATCTTAGACGATCATGTCATTAAAGACTGTATCGTAATGCATAGGCACAAGGGGCCGGGTTAAGGTTGTGCACACACAAGCTTAATTCTGGCATTTCCTAACTTGTGAGTGCTTGACTTTGCAACCTTAACATTGTCCTTTTGTGTGTGTAACATCATTCAAATCGTTTTACAATGCTCAGTTCGAGATTTCCGAGACCACGTGTTAGCGCTGGCAATAAAACCCAGGCGTCTCAGTCCCGCGTGATGAGCACTTACACTGCAGTCCCACCCCTGCTCTTGCTATGCCCTTATACATACTCCCCCACTTACCGTCGTAGGTGACGTAGGGGATCTGGAAGCCCCTGGCGCCGTTGGCCTCGCTGGTTTTGAAGTTGATCCATAGCTTGCGGGACCTGGCGGTGAAGGCTATGGGCCTCTCGTACGTCTGGCATGTCTCATAGGTCGTGATGGAGGAGGGGGAGGCTGCGGAGGGGGACACGAAAGGACCAGGTGTTGCCTGGAATCATTCAGCCACACAAACACCCAGGTCCAGACATCTTTTGGTTTGTTTCAATATTGCGGGCGGGGGTCTCCTTGCTGAAGGGCCACATTACGAATACACAGGAGCTGACTGTATGGCTCCGGTTCTACTCCTTACTCTGGAGGCCACCTTCCTCCTCCACCATTCAGTATGGGTACTGAGGCACCCGCGTGCAACACTTTCAGAGGTGGGCGCAGACTGTGGATGGCCAGCGTCGGTCAGCCGGGGGCCCGATGTTCAGAGGTGCTGAGCACCACGGAGTTCAATTAACTCCACGGCCACCTTCACAAACACGGAGCTGGGGCCCCTTGGCTCGACGGGACGGCATGATGAGATTTGGACGTGGCGTCAGCACCAGGTGATGCACCATAACAGTGTCATGTGGAAACACCACGCCTGGGGACTAGGTTGGCAAAGCTCCAGAAACTGCTTCCGGGCCTCAAAGCACCCCAGGGACTGTACCCGCAGGGCACAGAATGGCTTCGCCGTAACCAGGGCAACATCTGGGAAGACATCTGGATGGAGAGGCAGCCCAGCCACCTCGGGAGTTGAACGGCAGCGAGGAATCTGCAGGTTGGTTTCATCTCCTTGCCTGAGGCCAGGGGCCGTGAGCAATGCACAACCAGGAGCCTTTACTGATGGGCATGCACCCAGCTCTGCAGTGGGGTTTAACAGGGAAGCCAGCCCCAGGTAGTGAGGTATGTGGGGTGGATCCACTCACTACAAACCCCACTCCCCATAGTAGTTACCCATGCACAGCCCAAGGATGCAGGCTTCCCCTTTAGGCTGAGTGCACCAAACTCGTCCTACCTGGGATCAAGCCAGAGGTGAAGGCAGCTCTTTAGGGATGCATCGAGTTCACCTGTGGTGCTGTCACCCTCTCCTCCACACACGCCTGCTCCATCACTTACTGGGCTCCGCTGCTCCCAGAGGTGTCCGCAGACCAGACAGCCTGGGAAGTGGGGGAGAGGGGCTCCTGCGGGATTACCTAGCACCCCCATTGCCCAGCATGGCCACGCCACAGCAATCGGTTACCTACAGTTTTTCCGCATGACCAAGACGTCCCCGCACTCGTCCTCGGACGGCAGGAAGATCTCCGGGACTACGATGAGGATCTTGCGCTTTGGGGGGGGGTTGATGTTCCAGGTGCACTCAATGTTGGCGGGGTAGTTCCCAGGGTAGTTGGGAGACTCGATGTAGCCAGTGTACTCGCCCAGCTCCCCTCCGCACTGGCGGTCTGCAAGGCAACAAGGACCAGTGGTCACTGGGAATTAGTTCTCTGACATGGGGGCACTAGGCAATGATCTGTGGGCAGAAGAATTGGATCAGGCTATCCTAATCCTGTATGCAGCAGGCTATCTGTGCCTGCGGACGCACCTGTGCTCACATATATTCATGTGTGCATATGCACAAGCATGTGGGTTAGCATGCAGAGCTGCCCAGGCACTGACTGGTGGCACGCGTGCAGGGGGCATACATGAAAGGGTGTGTGTGTGTGTGTGTGGACATATGTACGCATAGCTGGATGCAGCTGTCTGTGCTCATGATTGGGGGTGCATAAAGGGAAACACCAAGAGGAGGTGGCCTTCTGCCAGGGCCAGGACTCCGCCAGGGCCCTCTGGATGGACATCATGCTAACAGAGAAACACAGCGACTGGCAGAGATTGGGTTGCACACGCGACGTATGGACACAGCACCCGGGCTGCTTGAAGCGCGTACTTTTACACTGGGACACGGACGTAGAGCCGTCGAAGTCCGTGGTGGTGTTGCCGGGGCAGGTGATGCAGTAATTCTGGCGGAAGTCTGGCTGGTAGGTGCCCACGGCACAGCGGATGCAGCGGTGGACGCTGGTATTGTAGTAATGACCCGGGGAGCACTGAACTGTGGCGAGAGGGGAGAGGAAAATGTACTGACAGGGATCAGGCAAGGAGGCGTCAGCTCCCTGAGTCGCTCCCAGCTGTCGAGGAGCC
Organism: Chelonia mydas; assembly: GCF_015237465.2. Classification (NCBI taxonomy): domain Eukaryota; kingdom Metazoa; phylum Chordata; order Testudines; family Cheloniidae; genus Chelonia; species Chelonia mydas. The sequence goes on along the minus strand of NC_051261.2, from coordinate 11,281,615 downwards.
ACAGCTCTTGTAGCTCAGCCAATCAGACATTTTATTAAGCAAACGTGAGTGATCAGAGCAGCCGGCTCCTGGTTCCCACTCCCAGCTCTGCTACTCCTTGGGGAGAGGTGAGTATTTTCCCTGCTTTACAACTGGGGAAACCTGGCCACAGAGAAGTTAGGTGACTTGCCCAGGATCAAGCAGCAAGTCAGTGGCAGAGCTGGGAGTAGAACCCAGGAGTTCCGATTCACAGCTCCCACTCACACTCCCTGGAAGCTATGTGCAAGGAGACTTTTTTTTTTCTTTCCTTCTTTTTTTTAAAGTGACACAGGTATTCCCATGTTTCAGAGTAGCAGCCGTGTTAGTCTGTATTCGCAAAAAGAAAAGGAGGACTTGTGGCACCTTAGAGACTAACAAATTTATTTGAACATAAGCTTTCATGAGCTACAGCTCACTTCATCAGATGCATTCCCATTCAAGGCTCTTTTAAAGTGTTCATTTAGGCTGCCAGGACCTTCCTGTTTAGAATGGTTATTCTCTCTCTCCCTCACTGGGACAGCCACATGCCGAACTCTGGATTTTGCATTAACTTCAACGATCCCCCCTTTAATAAGAGGAGAAATTGCATCCACATCATCACTGCACAGCTAACTGCAAAACTCGGCAGACCAGATTTCCTTGTAATAAAGCTTAGCCTAAAAATAAGCACCCAATTATTACATTGTTATTATTAACCCTAATAAACACAGTAAAGGCCCAAGACCCCACACAGCATTGTAACAGCAACATGTCGGTGTTGGGAGTCCCTTACTGGACTGCTGGAGTGCTTCTTTGTAAGAGTATTTCTGGGGTACTAAATGCATCGGTGCAGTGTTAGAACAGCCCTGCAAACACGCCACCAATTCTCGTTCGCTTTGGTACCGTTATTTAAAGGGTGGGCAGGCGGATTTTGCGCCTGGGCTGGTGGATTCATACAGCCATTGTGCAAGGCGGCTCGACAAGCACGTAGCTTCTCAAGGAGATTGCAGTCTAACAGGAGAGCGGGGAAAATGGAATAGGGTGGGTGAGCGGATACCGCTGGGAGGGTGGAGGGGTAGATTGAAGCCAAGAGTCTTGGTGAAGGATGGATGTTCAGGGCAAAAGGGAGCAGCGGAGCAAGGGTGGGATTTGTCCCCCCACAAGCACTTTGCAAAATGAAAGCTTCCCACCTCGCCACCTGCGTCGTTGTTGTGACAGGGCCTGGGGAGCTGAAGAAGCAGAGGGTGGGTTTGGGGGATGTAGCCATAATGAAGCAGGCTCAGTCCTGGGAACTCAGCCCCCCAACACCCCCTGGAGCTGCCCTGCTGCTCTGATCTCCCATGGCTGTTCCCCTCCCAGCTGCTGATGGAGCTGCTGGCTTGGACATACCTTTGGTATCGCAGTCCTGGAAGGAGAAGGCTCCCTCGTGTTTGGTGGTCAGCCCCCCACCGCAAGGGAAGCACAGAGCTCGCCCAGCTTCGGGCTGGTAGGCGCCCCGGGGACACGGCTGGCAGGGTATGAAGCCATCCACTGAGTGATGGCCGGGGGGACACTGACCTAAGGCCCATTTGGAAATCAAAGAGAGATGTGGGTCAGTTGTGCAATAACACAGCCTCCTTGTCCCCTGAGCTCCACACTGCATGTCACCGGTGCTGAACCCCCAGACAGGCAGCTCTGGCTCCTCCTCAGATCCGTGGGGCAGCCCCACTGGTTGCAAGCACCTTGCAGCAGCCTGGAAATTACCACCTTGTTGCCACTGTTGCTGTGGGACCCCCTGGTGACAGCTGCAGGTGGATCAGAACCAGAACCGTTCAGCCAGATCTTTATTATTTATTGCAGCAGCCCCTAGGAGCCCCAGTCGTGGGTCTGGACCCCATTGTGCTAGGTACTATACAACAGGACAAAGAGATGGTCTCTGTCCCCTTCTCCCCTGAACTTTGGGGACTCTGATAAAATGGACTGGATCCAATTCCCCCATGGTTCTGCTCTTACAACACCTCACCCCCTTTGGCTCATGACTGGGATGCATCGAAGTTTACCCTGCAGGAAGAACAGCCAAAAGCGGCAGCCCCCTGCAGTCAAGCCGCCACGCCTGCATCCTAACTGGGCGCTTGTGCTTCCCTCTCGTGTCTCTATCCCGTCCTGTTCTGAATGGAGAGTCCAAGGGCCTGTCTGCGGCCAGGCAATGCAATGAGTGGAGATGTGGAACCCTTTGAGCTGTTTAATGCCTGATGCCCGGGCCTTGAACAAGCTGGGGATGAGGTCTGCAATGGTTTCTCTGCAGCACAGAATGGAAGCCGCACGCATCACACTGCACTGGTTCTGCTGGTGCTCCTAACCCCATCCCACAACGCCGAGCCCACACAATGACCCTTGCCGGGCCCTGTGGAAGAGGTGATCCAGAACGCCACAGCTGTAAGGTGCCTCTTGGTTCCACACCCAGCCTCTCCGAGGTCACAAACAGCAACCGACCGACCCCGCACCGTACCTGCACAGGTGGTTATGTTTGTTGCTCCAGCAGGGCCATACGCATCGCTTCCAGGGCACAGGTCACAGGAGAGCTGGCCTTCTTTCTCCTGGTACGTCCCTGGGGGGCAAGGGACACACTGCTCCAGCTGACCGTGGTAATACGTTCCCTGCAGGCAGCTAACTAAGAGAGAGGCAGAGCCGTTAGGGACACATGTAGCGAGAACCCCCACCAAGCTATCCCCAATATGCCTTATTCTGGCTGCAGGTGAGAGGCCCTCGGGGTCCCCAGCTCCTAATATGGACAAGTCAGTACCTCTAAAGGGAGAACACATGGTAACTTCCCCTACTGGCCGTCAGCACGTGGAGCACTGCTGCTTGGGAATTGTAGTTCGGCACTAGGGACCTACAGCTTAATGTGCAACTGGCCCCAGGTCCTTAGCCCCCCGGCTGTTCCCTTACCACACTTGGATCCTAGCCTTTGCTGCCCTGGCCCGCAGCTCTCCTGACTCTCCGGGGACATGCTCAGCTTCCGCGCCACCTCGTAATCCATGCCCGCGAAGCGGATCAGGAATCGCTCCTGGTTTATGGACTTCTTCAGGGCCTTGATTGCAGACTTCAGCTTCTTCTCCACCCTCTGCCGCAGGCAGTTAATATTGCAGCTGGCTAGAGGTCAGAGACGGCGGAGGGGGTAGACTATCAGGGTGAGCACAGGGAAAGCAGATGCCCGCCTAGACTGCCCCTCCCCATCACTGCTGCAGCTCCCTGCCAGAGCTAGTAGTGTGATTCCCCACCAATCTTCTATCAGGTGTGAGTGGGGTGACAGGGACCGGGGGGAACTCAAGCAACAAAGGGGCATCTTCAGCTGGATTAGGGGCTTCCTCCTGACTACTCATCCCATCTCCCCATGCCCGAGCCTGGGCTGCTGCCCACCCCTGCATGTCCACACTCTGGGGGTGACTATACATCTCTGCCTATTCTACCCCCCTCCTCTTTTAGTGCCCATCCCCGCACTTGGGATGGCTGTGGATGTAACTGTTAAAGCTGCACTGTGGACAGCAGAGGCTCTGTGCATCATCATCACTGGCCAGAGACCTGGAACCAGCGCAAGGAGTGGCAGGGCAAATTTCCCCCACAGCCTGCCTCATCTACATCTTGGGAAAGCCCCTTCTAGAGGTGCGGAAGGGGTTCAGTTTCCATGGTCTTACTCAATCCTTGGCCTCTGGCCAGACTGCCAGTGAGGGGGCCAGTCAGTGCAAGCCGGGACGGTGGTTTTTGTGACATGGACACCTGCCCAGAAGGAGCTGGTCTGAGAACTGCCAAGCTCATTTCACACAGGCCATGGAACATGCTGCCTAGCAACGTGTGAAGGTAATTAACAGCACAAGGCAGGCGTTATTGGAGAGTTGTCTGCTCCTTCCAAATTGTCGGCGGTTCAGCCCCAGTGCACACCGGGAAAGCCAGGGCTCCTATTGCTACGTGGGCTCACCTCAGTTCCAGAGCATTCTGGGATAGCCAGGCCTCTCTCCTCAGGCCCAGTGCACTCCGGGAAAACCAGTCCTCCCAGTCCCATATCCCCCAACCTGGGATTGCCTCAGGCCCAGTGCACTCTGGGAAAGCCGGTCCTCCCAGCGCTGTCCCTCACCTGTGACCTCTTCCGGTTTGATTTCTGCCTCAAACTCCAGGGTGATGCGCGTCACCTCCTTGTTGGGGGAGTTGCGGGCCCGGCGGCCTTTGCCCTTCTTTGATGAGTCGCACTTGAGGTTCACGAAGGTCACCTGGCAATCCGAGCAGGGGGCCGCCCCGCCTGGAAGAGAGGGAACCAGAGCGTCAGCATCCTCCCCACAGCTCCCTTGGGAAACTCAAGCCCAGGTGGTCAATGGGGCCACTTCCCTCCACACAGCCATAGAGGAGCTTACACGGCTGGTTGGGGGGAGGGTGTACGCCTCACCTGGGGCCCCATGCTTCCCCGACTCATCCTGCTTCCCCTTCACGCGCGGGTGCAGGTGGCACTTGGCGTCCTTGATCTTGAAGGAAGCCTTTTGTTTGATTGGAGCAGCGGCAGTCTCTAAAAGAAAAGGCAGGTGCTAAACATCAGAGGCACCAGCTGAGCCTCCCGCGATGGCAGCTGGGGACAGGGGAGGCTTGGACCAGCCCAGGAGAGCGACCTTACCAATGCAGTGATGGCTGCTGTTGCCAGGCCTCTGCTGGGCCCCCTGGCGCAGGATGGGCGTCCCGCAGCTCACTGTGTAGCTGCTGTCGGACTCTGCAAAGAGGGAGAAAGGAGGGATTCAGACAGAGCCTGGGGCTCACTCCCGGCCTGGCTTCCAAAGTGCTACTCCACTGCATGGCCCAGGGAGGTCACTGGGGGCTCAGCACCCTTGGAAATCAGGCCCTGGCTCTGCACCTTAGCAGCTCACATGTGCTTTGGGTGCTGATCTGACCCCAACCTTTGAAGTTCCAGAGACTGGTTCATCGATAGCACAACCCGAGGGTCAATTCAGGCAAAGCCAGGGCCCTGCAAAGCCTGAGATCCTGTGTCCCGCCTCAGTAGGGGTCGGCCCGGACCCCAGCCATGGCCCCCCAAAAGGTCCTCTGCACACCCCTAGGGCGGTGCACTCTACAGTGTGGTGACTTCTGCATTATCCAGGCCTAAATCTAGCCTGCACAGTGACATCCTGCTTCCCTAAGCCCCCTCTGTGCTTTCCATTACATACAATGTTCTGCACGGCAATGCGGGGCACCGTTAAGCAGCCACCTCAGTAACGGGCAGGGAGAGATCCATATTTGTAAATCCCTTTTGGATAGAGGGCGTTCGAGAAGGCCAGTACCCCGGGTAGGTTTCAGGGGAGATGTGGCGGCCACGGGTTGGTACCTGGCAGGAAGCGGGCCTTGGAGGTGCAGGTGAGGGAGCAGCTGTCCTTCTTGCCGTTCTTGTTGCAGGTGAGCATGGCCCGGTGAGAGATGGGGCCCGTCAGGCATTTCACCAGCTCTGAAGGACAACAAGCAGCGAATGGTGACAACAAGCAGGGGGCAACTTGGGGCTGACCAGCCAACCAGGAGCTGCTCCGGGCACTGGGGGAGGGGAGGGGAGTTATCATAACTGGGCCTACAGATTTAGCGCAATTGTGGGTGCAACTGAAAAAAGGGAGTGAAACTTCATTCACAATAATCTAGCATTCTCAGTAGTGATTGGGAAAGTTGCAAAAGGGAGACAGAGAGACTGCATTAGTAGAGACAAAAAGACCTCCCGATATCACTCAAGGACGGCATTACGATCATCCCTGGTAAACAGAGCACTGTGAAACTGAAAAATCAATGAATCAAAATTGGTGGGTCGGAAATTAGGCCTAACTGGTGGGCAAAACAGTGAAGGGATGGGCTACTCCCCCCAATCGCTCCTTCTGGGGTCCTTGCAGAAAGAGACTTTGGAAGACAAATTGGCGACTGGAGTGAGTTTCACCATCCTGGCTGCCACCCCCACCATCTCCTGGGTCCCTGGGCCTTCGTCATTCTGATCCTGAGAGATGTCCTGACCACACCAGGCCAGAGAAAGAGGGAGCCACATGACATCACCACCTCCACTGGCTGAATCCCGAACACCACCTGGGATGTGAGACTTTTCCTCTCCCCCGAACGTGTCCGTCTCCTTCCCCACCTTCTTTCTTCTCTTTCCCCTCTCTCTCCTTTTTCCTTCTGGTGAAGGAGAGTCTGGCTTAGCTGGCCAAGACTGCCTACTTCGCAACACTGCTGGAAGCCCGGGACCAGAAAGAGGCAGCTAAAAGCCCATTTATTCTATCCAAATTAATTCAACAGTAGGACTCTAACCTTGCTCCCAACTCCACTCCTGCCACAGCATCCATCCTCCTCCCTCAGCCACCTGCTTCTGCCATCGTGGCAAGACAGGGGTGCGTGTGGTGTTGTGGGTTCTCCCGCACAGCTTTACACTCAACCTGGAGCCTTGAGTCAGCAGATCATCTTGAGGAGTAAGAGGCACTTGCTGGGGTTTCACTCACTCCTTCATTCTGAGGAGGCTTTGCTCAGTCTATCCCCTGTCCCTTCTCTTGGCGGGTAATGGAAGGGAATCAACTGGGCACCACAGCGTTGCTGTGGACTGTTAAGAACAGCTGCTGTGTCCCTCCCCAGAGGTGGCTGCAAGTCAGGGGCAGGTAAAGAGATTTTTATAGGTATAGCTATCAGCAAAGTGCTTTGGGATCCCTTGGGGAGAAGAGCACTATGTAAAGAACAAACCGAATTTGACCCAGGTTTGAAATAGCCAGGGGAAGTTCAGCAGGTGAAGGACTACACTTTCTGATGTGCACTTTTCTAGGCGAGGTGCCAGAATTTCCTCCACCACATCCCAAACCCTCTCTTCTCTTGAGTCCAGCAGCCCAGGTGAGATGGGTTTGGGGGAGGAAGGGGGCTCTCAGGTCAGGAGAACACAGCATGAAAACCAGTCCACAAGCCGCATTATCTGGCCTCCTGTGCTAGCTGTCTCAGCAGAGTGGCGAAAGGCAGACTGGGGCACGGAGCCTGAACTCCCTGTCTCTGCCAGAAGGCTCAGCACTGGGGCAGCATGGGGATCATGGGAATCTGCACAACAATAAAACATGCTCTAGCTCTAGGCTGAGACTGAAAAGGTTTCCACTCGGCATGACGCTCGGACCAAGAGAGAACGCTATAGGCCGGGGTGCATGGTCAACGTGCACCCAGTGGCCAAATCCAACCCATAAGCAGCACCCTTTCTGCTGCACCGTCTCCACACATTCCCAGCAAAATCCACCTGGATAAAAGTCTATCCACCACCTCACAGCAATGACCGAACAGAAAAACACAGATCTCTTTTCAGGCTTTGCCGGCTGACCTATGTTCACCCACTAGATGGCAGCACGGGCTTTCTTTACCCACCTATGCAGTCCTTTTTGTTCCAGTGCAGTTTGCAGCCGGCCGGGCAGGTACACTCGTAGCTGCCAGGGGCGTTTACGCAGCCGAATTTGCAGCCTCCTCGGTTGATGCTGCATTCATCGATGTCTGCAGGGAGGAAAGCGAGAGGATTACTGAGAACTGGAATTGCCATGCTGCATAAAGCAAGCTCTATTAGAGGTTACAGCAGGCTGAAAGGGGCAGGACTCCTGGGTTCTATTTCTAGCTCGTGGAGTGTTCCAGCGGTTAGAGCTGGTGGGGCGGAGGTTGGCAGCCTGGACTCCTGGGTTCTAACCCTGGCTCTGCCACTGACTCACTGAGCAATCCTGACCAAATCACTTTAGGCCCCATTTTCAAAGTGGCCTGTAATTCTGGGTGTCCAACCTGAGACCCCCTCGGGCTGGGTCTTCAGAGGAGCTGGGCTCCCACAGCTCCCATTAGTGCCAGCAGGGAAGGACACGTGAAATGAGAGGAGAATTTAGTCCAACATGTGCAGGGACGTGAGTCCCCCCTTCACAGCGCCCGGCCGCATCTCAGCTGTGACTCAGGACAGCGCTCTCCATAGGGAGGAAACTTGGGCACACCCTTCCAGACAGCAGCTAGCCCTGACTCCCAGGGCGTGATGACCACTAAGCAGTACCCTGGGGAGGGACACTCTGGAGAAAGGCTCGCAGGACGGCAGAAAATGAAGCTGCTCCAGGGTAACAAGCAGGCGCAAGACCCGGCACTTACCCAGCAGCACTGCCTGTGAGGGTTTCAAAGCCCCGTGTGAGCAGCGACCCATTACATCTCCCAGCCCCCCTCAGGCAGCCGCATAATCCCCACTCTACAGAGGGGCAAAGGGACTCGTGATAAGTCAGAGGGAGAGCCAGGGAGAGAACCCAGGGGTCCTGGTGCCCAGCCAACTACCTGAACCGCTACCCAGATCCCTTTTCGCAGAGCCTCCCCTGGGGGCCAGGGTCAGAGGAGAAAAACTGCCAGCGGCTTCTCGGGTAGGATGTAGGAGAAGTTCCCTGCTCAAACTCCTCATGACCCTGAGTCTCCTCAGCTCCCTGAAGCGTCTTCTCACCTTTGTCCCCTTGCTGGGAGCCAGGCCGGGTGTGAGCACAGCCCTGTAATCATCCTCATCCCCACCCCAAGAGCTCCCTGCAATTTCCATTAATCAGGAGCCGTCCTCTGATCACTCCTCCCACAAGCCAACAGAGCGCCCACTGGCTGGGGAAAGCAACCAGAGCAATGGGTCTCCATACAGAGCTGAGCAATCCTCCTGCCTGGGGAGCAAACCCCGCAACCTTGCTAGGACTCCATCCATAGCAGATGGCAGGGGAGCTGCTCTGCCTTCCCTTCCTCACAGCTCTTTCGATTGCCCAAATGGGCCGATCTTATTAGGGCTCATGTCACCCACCACTGAAATGCATCTACCTCTGGGGTGGAAAGCGGCAGCTGTGTTACAATGCCCAGCAACGCTGCATTTCAGGAAGTGAAGACAAATACTGTATCCGACTGACCCACAGGGAGGTGGGAAGGAATTTCTCAACTGAATTTGGTCAGGCTGTGGCGGGCTAACGCGCCGACTCCTGACACAAGTGCCATCAGTGGAGGGGTCTGTCACGAGCCGAAGGACCTGGGGCCTTGGTTTTATTTCTTAGCCCAAATCATGGCAGCTCGTCCTTGACAGCAGCCTTTGCACCAACTTTGCTGGGGTGCTGGATCCAGGACTGACTCAGAGTCACCAGCACCGCCCTTGTCCCAGACTGTCTCCTTGGTGGTTTTTCTCACTACCAAGTGGCTGCTTTCTCCACCAGCTGGAATTTCTGTGTGGCTCCACCTTTACCCCAGTGAAGTAACCCAGCCAGGCGGTGACAAATACTTGGCTCACAGGGACTAAATCCTCTGTCTAGCTTGCCGCCGTCAGTGTGAAAACCAAACACTGCTAGGACGGGGGACCAGCTAGACGTAGAAAGAGAGACAGACAGAGGACTTAGAAAGTAGATTCCATTTAGCAGTTATGCTCTCAACGCTTGCTTTGCATCATCTATTTCAGTCACTCCACATTCATTGATTCATCAAGCATAAGGCCAGAAGGGACCATTAGCTCACCTAGTCTGACCCTACAGTTGCCAACTTTCTTTGGACGAATTCCTGGAGATTTCATCACATGACACAATCTTTAGTTAAAGATTCATCTTTAATTCTGGAGATTCCAGGACAATCCATAAGGGTTGGCAATTCTATCTGACCCTCCTGTATACCAGGCCAGAGAAATTCACCCCACGAGCCCTGCACTGAGCCCAGTAACGTTTGTACTCCTGAGCGGTGTGACACAAACCAAGAGCCCTTCCCGACATCCTGCCTCACTCTCTCTGCAAACCGCAGCCAGCAGGCGGTTTAAGCTGGCCTCTGGCTTTACGAGAGGTTTTATAAACCTCCTCCCTCAAGGAACTCTTTTGCTCCCAATGGGAGGGACAGCACTTCCCTGTCCAGTGCGTTTAGCACATGGTGTGAGCGAGCGCTCATGGACAAGCGTGGCTGCCTGTCAGTGTTGACCTGCTTGTGTGTTTGCGTCTGCATGCAAGTGGGCATGAAATCACTGCAAGGACTCACTGGCTGTATAAACAGAGACAGCCTGGCAAGAAAGATGGAGCAGAGTTGCATTCAGTGGGTGAAATCCTGACTTCACTGAAGTGAAAAGCAAAACTCCCACTGACTTCAGCAGGGCCAGGATTTTATTTGGGGCTGGCAGGGACCAGGCGTCTAACAGGGGGGCTCCTGGGTACAGGGTTCACTGCACATTTAGGTATGTGAGTTTTACAGCACTAGTCCAGCCTGCCATGCTAATGACGTCTAATTGAACCAAACTGCATTTACATTGACTCCATTGAAGTCAATTATATCGGCCGAGAATATGCCCCACCATGGGCACTTGTTTGCTGGACGTGGGAGGCATGTTCTCAGTCTGGACTGCGTTTACACAGGACGGGAAGAGACTTCCTGAGTCATCGAGTGCAGTCCCCTGCTATCACAGGCCGTCACAGAATCAAAGGGGTTTACAGGTAGAGGCATTTGCACTGGTCTGTGCAAGCGTCTGCTGTGTGTGCGCAGGGGGTGCATACGTTGTGTGCGTGAGGGCTTCTTTGTGTCGGTGCACCAGCCTTAATCTAGGTAATCCAGGGTATCTCGGCATACGTAACTCGCACCGAAAACTACCGCTTCAAACTGCATTGCTGCCATAACACGCCTGAACAAACCTCTCTACGCTTTTCATCTTCCCTGCTACTCCCTCGGGCGCAGGCCTCCCCTTCCCTCGCGCTCGGGAGTTATCTGACTCAGGAAACTCAGCTCAAAACCTTTTTGAAGTCCCCCCCCAAACTTTGTGCCAAGAACTCTGGGGATTTTTTCTCTCTCTCCCTGAGCGGACAAGTCACAAATTGCTCCGGTCGCTTTGTTTGAAGTTGCAGACACAACTGTCTGGCTCCCTGCACCCACTCGGCTTATGGAGCTCCATTTCCAACTACTTAGGAATCAGCAGAAAGAGAGAAATCCCCTCCCCGCTTGGCATCCCCCTCGCTGCTTACAGGGGAAAGCAAACGTGGCAGCGGGGGCCCTGTTTTCCTATCCGAAGAGGTGAAGCCATTGGAAAAGTCAGGACAGAAGCAATCAAAGTCCCAGACCGGATTGGGATACTAGGGACTCGGCTGCTCTGGAGAGGAGTGCAGTATGGGACTTCCCCACAACCGTGATCCCAGTGTCTGCGTCCCAAAGATCTCTCTGCCATCCACGCCTCCTCGAGGGACACCCGGGCAGCAGTCCCTTTCGTGGCTCATCCAGCCCTTTCTGAACACCTGTATGCTAGCCGCATGACCCCCCAACACACACACATGGTTCCTGTCTCACAGAATCATAGAATATCAGGGTTGGAAGGGACCTCAGGAGGTCATCTAGTTCAACCCCCTGCTCAAAGCAGGACTAATCCCCAATTTTTGCCCCAGATCCCTAAATGGACCCCTCAAAGATTGAACTCACAACCCTGGGTTTAGCAGGCCAATGCTCAAACCACTGAACTATCCCTCCCCCCTGCTGGGTAGCAGGAAATGTATCCCTGGTAGGAGCACAGAGATGGCCAGACTGCATCGATCCATCTAGTCCAGGATCTCGTCTCTGACAGTGGCGAGTATCAGATGCTCCAGAGAAAGCACAAGAAACACTGATGTGAGTAGTTCCAGGAAAACCTGCCTGGGATAGTTTCTTCCGGTCTCTCAATAGTCTGAGACTGGCTTCTCGCTGAAGCAGGAAGCTTTAGATCACTTGTTCGTTTTATCCATATCCTTCTCTGAATCCTCACCTCTTGGCCTCGATGATAACTTGTGGCAATGAGCTCCACAGCCTACCCAGGCATTATACCGAATCATACATGTTAAAGCTGGAAAAACCCTACGGGGCTCCATCTAGCCCAGCCCCTCTCCTCACCCCAGGCAACAAGGCAAGACTGTTCCATACAATCGCTTCTCCAGGGCCTGGTCCAGTCTAGTCTTAGGTAGTCCAAGTGATGGGACTCCCAGCACTTCCCTGGGGAGATGATTCCCCTGCCAGAGAGATCCCACTACCAGGAAGCGGGCAAACGGGACAGTAACTCCCATACCTCCACAGTGGGTGAGCCCGTACAGCGTGTAGCCCTTGTGACACAGGCAATGGAAGCTCCCCGGGGTGTTGATGCAGACGTGGTCACAGGTCCTGTCGAAGGAGCATTCGTCAATATCTGGGAGGAAGAAGAGGGAAAGGCAGAGAGCATGAGGCCCGGCCCAGCCTGGGGGTTGGCTCCACAGGGGTCTCGAATCCCAGGAGTTTCTCAAGGGTTCGATTCCTTCCCCACCCACCTCCAGCGTCACCCAGAAAGACTGAAATGAATACTCCCGCCGTGTGAGGTCCATGCACACCTCTCTCCCACTGTGCCAGAGGGGTGGTCCAAGTCCAAAGCCCTGCAGAGAAGCAGCCAGCCGGGAAGGGCGTCTATGCCAACATCTGCTCCTTTACCCTGCATAGGACGGGGGCACCTCAAAACACACCCCCTTCCCAGCCCCACTGCCATGCTGAGCATCCCTAGGCCTATGCAATGCTGTGCCCTTGGGCGGATTATCCGCAACGAACCTGGGACCTCTACAGCTGGAGCTAAAAGACCCGTCTCTGTCAGGCTCATCAACCTCCACCTGCAGCCCAGCCACCACTAGAGGGTGACAGAACTCCACAGTGGGTGGATTATGACTCCGCCCCCAAGCCCATCCTTTACCCTACCGCAGAGATGCTTTGCAAGACAAAGAGTTAAATCCCAAGGCGCCAGCCTGGAATGGAAAGTCCCCCGTGGCGTGGGGGTGAAAGCAGCTGCAAGCTCCGCAGTGCCATGGATCCAGGAACATGTTTGGATCCAGCACATCCCCCCCGCCCCGCCCCACATGGAAACCAAACCTGTGCTCCCTGGCAGAACCCCCTCCGAGGAAGGTGCCAGCATCACCCGCTCTGCCCTGCGGGGGCCCTCACTGTGGGAGGGCGGGACAGTCTACAGGGGCGAACCTGGCCCGCCAGGTTTCTTTTAATTTCATTAGCTTCATTAACTTAACTGCCACGATCAGATCAAACTTCCAACAATGCAGAACCTGGATGGAGATGAAAGAGGTGCCCGACAAAGGCACACCAACCCCCCCCGCCGACCTCCCCAGGGCCTGGCCCTGTGCACTCTGCAGGTAACACCTGTGCTCCATCATACCCCAGCGAGTCACGGCTTCAGACACTCACCCAGCGATGAAGGGCCCAAGTGCTGATTCAGGGAAGCCTGGGAACCTTGGCACTGGGGGGAGGGGAGGCGCAGATACCGGCCCCCCTGCATACTTAGCTCAAGGCTGGTCTCGTTCCGAAGTTAGATGAGTTGGGTGGCCTCAGACGGATAATACTTTGCATGCCCATGGGGCCTTTCATAAGAAGATCACAAAGCACAACTCTCTCCCACCCAGGGAGAGAGATAAAGATTACTCCATTTTACAGATGGGTCTATTGAAGCAGAGAGAGGCGAGTCCATGGCAGAGCTGGGAATAGAAAACCCAGGAGTCCTGGCTCCCCATCCCCTGCTCTAACCAGTAGTCAACACACTGCCTCCCTTCTCTGCTCCAGGCAAGGGCCCAGGTGGCAGATCAAGTGCAATGAGCATGGAGGAAGCTGAAAGCAGCAGTAGGATAGAAGTGTTCTGTAAGGGACTGAGGGTTTGACCCCTCCGTGCCCACCCAGCCAGTGCCTGCCTTCCCCCTATGGTCCACGGTGAAAACAAATGGTTACAAATCACAGTACAATCCCACACTGCGCATGCCATAACCCCAGCCCTGTTCATTCCAACCAGCTGGGTCACTTGAAAAAGGGCAATCCCCAGGGAAGAGGGCAGGAGGGGATGGGCCAGGAGGTTTATTCCTGAGAGTCCTGGCTGCCTCTGAAGAGAACAGATCTCAGAAAAAGAAAATGGCTGGCGTGGGTACATGTGTGTATGTGTGTGTGCACGTGTGTGAATGTGTACGTGCGTGTGCCGTAGCCAATGAGATGTCAACCCATCCCCCGGATTCCCTGCAAAAGTCTTGTGCAATAAACAACTTTCGTGGTCTGTAAAAACAGTGACGTGTCTGAGGCTGTTAACACATGAATTCGGCTGCACACATTCCCCTAAGTTCAGATGGCATCCCATGCCCGGTGTTGTCAGATCCCCTGAGGTTAGCGTGCGTGCGGCCACACATTTTGCTGTTATACAGATACACACACTCCGCAGAAAGACATGCCAAGGTGTGATAACACTGTGAACGCCCGCAGGCTTTTGTGTGTTGGTTGTAAGCTGTGGTCTCTGAGATGTTATCTGGCATGCCTGGTGAGCTTGTTAGCTGATTCATAGGCCAGAAGAGATCATTATGCTCATCTAGTCTGACCTCCCACGTAGCACCAGCCAAAGAACCTCACCCAGGGATTCCTGCAGCCATACGCACAGTGGCTTGATGATCCGAGTAACCACGCGGGCAGAGCCACGCCTGGAATTTCAGCCCAATTTCACAGACTCAAGGGACGGGCCCAGACCGGAGCCCAAAATCCAAACACCTCTGAAGCGTGAAAAGGTTTGGATCAAGAACCTGTCTTCACCGCTGGGCCCCTGAGTCTCTCTCATGGCCTCAGGCCTGGGAGATGTCTAGGAGTTGAACTTTGAGACTCAGGGAGTCCCCTGGGGCCAGATTTTTAAGTACTCAAAACCCACAATTGGGGCCAGATTTTCAAAAGTGCCCAGCCTCTGGCTACTCCCACTGAGAACAATGGAGAACCCCCTCCCCAATGCACATACACCCACTGAGAACAATGGAGAACGCCGTCCCCCATGCGCGCACATATGCACTGAGAACAATGGGGAACCCCGTCCCCCATGCGCGCACACACGCATTGAGAACAATGGAGAACCCCCTCCCCAATGCACATACACCCACTGAGAACAATGGAGCACCCCGTCCCCCATGCGCGCACACACGCATTGAGAACAATGGGGAACCCTGTCCCCCCATGCGCGCACACATGCACTGAGAACAATAGAAAACCCCCTCCCCCATACACACACACACTGAGTACAATGGGGACCGCCTCCCCCATGTGCACACACACACACTGAGAACAATGGGGAACCCCCTCCCCCACGCACTCCCACCGAGAACAAGGCTGAGCGGCAGAACAACCCTGGCCACCTCTGCTTTGGAGACATAGGACATTTTTGGTGCTAAGCCCAAGTCCTTGGTACCTGAAAAGCCAAGAGGGCTCGGGGGTGACACTGTCAGCACAGCATGTGTTAGCCAACAGAAGTGCCCCCGTGGCTAACTCCTCACCGGGAGGCGCACAGCACCCCTCCACGACCCCATCCGACACTGCGTCACTCACAGGGGACTGGGACCAGCTCTCAGCCCGGGAGCCCCTCCACCGGACGTGGAACCCAGCCGCGCTGCAGGCCCCCCACCCGGCACTCACCTTGGCAGGTCCTTTCGTTTATCAGCAGCTTGTAGCCTTTCTTACAGCTGCACTCGAAGCTGCCCACCGTGTTCCTGCAGATGTGGTCGCAGCCGCCATTGTTCAGCCGGCACTCGTCGATATCTGCGGGGAGGGGGAGACACAAAACGTCCCATTACACAGACTGACTGGAACCGGCGACACAAGCATGGGGAGTGCAATTAGAGGTGAAGGAACCAGCCGCCCAAGAAAAGGAAGGACGGCCCAGCGGTTAGGGCACTAGCCCTGCACTCACGAGACCCGAGTTCAAGTCTCTGCTCCGTCACAGACACCCTGTGTGATGGCCCTTGTCTCTCTGTGCCTCAGCTCCCCATCAGAACGCGAGGGAGAACAGTGCTGCCTTCTCGTGTGGGTGTTGGCAGGCTCAATATGGCACAGATTGTGAGACGCTCCGATATTACAGTAATGAGAGCTGCCATCTAAGGGCCTCAGCTAGAAGGATATTGAAGCCAAGGGGAGTTTTGCTATTGATTTGAACGGGAGAAGGACTGGGGCCTTTGATGAGCACAGCTTCCTGGGATGGGACAGGCCCAAATAAATGTGTTAGTCTCTAAGGTGCCACAAGTACTCCTTGTTCTTTTTACAATACAGTCAGAGGTCAGGAGGGAATCAGGACGCCTGGGCTCTATTCCGAGCTCTGAGTCCTTGGGTGAATCGCTGCATCTCAGTTCCCCCATCTGTCCAGTGGGAATTAGAATACGCACCCAGCTCACAGGGGTGGAAAGAGGATGAATGAATATCTGCCAAACGCTTGGATGTCCTTGGTGGACAACTTCCGTTCTGACACAGATACAAAGACTCTGGGGAGTCGCCATTGGCAAGTGGGGCTGAGGGCTCTTGGGGAACGCGTGCGTTAGAAAGAGAGAGACTGGCAGAAAACAAGAAAGGGAAAAATCACCCTCAGAAGAACAGGAGTTAGACAAAACAAACACGCAGGTTTCGAAAACCTCCTGACTTTAAGGCAATAAGTGACACTAAAAAATAAACAATCCCTCCCTCCCCATTTCCAAAGAGCTTCTATAACCTGCAAAGCGGTCGGTTTTGGTTTTGTACTAGCCAGAAAATTTACTGCTAGGAAATGACCTGTAAAACAGAACGAGCCTGGGCTGACAAATCCCAGGTAAGAGCTCAGGGCAGACCTTGCCCAAAGCTTCATTTGAATCCCTCCCCCAGTTCTGTGTTGCCTTCAGCTCCAGGACAACAGCTGCGGCTCTCTGGGGTTGTGGCTTTTCTTTTATTATTGTGAGTGAATTAGCAGTAAAACAGCTCGCAATTGTAATAAAATCCCAGACACAGGGGATATGGCTCTGGGTTATTATGCTTTCCTGGAACGTCAGAATGGGAAAGGTGGTGTGCTCTGAACAATAATTATGAAGCCCAGAGAGGTCTGGAATCGGTCAGGCAGGTAGATGGCTTTCAGCAGGATGGTGCTTTCCTTTCAACTACGGCCAAGGACCCCAAGCTGCCAAAAGACAGAATGCAGGCGCCCTCCATTTCTGGAGCTTCACCTTCTCTCCTGGGGGCTGGCCAAGTCAAGGGTCTCCCGCTGAAGGGACGGCACGCAGCGCGGTTGTATCTGGAACCCCAAGCTTGTGTGTGTGTGTGTGTGTGACCGGATCTGTCTCTTTCACTCACGCCCACCCACATGCATACGCACATGCACATGTGTTGGTGTTAGCCCCAATTCCTCCAAATGTTTCTCCTTTTCTGTAAAAAAATGGAGTGAATTTGCTGCTAATTTAAAACACGATGGATTGATGGCCGTTCGGCCCGCATTTCTGTTTAAGTACAGCCCCAGCAAGCAGCAGACTCGTATTTGCTCTTACAATTCATGTCGCAGGTGCAAATTTCACAGACCCTCCCGCAGCCAGATCGGCCATCGCCCAGACAGCCCATGTAATGCAGCCATCCCCCAGGTTACCTCTGCTGTACTAAGGGTGTGCATGGGTTATTACTCAGTAATACCACACGAATAGCATACATACCTCTAGATCTGCCATCCAGGAACCTCAAAACACTGCACAAACAATACGTCCACTCTGACTTTGGGATAATGGGTCAATTTCCTTGACACCCACACATTAGGACTCAACCGTTACCACCAGCAAGAATATTAGTCATCATTGCAAAGAGTGAAGTTAGCCTCTCAACACCCTGACATAGGGCCGTGTTATCCCGCTTTAAAGATGAGCCATCAAACAGGGAGACAGTGTGTGACTTGCCCAGGAAGTCTGTAGCAGAGCTAGGAGCAGAATCCAGATTCCCCAGCTCCCAGTCCTCTGGTTTCAACACAAGATCAGCCTTCCCCTCGATCCCCCCGGGACGTTTCAACCCCATTTCACAGGATGGTGCTGAAGGTCAAGCAGTGAGTCACTGGGGTTGGCATGCAGGAGTCCTGGCACTGAGAGCCCTGCTCTAACTGCTAGCCCACCACAGGGTTTGTGCTGCATGACTGCCGCCAGACTGAACCTTCCCCCTGCCTCTGGGTTTCACAGGGAACGGGGCTGACACAAGGCAGCTACAATCCCTGACTCAAAAGGAATCGGAAGAACAGGGCTGCTGTTCCCAGGCAGAACTGGGGTGGGGGCTGGGAAGTGGGATTTTAACACCTCTGAATGACAAAAGTTGCTCCAGGGGGACAGGGTGCAGTGCGCCTCGCCCGCGATCCCAGGTATGGTGCACCTTCCCAGGTAAGCTCGGGGAGCAGGGACTGTTCAGCTGGGAAACGTAGCTCCCTCCCTTTGTAGGTCAACTGGTTTCCCAATGAGCATTTCTTCTCCCACAGTCTGGTGTACAGTCTGGATAGAGGCCTTTGTTCCGGCTGGGAGTCAGCCCTTGCCCTCAGGCCTAACCACATTGGTCTGTCGGAGGACAGGGGCGGAGAGAGGAGAGCGCCTCATGTTGCCAAGGGCCAGGTGCTTAGCTGCCGGATGATACAGGTAGGTGCTTTTGTCCACAGGGTGCCTAAGCAGGTTAGGTGCTTAACTCCCAGGAAAGTCGATGGGACTTCAGTGTCTAACGCACTTAGGCACTTTTGTAAATCCCACTCAACGCCCATCTGCATCGGTAAGCACCTACATCTCTTTGTACATCTTGCCCAAACTCTTTGGAGTCTCGTGAGATACTCAAGCCCCAGCCCGTCAACCCATGCGCACACCACAGTGCCCATCACCATAGTATCTAGGCACAGATCTCTGGTGTAGCACCCATCACCATAGGACCTCAGTATAGATCTACCTCAAACACAGGGTCTGGCACGCAGCACCCACATGTCACCATCCCCACACACAAGGAAGACTTAGTACAGGAATCCACCTCCACTGCGAATTCTGCTCTTAAAAGCCAGCGCCCTGCCTGGCCCGCCACGCCTCCAGAGACACCGGCGAGATGGCGGTGGGGACAGCCCCAGCTCTCTTATAGCACAGCAATGCTCTTCCGCATGGGGTTTAATCCTAGAGCGAACGTTGTTATTGAACCCTTGCAGAGCAGACTGAGGTGGGGCTGATGGGCAAGAGAGAGGGACTCGGGGCAGAGAGGAAGAAGGCTTCTTAACGCAAAAGGCAAGAACCGGAGCTCCCCAGGGAGACGTATGCAGCTCTCTCATCTGTTCCATGGCCACTGAAACGTTTCTCTAGGCACGGATCCCGTCCGGAGACCTTGAAGAATCCCCATCTGCTCTCAGAGCCCTGGCTGGTCAGAGAGACAGACCAGTGTAGGGGGACTGGGGTTTATTAGGGGGTGATTCTAGGTGTGTGTGTGTGGGGGGGGGCTGTGGCTCGGCAGGAGGGTCTGGGTATGAGGGGGTCTGGATGCACGGGGGTTTGGCGGATCGGGGTGCAGCTCCTGGTACAGGGATCCCTCCCCCTGCAGCTGAGGAACGATGGGTGTAGGAAGTGCAATGGCGGTGTGTGTGGGTGCAGAGCTTCCTACAGCCGGGGGTGGATCTGACATGGCCCCTGATGCCATGCAGGGGAAGAGGAATTCCCCAGCCCAGCCGGAACTAGCAGCTGAGCCCGGCGCAGGGTAGGAGCCACCAGCTGGGTCTTCCCCAGTCCTGCCCCACAGTGATTTACCTCTCTGCAGGCTACCCTGAGCACACAAAACATACTGCCGGGGAGGGTCACATGATCGCTCTTGTGGCTTCCTTTTGTGTCCCTGTCAGAAAGTAATTTTTCTGTGGGGAAGCAAAGAAATCTGCAGGGAACATAAATTCTGCACATGCGCAGTGGTGCAGAATTCCCCCAGGAGTAAAAGTTGCTCCCAGCGGAGAAGAATCCTCTAATGGGAGAGCGGCTGGCTCCACGCTCCCACATGTAAGGTGGTCTCAAAGCTGCCAGGCCCTCGCTCACTGGTCCCTTACCTTTGCAAGTTTTCCTGTCTGGCTGCAGCATGAAGCCCATTGGGCAGCTGCAGTGCACACCCGTGGCTGCGTCATGGCACTTGCTGTCACAGCCCCCGTTGTTCACAGCGCAGGTCTCTGCATGGTGGGGGGAGAGAAAGAGAGAGAGGTTAGCAATAAATGCTTTTAAAGGATGCCCAGTCTAGGAGTGAGGTGCAAACACGCTGCTGAAGCGACTTCGTGCTGGGTGGGTTCGAGATCCCAAGCGGAAATATCTACACTGCTATCTTTAGCAATCTAGTATGAGTCTCACTACCCGGGCTGGGCAGCTCGGTCCCCCAGCTGCAGTTAGACATACCCAAACAGGCCAGATTTCCAGGAAGAGCTGAATGCCCTCTGCAAATCCAGCCCCTTTTTTGGGTATCTTGAGTTGGGCTGGTGCCTACTCATCCCTTTTTGAAAGTCTTGTCACACAGCTCAGTGGCTGTCTGAACGTAATGGCAGAGCAACAAAACCCAGGTCAGGGCTTTCTACAAGCAAAGAGGACACCTACCTGTGCTTCAGGAGGAGAGAGCAAATCTTCTGACTCAGTGGTAGAGCAACCACAGTCATTAATAGCGACACACACACACACACACACACACACACACCCTTTTCTCCCTGTATTAGTTTTAACCTCCCTTTGGAGGGAAACATGGAGTTTGGCTTTTTCCATCTGGAAAGCACTGATTCTTTGCCTGAGAGTTTCCCAAGAAAGCTGGGGAAGGGTGGGAGAGACGTACACATCTGTTCGTGCACCAACA
The DNA here is from genome assembly GCF_015237465.2 of Chelonia mydas. Classification (NCBI taxonomy): domain Eukaryota; kingdom Metazoa; phylum Chordata; order Testudines; family Cheloniidae; genus Chelonia; species Chelonia mydas. The sequence continues at coordinate 11,261,023 of NC_051261.2, read as the reverse complement.
TCACACATGTCGACCACACAGGGCCCGCTAAGTGACCTACTGCTGAGCAGCCGACAAAGGGACCAGGAGACTGCAAAACTTTACAGTAGGTCCTACATAAACACTGAACAGCTGTTGCCACAGGTTGTCTTTAATGTCTCAGCAACAGAATTGGAGGTTTTCCTTTTTAATAGATGTTCAGGTTCTGGAGGACAATTGCTACTAGCTTAAATTAAAATACGATAGTAGAAGTTTTAAGGCAGGTCAGATGGGGGGCATAAATCTACTTGGCAGCATCCCTCTTGAGCACAGCCTCCCTAATGCTTTGCATTTCTAGCATGCCTTTCTTCAGAGGATTTCAAACCACTTGACAGCATTCGTTAGCCTTCCCCACATCCTGAGGGGCGCATTGGCATTATCATCCCAATTATAGTAACTAATCCCAGGGCTTCTGGTGTGTCGACAGCAGAGCAGGAAAAAGAACCCAGGAGTCCAGGTTCCCAGTCCCCGACTCTACCCCCTAGATAACCCTCTCTCCTTCAAAGAATCTGCTCATTAATAACATCAGAGTATCTTGGTTGAAGCGCGGCAGACAGGAAAGGGGAACTGGTCTGTTCTATCGGGAGACGTTTTCTCGGTCTATTAAAACAACATGTCAGGCAGTAACACAGGTAAAAGCCAGAGCGGCTGCTCAGGAATGTTTGGAGATGGGACTTGAGATGAGATTGAGATGTAGCAGTTTGCTGGCAAGTTTCAGGGGAGCACATGTGAGCTAGTTAAATCCCTGTAGGAGGCCACCTGCCACTCCCAGGCACTGGGAAAGTGGAGTTTGTTTGTGACTGGAAGAGGTTTTGGCTTCCCAAAGGAGCAGGCTGTTCTGGTCCCCATCCAGCAAGGAACTTGCACATGTGCCTGTCTTTAAGCATGTGACGAGTTCCACGGGGCTCCTCACATGCTTAAAGCTAGGCACAGGGAGTGTGAAATAAAAAGGTTTACGAACCTCAACGCTAGTAGAAATGGTTTTTCCCTTTAAAGAAAATTATAATTCAAGGGGAATAGAGTTCTGGGGATGATTTAACGATGCCAGGGCACTGTTTGCAACCCACACACAGCAGTGCTGGGCCAGAGGGGGAACAAGAAGTGAATCTAACTAGAAACATGGGGCCAGATTTACAAGTGCTCAGCAGAGAATACTTCTCAAAGATGCCTAAGCCCCATTTTCAGAAGTGACTTTGAAGTCAGATCCTAAGGTATTTAGATACTAACTCCCATTGAAATCAGTGGGATTTAGCTTCCTCAATTAGGTAGACATACTTGAAAATGTTACCCAGCATTCACCATCAGATTTTCAAAAGCCCTCAGACTCCCACCGTGGCACTGTTGGACTGATTTTCAAAAGAGCTCATCCCTTGTGTGCCAGGCTCTTCTGAAATTTGGAATAGATTCTGCCATCCTTACTCACGCTCAGCAGCGCCTTGCTTCAGGAATAGTTCCCTGGCAGAGTAAACAGAGGTATGGACAGTGGGATTGGCCCCATGAAATGAAAATCTATTTGCACTGTCCAAGCTGAATGAAGCTTTGCAAAATAAAACCATGTACACACTGCACCAATGGCAAAGGGCACCTTTGATTTTTTACAATGTTAATTACTTCCCGTCGTCAAACTCAGCCGTTGCTGTTACAACAGCAAGAGGCATTATTTTAAATGCAACATTTTCATCTTGCCCAATGTCCCTGTGAAACCAAATCTTTGGTTTTTGTACTAACCATTAGAACAATGCTTTGAAATTCATTAATGAAGACCAATAAAATTTCCCTTCCAGAGCATTAGCTGCTTGGATCACTGAGACATTTGGGGTCAAGGACCCTAATGTGCTAACCCGCCGAAGAAATTTGTTGGAAAAGAGCAAATTCCAGGTTCTCTCTCTTTGCGGGAACTACATGAAGTGTAATTGACTGAAACGCCTAACCGCTGTTTGCTGTGCTGGGGATTTGGGATTATTATTCTGTGCATGTCCTGCTGCTGCTATTTTTATGCCGTCTCATCACAAGAGAACAAAGGGACCATTCTACGAAATTAATGGCCAGTAGAGTTACAAAATGTAATGCTAAGAACATATTTCTTCACCTATCTATGTACCCAGATGCTTACATAGCCTGCAGCCAATCACCGGAACTCCCCTCCGCAGGAAAGCAGATAGCCTAATACTACGGCTGGATAATTTTATAATCATTACTGACACCTGGAGCTATGCGAGAGCTGGAGGTGAGCAAATGGCACGTCTCATGTGATGATTGTCACAGGGGTCAGAGCTGGGTTTGAGTCGGTTTTCTGAGCTGGGAGGTAGGGGTTATTGGGTTCTAGCCCCACATAGGCCTTTTTGCTCAGCGAAGGAACAGTGCGACTGTAGAGGACTGAGACACCAGGGTGACCGTCCTTTAGAGGAACGGAGAGAACACATGGCATGACGACATTTGATAGAGGTGGAGGACATATCTCTCTCTAGTGGCTGCCTCTGGGCTCTTGGTGCGCCTCCCACATCCAAGTGATTAGTTTACCTCCCTAAGACCTTTCTATGCAGAACCGAGAGCATTACAGTAGAAGCTAGAGGCCTCAACCACGGTCAGGGACCCATTGTACTAGGTGCTGTACATGCACACAGTAAGACACCATCACACCCCCAAAGAGCATAGGCCATAAACAGACATAACACACAAATGGGCTGGAAGGGAAACTGAGGTACAGATTAATCCAAAGTTCACCTAGTAAATCAGTGGTCTAACGGGGACTAGAACACATCTCTCCTGATTTCCAGCCTAGTACCCAATCTACTAGGGCATGCTGCCTCCAGACCAAGAGCATCTCTTATCATGAGGCAGCACAAACACTGGAAGCAAGGCGACCCGCACAGAATAATTCCAAGTCCCCATCCCTAGAGCGAGTGGCTAGATGGGACGCGTCAGACAATTACACTCCATGTGCTCCCTTAAGGGAATCCACATCTGACCCTTGATGCTCTGTGTTTACACGGAGGAAGGCAAGAACCTAGTCAGCCAGACTCAGCTATTGGGATAGTTGCAGTGGTGCATGCAAGGCGACGGATCCCTCAGCTGCAGTAAGCGGGCATAGCTCCACTGATTTCAATGGAGCGACACGCATTTACACCAGATAAGAGCCTGGGCCCATCACTGGAAGTTAGGAACCTAGACACCTTTGAGGATCTGGGCCTGGACCCTGGCGGAGGCAGGCGAAGCTGTTACACACCGGGACTGGCACCGGAGCCACTTCTCCGGTGTCAAGCTCCACCAGTGCAAAGAACAGCTTTGCCGATCTGGGGTTTGGCACCAGTGCAGCTGGCGGCAATCAGGGCAAATCTCCTGGGTAGACAAAGGGCAACATTTTCAAAGGTGCTTAAGTGATTTAGGAACTTAAGTCCCACTGACTTCAAATGGCCTTTGAAATCAAGACTCCGGCTCCTAAAACACCCAAAACCTAATTATAGCTCTGGGTTCGCCCCTGCCTGTCTCAGGCCTCTGGAGACAGTAATTTGCTTGCAGTGTGGGGTGGGATCCATTGTTCTGTGGTGATATCAGCCCTGGGTGGCTGAGGGAATGTGGCTCTCCAGGCGTGGAGTATGTAAACATGACTCACCCAACCACACAAGGTTTTGGCAAGGGCTGGCTGAATCACCGGGGGGGGGGGGGGGGGGGGGGGGGGGGGAGGAAAGACACAAGAGTGACCTCCCCACAGAAAGCCGCTGTCTCACTTCCTGACCATGACACAGCAGCTGCAGCAGGCTGCAATCAACACAGCTCACCAACAAACAAAAAGAGCCTTATGCGTTAAAACAACAACTCAGATACCAGCCCCGACATTACCCTTCCCCTCTATTCCATGGGATCCAGGCAGCCAACAACTGCTCCTCTCCCTCCTTTATTATTCCGGGCTGCATCCCTACTCCCCACTGCACTGACCTTTGGGACTATCGGGGCAAGGAAACCACGACATTTTCCTGCATTCCCTGGGCCAGCATGTGCATTTGACATGCTTTCCCCAAAGGATCCCGAGTCTTTTTTTTAAGAAGGGTGTTCTTTCACTGATAAATAACAGCAAACATCTAGATTATAAAACTGCATAGATTTGAAGGCTAGAAGGGACCACGGTGATCAGCATATATGGATCATTTAACCACCACTGCAACACGGCCACCTCTGGGGTGGAACATGGCATCTGTTTAACAGTGCAAAGCAACACTGCACAATAGTTTAGGATGGGAAGTGAAGAAGACCGTTGTATTCAAATGAAACTGAGGCAGTGTGGATGTTTAGGGAGGACAGTGAGGTTAACATCCATACTCTTCAAGTGCCATGAGACCTTTAATAACTGCAGGTGCTTTTATGCCTCATCTGAAATCAGTTTCCAAACTTGCTTTCAGGGCACATGTCTGTTTCAGAAGGGAAGGTTTCAAGAAACTCATACCCCAGCAGAAGTTACTTTTTGACCTCTGAGTGGTCTATGTTGAGATTTCAGTTCGAAATCAAGACTCTTTGAAAGAAAACCAGACTACCAATATTAAAGAGGCCTCGTCAAGTCAAATTTGTCTTCAAAGTTAAGATTTGTAAAAATAAGCTTTGACAAGAACAAAGACCAAGAGAAAATTCTCCAGCACGTCGTGATATGCTTTGCCTTGCAATGGAAAAGATGTTGTTTTTAAACAAAACAAAAAAAAACCAAACTCTCCTCTGCCATGTTCGCAACCAATACGTTGCAGCCTTGTGCTAATGTTTGCTCACAATCCTCTTTTCATACTGGGGTAATTCCACTGACTCCTGATTTACACCTGTGTAAGGAAAAACAGAATCTGCGCTGGTGCATGTGAAATTGACCAGCAGTTATGAACACAAACTAATTACTCAGTTTTCATCATCTGAGCTGAAGAAAATGCTTAAAGTAAGCCACAAGAGGGGCGCAGAGTACATGAGATTTTCAAAATTCTGTCACTTTTAAACATCTGCAGTGTTTTCTGTAAAAGAGGTTAGGAACTTTACTTGTTGGGTATTATTATTTTTTAGTAGGTGGGGCTTGATTTTCTTTACTTTGCATCTTACAGTCATTTACCCCCATGCAAAGTGAGCGCAAGGTGGGGTAAAGTGTTGCTATTGTGATCTGGTAGCATTTCACACCCACTCTGCAAAGATGTAAATAACAACACAAGGCTCACAGCAGTGGAAAATCAGGCCCATTATATCTTTAACCTCAGATGGTCCCTTTAAAGTCCTTGGTTTATAGCCTTTTAACACAGTATCATGCTTTCTGTGCATCTTGTGTCTACCTGTGTTTTTACTGAAAACTCCGAATAAATTTGGCTCATATGGAACTGAAAGGTTAATTCCCTGCAGCACACGCTGAGGGCCAGGGGGGAAAAAAGGGACCGATTCTGAGACTTACATTGGGGTGCTTCCTTTGACTTCAATGGAACTATAATTCATTTGCACCAGGGAGAGTGAGAACAGAATCAGGCCACCATCTTAGAAGCCACATTGCCGTCCTTGATTTCTCATCTGCCTTACATAAATGGAGGTCGAGGATTTTTGTGTTTATGCCCTCGTCAGCAGGGACTGTTTTAATTAATGCCTATTGAGCCCATCACAATGTATCTGGGCACTGTACAAAAGTGAAACCAACCACAATTAAAATACCGCTGAGCTGGGCCCAGCAGCTAAGAGAGAAGTAGCTGTGCTCTGCCAAAGGAAAGCATCCAAGGAGGAACAAAACAATTCTCGAAAAACCTTAAAAGGAAGAACGGGCAAGAAAGGAGGTTAGGTCTGGCCACGTCTATGCAGATCCATGATGATTCCAGCCAGAAGAGACTAGATGCACCAGTGCAAACTCTCCGTGCAGATAGGCAAAGATGCTATTTGCACTGATGGAGGTTTGCCCTGCTTGAAATTGGAATAAGCCACACTTTGTACAAGTGCATCTTACAGAGAGGCAGCGTAGCCTAGTAGAGAGTGCACTGGACTAGACTTCAGGGGACCTGGTTCTATTTCCTCTACTGTGCAACCTTGGACAAGTCTTTTACCCTCCCCGTGCCTCAGTTTCCCTATCAGTAAAATGGGAATAAGAATACTGACCTCCTTTCTAAAGCGCTATGAGATTTGTGGATGAAAAGAGCTAAATAAGAGCCATGTGTTATTATTATTATGGCTGCTTGCCCTGTCCATACTATGAGTCTGTACCAGTGTAGATAAGCCCTTGGCCAGTCAAGATGAACTGACTGTTTACCTGCCTTGAAACCAGACGCTGAAGGATTTAATCCTGCGACTTTCATCCAATCAGCTGTCAGCTAATCTGAACCGATTGCTATCGCTGTACTGCTGAGATACAGTAACCGCAGAGAGCGATTAATCCAGCCTGTCTAAGGCGATAACCCCGTTACTGAAAACTTCTAAATGCCGGATAAGGTTAGGGTGCTGCCCTGGCTCCCAAGCCAGGAAGTGCTGTGGACGCAGCAGGTTCCACAGCAAGAGAAAGTCCTTTGCCTTACAGCACAAGGATCTTTCTGGGTGATCTAAGGGTAGTGCTGAGCTGATGGGCTTTACGGGCAGGCCTATTTAAGCCTGCCTGGGAGGAAAGGCAGGTCACTGGGATGCAGGGGAATGTGTGATGCAATGCAGGGTGGTCAAAAAACTGGGGTAATGCTCTGCAGAGCCTCCCCTCAAAAGCAGCATTTGCTGTTCTAATCACTTCCCTCTGAGGACAAATCTTCATGACGGCAGTTTGCGTAACTGCAACTGTTATGCCAAAATTACAACCCACAAAATTAACAACAAATCTTCATGAGAAAACCATCAAGGCCCTGGGAAATGCTTTTAAAGGCCAGCAGGCAGTGTTCTCTAGCGCTCAGAACAAGGGAAGGACGTGATTTTCAGAGGTGCTAAGCACCTGCAACTCCCATTGAAGTCACTGGGCTCTACTGGTGCTGAGCACCTCGGAAAATAAGGCCTGGGGATTCCTGGGTTCTAGCCTTGGGCAAGTCAGTTCACCTATAATGTGCCTCGGTTTCTCCACCTGTAAAGTGGGGCTATTATATACCTTTGTAATGTGCTTTGAGATCTTCAGACGAAAGGCGCTAAGTGCAAAGTATCCTATGCAAAAATTCTGAAGAGCCAATTAAAGCTGCCAAACCCAATGAGAAGCCGCCATAACGTTGTGTTTCCCCTTGTGCCTATGTCTGGGGAGCTGTTTCCTTAGCTTCAAGGGCTTGTCTAACACACACAGACACATTTTCAAACAGCCACCTCTACTGTATCCACAGTATTTGCACACCTGCCTAGGTTTGCACGCTTCAAACCTGTGCTTTGGTGCACAAGCGGACAGGGAGTCTGCATGTGTGAAAACACTGTGTGTATGAGCACCAGTTTGCACAAGCAAAACAATGGTTGTGTGCGGGAAATTCAGGGGACTGGCTGGAAAAAAAATCAGAGCTTTGGCTTTATTTCACAGAGCCTGTGGTGGGTCAGCGGAGGCTAGTGCAATGATGGTTAATGCCCTGAATCCTGGTGACTGTTAGTCACATTTGTGATGCTTGTGTCATAGCAAACACTTAGAGTGGGCAAACTGTTAGGGGAACTTTTATCCGCTCGATCCTGGGCCAAGCAGCTCTTTTGTGATTGGAAAGAAACTCATTTTACAGATACTGGGAGGTTTGGACATTGACAACTCAGCAATTCACTGCAATAAATGCGTCTTCCCGGTTGTAAGGGGAGAGAGAGAGAGAAAGCATGGGAAGGGGATGATGGGAAGAGGATATCCTGCAGTGCTCGGTCTCAGTGGCCCAGGAAGCAGAGCCTGGGGGAAGAAGAGTGTTGCACAGGGAGTGCACATAGCTCGAATGTTCCCCAGAGTCCAAACCAGAAGCAAAGGCCAATCAACACAGAGAAGAACATTATCATTTACCAAGTGGAGAGTGAAATATAGGACAGAACAGGTGCCCCGGGCTTCCAGTTAACATCTGGACAGGGATCAAAGCTGCGCCGAGTTAGAGGAACTCCCTGTATGTAAGAGGAGAGGGCACAGGCCATCACTGATGTACTATCGCCTTTCAGCAAACCAAGGGGGAAAAGACATCTGGCCCTGTCCTCCAGACAGCTAGACCCTTTGGAATCTATGACCAACGACAATGCAGAAGGGACCCTCACCCACTGCAGAAGCTGCCCAGTATGCTGTCTCTGGGACAGACCCCAGGGGCTTTGTGTTTCCTTCCTTCCTGCAAAGTCCTATTTGTAAACGGGTTGCCCCAAACGGACACCAGCCACTCCCCAAATTCCCACTGCGGAGGGGAAAGCAGTTTCGGAGAAAGCTCTTTCCAGACAGACTCTCAGCACCACTCTCCCTGACTAACATCCAAGCTCACAGGCGGTCCAGCAAAACAGCATCGTGGGCAAAAGTAATAGAGACTCTGGAAAACCAATTATTCCCTCTGCTCTAGTTCTAATCGCCTAGAACTAGATTAGAAGGATCAGCGGTAGCTAGCTACCACTGACCCTTCAGCTTAAGTTACATCATTGCCTAGAAAGCTGAAGACTTGGATTTTAGTCCTGGCACTGACCTTCCATATGCAGCAAACTCCTTTCTTCTCTGGGCTGGGACAGTCTCCTCATAATGGGGGTACCTGGCATCTCAGTTAACTACAAGATCACTCTATCGCCCTTCCACTCTTACATCAGAGCCACGCTGGAGTCCACCACTTGCCCACTGGCTGGGGCAGGCCTACAGTGGGGATTAGAACTAGAACGGAGGGAATCACTGGGTTTCCAGATTGGTGGCCAAAAAATAAAATATCAGGAAAAATAAATCAGAAAAGAAACGTTCACTTTGGGTGGAAACTGACATTCTCCAGTTGTACTCACCAAAACAAAACACCAGTATGAAAAATAAATTGTTTGGGGTCAAACAAAATGTCTCTTTTGACCGCAAACAAGTTTTTTTGTTTGCTTTGTGTTTATTACCCTTTTAATTTAAAAACCAAAACCTAGCTCCATTTCTCAACGCAACATCATTTCAAAACGAAAAGTCAGAAAGTTTAATTTTGAAAGTCTCAAATGCCATTTTGACTTTTTCCTCACTTTTTGTTTTTCATTTTCTTTTTATTCAACCAAAACTATTTGCCGAATTCGACCTGAATTGGCAAATAGTTTAAAGTTGCCCTGAAACTTCATTTTTGGGCAAACGAACTACTAGAGTGAAAAATTTTGCTCACATCTATTTTGAACAGGGGGCCTCAAAAATGTGAAAATGCTACCTGCAGCCACTTCAGTCTTTGACACAGTGGTACAGTCTTTGGGGACCACACATCCCACAATGCAAAGCTCCATTTTGACCAGGGCAGCTAGGCACGCTGCATGCTGGGACTGGTAGCTGCACCTCTGCACTAAGAGACAAGAGAAACCATGATCTGCTCCATTACATGGAAATTGAAGAGAGGACCTTACGTTGCTGAGATGGGCAAAGTTTGAGTGCCCCTCCTACAGACACTAATCCTCAGTTTGAAAGCCAGTTACATCTTCTGACAGCAGGACTGGCCATAAGCACAAGCAAAGCTGGCAGCTAATCAGAGCCCCACATCCCGCACAAGCTCTGCTCCTCGTTGGATGGCCCTGTCTCTCTCTCTCTCTCTTTCTCCAATAGCAGAGACAACTCACGGCTGGATCCCAGGCTGGCCTTGCTGCAGCGGGTTTAGAAGTAGCAATGGCGGGGGAGGTTAGTAAGCATCGGAGGTGGAAAGTGCATCATGAATGACCCCTCAGCCACATGCGCTAGGGCGGGAAGTGTGGCATGCAAGTTAGGTGGACGGCTCAGGCCCCATGCCCGGTTATTATCCCAAGACAAGATGCATCTACGGTTAGAACTCCTCGAAGAGATAGAGAGAGAACAAAAATATTTACCATTAGAAAACGTCTGGGGGGTAACGTGTTGCTGGAGGTGCCTCTCCCCTGTTTAACATTATAAAAAAGTGATTTAGAAACAGTGTCCAGCAAGAAGCCTGCCTTTTTAAAATTTCAATTTTTTCTCATTCTCTGCCTCTCAGATTTGCAAAGATTTCCTCCCTTTCCCCCACCCCAATGAGCCTGGCACAGAGGCCTGAGCTTGTATCATCAAACCACTCCGTCACCCGGTCCATCACAACCCATAGCAGACTGCTGGGGCATTCCCCTCCCACGTCCTCTGACGCAAAGAGGCAGGATTCTCATGCTACAGGCTGGAGGCGAGGGGATGAAAGACCGAGGGGTGCAAAGAGAAGTAGCGTTAGCTGGTTAGTATTTAACGTGTCTCCTTGTTTGGTGTCTAGCTCTTCGCTATCTGGGCAGCAGAGTGTCGCCCACACAACAGGATCAAATCTGGGGGGATGTGTAAGGGGTTGTGAGCTACAGCAGGCGTGTGTGATGGGTGCAGGGGAGTCTGACTGAGTGTAAAGGCAACGAAGAGGATCTGAGTCCATATGGTCTTGTCTGTTCGAGAAAAGGTGCACTGGTCTGATTTAAAAATCCATGTAGTTAAACTGGTGCAGACCTCCTAATGGAGAGGCACTTAAATCAGTTTAGCTTAATCCAGTAATATACCATACTAAACCAATTTAAGCAAGGGTTAAATGGGCTTAAAGTGGGTCTTCGTTAGGTCGTTCGCTCTTGTTTAACTAGATCAGTTTTCAATCCATTTAACTGCAGCTTTCCTGCTAAGGCAAGGGCTGAGGCAGTCGGTGTTATGGACACCCCAAGGGCCCGATTCCGCCCTCACTCACCCTGATGTAAATGAGGTGTGACACTCACTCACCCTGATGTAAATGAGGTGTGACACTGGTGTAAAAGTGGTGAGAGAGAAGAATCAGGCCCCGTGGGTGCAAAAGAAGAGTGTGACAGGAAACGCAAGCAGGAGGGAGGTGAAGGAGGAGTAAGCCCAAGTAACTCTGAGCACATTTTAACATATACCTTCTTCTGCTCCTTCACCAGTAAGCAATTTAGACCCCCAGTGCCCACCTACTGATGCGTAACTGCCCATCACCTGGGAATCTGGCCTTGTATCACCAGCTTCAAGTCAGTAGCAGGGCCTGGAGCTGTATTCTGTCATAATCTGCATAGCAAATATCCCCCCCGTGACAATCCCATGGAAAGCACCCTTGGAATGAACCCAACCAGCCTGACAGGGGCTGGAGCAGATCCTGGGAGACAAAGGGAAGGGGGACACACCCCCACTGAGCCAGGCTGCAGGGGGCTCAGGGAGGGGCAGACATGTCACAGAAGGCGAAGATAAGTATGAGGAAGAGAGGTCCTAGAGGAGAGGTTTCAGGAGCAGGCAATAGGCTGCTGCCTGGGGCAGGGAGAGGGGACGTGAGACGGGCAGCTCCAGGGAGGTTGAGGCTTGGTACAGGGGGTTCCAGGGAGGCCAGGGCCCAATGCAGAGGGCTCTGGGGTACGCGCGTGACACACACGTGCTGGTGGGGTTGCTTGGGGAAGGCCGAGGCTTGGCAAGCCGGGGGTGGGGTGGGTGGGCGCCACAATGGACCAGGTCTAGGCAGCACCGGCAGTGAGGTCTGGAGCAGTCTGCACCCGGGGGAGCCTGGGGGCTGAGGAATAAAGCGCCAACTGCTGCTCTCATTAAAATTGATGGCAGAGGTCCCAGGGCCTTTGCCTTCACTAGGGTCAGGACTGAGCCTGAGTCAGGCTTTGGCTTTGCTTCCCCCATGGGTACCATATGACTGTGTGGATCCCTGCCGAGTAAGACGGATCCACTGTAGCAGGCCAGAAGGAGCTGGGGGAGTCATTTCTCCACATGCTGGGCCTCCTGAGGGCCGCCCGAGCCAATTCCTCACCCCTCCACAGAGGAAAAGCCAAGCAGATGGGCCTGACCCAAGGACCAGGAACCAGGCAGCACAGGGAAGGCGAGCGTTTGGGCAGTGCTTCCCCCATACGTGTACAGCCCATGTGGAACTGATTATCCCCCAGGGATGGCGAGGCGACAAGAGACAATCAGAGCGTCTGAGCAAAGGGCTTAATGAGAAACAAACTCCAGAGGCAGGCCAGACTGAGTGGAGGGGCCAGGACGGAGCCGAAGAGAGGAGGAAGGTGAGAAGGAAAAGAGAGAGGAGTGCGATCTACTCCCAGACGCATCAGGTCCTCGGCTCTCTGCAGCGCTCAGTACAGGGCAAATCCTAACGGGCACCCGGGACCTTACTCTGCCACCAGGATTTGCCTCAAATGTCCATGGCTGGACAAACCAGGGGTTGGGAAGGATGGATGCCCCCAGGACACCTGGGCAGGGGGTTTAATTCCCTTCCTCTGCAGCAACGAAGAGGGAGTATCTCCTGCACGGTCAGTCTCTTGTGACTGTGGGGGCGTCCAGCATGGAGCAGAAGACATCTTGTAGATGCACCAGGAACGGCTGCCCCAGCCCCCCGTGCTCCTTCCCACACTAGAACACCGTACTAATGAACATCTTTACCGAACATTAGAACATCTTGTAACATCTTACAGCTGCTCAAGCCAATTGCACTGATGCGAACGTCATATATCTACCTTGGGCACAGGTCTGCACTCCTCATGTTGGGGTAAAGGGGGGGACAGACTGGAGCCTTGGGGAAAAGAACAGGCCCTCTAAGGGAGGCAGACCTGCCTGTAATATGCTTGCCCCATTATGGCCAACAGAATGAGCGGGATGTGAGGCAGGATGGGGGAGTCCAGTTGCAGGGGATCAGGCGACTGGGGAGCGGGCCATATTGCGATCAGGGGCAGCACTGGGCTGTCTGGGGAGCAGGCCATACTGCAATCAGGGGCAGCGCTGGGGCATCAGGGGCAGCGCTGGGGCGTCTGGGGAGCGGGCCATATTGCGATCAGGGGCAGCGCTGGGGCGTCTGGGGAGCGGGCCATATTGCCATCAGGGGCAGCGCTGGGGCGTCTGGGGAGCGGGCCATATTGCCATCAGGGGCAGCGCTGGGGCGTCTGGGGAGCGTGCTATAAAGCAGTGTTGCCATTTCTGGGGAGCACAAACCACGCCTCGGGGGAGCACTTTTGCAGGGTGACTGACACCTCCACCAGTGACAGTGCATCTCCCAGACATGTTTTCTCCCTATGGAACCACAAAGCCTCAAGTCCAGAGCTGAGCACACAACTGCGGGCCTGCTGCTTTCCTCTGGCGTCTCAAGAGCCCCTCCCATCATGCGAGGCTGACCTGACCCGCTGCAGAGCACTTTAATCAACAGGGCGGGGCGGGTTTGGGGGCTGTTGAAAAGGCTGCTTTAGAGAATAAACAAATACATAAGGTCATCGGCCTCCCCTCCCCCGATCCTGGAGCCAGGGTGGGAGTCATGAGGGCTGGCCCCTGCTCCGCTAGGAAGCATGTTATTCATTATCTGCATTTTTAAAAGCAGCAATAAAAAGCAGAAAAATGAAAAACACCGGCCGCGGCCTAATGAAACTGTCATTCAAATGAAGCCACCCCGCTTCCTGCTGGCTGGTGTGAGCTGAAGGAGACCTGCATGAGGAGCCTGCTCCCAGCGGCCCTTCAAACGCACCGCATTCAATTTCAAAGCGCTGGGCTGGGGGAGCAGGTTTGCACTCCCCTCCCTGGAAACTTTATTCCCCTTGAAATGATGAAGTATTTCAGAGGAAATGGAGAAGGAAGGGGGAGGGCTGGGGGAGCAAGGGAAGCTGTTTGCTGAGACCCGGCCGTAAAACAAAAAAGAGCAGTTATAAATATCCAAGCAGGTACCTAAGCCTCCTGCCTGACTATAAATCTGTCAGCCGGGCATCCCTGCGGGGAAGGCGGGATTGGCTGCCTGTTAGTCACAGACAGCAGCACAATCCCGCACTGTTCGCAGTTTAGGGGACTCAGATGCACTCCGATGCTACCAACCGTGCTGGGCTGGATCCTGCCCTCACTCGCACTGATCAGCACAGCCAGGTGTAGCCAAGAGCAGAACGTGGCTCATCAGACAAAGGGACGGGCAATGCTGGAAGCTGGCCCCATTTGAAAGGGATGCTGTGTCCGTAACTCACATGGCTGCGGGAGGAAGGAGCGGCAGAGTGGATGCAGTGAACAGACCCCCTGGGATGAGTCCAGAGTGGGGCATCAGCTGCTAGTCAGGATTTGGGTGGCCTGTGTTACTACTAAAATGCTTCATGGCTGTATTTACTTGCATGCATGGAGGTGAGTTAGTGGGAAGATAAACTACATGTCCTGAATCGCACAGGAAAATGTTTTCTAAGGGGCTGGGAAAATATGAAAGGGGATTCTTTGGCCAAGATTTTCAGAAGTGACTGTTGATTTGGGGGCTCAACTTGATAAGATACCTTAAAATGTCTGAGTACGGAGACCCTCTAAAAATCAGGCCCCACAAGCTATGTGTCCTAAATCCCTAGACACTTCTGAAAATCTTGACCCCCCATCCTTTATCAGAACATTATCCTGAAGCCTTGTACAGGCCTCAGATAAGGATTTCAAAACACTAGCTAGACATTAAAGCATTAGGCTCCGATGCCCTGGGAGGTAGGTATTACCCTATTTTACTGGTGAGGAAACAGAAGCACCTACCACTGAAATGACTTTCCTAAGGTTACAGAGTGAGTCAGTGGCAGAGCTAGGAGTGGAATCCAGGTGTCCAGCGCACCCAGTTCTCAACTCTAACCACTAGACTTCCCAGCCACAGAAGGAATGGTTAGGCCAGAAGGTGGAAGGAGCCCTGCCCGACTTGTGCACAGAGAATGCAAGGGAATATTTGGAAAAACCAAACATATTTACAGAGATATGGAAGCACCTAAAGATGCAAATAGGGGCCAAGTGGGAATGACAAAGCTCTCAGCAAGTTAGGCGACTAAGCGCAATTGAAGTCAATGGCAGTTACGCACCTAATTCTGCTAGGCAATCTGCATCTTTAGGCACCTAAATAAAAAACCTTGAAAAATCTGGCCCCTCATCTTTTCCCCTGTTAAGACCATAGAAAAAAATTGGTGTCTGTAGAAGAAAGATTTTCTCAAGGGAATCTGCAACCCAATTTACCATACCACTGGCAATTATTTTTGTAATTGTGTGTGTGTGTGTGTGTGTGTGTGTGTGTGTGTGTGTGTGTGTGTGTGTGTGTGTGTGTGTGTGTGTGTGTGTGTGTGTGTGTGTGTGTGAGAGAGAGAGAGAGAGAGAGAGAGAGAAACTGAGGCGTTGCCATGAGGGTGGAGAAATGCAAATATGGTACTGAACTTCAAAGAAAGGTGAGGAGGGCGGTCCTGGCCATGAATGCCCTGTTAGTTTCATTTTTATTCCTAGTTCAATCAATAAGGGAGGGTGGGGGGAAATCACTAAACTCCTGGAAGATCATGAAAACTTGAGCAATAAGCAGCAATGGTTTATAAAGACTAGATCTGGTCACTCAACTGTACTTTTTTTTGATTAGAGTAACACAACTGTGATTGGAAAGTGGAAGGCAGGAGGATTGAAAAGAGGCTGAAGGGCCGCAGAAAAAGGGTAATCAAGAGCATCAAAGCAAGGGGAGGTACCCCAGAGACTAGCGTTATTCATTATTATTTATCATTTGTATTGTGGTGGAGCCTAGGAGCCCTAGTCCTGGGCCAGGAGCCCATAATGCTAGGCACTGTACAAACACACAATGAAAAGACAGTCCTGGTCTCAGAGAGCTTAGGTCCGGTCTAGTTGAATCTCTTCGTTACTGACGCAGAACCAAGGATTAAGCTGCCCATTCATTACATTTACAGATAATTCTATATCGGAGGAGCTGAAAACACCAAGGAGGACAGAGAAATACCAAGGGAGCCAGAGTGACTGGAAACGTGATCAGAAAACACCACGAACACAATGAGATTCAACTCAGAGGAAATGCAATCGCTAATATACCCAGGGGCACTAACTTCCCAAACAGATATACAATGGGAAGGAGAGGCTGGAAAAGCAGCAGGGCAGGGAGATGTCTAGGGGTGACGGTGGACAATAATTTAGACAGGCATTTGCCGTGCAGTATTGCCACAAAAAAACACCTGAAGCAGCTTGGGGCTGCATAGGTAGAGGCATCATATCCCGGAGCACGGAGGCACTAGTTCCTCCCCATGGGGTCGATCCTGTTCCCACTGAAGTTAATGGGAGATTTGCCATTGATTTCAAGAGGTGTTAGAACAGGATCTATATGGCTCTGGTGCAAGAGCAAATACCTTGGTACCAGAAAGATACTGACAAACTGCAGGGTGTGCACAGGAGAGTAGCACGGATGTTCAGGGGGGTAAGAGGGAGAGATGAATAGAAATAAATACACAGATTATGCATCTGAAGAAGTGGTTTTTTTACCCACGAAAGCTTATGCCCAAATAAATCTGTTAGTCTTTAAAGTACCATCGGACTCCTCATTGTTTTTGTGGATACAGACTGACACGGCTACTCCATGATACTACATAGAGATTTGCTCACTAAAGTCTAAGTGGGAACAGGACACACATATCTGTAAACACCAAGAAGGAGTGAGATTATTTAGGGAGGCAAAAGGGGGTAGAATTAGGCGTAATGTGATGAAATTAAGGAAGGGAAAACTTGGGGTCTGAATATCAGGAAAGTTTTCCTGGCAGTGAGATCTCTTAAGGTGGGGAATTATCTCCCAGGAGGCAGGAGTGGGAGCCCTGTTCCCTGGGAGGTGTAAAGTTAGACTGGACAGATTGCGTGTGTGAAACATGGAACAGTCCCACAGGCCAAGGAGAGGGACGAGATGGGCTTTCCCGGTGCGAGCTTGTAGAACGAAGCTGCCTCATGGAAATGTGTGCAGGGCATTTTCTGTGCCTGCACAGCAGGGGCTTGAAGAGCTAAATCTCTCAGTTGCTTTTAATTCCTTTTTTATTTTGCAGTAAGAGCTAACATGTTTACAGCAATTTGTGGACTTAATCACTTCCCAAATGTAACATTTTTTTAAATCAAATCAGCTGTTAAGCTGCGCAAGCATCTGAAACTAGTAAAACTTCTATCTCCGTTTGATGTTTTACAATTTGAAAACAGACAGAGAAAAAAAAGCTGATTTTGGGGGTTGTTGGGTTTTGTTTTTTCATTTTTGCAAGACAATTGTTGGTGGGCTGAGACCTCATGGTGCCAAGTTCCTGCTGGGAACAGACTCACGTCCAAATCTTAACTCCCCCATCATTCTTCCCCAAAGACTAGAGGATAACAACACAAGGGAAGACAACAGCTAGCCCAGAACAAAGCTTCAGATCCCTCGTTCCTTTCCTAGAGCACTCTCCTATGTGTCTGCTCGAAAATGTGCGAGTGTGAGAACAGGATTGGGCATGCACATGCAACTAGCCACGTGACCATGTGCACAAGAGCCCGTGAATGAATGCATATGTACCCCATACAGCTGTCTGCAATTACAACACATGCTGTCACGTAATATATATAGATCTATGTATTAATTAAGCCTGTACAAAAGACTTCCCCACTCTTGCTAGATTACTTAGAAACATCCTCAAACATACTGAGTCCAATTCTGGTCCAGCTCTATTAAACCACCAATTATTGCTGGTCCATTTGAACTAAAGGAGACTTTCCAATTACCGGACAGCAGTACAGGGCTTATGATGTGCAGCTGGTTCACTCACACACACAAACACACACACACACACCCTACAATGAAAACTTGTGCTGCTCTTTAGAATACCTAGATTTCTTGTGGGGGGAAAAACTCCACTATATCTTGGAAGCCTGAAGAGCTGGTACTTTCAGTGGGACCCAGAGCCAACTGTTTGGCTGTACAGAGCCAGATCAGAGAATAAACCTTTCACAGCAGTATTGACCCTCTCTATACAGCTCTGGATCCCGGGCCGGTGAGTGTTACAGGTTGGAGAGGGAGCATTCAGTGAACTTCAGTGGAGTCTGGGGCAGCAGCCTTGTAAGCAAGCAGTCTTAGTGCAAGAGCGCTGAGATCCACAGCCCAGCCAGAGCGCAAACACATACACACACAGGTGTGATCTAAGCTACAGTTCTCACCTACCTATGCACGTTTTCCCATCAGCGTGCAGCACAAACTTCACATGGCAGCCACACTTGGGCCCTTGGTCTGTATCGTCACACGTGTGTTGGCATCCTCCGTTTCCATAGTTACAGGTCACTGCAGGGGGCAAAGAACCCACAGTCAAGAAGTCGGCAACAGCCTAGAGCAGGGAGCAGGTTCCAAACATCATCATCCCACGCACTTGGTCTGGACTGCACATGAGCAGGGGAACGCAAGCTGTCTGGAGATTGGAATTGCCACACCAAACGGTCCCCTTATGCCAACATCCCATCTCCTGCCACACTGAATTAGGCTAAATGATCCATTTAGTCAGGCATCCTGAGCAGGCCACTGGTCCAACTGACCCAGTACCTGATGATCAAGCCATTTAGATCATCTCTAGGGATGTGAGAGAGATGTTCTATTCCTACGGCCCCTTCTGTCTCTGGCCTTTCTTGGCATTTTTTGTCATGTGGACACTTGCCTACTAGGAACTCATCTCCCCAGCTCGATTCGCACTGGCCAACGCACCATCCCATGGTAGCGACTTTCAGTTAATACCCAGCTGGGCCATGTTTAAACTGGTGTCCTAGTGATGGAAGGCTGAGAGCCGCGTGAGAAAACGAGCCGAGGTGAGGTGAGAGGAACGAGCGGCTCTAGAGTTAGTCAGATCTAGATCCTTTCACCCTAGGTTGTGAGTTCAAATCCAGCCTAGGGTCAAGATTTTCAGAAGTGACGAGTGATTCTGGGTGCCTGACTTCGGACACTTTAAAGGGGCTTGAATGTCAGAAAGTGCTGAACACCCGCCCATGAAAATCAGTGCCCCAAGTTGGGCCCTCAAAATTGCTAAAGTTTTGAAAATCTTGGCCCTAACTGGTAGTGACAAAGTCATTGCCATTTCATCGCTACTTGGAGGACAATACCTTACACAATTCAAAGGGAAAGTAGTAAGCTGGCATCATGGCCTAGTGGTGGGCTTCCTGCCTATGGTGCTGGAGGTATCAAGTGCAAATCCCAAGGAAACCCAAGTAGCAGAAATGAAAATTATGGTTATTAGCTTGGAACAGGTGGGATTCTCTGGCCTGTGCTATGCAAGAGGTCAGACTAGATGATCACAACGGTCCCATTGGGCCTTCAACTCTATAGGAACAGGAACTGATAGGACAGTCCCAAATACACAGAACAACAGGGTTTAGTTCCAAGACTGCTCAGGGAGATCTTGGATGGTTTAAACTTAAAATTTATGAAAGGATTTAAAATCCAGGGTTTACAGAAATTTTTAAACTAAGATGTAATTCTACCTAGTAGATTTAGCTGCCCAATTCCCAATCCCCTAGGCAACTGGGAAAGTCTCAGCCACAATGGTTAAAAGAAATCCTCATAAGCCATTTCTAAGTCTCTGACTTTCCCTGCAGAAATCTTAGCAGAATGACACTACCATGGGGTTTCTTGCTTCTTTCTCACAGGCATCTACTACTTGTCAATGTCAGAGAGTGGGCTAGAAGGACCGCTGATCAGGTCCAGCATGGTAATGTTTACTCAGTAATAAAAAATTTATTAGGGATGCGTGGGATTTTCAAAAACTCTTATGTCACTTAGGTGCTTTGAAAATCTGACCCAATGTTCTTAAGGAGGCAAGTTGCTCTTTTAACTTATCCCAGAGCGAGAATCAGTTTGCTGGATTCAAGCTCCATTTCATCCTTTCTGCTGAGAGAAAATAAAATAACAATCAAATAAATAAAAGATTTAAAAAAAAATTAAAATCTTGGCAGCACCAGTGAATTCCTGGCCTGAGATCAGAGGGGCTGACAACACCGAGTCCCCGGGCAGATGATTCTTGTGGTTCTCTGGTGCGCTAATCTTCTACTTTAAGACTAAAGCTGATCAGACAGCAGGCTCAGCCCCGGTGTAAGCCCAGGAAGGGCAGTAAAGTCCACGCAGCGTTATACCAGAGGTGACTCTGGCCCGTTGTCTCTGCAAGAGAACGAGCTACGGGATTTTGTAAAGATCTCACTGGGGGATGTTGAGCTGTCGGGACCCCATTTTAATTACTTCTGCATTATCTGGGGTTGCCTCAGCCTGCGCCGGCAGCGGCCCGCGCCCACAGACACAACGACGCACGCAAACCACTGGAAAGCTGGGCAGGCAGATAGAGACGTCCGCGACAGACGCTGCAAAAGCAGTGAAGGAGACTGGCTGGAAACACGGCCCTTAAACCTCAGAAAATCAACCCATTTGACAACTGGGTGTTATTAAGCTTTTATTAGGAGTCAGGATTCCTGGGTTTTATTTCTAGACGGTGGGAGGAAAGTGCAGAGCAGTGGAAGGTGAAGTGGTTTAAATGGTTAGAGCCGGGAGGGGGCGGGGAGGCGGGCGCAAGGAACGGGTGTCAGGGCTCCTGGGTTCTTTACCTGGATCTGGGAGGTCCAGAGCATAACGCAGGGTGACTGGGAGTCAAGGATTTGGGGCTTTGTCCCCGGACTTGGGAGAGCAGTGTGGTCTAGTGCTCAGAGAAGGAGGAGATGGAGTCAGGACTCCTGAGTCTAGTGCTTAATGCAAGAAGTTTGGGCACTAGGGGGTCTTGGGTTCATTTCCTTGGGTAGGTGGAGAGGGTGGCTTAGAGCAGGGGGTGGGAGTCTGGAGAGCCACATATTATCTTAATAAAGGAATGGTGGTGGCCATGGAGCTGCGTCAAGGCCCAAAGCCCCCCGAGAAAGGTGGGTCTCATGACACGAAGCTGGGCTGGTATCCCCCAGGCTGAAGCCACAGCAAAGGCGGGAAGAGGAGCAGCCAGGCACTGGGCTCTTACGTTTGCAGTCCCGCTGGTTCTTGGTGAGCTCGAAGCCCGGCCGGCACTCGCAGGCGATGCCCCCCTTGGGGGTCTCCCGGCAGATGTGGGCGCAGCCGTGGTTCTTGTTCATGCAGTTCATTCCTTCTAAAAGAGAGAAGAAAACACATAAAAGCTCCTGCAGGGCTCATGCCATTGGGGGTCTAGGATGAAGGGTGAGTTTTTCTCATGCTGGCTAGGGCTGAATACAAGATGGTCACTATCTCAGAGGGGCCAGATTACCAGTCTCTCGGGCACAGCCTAGAGCCAAGCCCAGCCTGCACTGAAACCTCTGCTGTCTGAGAGTGCCTGGGGGAAGTATCCCATAGCCCTACCTACGGTTCTCTGAGGACAGTTGTCCACATAGCCAGCTAACACAAGCCTGCCTATAACCCCCTCCTCGCCCCCCATGCACCCCACCCTCACCCCAAAACACCTTTGACTCCCTTCAAACCCCTCTTGCCAGCCTGGGACAGATCCAGCCAAGACATGCCTCCCCCACGTTTGAAACCAGCCCCACCTTCCCCCTCCCGCACAGGACACCCATCCTTGGCATGCCCATTCCCCACCTCCATCCACCACACCACCATCACTTCTTCCTCCTGCCCCAATGCCCACTCCCCCTCTACCCTCAGTGCCCTTTCCCCTCCATTCCCGCTTTGCTCACCCTCAACCTCCTCCCCATGCTCAGCCCCCACCATACATCCCCACCGCGCCCCTCTGCACCCAACGTCCTTCCCCTCTGCCCGCTCGCCACCACCCAGTGCCCATCCACAGCCCCTCTCTAATTATCCTCCCCCGATCTGGCCTGTCCCCCTGCTCTGCTCCCCAGTGGCTTCAGCAACAAGAGGTTGTGCCAAGGTGCCCAGGGCTGTTTCCCGGAGAGGAGCTGGACAGCTCTAGGAAGCTGGGCTGTCAACATGCCAGAGGCAGCATTAGCTGCTGACGTTGCTGTCTGGGCTATCCAGGCTGCAAACTAAACAGGGCGCTGCTGACTCACGACCCTGGATTGCTTTGGCTTTTGCTCTGGTGCATGGAGGCCGTGTCCAGAGCTCCGTCCCCAGCCTGACAGCATCCATCACCCTGTATCGGCCACCTGCCATCAACAGGAGCTGGAGCCAGGCTTCCCCCTGGACACACAGGGCGGGGCGGGCCTGTCACATTGTATGGGGCAGCTGTTGGGGTTACTGTGGGGCCTTGACGTTGGCTCCAGCCTGGCTCCAGCCACCCCAGGGAGTGGGAGGAGCTGCAGGCACTTGGGGTCACGGTGCTGACCCAACAGCCAGCCCCAGGGCAGCATTCAGGGGCAGACTTCAGCCCTGGTGGAGGTTATGTGGGATGGCAGCAGTTCCCACCCAGGCCAGGGCTGGGGTGTGCATGGCACCCTGTCTGCCCATAGCCCCTCCCCACAACCTACAGCGCACTCCTGTCATGGAGCCTCCTTTGGCACGGAACACCACGGGGGAACGGCTCCCTGCAGGCCAAGCCACGAAGCACCCTCCAAGGTCCCACGGTTCAGATTTCTGCTGCCGGCAGCAGCATGGGTCCCTTCCGCGCTTTGCTGTTCTCCTTGGCAGGCCACTGCAGCTGGGAGCGGGAGAGGGCTCAACTCTGCATCTGCAGAGCCGTCCCCGCCAGATGGCGGCACGCGACAGCCTCTTCCACACAAGCTGCCACCCCTGACCCGCGGCCCTGGTGCGCAGGTGCACAGCCTGGCCTGCCTTCCCCTCGCGGTGCCTCGGCTCCTGGAAGAGTCTGCACAAGAGCAGCCTTGAGCCCCATGTGAGACTCCAAAGGCACAAAGTGTCATTCTGTAATGACCAGGCACAAACGCCAACTGGAGACTTTGCCAGGGAAGCCTTAGGAAGGCTGCAACTTGGGGGCAGAAGCCCAGCTTATTCCGCAGCCCACGGAGGAAGGCTGCGGTCAAACCACACGCGTTGGCGCCAGGACTTCTGGGTTCTATTCTCAGCCCTGCCAATGGCTCATTGAAATGCCTAGAGGGAGTCATTTCCCTTTGCTGTGCCTCAGTTTCCCCATTTGTAAAACAACGGAGAGGGATGCTGGCCCCCTGTCCCCTTTGTAAAGCAACTAGAGACCCTGGTGTGAATTAGCCCAAAGCAAGATTCTTACTGGCCATGAGAGGGACACATGCTAGGGGAAAGCAACATCTGGAGGAACATTTTACCCTAACACACCCTATATCTTGCCAGAAAGCCAGTGCATTGGCCTCTCTTAGTGCTGAAAGCCGAGAGCAACCAACCAGGTCTAATCAACCTCCTGGTCCCTCTCTCCCAGGTAGCTCCAACCTCCAGCTCTGCTCATCCCATCCCACCCCTACTCAGGTTGGGGTTGACCAAGATGCAGCCCCAAACCCATCAAGGCTGGGCCCCCGGGGAAAGCAGAGATCCAGCCAGTTCAGAGCCATGACGGAGAATCTCAGACTCAACTAAGCCTGGCCCAATGTGATCAACACGTGTTGGACTGCTATGCGGGAAAGGGCTTACAGCTACCAGCAAGTGTGTCTTTGAGCCACATCGCAGACCTTGCTGACACTGATGGGGCTGCCACCCACCCTGCATTCCAGCTCAATGGAAGAAGCAACTAAGCTCCTTTATGGAGGAAAGCAACAAATATTAGAAGCCATTGCCCATGGCGTGGCGCTACATGGGCAAGTCAGAAGATGCATGAACTTGGAGAACATAAGAGGGGGTTCCCTGGGGACTAATTACAGATGCAGGTGGTGAGGGCATTGATTGGTTGCAGCTGTTTGTGTGGGTGTGCGAGGCAGAAAGCTTGAGAAGCAGTCATGAGCATGGCCCTGAGAGGGAGCAGATACAGAACTTCTTGGGGCACAGGACTGGCCGGTGAGGCAGGCTTGAGAATTGCGAGCAAGGAAACGGCTTGCTGTTGCTGGTCTGTGCTGCATTCAGGGAACCAGGACTTTGCGTGCCTTCTCAGTAAAGCAATAGGACTGCACCAAACAAATACCTGACCCAGATGATCCATTTCTCTTCCTACAACCTTCCAAGGGCCTTGAATATTGGCTAAGCGCTCGGGCCAAGGGACAACACAACTGTAACTCATCATCTCAGGGTGGGCCGTACGGGACCTGGCCTACCAGGGCAGATACCCTCATGTTGCGGGACTGCCCTGCAGGGGCTACCTGCAAGGGAAGCTTTCCAGAGCCGTGCCCCATGCGTAGGTGGGGAGATGGGAACGCGGCGGGTATGGTTGCGATTAGAGGCCTCTACACACACACACACACACACACACACACACATCAATCAGAGCATTGTTTATGCTGGGTAATAAAGCGCCCGGAGAGAGGGGAAAGGAGCCAGGGACCGGGCAGTGGCAGCTCACATTCCCATTCCAGTGTGTGCCCCAGGGGAATCCTAAGGCAGCGGCGTGGTGCGGGAGGCAAGGTAACGTCTGTCTGTGCCCATAAGCTGCATGAAGTGTTGACAACCGAGGCAGGATTTACATCCTGCCTGCCCTGAGGAGCAGCAGGGGAAAGGGCAGAGGGGGGAGGGTTTGGGGAGCTGCGGGGCTTATGGTTCTTGTTATCTTAGCCATGCTCTCCCCTCCCCTGCTCCCACACACACTTCCCCCATCCCAGTCAACCGGACAGTCTCCTTTTCCTCTCTGCCCCTCCCCGCTTGCCCCCTGACTTGGTCCCGGTCCTGAGGCTGAGGAGCTGCTGATGGCTAGAGCCAGACGGGAGACAAGGAAAGGTCACCTGTAACCTCAGCCGCCAAAAGCTAGGTCCAGCGGGTGCTGAATGGAGCACTGACAGGAGTTTATGTAACATTTAACAAAACCCACAGCCAGCTGTGGGGAGCGCAGGGAGCTGGGGTGGGTATACACACAGCCCGGTTCCAGGAAGAGATTCCATGCTGAGCGCTCAGACCCCACGAGTCTGCCCGCCGTGTGACGAGCAGATGTGGCCAGTTCAAGGAGGGGGAGGCTCTGGCTCCCTCTGGCGAATGCAGAGTCGCAAACCCAGGGCCTTCTTGGGGTGCTTTATGGTGGGGAAAGGGGAACTAACTGTGTGAACATTTTATGGGCGCCACAGGACAGGTAACTGGCTCAGCTTAGAGGTGTCAGCAATGGCAGCCTTTCTGAAAGGAACTCACTGGAAAATGAGCCAGCAGCTAAGAAAGTGGGGGATCCCAAGGGGAAGGAGTTGGGAGAAGGCACCTCAGGGGGTTGGAGTACCTTGAATAGGGTCGGTGAGATGTCTCATATACCAAGAGGCACCCTGCTTAAAAACACAGAGGGGAGGTGGGGTAGAGTCAGGCCTCGGGGTTCTGTTCTCAGCGTGGGGAGGGGAGTGATGTCCCGTAGTTAGAGCAGGGAGAGCTGGGATTCTGGGAGTCAGTATCTGGTTCTTTTCTCATCTTGAATAGGAGTCGAGTGTGAGGTCTCGTGGTTAGAGCAGGGGGAGCTGGGAGTCAGGACTCTGGGGTTCTATTCCTGGTTTGAGGAGTGATGCCTAGTGATCAGAGCAGGAAGGGGGCAGGGATTCAGGGCTCCTGGGCTATATCCCTACTTCTGCCACTGACCCAGTGTGTCAGCCCTCTGGCTCCCTCCATTACACCTGATCTTCAAATGAGGACAGCCTGGTGCTTCTCTGCCCCACGTGGAGGCGGCGAGGCAGTGACGTACTTGGCAGCACTCAGTATTAAGGAGCTGCCCTTTAAGAGCAGGGCTGCAGGAAGGTGTGCCCTTTATGAAATGCCTCAGCATGCCTCTCCGACCCCCAGGACTTTGCTGTCGTAGGGGGCTGTGTCCTGGCCTTTCCGAAGCCAGCTCTGACCTTCCCTCCTCAAAGGGAAAGGCCAGAGTCCCCTGCCACGGGGCCTGCTCCCATCCTGGCTCTCTCGCCTTTTACTGCTACATTTTAATTGTCTCTCTTTAGAAACGGGAGCTCCTTTCCAGATCCCATAAAATCCAGCACTCGAAGGCACACAGGGCTCCATGCACAACACTGGGTCGCTCCAGGGAGCCAGGGCAAGGTTTAGAACATGGTCGGAGGCCTGTCTTCTTGCCCTGAGCCTACGCCTTTCCCAGCAGGAGGCACTCTGAGGCAGGGTGCAACGCACCAGAGCAGGGTAGCGGGGCAATTCTTTCCCAGGTAGATCAGAGCAGGGACGCGGGAGCACTGGCATCAAAGTGGCTACATGAAGAGGTGAATGTGGGGGGGGGGCAGACCCGAGGGAGCATTCTGCCTAGCCTGCCGGGCACAAGCTGCAGTGCTGGATGGAGCGACTGCCCCCCAGGGGTCTGGCTGTACAGCAACGGGGACAGCTCGTATCCACCATCATGCTCCTGCCTCTCCACAGTCACAGAACAAGCAGGGAAGCCCCTGGGATTTCCCCATTACAAAGCCATAGCTGACAAGAGCTTGTGGGGGTCGCTTCCGTATCAGTGCCAATGTCCAAAAGGCTGAGACTCCAGGTGCTCCACACACTGGCTGTGCCCCAGATCACCAAGGACCACGTGGGATGAACACAGCACAAGGCAGTGGGGACAGGCACACGGGTGGGGCTGGCGGGAGTGTACCCACACTGTATTAATGGGACTGAACCGAGGGCTCCAGGGCTCACCACTCTAAGGGACTTCCCCTCCAAGCCTAGCTGGGGTTGCGGGTGGCTGCTGAGTGAGAGCGTGGGGGACATGGGAACTGATACCGGTTTTTGCAGGGATGGGTTGCCTATCGCCAGCCATGGGGGTAGCAGGTTCTGCAGTGCCAGGGCTCTGGCTGCGGTACAGTTGGTTGGTGGTTGGGTTTTTTGAGCCTGTGCTCTCGTCTCACTTCTTCGGATCCCCCCCGAGGCTACACCGTCCGTCTGTGCAGAAGGGGTTAAAACATTTAGGCCCGGACCCTGTCTGCCTTGCACATGCTGTCCTTGCATCACCTACATGGCCAATCCAGCGCAGCTCTGCTCTAGATAATGGTGATCATCTCAAATTGCACTGGCAGGCAAGCTGTCCATAATTACAACCATCCTGTGTTCAAACCACATGAGTCCTGGCCTCCGTGCTGGCTCTGAAAACCCCCACTGTGCTCAGAACCGAGCTCCTTTTCAGTGGCCCTAATTCTGTCCCTGGAGTGAGATCCCTCTCTTCGGTCTTACTGCTCAATCTCTCCTTTAATAGCAAGTACCAGGCCTGCCTGGCCAGCCCCTGCCCTCTGAGACCTGCTCTGCACACGCAGTACTTCTGAGCTGTTTGTTGGTGGGAAAAGCAGCCACAGCCCTTTGCCTCTCATCCAAACGGTGGCTTGTCTTGCTTTTTATTGCTTCAATTTACTACCAGCCATAGTTTATGCAACCTGCAGCCACACCACCTTGGGTTCTGATCCTGGCAGCTCTCACCAGCTAAGCTGGGTTAATACAGAGTTGGGAGACCTCCAACAATAACCCCAGGGCTGCCGAGAGGGCCTGTTGCTGACTCTCTCTTCCAGGTCAGTACTGATGCAATGCCCAAGGATGGTGCATCTTCAGGACATGTGCCGTCATTAAATATGCCCGAGGATTTCATGTGAGAGCAGGAGGATTTTTGTTCTGGCGTGCTGGCCCAGCTCCAGGTTAGGAGAGCTGCAGCGGGCAATTTCACCTGGGAGTAGGATTCTTCTCCACTCGCTCCCCTAAAGCATCATGTTGAGCTGTTAGACAGCTGCTGCCTTCCATCCCGGCCTCTCGCCTGCGCATCCAGGGGGTAAGCAGCAATTCCCCTGCATCTGGCCTGTAAAATGCTTGGCACTATAGAGAATGTAAGTTACTATAGCCACAGTACTGTGGAGAAGTTATTAACAGAAGACTCTGGCAGCCCTTCTGTGCAGAGCCATGGTAGAAGTCAGGACAGGTAACTGGCATCCCCTTTGGCAACAGGTGCCTCCTGGGAGCCACACTGCACATTCCCACTAGAAGAGCAAGTGTGAGCTGCCCTGCTTCACCTCCCGATCTGCCACCTGTGTCCCATCAGTGCCTTGGTCTCACAGCAGGGACCCCGTTTTTGAACAGCATCATCTCACACCTCTGCGCAGGAGTCTCCCACACAGAGATTCTCCCAGAGACTCTCTCTGACCAAGTCTCTCCCGGTTGAGCCCCACTTTCTGCTCCACTTGCACCCCTCCTTTATGCCGTGCTGTAACCAGGCCCCTTGTCCACCGCTGTGCAAGACACGCCCATGGGGAACGCAGGCAAGGGACCTTCACGCCAGCACTGAGCCATCCATCCGCCAGCTCACAGCCATGCCCCTCCCCTGGCATCCTGCGTGCCACGCTGAAATACAGCAGGCCCAGCTCTGCCCTTGCGTACACCAGCAGGGTCCCATGCAGGCTGTCAATTTACTGACCATTATCCCTTCTTTGAAGCTCACACCTCACCACCCTTCTCCCTCCCCTAAGCACGTTCCCCTTTCGGCAAAGGACCCCCCACCCTAGAACTCACTCGCCGCATAAGATGCATTTATTGTGTCTCGGTTCTGGTTCTCCTAAATCTGCAGGCACACCCCGGCCACAGCCTCAGCTTCAAGGCTTCCCTCGCTACCACCCTCTAGGTGCCGAGGAAATAGCAGCTTTTAAAAAGAGACGATCAAACCTCATGCTGCAGGGACACCGATTGATCACCCATAGAAGGTCAGGACGGTCTCTTCCCACTCCTCCCCACTGTCTGCATTGTCCAACTGACCAGGTGCATTATGGGCTTTTCTGCTCTGTTCACTGAATCGCCTGGAATTGCCCATACTTGGAGGCAGGAGAGCAGACTGAACGGCCAGTTCTGATCCTGTACTGCACAGACTGCCTTCCCAGGTTTCTTAATCATTCCTTCCACACCTCCGTCGCCAGAGCGGGATTAGGGTTCTGAGGCGCGCAGCTTTGCCAGGAAAGCAGGATTCCTTCTGGATCAGCCACAGAAACCTCACACCTGCCTGTTCCTGCACTTCCCACTTGCCTTCTGCTTCCTGCCAACCGAGTAATGCCCCCGCTTTTAGCCAATGTTTCCTGCTCCTTAAACCATTTATCTATAGACACGCAACTCCAGCTGATAATAAAGGTAAATCCAATTGCTGAAAGAGGCAGATGGGGGAGGGCAGCTTTAATGATGATTTAACTCAGACCTCAAGCGTTGTGCTCAAGCTGTGAGTTGTTGCTGGGTATTTTCCACCCATTCAAAAGAAGCTCAGCAAGTGTAGAGATGGCAAGAAAACCAGAGACCAACATAAGTCAAGGGGCAGGGGGCCCAATCTGAGGGTTGATTTGTTTGGGGCAGAAGGCAGGGGCTTGCATTACTCCTCTGCATTACTAATTACAGATGCAGGTGGTGAGGGCATTGATTGGTTGCAGCTGTTTGTGTGGGTGTGCAAGGCAGAAAGCCCGAGAAGCAGTCATGAGCCTGGCCCTGAGAGGGAGCAGATACAGAACTTCTTGGGGCACAGGACTGGCCGGTGAGGCAGGCTTGAGAATTGCGAGCAAGGAAACGGCTTGCTGTTGCTGGTCTGTGCTGCATTCAGGGAACCAGGACTTTGCGTGCCTTCTCAGTAAAGCAATAGGATTACACCAAACAAATACCTGACTCAGATGATCCATTTCTCTTCCTACAACCTTCCAAGGGCCTTGAATATTGGCTAAGCGCTCGGGCCAAGGGACAACAGAACTGTAACTCGTCATCTCACAGGTTATCACACTGTGGTTCAGTCCAGCTGAGAGAGACAGGAGTCCCAGAATTTGGCCTTTCCTGATCTTCCCCTCTGCTGGTGGCTGGGATTGACTGCAGTGACCTCCCCCTGCCTGTGGGTGGGAGCCCCCAGCTGCCTTCCATGCTGGACACCAATGCTGCAGCAGGAGGCTGCAGTCTCCCCAAATGAGTCAACAGCACCACCCACCCATGCCCCGCCAACGATATACCCAGAGGCTCCTGTGCAGTGGCCCGCGGAGCTGTCACCCACTGGTCAATGATTTGAGGCACTTCCATGTATGGGCTGCCCCATGTTAAGCACACTGCGGACCTCGCTTTCAGAAACCCTGAGCGTCCACAGCTCTAACTGAAGCTAACGGGCGTGGCAGGCGCATAGCACCTCCGCTAAAAATAAAAAAATAAATCAGGCCCCAGGCATCTCAAACTGGCCTCTTTGAATCAGTGTTGGCTCAGCCCACCACATGGTATTCCCGCAAACAGCTTCCTGTGCTGGACCCAGCCCGGCCATGGGGAGTCCAGCTGTCAAGTGAGGAGGGAGCGAGTCCAGCAGAAAGAAGAGCAGCAGAAACAGTGAGGATAGGTGAACCCAAGCAAGAGGAGGGTGGAGAGTAGCATACTGGAGCAGAAGGGAAAGAATGAGAAGAAGAGAAGGAAGAGAGAGGAAGAGACGGAGAAGACAACGGAGGGAAGGGAACGAGTCCAGTGGAAAGGTTCCTGTAGGGCTGGAGAACTCTGGGCAGGTTCACTCCACCCTCCTTCCCACGTCGCCCCTCTACCTGCGCTACATTGAGGACATCTTCATCATATGGACCCACGGGAAGAAGGCCCTTGAAGAATTCTACCGGGAATTCAACAATTTCCACCCCACCATCAAGCTCGGCCTGGACCGGTCCACACAAGAGATCCACTTCCTGGACACTACAGTGCAAACAAGTGATGGTCACATTACCACCACCCTATACTGGAAACCTACTGACTGCTATTCTTACCTACATACCTCCAGCTTCCATCTAGGACACATCACATGATCCATTGTCCACAGCCAAGCCCTAAGATACAACCGCATTTGCTCCAATCCCTCAGACAGAGGCAAAACACCCACAAGATCTTTATCAAGCATTCTTAAAACTACAATACCCACCTGGGGAAGTGAGGAAACAGATTGACAGAGCGAGATGGGTACCCAGACGTCACCTACTACAGGACAGGCCCAACAAGGAAAATAACAGAACACCACTGGCCATCACGTACAGCTCCCAGCTAAATCCTCTTCAGCACATCATCAACAATCTACAACCTATCCTGGAAAACAATCCTTCACTCTCACAGACCTTGGGAGGCAGGCCAATCCTCGCTTACAGACAGCCCCCCAACCTGAAGCAAATACTCACCAGCAACCACACACCACACAACAGAACCACTAACCGAGGAACCTATCCTTGCAACAAAGCCTGTTGCCAACTGTGTCCACATATCTACTCTAGCGACACCATTGTAGGACCCAACCACATCAGCCACACCAGCAGAGGCTCATTCACCTGCACATCTACGAATGTGATATGTGCCAGCAATGCCCCTCTGCCATGTAAACTGGGCAAACCAGACAGTCTCTATGTAAAAGAATAAATGGACACAAATCAGGAATGGTAACATACAAAAGCCAGTAGGAGAACACTTTATCTCCCTGGACATTCAATAACAGATTTAAAAGTAGCCATCCTTAACAAAAAAACTTCAAAAACAGACTCCAAAGAGAAACTGCAGAGCTACAATTCATTTGCAAACTTAACCCCACTAATTTGGGCTTGAATAGGGACTGGGAGTGGCTGGCTCACTACAAAAGCCATTTTCCCTCTTTTGGTATTGACACCACCTCATCAATTATTGGGAGTGGACCACATCCACCCCGACTGAACTGGCCTTGTTATCACTGGTTCTCCACTTGTAAGGGGACTCCCTTCTCTTCACATGCCAGTATATTTCTGCTTGTATCTGATTTTCACTCCTTGCATCTGAAGAAGTGGTTTTTTACCCACGAAAGCTTATGCCCAAATAAATCTGTTAGCCTTTAAGGTGCTACTGGACTCCTCGTTGTTTTTGTGGATGCAGACTAACACGGGTACCCCTCTGATATCAGCAGTGATGTGTATCACCAGGGCGTGGAGCCCCCCAACCAGTCAATCTCCGCAACAGCTCTCGCAGCAAAAGGAGGGTCTTCGGTCTGCAGGAACTTGGCCAGGCTCAGACACTTTCAACAGGAGGCTGGCACTGTGGCCAGATCCAGCGCACAGCCGATAAACTTCCTCCCCACATAGGTGGCCTCTGCCCGGAAGGGGCTCTCTGGGTTGAAGAAGGGAAACGTCTAGCATGGTAAATAGCGTCTCAACCTCCATGCTGGTCACAAGGGGAATCACAAGAGCGAGAGCATGAGCCTCTAGAGCTTGAGTTAAAGGGCCAGTCCTGCACCTGGGCGCCGTAAAGCACGAATTTCTTCTGTGGACTGGGCACAGAAGGGGGCGCCTAACATTGAATGGCGGGTTACAATAGCACATTCCCAGCCTTATATAATCCTCATCGCTCCCCGAGAAGTACACCTGCATCATCCCCCTTTTAAACGGGTGCAGCGGGGAAGGGACTCAACCACGTTCACACCGTGAGCCACGGTGGAAGAGATAGAAAAGCAACTCCCGACTCCTAATGCTCTGCTCTCACCGAGTCAGAGCCAGGATCAGAACTCAGGAGGTCCCGGCTCAACCCACTAAACCACATGGCTCTTTCGAAATCTGGCACCAGGCGGGTGAAATTCACATGGAAACTCAAAGGATAAAAGCTGCTACGTGGGCTTCTGCAGCCAGGGAAGCAGAGAGACAAAGAGCAAACCAAAACGGATGCTTGCCAAGCAGAAAAAACAAAACCCACTGAAACAAACCCCCCCTATTCTCCAGCATACCTAAGAGGTTACTTCGAACAATAGGGAATTAGAACCGACAATGAGACAGCAGGATCAATACAAGTACTGGCAAGCAAAGACGAGTCCTGTGGATTGGCATGCAGTTTTTTGGTACCTTTTCCTTTAATAAAACATCCTGGATATGGATTAACGTCCTCCGTTTGGTATTTATTGTTTCAGGTGCCTTATTAAGGGGCCTGCAAGGGCTTTGATTCATGGATCAAAGAGCTGATCTAGTTTCGTTGGCAAGTGACTCCAGACCCTCCACCAAAAACTTTCCCAACAGCCAGCATCCAAACGCAGCAGCCCACGCGCCCACCAAGGCTGCTGCTGGGAACAACTGCCCCACGGGTGTAAACCGAACTGGCCATGCTCAGTGTCTGCTGTGGCGCATCATGACAGGTGTCTTACTCTATTAAGTGTCTAGAATGCTTGGCTGCAACAGCTGTTCCACCCGCTGACCTGGTATGACAACCGTTCCCCTGCCCTTTTCACCAGTGGTGGAAGAATGCAAGCCATAAAGGAGGCAGATGCCTTGGTATGATGCCAGATACCATGGTGATGGGCATGGGATAAATCCGCAGATAAAGTAAATTAGACACACAGGTGCTGGAACTAGGGGTGCTGCCATACCCCCTGGCTTGAAGTAGTAACAACAACCCAAGGACATTGTTTCTGCCTTCGGCACCCCCGCTATTAACATTGTTCCGGCACCACTGATTAGACAGAGGGCACAACCGGTAAGTCCTGTGTTTAAGGATAGCTGACAGTGCTTTAACCCTGTGATGCCGAGAGGTGGGTTTCCCCAACCTGGTACGCTAATGCAAAACGTACAAGCAGTGGATAGGAGCTGCTCAAAACATGACTCACCCGGCCCAATAGCCGATTCCTGCTGTGGGCCTTAGAAGGTGGAGACTGGACCCCATAGTCCCGGCTGATGTGCAAAGGGGTCAGTCCCAGCCCTGCGCCAGGGATTGGTTCAACTCTTTGCACATGAGCGAGAGTCATCGTGGCTGAGACCCTGTCTACATCGCTGGAATCAGGGCCAACTCCCAATCAATGGCCAGCCACCGAGGTAGCTCCATAGGGGGCAAAGGGTGGCTTTGCCCATCGACAGCAGGGCTTTGCGCTGGTGCAGCTATGCTGGAGGTTGTACTCCCAAGCGTAGACAAGGCCTATAGATAATGGCCCCTCTCTAGCCTGAGACACCGCCAGGGTCCAAGCGATTGCCCATCCTCCTTGCCCACTGCAGTCCGTAAAGGAGATGCCGGAGGCAGGGGGAGGCGCTCTGTGACTGGGCTGAGAGTGAGAGCCATTAAAGACCAACCTTCCGGGCGCTGGATACAGGTGTGCTGGTTGTCACTTAGGAAGAAGCCGTCCCGGCAGTGGCATTCATAGCTCCCCATCATGTTGACGCAGGTCTGCTGGCAGCCGCCGTTCCCCTCCGAGCACTCATCCAGATCTGCCAGGGCAAGCAAGAGAGGGAATGAGTGCGACGTTCACCACCACCACGCATTCACCCTCCGTCTAAGCACGAGTACACCAGAGTACCACACTGTGCTCTAATCCCTTGGGATCCCTAATCCCCACTGTGCTCTAATCCCTCCCTATTAATGGAGAAACTGAGGCACATAGTGGTTACATGGGGGGCAGCATTTCTCAGTGGTTAGGGCACTGGGCTGGGAAACAGGACACCTGGGTTCTGTTCCTGACTCTGCCACTGACACACTGTGGAGACTTGAATATGTCACTTCCTCTCTCTGTTCCTTGACTGACCCCTCTATACAAATGGGGGTGGGGTACTTACCCTCTTGTGTAAAACACTGTGGAACAGGCACTATGTATGTTAATAGTAGGGTTAGTTAAGCTTTACAACTCCTCTAGCAGGTATAATCCTTGCTCTATACATGGGTAAACTGAGGCACGGAGCAAGGACGTGATTTATCCAAGGTCACACAGGAAGTCTGTGGCAGACGTGGAAGAACCAACAGGAGTCCTGACTTTCAGGTCCCTGTTCTAGCTGCACGACACTACACTGGCTCCAAAGCTCATTTCCCTTCCTCTGTGAGTATGTAAGTGGCCAGGTTTTTGTCTCCTAGATCCCTGGGAAGCCTCTTCCTGTACCTGACATGTCTGCTGGGTGCTCAGCACTTCTGAAGAGCCATGCCACTTATTCACAGCCACTGCCTGAATATGCACCCTGGAGCCTCACTTTAGGTACTGGGTTTGAACATCTGGGCCGAAACGCTGCCCAGCCAACTTCTCTGGCCCTTTAACAGGCCTGAAAATGCCAGACGTTTGTTACTTGGAGCAGGGAAACCTCAGCTTAGTGCTTGCTTGGAGAATTAATTCTGAAGAGACTCAAATCCCCAGCAGCCTCGTCTGGCTGCTGCCCTCTTGCCTATTTTGGTTTAATAAAATGAAGCCCAAAGGCTGTTTGCTCATGGAGCGTGACTGGCTTAGCATCAGCCTGGCTGGAAGAGGAGCTCCAGCCTCCCTTGCTCCATACCCTGGTCAAGAGGCGAACTGCTTTCCCAACTGCCCTCTGGAGAACGGAGTCTCCTAGTGCCCCCAGCACAAGTACAGCATGAGCAGAGATTGTGGAAGTTTTACACACACACACACACTCTCTCTCTCTCCCCCCTGCAACGACTAACAGAGGTCTGGCGAGCACCCCCTATGATGCTGAGCTTGTGAACCGGACATCTGACCACCATGACCTCGACTGAGATCCACCCCCCACTCCAACTCATTGCAAACCAGGGGTGAGGTTGTTCAAGCTGAACCGGGGCAGTTAGCCCCACGGTTCCCACTGACACCCCGTGCCAGTGTTCAGCATCTCAGCCTGTCCTTGCGACAGCCCACAAGTTTGTCGGACCGCCAGGATCCCAGCGAATTATTACCCAGACAGCAACGGCAGCCACTGGGGATGGGACATGAACCCAGCTGCCTCTGATACGGGCACAAGTACACAAACACAATGGGCAGGTGAAGAACTGCGCTTCTGAATGAGCCACACAGGATGTTCTTCAGGCCACATGGCCTGACGGTGAGGACCAAAGATCTAGCCTGGGGTCAAAAATGAAGGCTGGCTGGATAGAAGACTGCAAGCCATGTCTTGGAGCTGCACTCACTCATCCACTTCCTAGCGACAAGAATCACAGTCCTTTAGGGGAAAGATGGCAATGGGACCAGCTCCAGATAGAGAGGATTCCCATCATCATTTGTCTGCGCTGCGACAGTACCTATAAACACCAGTCAAAGACGAGGGCCCCATTGCGGTGGGCGCTGTACAGAAGAGTCAAAGAGGACAGTTCCTGTCCCAGAGAACTCACTGTCTACCTTAGGTGCTAACTGTCTACCAGATATCTGACTGCTCTCACAATCTTGGATATATTTCTCCTCCCATGCCCTGTGAGGTAAGGCAGGGCTGTTATGCTCATTGTACTGATGGGGAACCCGGGCACAGAGGGATACAGGGACTCGCCCGAGGTCACCCCAATTTAGGTGTCAGACAGGATGCGACAGGTCGACAAAACAGACTAGTGGGGTGTGCAGGAGAAGGTAGCAAAATGGACCAGGCTTAGCAGAAAGAGAGAGGTCTCAGTTGGCCCCTTGCCTACCCAAAATCAACACGCCGTTGCTTTGTCAGAGGGGAATCCTGGGATGTCTGAGAGCTCACCACGTCATTCTGAACCTAACAGACTAGTAGGTCTGTCCTATGGATGAGTGATTCCAGCATCTCCCGGCTCCTACAAATACGTGGTTCTGGGGACAGAATTCTCAGCTTGTTTTCTCTCTCAGACACCAGGCCAGCTTATGGCAGGGGCTTGCACTGGGTGCTGGACTGGTCTGCAGTGAGATCACAGAGTTGAAGATCCCCTTTTACCACCTTGGCCTGAAATGCTTAGATCTGTGGGATGATGCGGCTTCTCCATCCAGGGATTTTTCCTGCCCTGGACCCTATTCTAGAAAGCCGTGAAGAGCGGAGGAGAAATACGACCAGATCTCTCCCCTCCAAACGTGCAGGGAAAGCAGCAGGATGAGAGGCGAGAGGCCCGGTGCCAAAGAAAACCTCCTGTGAACTCAAGCGTTTCAAACCCAGCAGCTAAGAGGAGAGCTGAGCCCCTCGGACATCAGCAGTGGGGCTGTGGAGCGGACTCCGGAAAAGCTGGACTAGCAGGTTGATGACAGCGTGCGGAGTGAAGGAATTCCAGATCAGGCCCGAAAACCTGAGCAAATGTCTGAGACGCTAATTAAAATACACACACGGTCCCCCATACACAAGGATGCACAAAGTCCACACATGGCCTCTTACAGACAGACACATGTGTGCACACATGTACCCTCTCATGCCAAGTCAAATATATGCACACCTACAGAGACAGCTGGACACACACACACATATTTGAGGGGATACACACTCTTACACAGAGACACACATAGGCACACACTCATGCTGAGACGCAGGGCAGGTGAGCAGGGCGACTGGTCAGCCTGAGTGACAACTGCCAGGGGGCGCGTCACAGCGCTGTGCTGCTCCCCCACACCCCTTTCCTCCCCTAATTGGCTGGCAGCCACTCTGGGCTGTGGTGGTTGCAAAAATGTTTTACGCTCCAGCTGGCAGAACACCGAGAGCTGGCCCTGCTGAGAGCCACCAGGTACACAGCCACACCGTGCGTCATCCCACCCTTACCTGCACGTGCAAGGCTCTCACGCTCAAACAGCACCCTTTGGGCAATCCTTGCTGGCAGGCGCCAGGCACAATCACTTGCTTCTCCGAATGGAACACAGGGGGAAAATCCCCATGGGACGGTCATGAATGGCTAAGAGAAGCAGGAGGGCAAGGCTGCCCCCTGGAAGGGCTTCCTACAGGGTAGCATCGCATGGCATTCTCAGGACTCGCTATCTCCTGAAAACAGCACGCAATCCAAAGCTACGGCCAGTGCTAGTAACTTTCCTCCCCAACTTCAGGGGTTTGCTCTTCATTTGGCCTATCGCTACGGGGTGGTGTCTCTTGCTGAAAGGGCACAGGTGCACTGATTTTGAGAAAGAGATGAGAAGAGAGAATACACAAATGCTTGGCTTTCATCTAAGGATCCCAAACAACTTCTCTGCTCATCCTTCCAGCGCCCCATGAAGGAGATGCAGGAGGCCCTTCAGCCACCACTGCAGTGCAGCCACCTCTGGGATGGAATCCAACAGCTTCTGACCAGAGTGAATTGAAACTACAGGGGAAATTTAACTCAGCAGAACATAAACCCCCAAGTTGGGATTTACCCAGGATATGGTGGCTAGCATCTCTACCTTTAGAAAAAGGGCTAGGAGATCTGCCCTGAACACAGGGACCTGTACCTCAGTTGTACACTTAACCCAAAAGGCAGCAACCCCATTTCTTTGCTGAGCAAAGAGAACCAGTTACAATTCTCCAGGCACACCTGCACTCTCCTGAGACCCTGTTCCAACCTAGGCCAGCTGTCCCTGAGGGACTATGCACCAACTGAGCATCACCCACTCCTGGCATGCTCCCCCCAGTCTCCCACCCCAGACCTGGGCGTGGAGTTACACAGGTCAGGGCCAGCGAGGAGCTCCCGTATACCAGGGGAATTCTCAGACGGGCTGATACAGCTGCCTTCTGGCCCCTTCGCACCACTCAGATTCAACTCAGAGTCCAGCCCAGCGCCTCCGGCTGCTAGGATGATGGCTCAGCTCTGACACCCACGGTCTGGGACAACACTCCCACCCAGGTGTTCCAGGGACGTCTCCCAGCCATGCACTTCCCCAGATTAACCTTGCTTAGCTTAGCAAACGTAACCCAGATCACAGCTCAAGGTGGCTCGACCTGGGGACTGAGCAACAATAAAAGCCAGAGAGAAAAATAAAAGACCACATCACCTCAGAAAAGGCATTTGGATTTGTACCCCCACATCAGAATTTTCCTCATGGAAATTTTCTTTGCCCTCACTGTTCCACAGACCAAGCTAGCTCCAGCCAGTTTTACGGCAGTAGCCAGCTTGGAAAGCTGGCAGCAAGACAGAAAAGGGACCCCCTGTTCCGTGGCAGGAGGTTTGTCTCCTTAGCTTGAGTTTTTGTCCCAGCTGAGCCATGTTCCATACAGGCCAATAACTCCCTTCAAATCCCTCACTTATAACAGGAGCTTAGCGTCCTGCGACTTCTCCTTCAAACTCAGCACAAGAACGACAAGGCACCGGCTCAAACCCAAGGGCTGAAATGAGGCTCTGCAGCCCCTAATGCCTGGTTTATTAAATGCAAGGGCGACAGCCAGAAGCCAAAAGGCCGCTGTGGCGGGACAAGGGCTTGAATTCCTATCCTGGTTCAAAAGGTCACTCGGGATCTTGGGGTGGGGAGGGGGGGTTGCATGGCAGAATTTAATAACGTCTAAGTTGCAGACAATCCTCTACAAGTCCCAGAAGGAGCAACCCCGGGCTCTGCCTGCTACTCAGATCCCACCCTCGTTGTCACACACGCCCTCCCCACAGCACTGAAGATGTCGTGCTGAAGCCAAGGGCCTTGTGCCCCATGCTGCAGGTGTGATCCATGCATGGTCCAGCATACAGGGAATGGGGCTGGGAGTCAGGACACCTGGGTTCTATTTCCAGTTCTGCCGCTGACTCACTGCAACACCCTAAGCAAGTCACTGGGCCTCTCTGTGCCTTAGGTTAGGTCTTCACTGCCAAAAAAGACACGAGTTTTTACCTGGATGCAGCTAGACAAGGTAAACCCCAGGTGTGGGGTATAGGTTTGATCTTAACTAGCCAGCTTTAGGTAATAACTATCTGCGCCTTGTCTCCACTAGGATTTTACACCAGGATAACTCTCTAGATGGAAAGAACACCACTTTTTATTTTTTCCACTGAAGACACAGCCTCAGTTTACTTGCCTGTGAAATGGGGATAATGGAGACCTACCCTCCTTTGAGCGCCACGGATAAAGGGCCAGACCATCAGCTGGTGTAAATTGGCATAGCTACAGCACCTGCACCCGCTGATAACCTAGCCCAAAAGACGCCTTTAGACATGCAACCTAGGGTTATTTTCCAGCAGTTGCACTCCTAAAGCTAATGACAGCTGGTTGCCTGGAACTGCCCACTGGTCTAAGAGAGGAATAATCAGATAGGTCAGGAGTCTCAGGATAGGAATCCCAGCATAGACAAGTCACTTAATTACTCTGGTTTACCCACACCCTCTCTGTGAAATGTGGCCTTCCTCCTAGGAGGACAGCTAGCATCTGTAAATCAAAAACAGTGAGTATTGCCAACCACTGGTCTAACCCTGACCTTGGCTGCCATTTCACAGGAGGTGGAGACTGGCTGGAAGCAGGTTCTCCATGCCACCAAGAAGGCCGCTGTTGCTTTAGAGCGAAGAGCCACCAGAGATGGTGCCCAAGAAAACTTTGGGGGGAGCTTGTTTGATACAAGGGGAACAAGAATTTGTCCTGGCTGGCGGGGGTCTCCCAACCAAGGAAAAACGGCGTGAAATGTAAGAAGCAGGGAAGCTGATCAGAGTGACAGACCCCTGTGAGTGGGAAGGGAACGTCACTGGGCAAGCAAAGAGCAATGGTCCCTGGGTGAGCAGCAGGGACAAGGCAGAGAGATCCATGCGAGGAGGAAGTGGGCTTCTTCTGTCTGATAAACTCCTCCCCGTCCCCTGGGCTATACTGCTTCCCACAACTCTCATCCAAAAAACCAAACATCCAGTGCACATGAGAGAGGATAGGTGAGGCTTGCGTAGGGGGCACACTTACAGCATTGGTCGCTGCCCCATAGACCCCAAGCAGCACAAGAAGGCAGGATCTCAGCTTCCCACCTCATCCTGTCCCCATTACCTAGCACCCAGCTCCTGGGCTGAGGCACCTGACTGGGAGGAATCAAGATAAAGCTGGACACTCACAGGGGTGGGGAAGAAACAGTGAAATAATCCCCCTTCCCCATGCTTTGATTGTTGTTGGCCAAGGTCTACTAAAGCCAGCTACCCTTCACCACCGGTGGCTCCCAGTTCCTGCAGACAGCCTCTTCTCACCCATCCTGTGGAATTCCGGCCCTCCCGCTGGAGCCAGGACCTTTGTAAACACATGACGTCCACTGCTTTCTTTCCTTGGGCTCTTCATCTCCTGGGAAAGGAAGGCAGGGCCACCCCTCCCGCCTCTGGTTCCAGCTGTGTAAATCTCGGGCTCGCTATTAACGGGGAGGACGGCACAATCCCGGTGATGAGGCTTAATGCGAAACGTATGTGTGCATAAACCCCCAGCGATGAGCTCACTACCGACCCTGCTGCAGGCGCTAATGAGAGTGAAATCAGCACGGGGCCACTTCCACCTCTTCCGCGGAGATCTGATGCGAGAGGGTCTGTAAATTGCTCCATCTCCTTGGCTTCTCTACCCTCTCCCCCCGGGTGCTAATAGCCACTGTGCTATTCTCCCCCACCCCCCGCAACCACAGAGGGTGCCAATGGAGGAAGGGGTGGTGATGCTACAGGAGGGTAGGTGGCCTGCTAGTTCCGTTGAGACAGTGCTGTCACAATAGGGGACAGGATGTGCGACCTCTTTGTAGGCAGATGCAGGGTTTGTCTTGGCCCGGGGATTATTTACCCACCCTGGTTGCTGGTTAACATCCCTGCTGTATTTGCTATTAACTCATCTATTTTGGCAGGTGCAGGGCTGACCCTCAAGCACAAGCCAAGGGAATGGGCAGCTGGGGCTCCTGCATCCGAGGAAGGCTGGTCCCTTCTCGGGTAGCAGGGGAAGAGCAGAATGTCCCTGCCAGATGCACACCCACAAGCCAGCAGGGCCTATGGGGGAGGCAGCTCATGTAGGTTTCCCCCACAGACACAGATGCACTCCTGGCAGCTGGGGTCTGCAGCTCAAGAAACCCAGGGCTGTGCAGGTGTGTGCGCATGCTGACGTGGGGAACTTCTGCTCCTTTGCCACCCTCCTGACTCCTCATGCTACTCTCCCGCAACTGAGCACTCGCTACACAGCAACCAAGCTTCCTCAGCCTCCGAAGCAGGATTCAGGAGGCTATTCCCAGACAGAGACTATCTCACATGGTGACCCAGTGTGATGGGCTCCCCGCTCTTCCCCTGAGGCTGAGCTGACTGGCTGGCTGATCTCCTGGATTCTACCCCCAACTCTGCCACTGGCTGCTTGTGTGACCGTGCACATCACTGTGACCCCCCTGCCCCCTGTGCCCCTTGCAGAGGGGGTGGTTGAGGACGAACCCAGCTAGCGCTTGCCTGGCATGCGGCCACACGAGGATGAAGGAGGCTATGAGCATTATTTGTAGCTGCATAGCCTGGCGCAGGGCGACATCTGCCCTGCTCTCCACCCACCCCAGAGAGCCCCTATGGCAGGGAGCCTCTGCTTGCGTGACGGCTCGCGCTCTGTCCCTGCATCTCAGACCCCTTTGTGCTGGACCCCATGGCTCCTCCGAGGATTCCAGGCTGGGGCAGGGCGGCTGGGAAGCACAGATCTTCTCTCCTGGCATGAGGAGATCCGCACTCCTGGGGTGCCGCCACAGAATGAGGAACAGCCTTAGGACACCACTGTCACCTACGTGGGGAATAACCATCCCAGGCCAAGCAGGGACTGATCGCTAGGTGCTGCCATTTCGGAGCCCCCGAGGAGCTCCGTGCTCACAGATACCACCACCGGGATGAGATCCGGGGCTGGCTGTCCCTCCTGTCAGCAATTTTCCCGAATAACATGTCTGAAATACGTAACTGGGAGATTACGATCTTTCAGCACGAGGTCCCGGGGCAGGGGCGATGGGCGGGAGTCAGCATTTCACTGATGATATGTCAGTGTTTAAAGAACTCTGATGAGTCTCTGAAGGTTCCCAGCTGTTGCTGCCGTACTTACTGCTGCATCCAGACACAACAAAAATTGGTTAAAAAAAAAGAAAAAAAAGAAAAGATGATCTGCCCCCAACATACATTTTTGTGTTGGTTTCTAACACACTGGATTCTAGGCCGCAGAGCTGAGGATAGGCCACAGTTGAGAAATCAGGGATGCTCCTAGAATGTGGCTGGGCAGGGCTGAGCAAGGGATCAGGGCCCGGCGATGGGGGGCGATGTGAAGGCATGACCGAGCTGGGTAACTGAATGCAATACTGCCAGGCCAGGTTGAGCCGGGGAGAGGGCACAGCGGGAAGATGGGAAAGCAAAAGAAGCTCCTAGAATGTTCCAGGACAGATCTGAGCAGAGAAGATGGGGGAAACTGGGCAGCAGATCACAGGGGAGCTCGTGTAACGCTGCCTGACAAGGCTGAATGGGTGAGCAAGGGAGGCGTAAGGCTGGGAAGGGAAGGGGGCACGGCAGGATGCGGCTGGAGAGCGGGGATCACAGCTCATCACACTCTCCCGCATCCGTTCTGTTGGTTCCTGCTTCTCCATTTTCTAGTTCTTTCCAAATTCTGATGCCGCTTAAAACTTCTCTCTCTGTCGCTCCAGGATTTGCTCCCCATATGAGTAGCTCAGTGAGACTCCCCAGCAGCTGGGAGTCCCAGTTCTTGGCTGGTGGTGTCCACGGACCTGCCAGGACTTGCTGACGACAAGCAAAATTTCTAGGAATGCTGTTTCCCAGTTCAGTGGGGAAAACTTGTGATACTTGTACTGCTCGCCCGCTGGAGCTGGCCGTGAAGACTGTCCGCACGGAGCCCTTT
Organism: Chelonia mydas; assembly: GCF_015237465.2. Lineage (NCBI taxonomy): Eukaryota > Metazoa > Chordata > Testudines > Cheloniidae > Chelonia > Chelonia mydas. The sequence goes on along the minus strand of NC_051261.2, from coordinate 11,217,856 downwards.
GTACCACTACATGACAGATTGCACGGCATGCTGGTGGTACCAAGGGGGACCTGAGCCTTGGAAGGGGGATCTTAGGATAGCACCGGAATAGCGAACTGGTATTTTGGTTCTGAATTAGCCACGGGCTCGGGATGGGCCACACAGTTGCTGTCATACTGAAGGAGCCTCCTCCCTTGTTTCATTCCACGAAACCTTGTGCAGGGCCTTGCCGGCATCACACCAGCTGGGAAGCTTGTGCAGTGGAATGGGACTCTGGACATTTCCAAAGCCAGTTTTCTGGGCTCAAAAGATTCTTCAGAAGGCGCAAAATGAGACATCAAGGGATTATCCAGACCCAACCCTGGGGGCTCTGTTTCATCTCAGTTGGATTCCATCCATACTGCAGAAAAGTGACACTTTCTCTTTTTTGTTTGCAGTGTTGTGGCCGTCTTGGCTGCAGGATATTAGCGAGGCGAGGTGGGTGAGGTGATATCTTTTACTGGATCAACTGCTTTTGAGTTTACACCAAGCTCTTGAGCCAGAGTCATCTACCCTGCTGGTGCACAAAGACCCACTGAGGATCCCAGCTCCGCAGGAGGAAGGAACCTTGGCTCGGCTAGGAAGAGCCGAGAGACCCAGCTTCCTCCAAGATACCCATTCCTGACATCGACTGAGGACACCAGGCTGCCCCTTCCCCGTGCAAGCCCCCAGTGTCCTGATCATTTGCAAAGCACTGGTCCAGACACCTGGGAGCTCCAGATGAAAACAGGGGGTGTGGGAAGGTCTCAGATGGTCATTACCTAACTTGGCACCCTCCCGATTATGCTTCTTGGGAGGCAAAAGCTACAGCAGGGACACAGATATGCTGCAGGTTCTCCACCAGCCAGGATTTACACCACGGACCATGGAGTACATTGTTCCACTGACCCCCAGCGTGGGGGGTTGCCCACCTGGGCTCAGTACAGATTGTAGACTCAGAGGGGCAGGAGCTGTCCAGGTTCACTTACTGGGATTCACACTCATCCCTTTAGACTACAATGTGTGTGTGGGGCAGGGGGCGCGGGGGGAGCGGAAATGGGACTCTTGTATCCTGCAGCTATTCAGCTTCCCCACTTATCAGACCTATGGGTCCGGCACATCCCCTGGCAATCATTGGCCTGATGGGACGACTGCAGGAAGGAAACTCAGCTTCTTTGGTCGGTATAACCAGCGCCATGTCCAGCCGCTGGTCCCGCCCTACTGGCAGGGCTTAGCTCCTGCCACCAGGGGGAGACACAGAGCTCTGCCTCCTTGAAGGCACATCATCCTCAATCCAAGGAAAAGAATCACCATGTATTATTATTTCTCCATAACTACTGCAGTATTTCCAGGTTGGGCCCCTTTGTGCTACTGGCTGTACAGGCACATGATAAATGGCAGGTCCACGCACAAAATAGCTGTAGCTGTCTCATCAATAATACGCATGCAGAGGCTCTGAGCCAGACATCAGCTCTTGCTTCATCCTTCCACAGCCCAGAGTCAAAGCTTGTTTCCCATCAGGATAAAGGGGACAGAGAATGGAGATCTGCAAGGGTCTGTTTAAACACAGATGTAGGACAACAACAACAAATCCTTCCCATGATAAATCCTCTAGTGAAGAAGCCCAGCAGTGTCTGCCTGACCTTAGAGAAAGGGCGGGGGGCCCTTTAACTCGGATAGCTGGACTGGCCACTTAGAACAGCTTGCATTCCTCTCTGGGACACAGCAGCAATAAACACTGCAGTAAAATCTCACAGCTGGAGGATTTGTGCAATGCCATACTGCGTGTCTGGCGGTGCAGGAGGGAACATGGATCACACTGCAGCTCCGAGCCACTCCTCCTTGGACCCGTGTGAGTCAGGACATTGAAGGGGGAGGTGGTACATTGCGATGGCTCGGAGACTGGTTGCTCCACCAGAGACTTCTCAGCCACGAGTACTGATTTGCTGTGCCCAGCCTCACAATGTAACAGAGAACTGTGAGCCTGCTGCTTGAGGGGCTGACCACCCTCCTACCTCACTGATGTCAATGGGAGCAGGAGGTTCTCAGCAACTCATAGGAAGCACTCAACATGTCCCAGGTTCAAGCCCAGAATCAGGATTCAGGGTTAACACCCCAATGAGATGAATGGAACAAGCCATCCCTCTTGCAGGCTTTTTCAGGCTGCCTGCAGACTCAGGAAAACACCCACCTATCAACTACACTGGGGTCACATTTTCTCTGCAACTGTGAAAGCTAGAAACACCCTGTTTTGAAATGTAACCCCTATTAACACAGCCCAGCTTTATGTGCATCCCACAGTGGTTAGACTACCTATAAGGGTTTTATAAGCCTGCTACTGCCTTCAAGCCATTAGAGCTGGTCCTTCAGCTCAGGCTCATACTGTTAGATCCAGAAGCTGTGGGGTCAATCCCTGCTGAGGACTCAGCCAGTGGCGCGTGGGGGTACTTGGTCCTGCCTCAGGACCGGGGGGTGGGGGGGTGGACTAGACGAATTCTCGAGGGCCCTTCCAGCCCTGTATTTCTATGATTAATCCTATGATTAAGGTGCGCACTGAGATTCCGGAGCATAGTTCTGCAGCCGGGGCAGATTCCCTGGCTTCAGACTTGTGGAAAACACCTGGCCCCATTCCCGCCCGCACTGAGCAGCTTGCCAAATCCTTACCCAGGCAGTTGTGGCCGTCGTGCGCCAGGCGGAAGCCGTCATAGCAGGTGCAGCGGTAATTCCCCGGGATGTTGACACAGTCGTGGACGCAGCCAGCGTTATCGTCCCGCTCGCACTCATCGACGTCTGCCGAGAGGGGAGAGAACCCCAGAGAGCAGTGAGAGACCTGAATCCCCTTCCCAGGCCCATCGCTGTACCTCAGATCAGCTACATGCTTCCTAAGCGGGATGGGGGTTCACTGAGACTTGCTAACTCATTACACATGTGATGCTCTTGGTCACCACACTGGCTGTGTGACCACACTGGCTGTGGTCAGGGTGACATGCACGTCCCCTAACATTACACATCCCAGTGTGGGCTAGTGCCACCCACTTGCATTTTGGTGCTGCTTGCCCCAGTTACTCCGGAGCTTCCACATCACATCACAGCAACAGTACGGCGGGAAAGATGGGCATGCCATCTCCACTGAGACCAGCCAAAAGCAGCTCCGCAGGAGCAAAGCACCATAACCACAGGCCTGTTATCAGCCTCTGCCAAAAGTCAGCAGGCACGGGATGCAAAACAGGGATCACGCATTCAAATGTCAGATACGGTCGCAGTTCTAAGGAAGCCATCGGCTCACGACCCGAACAAGCCATGCAAAGACAGCGTGACATTTGCGGTGGGCTCCAAGGGAAAAATCCACCCCCATTCTGCACCAAATCAGGATTGCTGGGCTTGACATGGGGTGTCCGCAGAGGAGTAGCCAATCCTGCAGCAGCCCCTGCTGCTAACGCACTGGGGAGCAGCTAGTGAATGCGTGCATGGGGGAAGAGGATGCTCCCATGGAGCTCAGCACGGGATGCAAACATCCTGCATGGGGAGCTCTCTTCCCCCACCTCCTTAGCAGGACTCTCGCTGTGGGCCCATGGGACTGAGGGCAGGATGGGTCACTGAGTAAGCTAGTCTAGTAAAGAACTGGATACGTTTAAAGTAACGCTGTGCAGATAAAATTGCTGACCTCTTTGTCAACTTACAGCTGTGACTTCCATGGAGTTGCACTGTACATAAAACAACTCCGGATATACCCACGTACAATTAAAAAAACACAAGTCATTACTTGAATCACTGAAACCACCTTGGATTATTAAATCCAGTTTAACCTTCCACCGCTGGTGCAGTTTGTGTTTTCTGCATCTCTCTCGGCTGCGACAGCAAGTCTAGCCTGGCCACTGTTTAAAGCCAGTTTTTCACTCTCTTGGTTTGTGCCTCTGTACAAAGGCTGGAACAACAGGAACTGCCACACTGGATCAGATCCAAGGTCCATTCAGCCCAGTATCCCATCTCTGACAGTGGCCAGAACCAACTCATCCAAAGAAAGTTGTAAGAACCTCACAGATCTCATTCTGGTCTTTAAGAGTTAGAAGTCAGCGTAAGCCCTGAAGCATGAGGCTTAATATCCCTTCCAAATTTTGTCGTCATTAATTACAATAAGTCTGGATATGCTTGGTATCCGTGTAAATATCCAATCCCTTCCTGGCTCTTGTTAAATTCTCGGCCTCAGTCTGAAGCGGCCGTGTGTGTGGCGGTGGAAATATAGGGGGTCATTTGCATTTTTAAAAATGGGTTCTCATTTTCTTCTCTTTTGTTGAACTTCACAGCAATGTTTCAGTTCCTATTAAGCTGTGTAGGAACGCCTTCCTCCCCTCACAACAAAACCTAGATTTTGGACCTCAGCTGACTGGCTGTCGTCTCTTTAATCTCTTTGTTTGTTTCTCCACCATTCACCATGTCAGTGGAAGCTGAGATACTCCAGAGATGGGTGAGAGTTGGTTCTGGTGCTTAAAGGAATGGGTGTCGTGCTCAGGAGGAAAGCGTTATGGAAGGCAATGTAATCAGAGTGCAGGAAACCAACCTTGTATAATGGTTCCCCACTATCAGTCCATGCCCTCTTGTTTCCAGCCATGGACTGCACTGGGGCTAATATCTCTGCAGATGGTGGCTGCTTTGCACCGCAAATGCAATTACAACAGCTAAAAGTGCGGTGTGATTGGGTGGGAACCCTCAACTTTTTAGAAGAGATGGTTTTGTGGCTAAAACACTGGACTCAGACTCCAGAGATCTGGGTTCAGTGCCTGGTTCTGCCAGAGACTCCCCATGTGTGAGTTTGGGCAAGTCACTTCATCTTTCTGTTCCTCCATTGCCCAACTGAAAAATGGGAATAATAATAGTTCCATTCTTCTACATTTAGATCATAAGTTGCTGGGGGCAAGGACTGTCTCTTGTGGTGTATAGGTACAGCCCCTAGCACTATGGGGCCCAAGGAGCCACTGTAATGCTCAGACATAACACTTTACACAGCATCTTGTATTGAGCTATGTTTGGCTATTGACCACGTATCTACCCTACAGACCCCTCTGGAGGTCCCAGAACTTAGGCTAGGAATGACTGCAGAAAGTTCCTCAAGATCTTTACATTAGCTTTCCACAAGGTGTCCCTGGCCTGGGGCATAGAAGATGGATGGTGCCAACAACCTAGAGAGATGAAAAAGGTGGGAAGGGAAGGTACAGAGATCAAACTTGAATCTCTTCTGTGTAATCAGTTATAGAGCCCTGAGGCAGGAATTGCTCAGAGCAGAGAATATCTACCTCTAGCTTTTCCCCCGCTGCCCATCATCACAGTATCTTAGCATCTGCGCCATGTAGAATCAACAACAATAGTGAAATCTCTAGCGGACTTCATGGAGTCTCTGGCACAAGAAGTAGTTCTAACTGGATTTCCTGAAATTGCTGAAGATGATTATTAATGCACTCTTTTCCACAGTGAGGCATCTCTGAGCTTAGATTGTATGCAGACAAACACCTGTCAGGGATGGTCTAGACAATCCTTAGTCCTGCTATGAGTGCAAGGGACTTCACTAGATGACCTCTCGAGGTCCCTGCCAGTCCCATGATTCTATGAATCCATCAGCTATTTGTGTCCAGTCTATTCCGATCCCAGGGTGTGATTTCAAATCACGCAAAAAGCTAGGACTATTAAAATTCCAGCGCAACTATTTTACTGTTGCTCTTCATTTCAGTGAAATAATTTTGGAATGGACCTTACACAGGGGTCACAGAAGTGAGGGTACTGGACTGAGCAGGGCTGGGCAGAGCACCAAATGGGCAGTCAATTTCGCTCCTGTGTTCTAGTCCTTTTCATGCTTTCAGGGTCTCATGCCCTAGCACAAGGCTGCAGGGTTTGGGTTGCAAACACAGCAGGAAAAGGCTGATTAGTTTAAAACAAAATCCAGTGGATCCTACTAGAATTTAAATAGATACAATCGCGGGAATCTGTCTTTTCCTAAAAGTGTGGTGGTGGTGCGGGGGAGGGGGGTTGGCCATCCCGGCTTTGTTTTAACAAGTTCTCGATTCAGAGCCAAATTCCACCCTTCAATTAAAAATAAGACCCAGCTTCCTCCTGGCCCAGAAGCCGCCCCTGTGCGGGCAAAAACGGGACCTGTAATTCCCCCATGGCACAGCTGGTAGCAACAGTGGCAGCTGTAGTAGTGTAGACAGGACTGTTTTTTAGCACGGTCATCCAATCCTACAGTAGAACTTCATTGCAGCTTCTCATTTGGGTCAGAGTAGTCAAGGCCACAGTGGTATAAACAGAGCCGCTTTGGATTCAATGTCGCCCTTCCACAGCAGCAGCCACAGCATTAACGTGCCACGGATTTACCAGAATAGCAGGCGAACTCCGGATTTGGGCAGGAAAGGACCATAAAGGTGCACAATTGACTGCAGCGGTAGCAGAAAGCTCTCTGGCTTTAAAGAGCCACCTATCGGCCTTCACTCCAGCCAGCACAGCACTCACAAAACTTCCACCTGTTGACTCTTTAAGAAACAGTCACAGCATGGGTTGGTTTTTCACCCAGCTGGACCGACCCGTGCGCCTTACCTTTGCAATGTTTCCCGTCTCCGGAGTATCCGGACTTGCAGATGCACTTGTAGGATTTGGGGGTGTTCTGGCAGAGGGCGTCAATGTGGCAGTTGTCGGTCCCCTCAACGCATTCGTCGACATCTGTGGGAGGAGGAAGAGACATCACAAATCTCTGCACTGCCTGGAGACGCACTGAAACACCCCGACTGTCAATACTGCGCCTGGCTGCTGCTGCTCTGCGGGTGGAAGATCAGCGTGAGAGACTGAAATTCGCAGGGTAGCCACAGAGCAGGTGCAGCACGGGCAGCAGCAAGGCAGACTCGCCACGTGCACTGACCATGCCCAATCAAAGGGCCTCAGCTAGGGCCGAGCCATCAGTCTCCAGGCCTCCTCCAGCCCTTGGCCTCTGCTGAGGCTGCCAAGGACAGGCCTGACGCAGCCGGCGCTCACATCAGTGCAAAGACTCCCGGTGACTTCACCAGGAGCCGGATCAGGATCAGTACAAACAAGTTCAACCATGAGCGGTTGGGCTTGGTGCGGGAATCCCCACACAGTCAGAGCGCGCCGCTCCCTTCTTGGCTCTTGTTAAATTCCCCGGCCAGCCTTCTCCCCGGCACAGCCAGAGAGCACCAAGCCCCCACAATGACGAGTGACTAAACTCCCCATGTCTGCGGAAGCGGGTTCTCAGCCCTGCCAGAGACATTCCACTCTGCCTAGGTCTCCATCCGGCCCCCCTCTCAGCAATGGAGTTTATCCTCAGACCTTCCGCGTGAGGCCGGGCAGGGCTATGAGCCCCACTGCACAGATGAGGCACGGAGCGACTCGGAGACTGGCCCAAGGTCGGACTGTGGCTGAACCAAGAACAGAACCTAGGTCTCCTGTATCCCAGTCTGTGACTTAACCCGTGGCCCATCCTCCTGACTCCTTGTTCCGGAGTGGAGAGCCAGGGAGAGAGGATGTCAAACAAATCTTCCTCGTCCTCTCTCACCCCAGGTCTCCTCTCCCCCATCTCCCCCTTCTTCTGCCCCCCCAGCCTCCCCCCTTTCTACCTCCTTCTCCCACCAACCTGGTCCCCATTCCCAGCTCCCCCTGCTTAACCTCACTCTCTTCTTCCCTCCCTTTCTCTCCATCCGTCTGCTTCACACGGCCTTCCTCTCCCCGCGTCCCCCCATTTTTCGCTCACTGTCTAGTAGGTGCCCACCAGCCCTGCTGCAATTCAGCAGCAGCAGCTCCGCCGGCAGGCGATCTAGCGATGGCAGGGGACAAGCACCAAGTAGGAGGTGGAGGGAAAGGCCTGGCTTCCATACCACCCCGCACACCCCGGCTCCAGGAGGACGCAGTCTGCTGGCTGCAAAGGTTTAACACAGCAGGAGGCAGAGTTATTGGAGGTTTTAATGACAGTGGCCATTTATACACAGACAGCCCCGGACTGCGGTTTATGAGCAACAGGCTATTCACCTGGTTCCCTTCTGGCTTTTCACTATGTGGTCCCTATGTCTACACTGCAATTAAACACCCGCGGCTGGCCCATGTCAGCGGCTGCGGGCTGCGGGGCTGTAAACCTGCAGTGTAGACGTTCGGGCTCGGGCTGGCGCCCAGGCTCGGGACGCTGCGAGGGTGTTTTACGGTAAGTGAATAACCGAGTCCTCACGCGCCGCAGCATGTAGGACTAGCATGTCTAGCATGTCTCATTCGTTCAGCTAGAGGGCCACCATTTCCACTACCGAGGGGGTGATTAGCTCGACGGGTTGACTTTTCAGCCCCAGCCAGCCGGTTGACAGGTATAGGCCCCACCCCCAAAACTGCAAGCAGGCTGATGAGCTGTTGTGGGGTCTTGTTCTGCTTTTGCTTCCTCCCCAGGCTGGCTTGCACCCCCGGTTCGCACAAGAGCAAAGGGCACAGAAGCTGTGCTGGTGAACAGAATAATGGGTTGTGATGACGATACAGTCCCTAAAAGGAGAGTGAGTCAATAGCTGCATCTCTCTCTCCACTGCCGGGTATTGTACAGATGGCTTCGCATGAGCTCGAGGAATGGTGGGCTGATTGGGCTGAGGCATGGGACTGAGGCTCAGGAGAGCTCTGTTCGATTCCTGGCTCTGCTACAGACTCCCTTTGTGGCCCTGGGCAAGTCACTTGACCTCTCTGTGCCTCATCTGTACCATGGGGATCATAGGAAGGGTGTTGTCTGAGTAGGTCCATTTATACTTGTGAGGCTCAGACACTACAGCTGTCTAAGACATAGGAAAGGGGGGTAATACAATAGATCTTGACCCACAAGCAGGATGGTTCCCTGCAATACACCATCTAGCACACAGGCTCTCAGCCTGGGGGTCGTGACTATTCGGTCCTTCCCAAGCGGCTAATCTCAGTGGAAAGAGATTGAAACCCACAGATCCCGCAGTCTCGCTTGGAAAGCCCAGAGTGGCAGGGATGCCGCACACAGTCTTCTCTTGGGAGACTATTCCGCTGGCCTAGTAGATCTTTGCTCTCAGGAGATCTAAAGGGCTGCTGGGCAGACTTCCAAGTGGGGGAAGCCACCACTCGAAGCGTGAACGTGACCAATGGAAGTTATCCCAAGGAGGGAGTCCCACCTTGAGCAGGAGAAAACCCCAGTTACTCTCTCACTCTGCCTCTTATTCTCACACTTGCAGGGAGATCACAGGAGCTGTTATTAGGAGGTTTCCATTTGCAAGGCAGAGTGGGCACATGCATGTATACTGTATAAATATTTATACAATGCATTAAGATTTGTTGTTATCTGACATTAATCATGGCCGGGAGCCACCACTGCAACCCCCGGGTCATTAATCACCTATTAGAACCTCACCCAACACACTGGAGACAACAGAAGATTTACAGCATGGGGTGGGGAAATCGGATCCAACTTTCTGCCGTCAGAAGAGGCACATCCAGACAGGGTGGAAAAGAGCACGAAGCAACGTTTTGATGTCACCACTGTGGGATCTGACTGCCTTCTTAGACTCAGGGCAGGTCTACGCTACCGCTTGAGTCGATCTAGCTTACGTTGCTCAGGGGTGTGAAAAAGACAACCCCCCGCCCCGCGAGCGATGTAAGTTACCGCGATCTAAGCCAGGTCCGTACCGGTGCTGTATCGACGGGAGATGCTCTCTCGCGGAGGCGGAGTAATCACACCGACCGGAGAGCACTCTCCCGTCAGCACAGAGCGTCTTCACCAGTCACGGTACCGCTGCATCGGTAAAGGAGCGCTCCTAGTGTAGACCTGCCCTCAAAGCTCTACTTGCTCTGATCAAATCCACCAGGGAGCCCTCTGCTCAAACCCCTCTAGGCCTCAGGGTTCATACATCCACACAGTGCACAGAGCGCTCACGAGGAGAGAAATCGGATTCTTTGTGCCAAAGCTTTCCCGGCTAGTAGCAACCCCTGTCAGACCCGAGCGGTTACCTCATAACTCAGCAACATGGAGACAGCCACATTCTGAGGCGTGACTCATCTGAGCACGTTTGGCCTGGCTGATAGCTTGCACTGGCTGGGCACAAGGAAGGCGCCGGTCCCCTCTGTTAAAGCTGTCGGTAGTGAGACTTCCCCGGTGCAGACCTACCCTCTGCTCCCCGTTGTCCGTCCCTGTCCCCCACAACTGCTGCCACACGCACTTCACCAATCTGCTGCAATAAAGAGCCTGTGTGTGACGAAAACTGCCCAGCTTCCTCAGGGACGCTTTCTGGTCACCTCCCTTCCTTTCTGAAGCTGGGATCAAGGCTGTCCCCAGCCCCAACTCCCTGCATCCTTCCTCTCATTGCCTTTTCACCCTGGTCCCTGCCCTACTGCCCATCCCTATTGCTTACACTTCTGGGAAGGGGAGCCCTTGCTAGCCAACCCTTCCCCCTTCCTGGGATTCCCAACCCCTTGTTCCTATGAAACGGTGTATTTCCAGCAGGCTCAGCCAACAGGGCAGCCACCGTCGCAGACCCTCAAACAAGAGGTGAGGATGAAAGGGCTTCTACAGAGCCAAGGACAATGCTGTAGCTTAGAACTCACATGGACTCCACTGCAGGGAACTCTTAGGACACAGGGATCTTAGATACACACGGAAGGGAAGGAAAGGAGTGTCAGATTCTGTTTTCAGTGATACTGGTGTAACTCCAGGGTAATGCCACTGATTTCAATGTAGTTACTCCTGATTTACACAAACGTAGCTGAGTTCGGGATCTGGCCCAAAGTTCCTTTCAGTTCTACGGGAGCAAGGGGGAAGGTCATTTCCTCCCAAGCAGAGCCATGCATTTTATTGTGGAAATATATGCCCCCCCTCCTCACCTCACCCTGCCCCCAAGGGCGCACGCACCCAACAATACGCAGGCACCACTTTTAAAATTAAAAACGTCTGCAAATAAAAACAAGATGGAAAAACCTGCAAAAGCCCACAAAAGTGTAAAGTTCATCCCTCCCGGAGTCCTATTTCCCAGCTCTCGGGAACAGAGCTGAGACTTCCACACAGGATCACACAGAGAACTCCACGACCACATTTCCTAAAGGAGACTACGGGCTCAGAGCGCTCGCCACTGAACGGGAGTGGCTCCAACCCCTCAGGTATACAGGGCCAGGAACCCGTGGCTCAGGCTGCGGTGAAGGGATCCCAAGTTAAAGGCTAATGGTCGCTGCAGGACACGCAGAGTCCCCCTAACCTTTTCCTTCCGCTTCAACACTCTTGCTGCTGCCCACACCAATCCGCAGACCTGACATGCGGCCCCTGGGGAGACACGGGACGCCGGAGTCTTATGCAAAGGCCAGAGATGCCCCTTAATACAGACAAGGGCGTCTTGTGCCCCAGCAAACCGCCACTGGCACGGGTTGCAAACACTCTCTCAGCCGGTACCACAGAGCTGGGGACCTGCGTGGTGCCGGCTACAAGGGAGAAGGGGAGGATTCACAGGGCTGCAGCTAAAACACTTTTCACTCAAAGAGCCATTCAGTGCAGGAGGAAGCACTGGAATTACCATAACTCACCATTTGGCATCGCGTCCAGCTGCAATTAGACTTTCAAAGGAATATTCAACTCTGTGTAACCTTTTTCATCGCATTGAAAGGGATGCTAAGAATAGCAAGACTCAGCACTTAGCCACGGCTGCCATCTTCACCGCACTTTTCAGACACTAACCGATTGTGCCTTGCAGAAGTAGGGAAGCATCAGTTTACAGATGAGGAAACTGAGGCACAGACCCAAAGGCTTTTCAGAAGTGCTGAGCACTTGGGGTTCCACTGGCCTTCAGTGGCCGCTGTGGGTGCTTGAAAGCGCTGGAAATGATTGGCCCAAAAGGTGCACAGGGAATTGACTTCACAGGCACCCAGATCTCTTTACTCCAAGTCTGATGCTTCAGAGCACAAGATCACCTTTCTCTCCTCCTTCTGAGCACTAGTCACGGACCAGGAGCCCACTGGCGCTATACAGAGAACAAAAGACCTTTGGCCAAAATATACAAACCGAGGAGGCTAAACAGAGGCTCCCCAATCCACATTTAAACACCTAAGTAAAAGTGGCCTGATTTTCAGAGGCGCTGAGCAACACCAGTTTCCATTGACTTCACTTGGATTTGTGGGTTCTCAGCACTTCTGGAAATGAGGCCATTTATGCATAGGCACCTACATCTAGATTTAGTAGCCTAATTTTAGGTACCAGGGCTTGAAAGTTTTGGCATAAGTAACTTGTGGACAGTCACTGAGGGAATCGGAGTCAGAACGGGAATTAGAACACAGGCAGGCATCCGGGAGCAGTCCCCAGATGCGCTACTTAACAGCTTTCTAGGCAAGACGCTTCTTAACCTGTGCTGATAATAAAATCACATTAGCTTTGAAAATTCTAAATATTTAATTTACTCTTTTGATATTTACTCTGCTTCATTTTCACTCAGCGGGGACAATGAGACCTTCTAGACCAGCAGTTCTCAAACTTTAGCAACCCGAGGACCCCCCATTTTGATTTAAAATTTTTCACAGACCCCAAAACCCCCTGCTTAGCCCCAGACCCCCCCCCCCACTCCACCCGTTCTCACAAGGCCCCACCTCTTCCTGTCCCCGCTCGACCCCTGCCTCTTTCCATCTCCTCCCCCGAGTGTGCCCCCTCCCGAGGAAGGGGAGTGGTTGATCATCGGGGCCCGCAGACCCGCTGGAGTACCCCGACGGACAGCCAGGGGTCCTCAGACCCCAGTTTGAGAAAAACGCTGTTCTAGACCATTTTGCTTTCTGATATTAGTCTGTTTCACATCCTGATTTCTGGGCACTGGCTCAATTAAAGCTGGTCAAAAAACCTCTCTCTTTCTTAAGAACATTTCCAAACAAAAAATTTTCATTCAAAATTTTGCATTTGAAATTTTTTGATAATTTTGTGGGAAATTTTCAATGTGGTTTTTGAAAAGTGAAGATGTTCAATATACCACATCTTTGGGCTCCCCCGCTTTCTTGTCATTTTTTTCTTTTTTTGCCAGTGAATCCAACTTAATGAACAACGTCTAGGTTTTCCTCCCCGATTTTTTTATTTATTTTTTGCATTCTGTAGCTTTTCAAAACATCTCCAACTTTGGTCAAGATACACATTGGCAAAAGGATAAATGAAAACTTTGCCATTTTGTAACTTTTCCAAAGTTGGAGAAATTTTGAGACGTTACTATATGGGGGAAAACAAAAAACATACATACATCGCGCCCAAATTCCTCGATACAACTCATTCACTGGCAAAGGAAACCTCCCTTCCCACTAAAAATCCCATATTGCAGAACATAAAACTCCTGAAAAATTGGTTTTTTTTGAAAACCAAAATGAAACAAAAAGTTTCAGTTTGAAACAAACATTTTTAGTTAACTTCCTTTCAAAATTTCTCACCAAAAAAACCCCCTTTTCCCATGAAAAAAAACTTGTTTTCAATGCAACCCCGTTTTTCTGCAGGAAAAAAATTTCAGTTGAAAAATTTTGACAAGTTCTAGGCACGACAAGCACTTTGGAAGGCAGGAGGGTTTCGATTATTAGACCAGCTGAGCAGAATGTTTTCAACATCCCATTGATATTTCTGTTCATATTTGCTTTTGTAAAATTCTCTCTCTCTCTCTCAAATGTAGGACACAACCTATGTGATGCTTCCCCTTGATGAAAGAAAGTCCTCTTAGTCACAGCTCTCAAATCCAGCCTCAGACTTAGTTTTTTTCTGGCATTCTGGGTGAAGGAAGTTCCTGTGTGCAATATCCTTTCCTGACACAGCTAGCACTGCAGCTAGCCAGCGTACATCTGACATTTGTTCGCTTTATACAGCACAATGGGGTCCTGGACCATGAGTAGGGCTCATAGTTAGGAGCATGGGGAAGGATTTCAACATTTTGGGGTTGAAGTGGCTGGTGTCATTTGTCCTTGTGTAGAGTCACGGCTACCTACTTCAACCTAAATGATTAGAAGAGGGCAATAATTATGGGAACCCAGCTGGAGACCCTATGGGTCTGATCTGCAATGGGGCTGAGCTGCGACACCTCCAGATGAATTCAAAAATCCATCCAAAAATGGAGGCACCAAGAATTAGTGAACGCAAGAAGAGAGAGACTATACAGCGCCGTTCCCAGAGGAGCTCTTCCTAGCAGCCCCACGCTCTTCGGCGCAGCTCCGTCTCCAGGCAAAGCCAGACTTATCAGCCACATTAGGATGAATTCAGGTGCTGGGTAAAACAGCGACACAAACTTTCTCTGTGTGACCATTCCCAGACGATTCTAGACAATCAGAACACAGCAACTCATCCGGACGCTGGCTCAGCCCATGCTGCAAGACAATTCACCCTTCACTTAGGCCACGTCTACACTATGGGTGCAGTAGGTCTGCCGCTGCAGAACCGTCATGTAGACACTTCCTCTAGCAAGAGAAAGGGGTCTTCCGTTGCCAGAGGTAATCCACCTCTCCAAGCAGTGGTGGCTAGGTGCACTCAGACACATCTACACTGGGGGTTAGATCGGCATAGCCACAACACACAGGGAGTGCCACAGCGATGCTGACCTAACTTTTAAGCATACACCAGGCCTTATTTTGATTGCAAGGAAAACACGGGCACCGCCTATGCCAGGCTCTGGGCACAGAAATTAAAAATCCAATGCAAAAAAAAAAAAGAAAAAGAAATCACATCAGCATATTCTCCTCCCATCCACGGTCACTGCAACGTCTCAGAGACCAGCTCAAAACCCTCAACCACCCTGCAAATTCCTGAGAGACAGACCCCCGCCCCACCCTCAGCCCCCCTCAAACGCCTGCTGAACACGGCCGACTTTGCAGCTTACCAGCAGGTTGAGACACACAGGGTATTTTGGACCAACATGTGGACAGTGAATCCCACGGGGGCTCATGGAGAATATCCTGCCAGCAGCTCCCTCTGGGTAGTGCTCGTGCCTACACTGATCTTGACCAAGGACTAAATTATTAACAATTGTCACTACCGGGCCCACAGTGGGATGGGTCCAAGGCTGGTGTCACATTAAGGGGGGGGGGAGAAGCATTTGGGTACCTGAGGGTGAGGATACAATTTCTTCTTCACTGTCTCTCCCTCCTCTTTCACGTGGCCAGGTGCTAGTGGATACTCAGCAGCAGCAAAGGGTTCTGGGAAGCGGCAACCGCAGCACCTGCCTAGGGCACGGCCTGCCCCAAATGGAATTTTGTGAGTCACTCAGGAGGGGGAAGTTATTTGGGTTGCTCCCTAGCCATGGGGACAGCCCCCACTTTCGATCACCCTCAGGGCCTCTGCACCCACCCAAAGGAGCAGAGACGTGGCCCTGGCGGGGTGGCTGCCGGTCAGAAACAAAAACGAACACCAAGGACAGGGGTTCCTGGAGCAAAACAGCCTCAAACCACCAAGGCAAATGCAAAAATAAATACAATGAGAAACCTGGGGGGGAGAAGCCCCTGCGTGCTCACATCTCTTGAGCCACAGCCCACTCCTCCTCCCTCCCAGCTCCTCTTCATGCTGACAGCCCCAACCTCTGTCAGCTGGAGCCCCCTCATTGCAATGAGCCAGCACCTGGGTGTTCCCCCAGCCCCATGGCACAGCTGCCACTCTCTCTCCTTTCCCCTAACCATTTCTGCTCTCCCCCCATCACTTTCACTCTGACTGTCCTCTCCTACCCCATCTTGTTCTTTACCCTTTGGGAATTCTCCTCTCCCTCATAGCCCCGCTGACTCCCCAGAAGGCTTCCTGCTGCTCTTAGTGTAGATAACAAGGGGAGTCTACAGAGTGAGCTCATGGCTATGGGTTGCTGTCTGGACCCACTGCCCTCTGCACTGCCGACCGAGAAGTGATCGTCTAAGTGATTTGGGTGCTAACCTGAGACTTGGGAGACCTGTGCTCAATTCCCTGCTCCATCAAAGAGTTTGGACATGTCACTGAGGGCCAAATTTCTAGGGGTCTTTAGGCACCCAAAGGTACAGATAGATAGGTGCCGAGTGGGATTTTCAAAGGGAGTTAGGCACCTAGGCATTTATCTTCACCTTTAGGCACCGAAATACTTTAAAAAATCTAGCCGTATGTCTCTGTGCCTCAATTCCTCATCTGCACAGTGAGGACGATAGCTTCTAGGCCTGTCACAAGGAAAACTACATTAGAAATTGCAAGGCACTCAGATACTGCATTAATGGGGGCCCTGTAAATACATAAGCTACCTAGCAAGCTAGAGCGTCTGCTGGCTCTTCATACAGGAGCAGGAAGGTAAGACAGCCATAGGACCACGCTGGCAGATCCAAGGATGTGTGGCATTCCTAAGGAACAGGAGCGCAAGGATCAGTTACCTGGTTAGCAAAGGAAATGCAGCCAACTGTAGACAAAATCAAAACCAGCACTGCCCTGTCTTACGTCTGCAAAGATATGAAAGGTGTAAACACCAAGGCCAGAATTTTCAGAAGGGCTCAGCGTCCCCACTTAGTTCTGGATTTTCAAGAGAGCCCAGCTTCCATCTGGGCACCTAAATAACTGGCAATGGGGAGGGTCCCAGAGCTCGGGCTACAGCCCAAGCCCAAACATCTACACAGCGATTTTTAGCCCCACAGCCCAAGCCCCATGAGATCGAGTCAGCTGACCCAGGCCCACCATGGGACTTTTATCCCTGTGTAGACGTACCCTAAGTGACTTGTCCAAGGGGATGCAGAAAGTCTGTGGCAGAGCAAGGACTGAATCCAGATCTCCAGCACCCCAGGCTAATACCCTAACCAGTGGTCCCTCACTTCTGCCCTGTTGTATATACACATAATAATACCTAGCTCTTATGTGGCCACTTTTCATCATCAGCTCTCAAAGTGCTTTGCAAAAGAGATCACTATTATTATCCCTATTTTACAGATGGGGAAACCGAGGCACGGAGACATGTTACTTGCCCAAGGTCACCCAGCAGGCTAGTAGCAGAGCCAGGAACAGAACACAGGTCTCCTGAATCCCAGTCCAGTGCTCCATCCACTAGGTCACATTATCTGTGCTACCAGCTTAATTTCATTTATTTTTTTAAAAAGCCTGGCTATGGGTCCTTTCTCCTCCTCCTTTTTTGTGTTAAGACAAAAAACCCCCACCAATACGTTTTTATCTCTAGGCTAAAAGCCCAAATCAATGTGCAAAGCCGGGGTGGTAGCAAAAACAGCTCCAATACAAACAAAAATCCTGTAATTTCCATCTCTCTAGAAGAGCTTCAGATTTTTCTTTTAAATTAAATATATATACACTATATAAAAATAAAGTTAACAGCCTTTCTGTGTGTGCGTGTGCGCGCACACTTGTGAGTGTAGTTGTTGGCAGCCTCATTAAGTTTCCACTCAGCCTTAATGCCAAATTTAAGCTTTATAACTTCAGGAGCCCTTTTCACCAGGGTATTAAGAACCACCTCAGACACTGCGGTGCAGTTTATTAATCATTTGTTTGGCTCACAGCACAGCCAGGGAGCAGAGGGACTCGGGAGGGCAATTTGTATTGCACTTAAAAGGTCTGGTCACAGGACAACGCGCTGCTTCATCTGGAAGACGATGAAACGGCCTGAACACATGGCCCCGTCCTCCAGAAACAGGCCTCACAAGCTCAGAATGTGCTCTGGAGGCATCTCTAAAAGAAGCTGGCTGGCTGAGTCTCTTCGTAGTGGAACGATTTATCAGGAGGCCTCAGAGCTCTCCGCTTCCTCAGACAACTCTCTACAGAGTCTTGGTTTTGGGGAGAGGGCAATAGGCTTGTCATCCCTCCAGGATTGTCCTGGAGTCTCCAGGAATTAAAGATTATGTCACATGATGAAACCTCCAGGAATACGTCCAAACAACATTGGCAACCCTAGAGGCCGGGGGGTAGGGGTGGGAGGGGTGTTTTTACAAAGTGAAGAGAGAGGGGTAGAGACACCCACAGGCAATGGACGTGTGCAGTCAAAGACTCCGAGTTCAAATCTCAAACACTACCCCAGGGCTTTCCAGCGTTAGCCAGGCCCAGCATTTGGCAACTCAAGCAGAGTGGAGCCAGGATGTCACGTGACCAGCACCCAACATTCTGAGCTCTTCTGAAAATCTGGCACAGGACGGAGCAGGCATTTACGTGCACTTCCAACAGATGACCACAAGCCAGCGGCCTTCGCGATAGCCTTCCTTGCCCGTGGCTCAAACCGCTACGCAGGCTTTCATGCCCCCTCTCCCTTCCCGCCCTGAGGGGGTATTATCCCTATTTCACAGATGGGGGAACTCGAAGCATGGAGAGGCAAAGAATGATTTGCCTACAGCTGAACAGCAAGTCAGTGCAGAACCCAGGCGTCCTGACTCCTAGTCCTGTGCTCTACCCACAAGACCGTCCTGCCATACCAATCAGAAGGGGCCGCACCGCTTTGAAAGTACCCTTGTTGCTAGGCTGAGATTCCCAAAGCCATCCAGTTTGGACACCCAGTTCCCACTAAAATTAAAGGGCCATGAAAATCTCAGACACAATCTCTAAGGGCAAAATCCTTGGTTATGCTACTGGGGGAAGGGAGTGAGAGAGCAGAGATGCTCTGGGCCCGACCGCCCTTTCCCTTTCATAAATCAGGAGTCACTCCACAGGGTATGTCTACACAGCAGCTGGAAGAGTGCTTCCTAATGTGGGCAGACAGACATGCTAGCTCTGCACAAGCTAGTGCATTAAAAAGAGCAGAGCGGTCACAGCAGCATGAACTAGCCACTTGGGGATGGACCCTGGAGATCAGGTGGGCCTGCCCACCCATGTCACTGTGACCATATTGCTCATCTTTCTATCCACGCTGGGACCCATCAGCCAAGCTGCCGTGTAGACGTACCCACTGAAATCACCAGCGGAGAACAGGAACAACAGGCTTGTTGTGAGCACTATTTTATGCAGCAGGAGGGCAGAATTTCTCACACCTGCACTAGGAATGGTAACCGCCTATTGGGCAAAACCAGACCTTTTGCTGGCTAGCATGTATGCTGCCATGTGCTCCTCTCCTCCCTGGCCGCTCTCCACCACCGCCTGGCCTCTGCCACAGAAGGAAGGATGAATTCACTGTGGTCAGCCAATCTCAGGGCAGAAGCAGCTTTCTCATCACAGCAGTATGTGGCTCTCATCCCCACAGCATTTTAGCACCTCACAATCAACAAGGGACCGTCTTTTCACGAAGCCCCGGGAGGTGTTATCCCCAATTTTACCATCAGCAAAGGGAGATGAAATGACTTGCTCAAGGATGCACCGGAAGGCTGAGGCTGGGTTTGAACCCAGGTCTCCTGCAGCCTAGTCCAGGGTCCTATCCACTAGCCATATTTCCTCCTCAACAACACCCTCCCTTATATAAAAAAGAGAGACTATTCAATGAGGACATTGGGGCAGCAAAGCTCCTGTATGCCGTGTTTATGGTACATTGCTACTTCTTCTGCGTTCATGTTCCTTGGAGGGAAACTGTGACAACGAATGGGCAAATTCTGCTCTCAGTTACGGAGTGGGTTTTGACAGCATTATGGCTTGATAATTCCATGTAACAGAGCTGAATCTGGCCACAAGGCAACCATTTTACAGTCTGATCTCAAGTGGGCCATCAGCTGACCCCCATAATACCCACGTGAGGGCCAATCCTGGGCTCCCTTACTCGATGGTGCGGGTAGGAGGCAGTGCTGAGTCTTTCACACCATTGCACCTTGCTCACTCTTGCGTATTATTGCTGACGAGCTCTCATGGCTTTTTATAATCAGCCCGTGGCTCCATGGTTCCCTGCGCCGTCCTGGCCCCACAGTTCGTGCTGCACAATCTCGAACACCTCACTACAAGCTGGTCTTTCTTTTGTAAATTTCTTTGTGGTTTTCGTGCTTTTCTCCCCCATAAGGCTTGTTTCTTTAACAGGTTACAACACCCCCAAGCTCTTTTTTATATAATTTGCTCTGCTCTGGAGAGGATGGCAAATGATGATCATTGTTTGGGTCCTCTCCTTCATACCAATTTCACACCAGCACGCAGGAGATCAGACTCAGTCCCTGTGGGCTGATCTGCATTGGAAAAGCTGTGCCAATTTAAACCCACTTCTACTTCCAATTCAGTCTACACCAGGAGGTTTTTGCACCAGTTTAACGGACCGATTTTAAATCCATTTAGATGCAACTATTCTGAAGTGCACCAGCCCTTAATTCTTTAAGAAAATAGGAGTGTTTTTTGTTATGGGGTTTTTGTTTTGGTTTCTGTCCCCCGTCCCCTCCCTTTGGATAGTGGATTTTTTAAACTAATCAAACTTTCCTTTTAAAATATATAGGTTTTCTGTTTAGAAACTGACGATCACGTGATCTCCAGAAGGGAAAAGGCCTTAACTAAAAGTCAGTCTGGATGGCGCACTGGGACTAGTTTCACATTGTGAGACAGAGCAAACCTTCTTTACCATCACAAGCTTTTCCGAACACCTCTCTAGAGACTTACAATTTCGAAAGTGAAGGGTAAAGTTATTCACGCATATTTTTTTCCTAAATAGATTACTCCCGTGTGACTTTCTGCTCAGAAAAATAAATAAATAAAAATCCTCTACCATTCCGAGACAGCAATGCACCTCAGCACGGGAAGATTCAAGGGGTCTGGATATTTATACTCCAGTTGTCAGTTACAAATAAAGTAGTCTTCCCTCACCCTCAGCCCCCCCTTTTAAAAAAAATCTAAGTCCAGGCATGTTAGACGCCCTCAATCAAAGACCTCCTTTGAATTGCTGCGTGTTGAAATGTTTACAGTTTTATATCTCATATTTTAGCGTGGTGGTGGGGGGAGTGTGATATTAATACTCTGACTTTTCCAGGGCATAAGCAGGGGAAAGAGGAAAGAGGAGGAGTGGGGGGAAAAGGTTACACTGAGATGGGAGGGGAGCGTCTTTTCTCTGCAATCATATAAATTATATTCTTGAAAATTCCCCATGCTGTGGGCCCTGCAGGTGCACTCCCATTAAAAGAGAGCCTAACCCATTACGCCAGAAACCCATCTGCAATCAGCATCTTCATAATAACACTGGAGATTGATGCCTCTGGGTAGATAGGGAAGATTCTTGATGGGAGGCTGAAAGATCTGTGCCTTCTAGTGCAACTGGAGCCAGGGAAGTATTATGTCTTTATAGATATTTAAGAAAAGAGGCTAATTAATGCTTCTACTTGTAGATTAACAATTATTTAGGCTATGCGTTGTCTCTATTTAACACACATGTGCATGCATGCATGTGCATACACACAAACGAGATTTTAAACCTCATTTTGCTTTACTGCATTTGGCACAGGGTCTGTAGTAGACTTTGCACTAGCTGGTATTAAGAACTAAGTAGCAGAATCCTTTGATAGATGCTATATTCACACACACCCACCCACACCCACACACACACCCGCCTTATTTTCTTTCTGAATTTTGCCCATCAAAGGGCAAATACAATTCTGCATTGCTTCTGAAAACGTGGAGGCTGCAGCTCAATGACTTAAGGAAGGATCTAAAGGAGATGCATGATTACCTAGGACCAGAGGAACTGCCAGACTGGAGCAAACAGTGGGTCCACATCTGGCTCAGAATTCCGTCTCAGAGAGGCTGGCACCAGCTGCTTCAGAGGAAGGTGCAAGACACCCTGCAGGAGGCAGTGATGGGATGACCTGCTCCCGAGGAAAGACTTCCTGGGAGAAAGAAGCTGGAAATGAGCAACGGGATAGATCACTTGATGATTCGCTGCTTTGTTCATTCCCTCTGGAGCACCTGGCACTGGCCACTGTCGGAAGACAGGGTACTGGACTAGATGGACCTTGGTCTGACCCAGTAGGGCCGTTCTTATGTTCTCCTGACCCCTAGTAGTTAGAGGTTGGCTTGCACTTGTGGCTTATTTACAAGAGTGAAGCCCAGCAGTAGAGCAGGTGGCTTCCACATCACGCTCTTATGGATCGTAAAATGGTTTAACAGGTACACAAAGGAGTAAACAAGAATGGGTGAATTTATCAGCTCTTCAGTACAAAAGGAGACTTGCCATTTAGCTCTGGTTTCCAAAGTATCATGAAATATACTCTTTGACTGGTTTATCCATGGGTTTATGGGAAGAACACAGACCTTACTAGCAACTTGGTATATATAATTCTTGGCTTGCCAGCATCTTCTTTTGTCTATCTGTTAATTAAACCTAGATTATTTGGTTTTCTATTAATTCCCCTGCCTTTCCCTGCCTAAACTAACCTGACAAGTTCCCCAGAGGTCCAAAGCTCTTCCAGACACTGGCTCCTCTTAAGTGAGGCCTGGAGGATGATTGTACTAAATCCATTCCTTTCTTTCAGACTAAACTTCCAACGGATAATTCAAAGTTATGAATCAGCAAGCCTTACAAATGCGGAGATCGTTTATTAAAATGCAGGCAAACCCGTAACACGGAGCTGAACTGCCTCCAGGTTTCAAGGCAGTTGCCTGGGTGGTAGCATTAGAAGGATAAAAGCTTCAAAGTTAGTAGATTTTTAAAGAGCCCTTTAAAAAAAAAAAAAGGAAATAATTTTATACAAGGACACATCCTCAGCTGGTGTAAATCAGCGCAGCTTCATAGATTTACACCAGCCATGGATCCGGCCCATCATTTTTCAAAACCTCCCGGTAAAATATGCCTTAACCACACTAATTTTTACATGTCAGTTTCCCGGAGACCTACAGTGACTTGTTCATTCTGAAAGCCAGCGGATACTGGATTCTCAATGAGGATACATTTTTCTCTGTGATATGCAATTTATACTCCATGCTTTCCAAGTTCAACTTTTTCCCTGTCTCTCCCTCTCTCCATACGATATAGAAGGATCTTACCCTCAAGTTCAAACTTTTTCACAGCTACTCTTCACTCACAATTCACTGGAAACATCCTCACTGAGAACAAGCTATTATTGTATGCTACCGAATTAACTGATTATAAGAGTTGCCTGCTAATCTACAGTTGCAAGAATAATTAAATTTATCAGCTCATTGGATCAGAAATTGAAATGGGGAGAGGACAGATCATCAACTGGGGTAAACCCTTGCATTTAACCCAGTTGAGAATCTAGCCCAATGTTTTGTCTCTCCCCACCCCTCCTCCTTTTTCCCCTGAAGGGATCTGTCAAGTCTCTGCAGGATGGAATTTTACTTTGCTATTTTAATGCAATTCTGGGCCAGGCTTAAATGGAACTGGAAACCAAAAGGCCTTAATAAATAAATATTATGATAAGAAATGAAAGCAATGTATACACCAAAGATAATTTGAGGCGGGATAAAAAACTAAACATTCCTTTCTGAGCCTAAATAATAAAGCTTTACATTAAGCTGGACTTTCTCTTTCCAAACCCTGGAAAATATCCGCTTGCGTTTGCCCAGACAGTCCTCCCATAAAGTCTTCTATTGTTTTAAAAACACTTTTAAAGAGATAAGACAATAGCCTTGAAATTCCTTCCAACTTTGCAGGGGATGGGGACGAGGGGGAAGAATACCCATGCCTGAAATATGACTATCATTAATGATCTTTAGAAACATCCCCTACTGACCCCAGTATTTCTCCTACACACTATTTAATCTCAACATGTCCATAGGTGCTTAGATACTGGTATAAAAAAAGCCATGACAGATTTATGTAAATGATGTATACATACATACAGAGAGAGAGAGAGAGACAGACAGACAGTGTATGTGTGAGTGTATAGAAAAAACAGAGATTGACACCAATAGTGGTACTATAGAAAAAATGAAGATATGGCTAGCCAGACGTGTGTGTGTGTGTAAAAATCTAAGCTAAATATAGAGGTGTTATAAAAACACCTAAAATACAGATAGACCACGCGTAAAGCTAAATGCGTGTATATAAAAAAAAGTAAAGGTAAATATAGAAGTGGTGATATAGAAAAACCTGAAGCAGATAAAGACGGGTGTGTGTTGTGTATACACACACATGCGTGGGCACACACAGCCAAAGCAGTATACATCATCTACCTTAAGTTTGTCTCTAGCATCCATCATCATAGGAGTAGCTAAATGTTTACAAGGTTAAATAAACTTGAATATACACAAAAATAAATATTAATATGCACTTTACACCTTCCATCATTACCAACATCAACTCTTTTTTTCCTTTCTAAACATCACTTGTTAACTCTAAAACCATTAGATAATTAGTCTTCCCAACCCACATGGGAGTAGGTATTCTTCTTCCCATTTTACAGATAGAGACACTGAAGAAAACAGCTCCCTTTTCCCTCTGATTCTAGGACTAAAAAACAAAACAAAGCCACAAAACAACAACAAAAACTTTTCCCATCCAATATTTCCCCCCCTCTCCTCTCAAAGAAAGTCTAAACCAATCCCTAAGACATGAACACAGCATTCATTAAAGGGCTAAAACCTAAAGAGAGAGCAGGATCATTCTGTGATCAACCTCGCAAACATCTCCACAATTTATTGTTAATGCTGCTCAATTCTCAGACAGCAGACGAAATTAAAAACCCAAAGGAAAGGTACAAGTCGCCTGCATACAGACAGAACAGTAAACCTTAGAGCAGGGAAGATTCTTCTTACCTTGACTGGCTTTATTTGCCAGCGTGTTTCCAGAGTGGAGGAGAAAGAAGAGAATGCAAAATTCAGCAATCTGCAAAGCCCCCATTGCAGTGTGTGTGAGGAAGATAGGGGATGGATGGTGGGGGGAATTTTCTGATGCTTTTCAACAACGGCCTAAACATGCAAGAAAGAAACAAAAAAAAGGTGGTGGGGGGGGGAGAGTTTAAGGAGCTCTCTTCTGGCTGTGTGAGAGACTGGGGGAGGGAAAAGCACTGAAATGATGGGAAACGCTACTCTGGGTTCAGCTTGAGGCTCTTGATTCTAAAGAGAAGCGAGTGAGAGAAGGAGACCCAGGGCAGTTTGAAGAAAGTGGACTTGATCGCTCTCCCGGCTGCTGCCTCTGGTTTTTTTTTTTTTTTTTTTAAATCATCCCAGCCAATTCCAGTTTTGCAAGGGAGCAGCAGCAGCAGCAATGAAAGGGGGAAACAAGGAGCCTTGGTCTAGAGCTGGGGACCTGAGAAAGGGGAGTGGAAAGGAGAGATCCATCCAAGCAACGCCCTTTCTTCCTTTCTTTCTATTTGGCTTTGGCTACTCCTTCTTTGATTCCACACACACACACACACCCCCTCATCCCCAGGCTCTGCTCTGCCTGCAGGAATTTACAGTCTGCCACTGGGGGAGCAGGGCCAGTAGCCATGGAGACAGCTTCCCTGGGAGCAAGGAGGTCAGGCAAGAGACCATGTGCAATCAATGGATCAATGCAAGACTCCCATGCAACCTCCAGACCCAACAAGAACGGTTTCAGAGTAGCAGCCGTGTTAGTCTGTATTCGCAAAAAGAAAAGGAGGACTTGTGGCACCTTAGAGACTAAACAAGAACTGTGCAATCTCTCCCCCCCCCACATCCCTTTTTGCCATGTTCAGGAGGAATAGGGGGGTTGGGCAGGTGTATGGGGCGGGAGGGGGCGGGAAATAGAGTGTGTTCAGAAAAGGGAATTAAAGAAACCAGTTTACAGATCCCATGATCCGCAGCACACCTCTTTGGTGCCCAGTCTCAAGACAAGAGAGCATGTTATGCACCCTCACTCTGTGGATCAATGGAAACTCCAGATCAAAGAATATGCCCTCTTTTTTTTGCTGTGTGGGTGTAGGGGAGGGGCAGGCGGGGAGAGGGAGAATCAGAAATAGCAAAAGAATCGGTCTGCAAATGATCTAGAATCTTTGCTGCATTTCAGCAGCTTCCCCCTTCTCCTCAGTTCCAGTCCCCACCACTTCGTGTACGAATTTAAGATGGGTGGCAGGGGCTTTGCCTTACCCTGGTGAGACCCGTCCCCTTCGCTGGATACTGTGTGAACCATCATAGCCCAAGGGTCTCTTTCTCCCTGAATCATTCAAGATACCTCTGAAGAGCCAATTTTCTGGGAGGAAGTGTGGGCTAAGTGTGGGAGTAGGAGCCAGGACTAGTCCCATCTCCAGGAAACCATGTTAGAGCAAGAAAAACCCTGGGTTCTGTTCCCAGTTTTGGGAGGCAGTGCTACCTAGTGCTTAGAGCAGGGAGGCACGAATCCAGGGTCCCAGTCCCTATCTCTGTCAGGCAGACTCCACTGCGTGAATCAGCTCAACCGCTCTGTGCCTCAGTTTCTCCATCAGTAAAATAGGGGTCATCGTAAATCCCTCACAGAGATGGTGGGGAAGGGGTTGTGAAATGATAATTAGTTCCTGTTTGTAAAGTGCTTTGAGATCCCCAGATGAAAGGTGCTCTAGAAGCTCTGAGCACTGACATTCTGCACCAAATGCAGTGTGTTTCAATGACATTCAGCGGGGAGGACTTTCCTTTTAGGGCTTTATCCCCTCGCACTGCCACCCATTATTAACACCTATTTGCAGGACAGCCATGTCGATAGACTCCATATGAAATCAGGGTCCTAGTGACTTAGGCACAGTAAGAGACGGTCCCTACCCCAAAGTATAAACAGACACGACAGACAAAGGGTGGGAGGGGGAAAAAAGGTACACTGAGAGGAAGAAACTTCACCAGGGTCGCTCAGCAGGTCGGTAACAGAGCTGCCAATAGAACCCCAGTGCTGCCAGTTCTTGCCGTTCTAGTCCAAGTCTCGTGATATTTAGCATCTTTCTTAAACCTCAGAGACAAATGATGTTGGGAGAATTTCATTTTTCTTTTCTTTGAAGTAAGTTTCTAGCCCTCCTGGTTGCAGAGAAAATCCTGAGACATCACCCACAAAGCTCCCAAACCAGTAGCGAAATACAAAGAAGCCCCATTTCATTATTCGGTGAAAGCACAGATTTTTAAGCCAGTCTAATCATTTTTGAATGCTTGGAGCTGTCAAGCCAAAACACCTAGATCAGGTCCTAAATCCCAGTGCAGTGCTCTTGCCGCTAGACCACACTGCTAGAAGCAGCCACCCTTTCTCCCCACCCAGGGAGCAGCGATGCAGGACATGAGCAAACTTGCAATTGTTTTTGCCATCCTTGCCAAAGAAATGACAGAGACTCAGCAATGCACTTGTGTCATCCTGCTGAACTGGATGGGACCAGCCAGGCATGTAACCGTCTGGCAGGAGGGAGAGATGGAGTGCAAGGGGCAGTGAAAGGAGGGGAAGCTTGCCTGAACCTAGCAGGAAATGGACAGCATCGGGGTTTTGGGACAGCTTAGTCAGTGTGTGAGGGTGGAGATGCTTTGTGGCACGTTTTATGAGCAAAACACTTTTGAAATCAGATCAGTTGTCCGAAACAGGGCTGGCTGGCTAAACAAATATCCCTGCATTCCAGACCAGTAAAAGGAAAGACATCTTTCACACAAGCACGATTAGCCTCAAGATACCACTGCAGCCAAGAGCTTAGTAATAATAGCTAGTTCTTAGCGCTTTTCATCTGGAGATCTCAAAACACTTCGCAAAGGAGCTCAGTATTATCATCCACATTTTACAGCTAATGAGGCGCAGAGAGAGAGGAAGTGACTTGCCCAAGATCACCCAGCAAACCCGTGGAAGATCCAGGAATCCGTCTAGTCCCCTATCCAATCGGAATCAAAGCTGAATGTTATCCACTGAGATGGCTAACAAAGTTATCCAAAGTTAAAACAATACATTCTAAAAATAAATAAAAGGGGTTTGGGAGGGACCTCAGCCCTCATGCTTCAGGGTGTAAGCCAACCTCTGCCTACTGAGGGTCAGGAATAAATTTACCCCGAGAGCAGGTTATCCTATCACTGCCTCCTTTAGGGTTTCTTACCCCTTCCTTGGAAGCAGCTGCTGGTGGCCACTGTTGGAACCAGGATCCTGACTAGATGGACTCCTTGTGTGATCCAGTCTGGCAATTTCTCTGTTCCCAGGCACTGGAGATCAGGGACTTAACCTAGGGCAGGAAGTGACAGAGGAACCACTATAACCTACATGGGGATACTGCACCTGTCCTGCAAGGTAGGTGCGGAACACACTCAACCTCCACGCAGGAGCAGGGGCCCCCTTGCTGCCGAATCAGGGCACTAATGATCAGAGTGTTTGTAGCAGCAAGGTTGTCTTGGATATTGTGGATGAGGCAAGACGGCAGCATGTGTATAAATTGCTAGCGATATCCCTGCTGCACAATGGATCTTTGAAAAGCCACCTGCCACTGAGACCCCCTCCTTTTCCTTCCCTAACCACAATCAAGACCCTCTCTGGAGAATCACTGTGCTCATGAGTAACCATAACCTCTCCTCTCTATCCCCAGATTCTCGACACCACTGGCATGCAAACAGGGACATACGCGTACGAAGTGGAGATGGTCCTTCAATAAACCCAAAAATCAACCCCTTCCAAAGAGAGAGAGGGGGGCAAGAGCTGAAAGACACTCACAGGAATGAGAAAGAAAATGAGGAAAGATGGATGTATAAAGCTCCTTTCCATTAGCAGCACCGACATCCTGGCTGCTGCACTCACACTTCCCAGCCTAATACGAACATTTAGTTCAGCTGTGTTCAAACACACAACTCGAAAGGTACAAATTCTCACTGGCTGGATGGCTGCAGATGAACCCAAGACAATTGTCTTTCCAGTACCCCTCTATCATCCCTTACTGGTCAGAGAGTACCGGTGGGGCAGCCAACAGCCTTTGTATTTAGAGTAAGGACTTGTATAAATAGGGCAGTTTGCACTAGTGCAAGCCACTAATATAGACAGAGTGCAAAACAGGAGTTGCACCCATGTGATTTACCCCAGTCATTTACGGGACTATGTCACACTGGCACCGTGCTTCTGCACAGGGGCTTTGTTCAAGGGTAGCTACCCTAATGCAGAAACAGCACAAAAATGGCTCCAGGCAAGGGCAGAAGGGTCGAGTTGCATCATTCCCAATCCACACTAGCAAAGGCCAGGTTGACAACAGCTGTAACAAATCTGTGGTTACCGAGCAACTTCACAGTTGTCACTGTGCTGCCCACCAGGGCCACTTGGAATTTCACAGCAACAGCGGGGACAGAATTTGGCTCCTTCTGCTCCAAAAACCTAGGCCCCCACAGTACGAGCTGAAAGCAAATCACCGTGAATACTTACCAGTATCGGACCCATTACACACAGTGGAGCAGTGCACATACACACTACTATAGATCTGGATAAGAACGACACTGTTGGGAACATCCTCTGGGTTTTTAGTCAGCCCCTTCCCAAGCCTTTAAGAGTTACTCTTCTCGAAATCATTTTTAACTAGTTGCTTTTGTTCTTCTAATTTTATTTTTCTGCTAACGCCTCTCGACTGTTTAACAAGATCCAACACCTGTCTTGTGTGTTTAGACTGTAAGTTCTTGGGACAGCAGCGGTCTTCATGTGAGCAAGGACTGGCGCAATGGGACCCCAATCTCCTTTTAGGTTACTGCACACTGTACATAATACATATACTCTGCCCAGTACACTCCGAAACCTGCATCCAGCTCATGACATCACACCTCCTGCAAGGATGCAATGGCATCAACTTTCCTTCCAGACGTGGGTTTGTCATGTAAACATCAGACTTTCTTACAAGTCGCTGTCCCCACACTCCTGAGTCAAAATGGAAATTCTTCTCTCACTCACACCAGTGCTTCTTCACTGTCGTCAGCAAGCCCCAGCTGATGCTGTAACTCAGAGCAGAACCTGTCCTTCTCCAACCAGATGATCTTTTTGTCACCATAACTAGAGGAAAACTAAACACTATTTTTTTTAAAAACAAAACAAAACCTGTCTTCTAAATCTGGAGACAGACTTCAAGGCACTAGAGACAAGACCTTTAACTATGTTGATTTATACACTGAGGTTATAAATTACAGGTTTACGCACTAGTGTAAACACCCATAAACCAGCCTTAAATACACAGCATCACATGTAATCAAAATGCCAAAACACCATAGGGCCTCGTGGACAACACTGGATGAAAAGCTAAGTATTAGCAACATGCTCAGGACTGAATTTAGATTTGACAGTGCTGCGCCAAGCTCATCATTTTCTAGATTCGAAAGCCACAAGGGACCACCATGATCCTCTCCTTTGACCTCCTGCATAAAACACAGGCCAGAAAACTGCCCCAAAATAATTCCTCATTCCCAGTGAAGCCAATGGAATTCCACTGGAGATGAATTTGACCCTCTGATCCAGATCTTCAGCTGATGTAGATTGTTGGAGCTTCGCTGGTTTCCCTCAGCAGACGGGTCTGTGTCTCAGGGCAGGGTTCTCAGTGGGAATGGGACGGATGAGTCATCCACAATTTCCAAACGAGCTTCTAACTATGGAAGTGCAAAACCGGACACTGTGTTTGAAGACCTGTGTGAAATGAGCTGGTCTCAGTCCAGTTCTTGACTGGCGGGTGGCCACACCACAAAATTCCCACCACAATGAGCCCCACCCCTTTTTTGGTGTGCTCAACGCAGAGGACACCAACCCAATGGGCCACAGAGACTGAACTCTTCTTGCCTCAAGGATGGGCCCTGCCCAGGCGGCACTGGGAGGAGGAATGGGGAAAGCTCACACTGCTGCAGCCAGTGCCATCCCTGACCTGTGCTAACCATGATGCCGACGGCGCCATTTTGAACAAGGGCGAGTTTGTTTTCCTTGCACTCCCAGAATAAGCCTTTTGTGTACAACCTGCGCGAAGCGCACATGCGGATCGGCCTTTGTGGGTTACTGAGAAAACGGACGTCCAGAAGTGCATGACCAAAACCCAGGGAAGTGGAAGCATTACTTTGGGGACACATGAGGGGCTGAGTGGAGGCTACTTTGCAAACTTGGCTCGATGCGAGTGGTTCAATTGTCCATTGTTGCTTATGACTGCCCCATAGCACGAGTCTCTCTGAAGCCTCTTTTCACTCAAAAGCTATCAAGTGGGATGCCTGGGTAGTGGGCCTAGCTTCCCTCTCTGCACATATGCATGGCCTGAAAAAGCAGCAAACCTATCCCTATGGGTGCTCACATGTCCTTCCGGCAAATCACACGGTATTGGAGCATTTCACAGACAAGGTGACACAGGGTGTCCGTGGGGGAGCCAAGAACTGAACACAAATCTCCTGAGTAGCAGTCTACTGCCTTAGCCACAAGACCATCCTTTCCACCCAGTGCAGTTCCACCGGACCAGGAAACAGCGGCAAGTGGCAGTGATCCCAGATACCACATAAGGAGACTTCTTGATGGTGGATCAAAGACATTGCAGAGGGTAGGAAAACCCCCACCAGCCTGAGCAGGAGATCACGTTTGCAGTCTGGGGAGAATTCAGTCCCTCCAGCCGCCATGGCACACTTCATTCACTCCAGCTTCACATAGGGGCAGAAGATTTGGTCCACTGTGCTCCAGCGAAGAAGAGCCAGTAACAAATTGTCAGCCATGCCGAAATAGTTACACGGGGAATAAAGGACACCCTGCCAGAGGCTGTCACCAGGAAATACAGGAGAAGAGCACAAGAGGCGGTTTTCTTTTTTTAATTTGAAGCACAAATAAAAAAAAGGGGAAAAAAAAAAAAGGAAGACTCTGCACTTAGAAAACAACAGCCACATCCACAGATCAAAGCATCCACTTCCCTTTCATTCTGGATTTTAAGAGGTTTTTGTAGCGACAGAAGGTTTACACAGGGATAGTGATACATGCATTGTGCTGCCCCAGTGCTGTCTCCCCTTCCTTCATCGCCTTCATCTGGCTGAACATTCCCTGGGAGATGAGGGGAGGTCATTTTTTTTTTTAAAAGACTTTGTGTTGTTTTCTTCATGCGACAAGCCCGCAGGGGAAGAGACAATTCATTTCCCATTAGCAAACACACATTTTCACCTGGAACCTTCCCATGCAGATTTTAACTGGAGAACTCGGAGCACAAAGGGCAGGGCGATAAGGATCAGCGATAGCTGAGTGGTTATGGAGCTCCTGAAAAGATGTCCAACTCTGGGGGCTCAGAGAAGGGCCATCGGCTCCAGCAAAGCCGAGGGGAAGGTGCATGGGGTTGGGAGTCAGAAAACCACAAACTATAGACTCGCATCTTCGGGTGACAATAATTTTGTGCCCTCCACAATTTATATAAGGGGGACTGACTAGCTGTAGGGATTGCTAAGGGGCTATATATTTCACTGGATCAAACCCCACTCAGATCAGCAGCGACTAGGGCTTCATGGACAGTGCCAAAAAACTAAGGCAGCTGGATACCACTGTGATGGGCATAACATAAACAGGACAAAACACATTCTCTATTTGCCTCTGCACCAGCAGGATGGTCCATCAACTCAGCAGGCAGAATCTGCTTCCGATCATGAGTTCTCAGACAGTTGGGCACTTCGGACAAGATATGAATTCTGAATCCATATTTGTTCCATAAGAAAGACCATATTGGGTCAGATCAATGGTCCACTGAGACCAGTATCCTGTCTCTAACTGTGGGCAGTGCCAGATAATTCAAAGGGAATGAAGAAAACAGGACAATTTCAAGTGTTCCATCCCCTGTCGTCCAGTCCCAGCTTCTGGCAGATGAAGGTTTAGGGACACCCGGAGCATAGGGTTGTGTCCCTGACCATCTTAGCTAATAGACATTGATGAATATAACCTCCATGAACTTATCTAATTCTTTTTGAACCCAGTTATAATTTTGGCCTTCACAACATCCCCTGGCAAGGAGTTCCACAGGTTGACTGTGTGTTGTGTGAAGTACTTCTCTATGTTTGTTTTAAACCTCTGCCTATTAATTTCTTTCTGTGTGTGTGCTATATGAAGGGGTAAATAACACTTCCCTATTCACTTTCTTCACACCATTCCTGATTTTATAGACTTCTGTCATATCCCCCTCAGTTGTCTCTTTCCTAAACTGAACAGTTCCAGCCTTTTTAATCTAATCTATTCTCATATGGGAGCTGTTCCATACCCCTAATCATTTTTGCTGCCCTTCTCTGTCCTTTTTCCAATTCTAATGTATCTTCTTTGAGCTGGGGCGAGCAGGTATGCAAGGCGTGGGTGTACCACAGATTATACAGTGGCATTATGAAATTTTCTGTCTTATTATCTATCCCTTTCCTAAGAGTTCCTAACATTGTTCGCTTTTTTGACAGCCGCTGCACAGTGAGCGGATATTTTCAGAGAACTATCCACAACGAATCCAAGATTTCTTTCTTAAGTGGTAACAGATAATTCAGACCCCTCCACTTTGTTTGTACAGTAGGGATTATGTTTTCTAGTGTGCATTACTTTGCATTTATCAACACTGAATTTCATCTGCCATTTTGCTGCCCAGTCACCTCGTTTTGTGAGATCCCTTTGTAACCTTTTGCCACCAGCGTTGGCCTTAACTATCTTGAACAATTTTGTACAGTCTGCAAATTTTGCCACCCTGCTGTTCACCCCCCCTTTTCCAGGTGACCAGAGCTCCACTATCCTAGGTGCTGTACAAACACATCCCTAGATAATGGTCTGTAAAAGAAAAGCATTTATAAAATGGCTCTCCGGACCTACCCATGAGATCTGAAAGAGAGAGGCAGGGTGATCTAATAGTCCAACTACAATGCTGGGAGTCAGGACACCTGTGTTCTATTCTTGGCTCCCACTAGAACTTGCTGGGTGACTTTGAACAAGCCATTGGACCTCTCTACACTTCATGTGCCCCATCTGTAGAATGAGGATAATAAGATTTGCCGACCTCCCAGATGGTTGAGAGTCTCAATTTATTAATATTTATAAAGGGCTTTGAGACTCTGAATGGAAAGGTATTCATTTAAGAAAAGAGCGGAGGAGAGTTTCCTAGATACCACAGTGCTGGGTGTGGTATAAAAACAGAACAGAGTTCAGTTTTTAAAATGTATACAAAAGGCAGACAAGGTGGGTGAGGTAATATCTTTTATAGCTAATACCCTGGGACCAACACGGCTACAACAACACTGCAAACTATAAAAGAAAGTTCTGTATTCACAGTCACAAGCAAATGGCACAGGCTCGAACAACTCAGACACACCCGATTGGGAATTCTCTAGTAGATCTTGAATTTGATAAAACCTTTAATTTTTTTTTGACACTTTTCGGGAGGAGAAAATAAAGCCACATTATATAATTTGCCCTTCTAGGACACCTTTGGTCTCAAAGCACTTTACCAATGTTCGTGAAGCCTCCCAGCTAACCACCTGGGAGAGAGGTCAGTGTGGCTATTCCCATTTTACAGACGGGGAAAGTGACACAGCGGGACCATTGCCCATGGTACACAGCAAGCTGATGGCAGAGTCAGAATAAAACCCAGGCATCCTGATGACCAGCTAATCATGCTCTTATCCTGGAATATAAGTCCCTTTCTCCTGGTTAGCTCATACCGCTTTCAAAACGACATATACTAAGCTGGAAAAAGGCCATTTTTATTTTGGGTGACGATGGGGAGGAGTTGTGCAAGCCCCAAACCACAAAAACCTCTGGATCACACTGTAACAAGCCCTGGAGCCCTCTATCTCCCGGGCTCAGCAGACAACTATAGTTCAGTTTATGGAGCTATAATACAGACTTTATGGAGGGGGAAAGAAGGTGCTTTGGATATTATGGAAACAAATAGATTACATCTAGAAAGCAACGTTAAAAGGTGTCTCTAACAAGCCATTTGAATACTGAAGTCAAAGGGTGTCTTTCCATTGACTTCATAGATCCAAGGCCAGAAGGGACCACTGTGGGCATCTGATCTGACCTGCCGTATAACACAGGCCAGTGAACTTCCCCAAAATAGGTCCATCAATGGGCTTTGGATCAAGCCGTATAGTACTAAGGTCCTGATTCAGTGCTGCACTGAAGTTTGGGCTTAGCTGAAATCTACCCCTGTTCAGCACAATATTTAAGCTGGTGCTTAACTTTAAGCACGTGCTTAAATCCCACTGAAGTCATATTATGCATAGACTTAAGTGCTTTTCTGAACTCAGGCTTAAAAGCATGTTCTGACTTAAGTTTTCAGTCAATATCATAAATGATGCCCTTCCAAAATAAATTATGAACTAACAATATTTACTTCTGCCCATAAATCTAAATATGGACCAAAAACAATCACTATTTGCTCAATGTTTATACTGAGGACAGAACTATTCCTGTCTGTTAAATGCTCAGCCTAGAATTACTTTTAAGCAGCTCGGATACACAAACCTTGGGAAAGCCAGGGGTTAACATGGGCACCTATGACACAGCCTTAACTCTAGAATCCAGATGTGTGGGTTTAAAAGTAGCACTTCTTTGCTTTAAATAGTTTATGAATCCTAGCTGGGTTTGTATCCCACACCCTCCAAGCCAAAGGAGATCTATTAATTCCAGAGTTTTTTCATGCATTAGTAAAGCCATGATTTTATTCGCATATGTTGCGTAAGATGTCAGGCATTTTTCCCCTTGCATTTCCACCCCTCAACTCCATACACAATTTAACAAGGCATTGGTTTATTTCCAGAAGCCCCGACCAGAACCAATGCCAACTGCATAAATATTTTGTCACTTTCACAAATGTCACCACTAGAATCAACATTTAGGATGGAGTTTTTTGGGGTTGGGTTTTTTAAACATGGTTTCTCCAGGATGATGTATGGATAGCTCTTAAAATAATAACAGGAATACAGACCTTTTTAACAAGGCTGACCTCGGCGCAGAGGCATTGCTTTAAAGGGCAAAGAACCCTGCTCAAGGACATTTAATAGCATGTGCTAATTTATTCTTCCAAGGGACTTAACTGGCAAAGAGGGAGAAAAGCGCTTGCTAGGGAAAGCCAACCCAGACTTGGCACCTACTCCAAAGCCCATTGAAGGCCATGGTGACTTCAATGGGCTTTGCATCAGGGTCTTAGTCCCCTTCTCCTATGGACTTCAGTGGGGTTTGAAACTTATCTCCATCATTCTCAGGTGCCTGCCACTCTAGAGGCAAGAGAAGGGGGACAACCTGATTCAAACCTGGCTCCCCACTGTCTTATGGACATGGAATGTGTTTGTTCAGCCTGAGGAGACCACGCTTTGTTTTGAAAGTGGCATTCAGTCCCCAAGGGCCGATGCTGCCATCCTCCTAACCCTACAGCGGAGGTTCTGTAAGGTCTCCATGCCCCCACCTATGCCAGGGCCCACTCAAACTCCAAAGTCTCCTCACCTCCCACCCTGAGCTTTCTACGATGCCTCCCATCCTCCCAGAGGCCGACTTTCTTCCATGGTCGCCTCCAATGCTAAGATGTCACAGGCTTGTCCCGTCCAGTTGGCCATCCAGACCTTTCATGGTAGGCCACCGAGTCTGTGCATGAGAGGTACAGTCCTTGGACCTTGCTCCTGTTCTTGGGGGCTTCTCCACTGCAGACACTCCCAGCGGTTTTCTGAGCTATCATGAAATCAGCATTATGAGCTCAGTTCCTTTTGTCCAGCTAAAACCACCCTCAACCCAGCCCCTTCCCTCATCTCCCACCCCCAACCTTAGCCGATTTCTTATCTGCCTGCAGGTGCAATCCCTAAGCACAGCACCTGCTCTGGACCACACAAACCCCAAACAGGCTGCTGAGATATTTTCAAACATCTCTTAAGCACCATCTCCCATATAGCAACACTGATGTAACCCAATACCTCCTCAGTCATGTGATTCCAGCCTCCCTGTCTGGTGGGCCACCTTCCGTAAATGGGACAGGAAGGCTCAAGAGAGATCTGAAAAAAGTCCTGAGTGGGGTTCCCCACCCTACCTAACTTAAGTAGCACAATGAGAATCAGGAACAACTTCCACAGGTGAACCCAAACTTCCCAGTAAATTCTCCAGCAGATCAGGTTTTCATTGGAACAGAGCAGCTTTAGCTCAGCAGAAGTATGTCAACAACTCCTAAACATCTGAAAGCAGATGGGAGTGAGATACCATTAATTATTATTAAATGGAATCCTTAACCTACAGGAAAGCAGAAGTTCTTATAGGATTGCCAAGAAAACTATGCTAGGACTTTCCAAATGGGTATGACTGACTGTTTATAACTGGAGGACTCGTAGGGCAGGGGAAATAAGGCTTTCTCTCAGCAGGTTTTCCTTTCTATATTTACCCACACATAAAACGCACACTGCAACTTTTATTCCCTATGAGTAGGGAAGCAGGGGAAGAAACTAACAGACCACAGGACATCAAATAAATTGTTAATTTGATATTTGTGTTGGGGTGGGCAGGTGAAGAGGGAGTCCCAAGCTTCTGGGCAAAACACAGGTCCTGTATCATCCAAAGCCAAGTCTCTGTTACTGTGGTGAGTTATAACTTCCATTCAATCACTGCAGTGGACTTCGGTTTTATTGATCCCAGTTTGCACTCATTGTCAGACACTGTGTTCCCACAGACACCTTCTGTGGGTGCTGACTGACGTATCAGGTAGCTAGGATGGGCAGGGATGGATTTTTTCTGTTTGCCAGAAGCTGGGGATGGGCGACAGGGGATGGATCACTTGATTACCTGTTCTGTTCATTCCCTCTGGGGCACCTGGCACTGGCCACTGTCAGAAGACAGGATACTGGGCTGGATGGATCTTTGGTCTAACCCAGTCTGGCCGTTCTTATGTTCTGGCCCCTATCACTGAGTGCCTCACGATTGTTAAAGCATTTATCTTCCCAGCCTTCCTGTGAAGTAGTGATGTGCTATTATGATGGGGAAATGAGGTAGAGAGAGGCTAAAGGTACGTCTACATTGCAGTGTATGCCCGGGCTCAGACTTGGGTTTGAACCCAACCCCCCTTCCATCTACACACAAATCTGTCTCACTTAGGCCAGTAAGCCCTTAGGACACGGGCCACAGAACTTGGCAGGAGGGGAGGGTTGGAACTCAACTCCCACAGGGACTCAAGTCCCAACTCAATCATTTTGCAGTGCGGATGTAGTGCGGGCCCAGTTCCCAGACTTGTGCCCGGGGAGTCCACCAACGTTACCCCACAATCCCTTGGGCCAGTGTCCTGTGGCTTTTCTATCCCAAGACTAGCCAATTGACTCCCAGGAAACAGAAACTACCCACCCCCCGCACCTTCCCCCGGGTTTGAGTACAGCTGCTCAGCGTTTAACTCTTCCATTTTGTTCTGACTGCTGTCCTGCAAACAGAGCAAACCATCTCCTGCATTAGCAAAGGCCACCGACAAGAAGTCTTTTGCCAAGTATGCTGCTACCATGTCACAGGACCACAGCCAAATTCTGGTAAATCCTCTCCCCCCAGCTCCCCGCACCCCAAGCCCGCACCCCTCCCCATGCTTCAAAGCCCAAACGTCTACACAGCGCGACCACAAATCTGTCCACCGAGGCTCTGAGACCCGCTGTCACGGGTTCTGAAACACAGTGTAGATATCGCTTTGAAGTGCCGTTTAGAGCTGGCTGTCTTGGCTCCGTAGTGAAACACCGATCGCCAGCTCTCTCTGTTCTTGCTGGATGAAGATTTGGTTTCTATGCACATGCCTGATTTGAGAAGTTCACTAAGAATTTGAATGGGCAGAATAATCATTGGGCCAGATCCTCAACTGGTGTAAACTGACACAGCTCCATGGACTTCAAAATGCTCTGAACAGACCCAGGAGGTACTCAGCATCCCAAGGGGGCTGACTTGGTTTACATGTCGCAATCTAAACCATAACACAAGGGCTGGTCTCTCAGCTGTGAAATCTCCTCCCAATAATCTCAGTAGACTCAGGAAACAAGAGGAAGGGGATATCACATGACCCTCCCATGTTTTTTTTCACATCACATGGCCCCGTCAGTCATATTTGCTCAGCTCCCCAAATTCAAAATCGGAGCTTGACCTCAGCTTTACCTTCACATTTACCAGCTAGTAATGCAAAGAGTTTGGTAACAGCCACATGCAAAAAGGGTTCCACACACCCCTGCAATAGACACAGAGAGGATGGATTAGCACAGAAGACGACTCTCTTGTGTTGAAAAGCACCCAACAGATCTGGGCTGGAAAATAAATCCCTCCCCCCACCGAAGCAACCCCTGTCTGGAATACCTACTTACACTGTTCACAGGGCTGGCAGGAATTCCACCATCCTGCATTCTGAGCGAAAGACGGGGTGCAAGAGTTTTGGCCCAAGCAAATTCACTC
Source organism: Chelonia mydas (assembly GCF_015237465.2). Taxonomy (NCBI): domain Eukaryota; kingdom Metazoa; phylum Chordata; order Testudines; family Cheloniidae; genus Chelonia; species Chelonia mydas. Next base: position 11,178,803 of record NC_051261.2, on the reverse strand, counting down.
CTCAGCTTTGGAAGAGTCCATCCCCCCCTCATAAACTAATAAATCTCTCTTCCTCCCACCCTGCCCATGCGGAGAGCATTTGCAGCTTTTGTGGGGGTAAAGAAATGCAGCCTCTCCTGCTTCTTTTGCAGTGCCCCAACCCCTTCCTGAAATAGCCTCATGTCAAACAGTCGACTGCTTAGAACAGGGAGTGATCACGATCCATCGTGGGAGCCCCAGTGAGACAGCCACGTGGCCCTCTTCACAAACAGCGTCATGCACATAAGACCCACACTCCAGCAGCAGTAAAGCACAGGCTTTGACACTGGCAACGACCACAGCCAGTGAGCCAAGGATTTCTTAAGCCTCTGGGTCCATCACATTACCGCCCGCCTGCCGGAAAATGGCAAATCCCGGCATTAATGGGCTAAGTCCTCTAACGTTTTAGTTTCTCAAGCGTCTCCTCATGGACTTATTTTACACTATTACTTCCAAAAAGTGTGAACAGTGGGCAAGGCGCTGGTCAGACACATATGAAGATGAGGTCTCTGCCCCAGGGAAGTTCCAATCTATTATTATCCCACAGTAGGTTCTGATTTCCGCCCAGACATGCACCCCATTGATTTTCACAGGGCTGGGCATAGTGCAAATTAGGCCAGGATGGGCCCTTACTGAAGTGTCATCTTTTTCTCTCTTGCACCTTTGCTCTTCCTTGAATCTCCTCTGGGAATAATACATTGCAACGGCAGAGTTCACTGAATGAAGTCCACTCTTTTGCTTTTTGCCCAGCTACCCACGGGAACACTTGCATTTTGGATTCCATCCGCGCGTTACCAAAAGGCGGCCGATCTACTTCGGGCACCTTCTGTGACGTCTCTTCATGATGCTCCTGGAGCTGCTGTCATGTTGGGGGACGTTCTGGCGGAGCGTCTCTTAATGCCCACCCCACAGCACGATGTCCCCTGACACTAAGCCCTTCGCAAACACAGGGTGATCCAGTTCAGCACCAGATTGTCCTCTCACTTATGCCAGCAAAAGACAGGAGTAACTCCAGAGAAGTCCATAGTATTAAAGAGGGGTGAGAGGGGAACCAGGCTCACTGAGTATTAACAGGCCACCTTTGGTGCAGGCATAAGGGGCATACCTCCAGTGAATTCTGGAGAATTTAGCCCGTTATTATTTATATTGTGACAGCCCTAGGAGAACCAGTCAGAGACCAGAACTCTGCTGTGCTGGGTGCTGTACAAACACAGAAGAAAGAGGCCATCTCGGTCCCGAAGAGCATACAGTCGATGTAACAGGGACTGGAGTCCCGAAAGGCAAATCCGTTCCTTTCTGCATTCCTTGACTCCTTGTCTATTCTTCCAGCATTCTGCTGAGCTCACACTCAACACCAGCTCTTTCTCACACAGATTTTTTTTTTAAAGCTGCTGAAAGGATCCTAGGATGCTAGCCTGGGCCTCGGGAAACCCGGTTGCAAGTCCCTGCTCTGCCACAGACTTCCTGTATGACCTTGGGCAAGTCACGTAGCCTCTGTGCCCAATCTGTAAAAACAGGGATAACAGCACTGCCCTACCGCACGGGGGGGGCTGTGAAGATAAATATATTTAAAAAGACGGATGTGCTCCTACAGTAATGGGAGAGGGCTATAGACCAACAGGAGAAAATAATCCAGTACATTATAATAAACAAACAATTAAAAACAATCATCCTGACTCCGCCAGTGCAGAGATCCAGCATCTTCCCTAATGCTCACAGAGCTCGCTGGGGAGGTGCGTAGGGGCCCACACAATTTAGAGGGCAGGGGTGTAGTGTTGCTGGAGCGGTCTGGAGTGCCGCTCTGGCACCTGAAATCCGTCCTGGCACTTGGCACACGGAGTCACAACGCCAGTCAAATTTAGCCCCGCCACCCCTCTGTGATGCCAGACGGAAGGGCAGCTGGACTAAATTTCAGTGGCGTTGCAACCCCGTGCACCAGGTCACACCACCAGTCAAATCTGGCCCTGCCCACCAATGCTCCCTTTCTGCCATACACACGCACAGCTGCACAGCAGTAACTAACTGCTTCACGCGTTCGGAAGCACGGCTGGCACTCGCATCCCACTCCACCAGCCAGGCCCTCCTGCCGGATTGCCCTGGCCTCTCTCTGCGCTGCAGGAAGGAATGGAGCGGGGCTGGGGACGGGGGAGGCAATGCAGCTGGGTCTGGCGCCGCCTGCCAGGCTGTCCCGCTGGAACCTGTGGCAGCTCCTCTCGGTGCTGGAGACAGGCAGGAAGCCTCAAGTCAGCAGGGAGGGTAAGGAGCAGGATGAGGGAGGTAGGGGCCAGGGCACAATTTAGGTCGGGTGGGAGTGGGGCAGGACAGCTGTTCACGGTCCCATCCCGGGGTGCACGGAGCTGGCTGCAGAGAGGCTGGTCCCTGCCACTGGTAACAGCATCCAGGGGCTGGTGGTGCTGAAGCAAAGGCCTGCCCGCCTGGCCCAGCAGGGAGCTGCAGCAAGAGGAGGGATGCAGGGGGAAGGAGCCTGTACCATGGTTGGAGCCAGGGTACCCGGTCCATGTGCTCAGGGCTGAGCTAGCAACTCCATCCCAGGGACCCTGGAGTGCGGGAAGGAAGCAGGATTAGATGGGGGGCGGGGGGGGCGGAACAGAGGGGTTGGATTTTAGAGATTCTCTCGTGCATGACAGAACAGTTGAACTGGCATGTTTGATGGGAATAAGAGTTGCACTCATATAAAATTTGAGGGAGGGGGGCCCCCACAATAAAAACCAGCATGGGCCCATCTCTCAATTCCTCCACCACCACTTCAGCCATTGAAATTGCACTTCAAAGCTTCGGTCACACTTCACTTGGATTACACTTCACTCCACTGCACCCCAAAGGCACTGCAAGGACTTATTTCACAGACAGCTGCCCATGTGGCATCAAATTGGAACAACACACCTAATTTGTCAGCTCCATGGCCCTGTATGTCTTCTGCCCTAAGAACACTGGAAGGCACAAGAAAGAAAAAAGAGGGAGAGCTCCCATAGCTCAGCCATTCTTACTCCCATCACATGGCCATCTTCTGAATTTGAACACAAGCTAACCGTGATTTTCCCAGGTGGCAGGGAACAGATGCAGAATAGTCCGGAAAGGAATTGAAAGAAACTGTTTTAAGAAAGGTCTATTAAAGAAATTCTGCAAACAGATCCAATAACGGTGACCCAAATGTTGAGGTTGTTATGCCATAAACTCCCCTTAACACCAAGAGAGTGTTTTGCTTGAGTCAGGACCAACTAGAATCTGAATCCTAAGGATCTGGCCCTGAGAATGCACATGCAAAATGATGCCACTGCAACTCTTCAAAACATCTTTTAAAGTAATACACTTTTGTCTTTTGAGATCAATGGACGGAAAGCTCTAAACAATGCCATGGGACAGCTCTGCCAATCTAACTTGAAAATCCTCAACTAGCCAACGATGGCATTCGTACATTGATGACAGAAGCCAGGCGGAACAATTGGGGCGTAAAGACCTATCTGAATGGAGCTGTGCAACATTCCAGTGTCTTTTTGCAATGTGCTGTTCGAAGCAATGTGGAAACCTTTAGAAGCGAAGTCACTTTTGTCACAGGGCAATTTCCCTCTACGCAAAAGTTCCCTCTACATGGGAGGGACATTGCAAGATGTAATACATTGAAAGAAAAAGACTGTCCTTTGGCTTCACTATAAACTAGAGATGGGTCTCAAACCAAAATCCTCACCCTGAGCATCTCTGAAGTTTGGGGATGTTTTGATCTGGATCCATTCTCGTTTCTAGAATGGGATAAACCAAGACACTTGAACTTTGGGGAAATTTGGATTGCAATCCTCACCTGAACTCTGCATTGTTTGGTCCTATCTCTGCTATAATTTCAATATATCTGAGTTCTCCACGCGTAGATTCCATTCTAATTCAGCTGTCTCCTCAGATGCAGGATGAGCTCATAGATGTCTAGCAAGCAGCACTATATACTAGAGCTTTATTTACATGGAAACTTCACTAAATCTCTGCCTGTCCGAATGCACTGAGCGAGAGGAGCAGTGCTGTCCTGGGCATAGTGCAAGAGTCTTTGAGTCACAATTCCTGGGTTCCATTCCAGAACCTACGAGTCACTGCAAGACGACAAGCCAAACTCAGCTAATTTTTCAGAAGTGTTCTCTAATTTTGTCTGCTTCAGTTCTTGGATGCTCAAGTAGAGACATCTTGGTCCCAGTTTTGCTCTGGGTAACGCATGCAAATCAGGAGTAACTCCTTTACAGTCAAGGGAATTGCACTTGTGTTCAACCAGTGTGAGAGGAGAACCAGGCTTCTCATGCTCTAAAGGGGAGATTTCCAGAAGTAGTCAGGCTCCTAAGTGTGCCTTTGAAAAATCAACCCCAAGGTCAATGGGAGCTTTGGTGCATTGTATCTCTGAAAAAACAGGAATAAAGCATCTCAAGATGGCACCGAGAAAGGGAGGCGTCCAAAATCAGTGACTACTTCTGAAAATTGCCCTAATCTCTCCAAGCCTCACTTTACCAAGCTGTAAAATGGGCATCACCCTGTTTACCCACCTCCCAAGTATGCCGCTCGTAAAGGCAATCTGTAAAATTCATTGAGATTAGATTCCGAACACTGTGGTTAGGTTTGGCAGAATTCGTTTCATTGGTTTGTTTTAATAATTTCCACTGATCATATCAATGTTTATTTAGAAGCACTTTTTCCTATTTTTATTGATTTAAATTTTTATAATGGTGGGTCACACAATTATTTAATGACAGTAGACTCCATCAATCCAAGTCCAGTCAGTTCAAGCACCATTTTTGTACTTTATCTGTAGATTTCGATGACCATCAATGGCAATGTTTTTTGTCAGTTGGCGCATGTATGCTGAAATCAATGTTTAATGATAAAAATCTAATCCTTCCAAGTTTAACTGTGGTATAGTGGTACCAAGTATTACGCTGCTGAATGACAAGACACCAGGTCCCAAGCTTTGGGCTGCCGAAAACTGGGAAGTGTGTACACAGGTCCCCCTTTACTGAACAGCAGACAGTTCCATTCAACTAGAAACAGTCCCCCCAGGCTCCTGGGATTGGTGTCCACAAGACAAGCACAGCAAAGCTGTGGGGAGAGCGGGAAGACAATAGGAAATGGGGAAGAAACACAAGCTAGACAGAATGAGAAAGGGAAAAGGCAGGCTTCTCAAAGGATGGGAATCATTTGTTGACCATCAACAGGATGCACAGTGCTCTGCAAAGCATAAAGGAGATGTGGACACAGCCCTCAAGGAACTTTCATCCAAGCAGCAAACTGTGCGATCCTGCCTGGGAGCTAACCCGTGCTACCACAACTTCACAGCTATCGTTAGTGGAGCTAGCTGGATCAAACCTAGCTCAGGTGTATCTACACGTGCAATAATCCCACTCTGACTGCAGAGTCTCCTTCATTTATGCAGTGAGATGTACGCACTGCCAAACAAAGCCTATAACAACCTGCACTGCTATAGCCCATTCTGTCCAAGGATAGTAGGAATTTACAACTATGAATGAATTAACCCGCAGAGCACCCTGGAAGGATATCTTCCATTTTCCCCACCCCAAAGAAGACAACCATGTGCTAGCTTAGGCCCCTGGTAAGGTTGAAACACTGCTAGCTGCTATGGTTACTGACCAAGTATTAAGCACTGAGGAGGGAGGAGTATACAAGCCTTGTTTAGAGCCAACCAAGGCAGGCCATTAAAAGAGTAGACGAACCCACCAATTAACAGCAGAGCTGGTTGGGGATTTTTTGACAAACTGTGTTTTCCTCACCAAAAACTGCCAATTAGTCAAAGCCAAAACTGTTTGTGAAACAAGGACAATTTCAACAAATCTCCTGACTCAAAAAATTATTGGGGGATGGAGGGGAACTCTGAAATGATCAAAAAAAAAACCCCAAACATTTTGACATTTTCTAAATTAAAAGTTTCCGCATTTGTTTTTAGTGGAAACAACTTTTTGTTTTGAAATTTTAGTCAATTTAGACTAAACAAAAGGTTAAAAAAAGTTAAATCAAAACGAAATGTTTCAAAATTATTGAAAAAAGGTTTTGATTGACCCAAACTGATTTTTGGTTTGTGAAAATTCTCAATTTTAACTTTTTGCCCTCTTCGGAGATGGGAAAAGTTTTTACTATCTCAAAGATTTTCACAGGTGCTGTTTCCCATCATCCAACTTTCAGGTCCTCTTCATCTGTTGCATGTGAAAAATCACTGACTCTTGCTTGCGTGCCATATTAGGCACTTGGTTCTCCAGCTGTAAAATGGGGATAATCATACTGCATTTTCTCCTACCTTGTCTATTTAAACTGTAAGCTCTTTGGGGCCGGGGGCTGAAAATAGGTGTTTGTACAGTGCCTAGCACAATGAGTCTTGGTTAGAACCTCTAGCTGCGACCGTAGCTTGACAGATGGGGAATCTGAAGCTTAGGAACATAGAGACACTTGACCAAGGACAGACAGCAAGTCAACAGCAGACCTGGGCGCAAAACCCATATCTCCCAGCTCTCAGTTCTATGCACGAGCCCTCAGATAAAACCTTCTGAAGATTTTTCTCTCTGAGAGAGGGGACCTCAGTCCTCAGAAGGGAAGGAAAGGAATTTCTAATTCAGCTGAAGCAACAACAGAGCAGATTTTGAATCCACTCTTTTCTGTGAGCCGGCCAGGGCCAACGATGTGATGCCAATTAAGCTTTACATTCCCTGTTCGGATAGGTTTGCTTTTTTGTAAACAGAGACACAGAATTTTTCTTGGCCGTCGCGGCTGCTCACAGCTCTGTGGACTGTACCCTCTAAGCATTTGCTCCCAGGTGATTTGGATCAGGATATACCAGGAAGTTTGCTTTTCGCTGCCTCAGTCAACGAGTGGGTGTGTAAACACTGACCAATTTCACTGCAGGTTCGACGCCTTTAAATGGGGACTTTCACGTTAGTCAGACTTTAAAAACCACATCGTATTTAAACAAAAATCCATTTCCCTTTCCATCAGCTGCAGCAGACATGGAAGATATTTCTGTTTGAACAAGTGGGTCCCTCCCACCCATTACCTCCTCCCATGCAATAGGCTGGCTGGTGAAGTCATAAGGCTGGATTTGCAACAGTGACAAGGGTTTGTCAGGACAAAGGCACTGTAGATCCCACACGAAGGAGGATGCTGAGAGCACACAATTTTCTCTGCACATAAAACACTGGGTGGGGGGAATGACTCTCCCCTGCACGGCAGCAGTTTTGTGTCACTATACTGGTGCAAAGCTAGTTTAGATGGCCGCTGGAGGGATCTTCTAACATAGGGGAATCCTAGAGCTACAAAAGCAGCTCCTATGCCACCCGCTGAAGCGCAAGGGGTGCGACCTAGGGAAGGAGATGCATCCCAGGTGTCCCTGCCCCCTGGGGATCCCCAGCTGTTGTAATGGTCGCTGGTGGCCATGGGCAGGAACTGGCTAGGTCAGGTGCCCAGTTGCAAGGGCGACCTTTGTCGTCACCACTACTCTGCTATGCTGAATGCGCCGCACCGACAGCTTAGGATCGGGTCCTTTATAGCTGGGATTTCTGAAGGCACCTAAGAGAATTGGGTACTCAAATCCCACTGGAAAAAAGATACGGCGCGGGTACTTAGCTCCTTGGAAATTCCCAGCCTATGTTTCCACAGGCCCGATTTTCAACAGCGCTCAAAGCGTTGAGTGCTGAGCTCATTTGACAGCTGAGTCCCAATGGAGGTCAATGGCGAGCACTTAATCTGTTCCCAAGGGCTAACCCTGCTCTTCTCGGATGTAACTCACCCTTATGGAGAGAGCTCATGCCGTACCCACGCACCACATATGGTCCTCAAACTAGGGCCTCGGCGGGACTTGGGAGGTGCCTACGCTTTGTGCTAGCAGTGAGTTCCACCCAGTAAGAGTGCCACAAGTGTGGCCCAGACAGGAGGTCAGGATTTAGAGTCAGGAACCAAGGTGAAGATCGGGGGGGGTTACAAAATCCTGGGTAGATCAAAGCTTTCTTCTGACAAATCCCCAAACAGCAAGTTGCATGGAACTTAGGTGATCTCCCTCGAATGACTGAAGATCTGATTCACTCTGCTGGGATCTCAGCCTGATGGATTAGGTAAAATAAGTGAATCTAAACCAGTTGGACAGACTGAGTTCATTGAAACGGTAAAGAAAAGCCCTGCTTTAACAGCGCTCCAAGGTCCTCTTCCTTTACTGCAAATTAAACCCATCTCAGCCCACATAGGAATTACATTCCCTTACAGCGACCTGCAGGAAATGCATTAAAAATACATTCTGCCAGTTACAAATCTTCATGTCAGCAGCCACAGGGGAGAGAATTAATGCAGGGAAGGGAATTAATACAGGGCAAATACACCCTCCCCCACACACACCATCGCCTCCTCTGGGGCAAGGGCATGGAGAATTTATAGGCTGAGAGATCTGGGGGTCTGGAACTAGCAGGACCTGAGCTCTGTCATGAAACTGAAAGAGACGACAACAGGGTGAGATTTATTCGAAGTGCTGTTTTTAATTTATTTTAAAACATAAATGTTGTCTCTCCCTTTCCCCAGCCCTCCAACAAAAAGCTATAAAGCCACAGATCCAAAGGGGCTCTGGAATCACACACAATAGGTCTGGATTCACTGAGGGAGGGCACCAGTCAAAAGGGCTCTGGGGACAAATTCGCCCCATTACAAGCTTTTCTTGAAAACTAAGAGCCAAACTGCTTTCATACCTCATAGGCCAGATTTTCAAACATTGTTGTCTTGGCGGCATTCAAAAAACAATGAACCTGTAAACATGGGATTCCTTTCATTGCCCCCCCCGCCAAATTGGCTTCATGTCTCTCCCTATGTCTGGAACAAAACTCCTTCTTGCTCAACCAATCTCCTTCCAGCCCATCATTATGGCTCCAGGATCCTTGACAAGTAAGAGACATCAACCTAGGCCTCTTTGCACATTGAAAGGTAGATGTAAGCAGCTTTATGAGAACTCGGTCCAAATTACACACGCCCAAATTCAGAGGTGACGGGTTTCTAATTTGTTTGTGAAATGCCACGTGCGCTTATGACATGGCATCTGTTATCATTATCAGTAATGAGAGGGATGGGGAGAGCTCTCCCCAAATCTACCTATAGGGCCCCCATCACCACGGTATCGGAGCAACTCACAAACATTAATCATTTATCCACAACACAATGTATAGAAGGAGATTAAGGGACTTGCCCTAGGTCACACAGGAAGTCTGTAGCAGAGCCAGGAATCAAACCCAGGCCTTCCGAATCTCTGAACCACAGAACACATCCCCATCACACATCATAATATCTAGCTCTTAGACAGCACTTTCCATCAGTAGATCTGATATAGATGCTGCAGAGGTCAGCTATTCAAGGTTTCGTGTACTCAAGGGTTGTGAGTTCAATCCTCGAGGGGACCATTTAGGGATCTGGGGCAAAAAAAAATTGGGGATTGTGCCTGCTTTGAGCAGGGGGTTGGACTAGATGATCTCCTGATGTCCCTTCCAACTCTGATATTCTGTGATGTCCCACTCTTTGTTTCATGCTTCATTGCAGGCACTCCTGCATGTTCCACGTACAGTCCTTTCTGCAGGCATGCATGGTCCTTGCACTTTTTGCTGGGAGGACCGGCTTTTCTTCGTTCCCCTGACGTCCTGTTGGCATCAGATTCTCAGTCCTGGAAACACTGAGAAGGGCTCCAGTTACATCTCCAAGGCATTGCCTGTTATATTTTTGGAAAGTTTAGCTGAATAATTATCAGATTATGCATCACTAGCGGGGAGTCTTGTCTGTAAATCAATTCCGCTTGTGGTTAGCCTGCTGCCGTTTAGGAACAGTTCACCCTTGGAAAATTAATAAAACTCAACCCTGCTGACCAAAATGATATGTTTGCCTGAATATTATGCATATGAAAATCATTGCTAACACCTCTACCTTCAGACCATACCACTCCCAATTCATAATACGATGAATACCTTGTGATACAGAGGTCATAGCACAGCTCCGAGACCATATGGCAAATCCAGGGAAATTACCTTTCCAATGACTCCTGGTAAGACCTTCAACTCCTAATACCTCAGGTCAGTGGCTCTTGATTCCATGAGCTTTATTGGCGTGACAGGGGTTGGACTAGATGACCTCCTGAGGTCCCTTCCAACCCTGATATTCTATGTTTCTATGTTTCTAAATGCAGCCAGAGAGCTGCCTACGATAGGACTAAGCATTTTTTGGGTGTTGATCCCACGTCCATTTTTCAGCAGGGGCTGTTCCTGAGCTGGTGGCATGTTGCTACGTAGTGAGATTGCCATTTCTGCCTTCCCCCTCCATCTCCCAAGGCCAGGCACAGGTCTCCCCTATCGTCTTTTAAGGAGATGTCTTTTATCATTCCCTACTAGTCTGAGGAAATCTCTCACACTTCCTTGTATTTCAGACACTGGAGCAGAAAAAGTGACCTCTTCCGCTCTTTGTTATTACATGGCTAGGAAGCCATGTCCTTAGTGCCACTATTTTGTTTGTAACACTGTGCACTTCTGGAGTGCCTTTGGCATAAGACTCTCAAAGCATTTTATGAGCATCAACGGATTAATCCTCCCATCTCCTCTGTAGCGTTATCACCATTTTACAGATGGGGAAACTAGGCACGCTAATGGGCTAGCGTATCAGAGAGGCACGTACTTGGGGTGATTAGCTCCTCCCATCGCCGCAGCTACACTCTATTTTTAGCACGCTAGCTCAATCTGAGCTAGCACAGGTATGTCTCCTCAAACTGGGAATCACCCTTCTCACCCCCCAACAAGCGTAGACATACCCTGAGGGCGCCCACATATAGCAGCTGCAGTCCAACTACAATGTGTGTCTGGTTGGTGCAACAATGTGCGTGTGTGTGTGTAGGTGCATGCATGCATTTCTCCTTGAGGCAAATTAGGCTCATGCGTGCCCTTTCTGCAGCAGTGTGCATAGGATACACACGCTGGGTGCAGAGTGCAAGCACATGTGTGTCACTGGTACAGCCGAGTGTAGGTCTAGGCATGCAGACATGTGTGTAGGACACAGAGGCTGGCAGAGATACACAACCCCTGTTTTGCCACCATTCTCACGCCCCCCCCCCCCCGCCCCCCAGTGCCCCACTCTGCTTTGCAGCCTCATGGCTCCTGCTGACAGCTGCAGCAGCCAAACCATTGGCTGATCACACTCAATTAGCCGGCTGACCATCAGCAAATGCAGGTTACTGGGGGGTTAGAAAATAAACTTGGAAGGGAGGAGATATTTCATAGGAGCAAGAAGATCCCCCAGAACTCACCAGTGATTTCAATGGCAGCATAAACTCCTATCAGAGGAGCAAGATTAAAGCAAAATGCACATGGTGAAATCCCAGACCCACCGAAGTCAATGGGAGTTTTGCCATTGGCTTTAAGGGGACCAGGATGTCAAGGCGAGTGTTTTGGACCCATAGGGAGCACACGGATAAAATAAATGGGGAGCTGCACACATGGGGACTCTACCACTGTTGTAGACACTATATCCCACAGCTGGTGGTACCTCCTACCACACTCCACAGCCGCACCGGCAGTGTAGGATTTTTATTAGCTCTGACAGTTCTAAGGTTAATACTCCTGCAGCTGACAGGCACTAAGCCGGAGACTTGCACAGGCTTTAGATATGAAAACAATCAGCCCGCTGCTGACGCCATTATTGCCCCAGACTAGAGAGCACGGAGAAATTCCTGCCATTCCACAGAGGGCAAAGGGACCCGGACGGGGTGACCTCCTTTTGTTCAGCTCCAGCCTCACTCGGAAAGGGAAAACCTTCCCAATTATTTGTGACTTCCATCGATGAAACATATTGCAAAGGAAGATTGGGAGGGTCAATAAAATGTGGAGGAATGCCTCTGTTAGGGAAAATTATATACCATATATAAAGGAGAGAGAGACACTGGAGAAGTGAAACCAAGTTTTCATCTGTGCTTAAAGAAAAGGAGTACTTGTGGCACCTTAGAGACGAACAAATTTATTTAAGCATAAGCTTTCGTGAGCTACAGCTCACTTCATCGGATGCATTCAGTGCTTAGTGTTTCTTTTGTTGCTGTTTTGTTGTGAGCTTATATGATGGAGACTACACAAGACTCTACATAGAGATCTACTGTAGACAGAAATCAATTTCAGGGTTTGTCTATAATCCCGGTGTATAAAGAATGGCCCTTATGGACCACTGGCCTGCTTTTCAGAGCTCCTGAGTGCAGGCAGGTTCCACCGGCCACAATACAAGCTGCAGGTGCTCAGTGTTCTCTGAAAATTGGGCCACGTGACTTCTTCTCAAACAATCAGTAGAGGGAAAAATATTCCATATAGCGCTTTTCATCCACAAGCCTCAAAGCATTTTACAAAGGGGGGAAGTTTCACTATTCCCATTTTATAGATGGGGAAACAGAGGCACTGAGCCTGCAGACCACATTTTCAAAAACGTGGTCTCTGAACTTGGGTTCTCATCCTCAGACCCAGGGACTGGATTTTCAGCATTATTGGGCATTCACAGCTCTAAATGAAGTCAGTGGGAGCTATGGGTGCTCACCTGCTTTGAAAACAGATTGGTTAAAATGTGATTTTGTGTTCCACTGATTTGTCCCCTTCATCAACTCCCTTTCTTCACCCCCATGCTCCTTCTTTATGTCCACCTGCCTCTTGGTCCAGCTACATATCTTCAATTCGTTCAGGCCAAAGCACTGCTGCTTTCAGGACCAGATTTTCACAAAACGCTCAGCCTCCCATAGTTCCCATTGTTCTCAAGGGGAACTGCTGAACGCACTTTCAAAAAGGTGGCCATTCACAGAGGTTCCTAAATGGGGGGCTGAGCGTTGCTTAAAATCTGACCCAAATTGCTGGGGCCAGGGCAACCCAGTTAAACCGTGTCTCTATGAGAAGTGCCAGCTGGGAGTCAGCTTTTGTCTTCTAAGCTTTTCCCAACGTGCCCTTGTTCTAGCCTCATGTCACCTGTCATGAAAGGCTGCTGCCATCTGCTGGTGAACATAAGAGAGTCCTGCAGCCTCCCAAATAATCAGATACTCCTGGCAAGAGATACAAGTGCCAGCAGTACTGCATTTCTGGTAGGCAATGGCTCAGTGCAGCAGTTATCTGCCTAGGAGAGGGCTTCTCAGACAAGGGAATTGTATCCCTATGCAGAGAGCCAGCGCAATGCCTATGCACCACCTAAGTCCTCAATATAGGGCTACAGAGATGCACAGACCCTGCATTAACCCTCTGCACAAGAGAAAATTACATCCAGGGTGAACGGAAGGTTTAACCTTTGTGCCCATTTACTCCCCTCAGACCTCTGAAACAGTAGCAGCCATATTGAGCATCGGCCTCGAGGCCCCAACCCCAATCAGAGCCCTACCATTCTGGGTGCTGTCCACACAAAGTAAAAACCAGTCTCTGTCCCAAAGAGCTTACGACCTAGACTGACGGGAGCAGAAACAGAAGCACAGAGAAGTAAAACCACCCTCCCAGAGCCACACAGCAAGTCTCCGCAAGAACTGCAGTTGGAACGCGGGTCTCCTGACACCCAGGCCACTACACCACATTCATTTCATTTAAATCTAGACACATTACAGCATTTTTATAAAATTTACATTTAAATAACTGCCACAGCAGGGTCTGTGGATGAAAGCAACAGAGTCCCCGTGAGAAAGGAAAACACCTCCTGCACCATTATGCCTACCCCAAACGTCACCCACCCTAGCCTCCCATGACCCCACCATTCAGCCTGGCCTGAGAGTCTTCAAACCCAGGCTCTTCCCACTTGAATGGCTACACTTTGGCCCCAGTTTATGGTTACACAATCCAGGTAGAAAGCACCTGAGGTCATGAAGATTCACAAGGTGATGGTGGGAGAGAGGGTTGTTGTTTTTTTTTGCCAGAGCCGGAGACAAGGAGATCACAGATAGGCTGGAGATGGTCAAGGGTGCTATGGAAGTTGGGGGATTCTGCTATAGAGGGGTTCCTGGAGGCAGACGGGGCTCATGCCTGTGTTATTTCCTAGAGAGCCCTGCAAAATCTCTGGCTACTTTCACTCCTAAGAGAAGAAGAGTAGAATGGGAAGCAGCCCCTAGAGGAGCAGTTCTCAAACTGGGGTTCAGGACCCCCTTTTAATGGGGTCACCAGGGTTGGCATTAGAGTTGCTGGGGTCTGGGACCAAAGCCCAAGCCCCACCACCCAGGGCCGAAGCCGAAGCCTGAGCCCGAAGCCTGAGGTCTTCAGCCCTGGGCGGCCGGACTCAGGCTTCGGCTTCAGCCCTGGACGGCGGGACTCAGGTTACAGGCCCCCCCGCACCCAGGGCTGAAGCCCTTGGGCTTTGGCCCCCCTGCATGGGGTGGTGGAGCTCAGACTTTGGCCCCCACTGCCTGGGGCAGCAGGGCTCGGGCGGGCTCAGGCTTTGGTTCCCACCCAGGATCATGTAGTAATTTTTGTTGTCAGAATGGGGTCTCGGTGCCATGAAATGTGAGAACCGCTGCCCTAGAGGAGGAGGTTTGGAGCTCAATCCACCTGATTTCCATCTCACAGGCAGCCTGGCACTTTGAAGTGCTTCACCAAAGGTCTCTATCCTAAAGGAAAGACTTGCACAGCCCTTGAGGGGAGATTCATCAGAGAGATGTCAGAGGCTAAAGGTCCAGGAAAGGAGCTTCTGAGGTCTCTGGACTACAGAATCAAAACTCTGAATATCCAGAGAAGATCTGAGCCAACAGCGTACATCTCATAGCAGAAATGAGATTGATACAGCCCTGTCTTCTAGCACTGATGTCACCTGATACCGGCTCGCCCCTTGGTCCAGTAGGATGCAGATTTGTTAACCTTTAGGCCTGTGGCAAAACCCACCCATTTTTCTTAGGGTATGGGGACCAAGCAGATTGATGGGACCAGGATAAAGTGGTGTAGTTGTTATGGAGGTTAGTTTTCATATTGCTTACCTGTGCAGTACAGTTTTAATTTTTGTATGGAATAGTTTGTACTGAGTTTTATAAACTGCTCAGAGATCAGGATATTGCTTAAACAGTCACAGTAAATATAGTTTGGAAAGAAAAGGCAAGAAAATGCAGGCACCAACATAAATTAACAAAATTGTTCCTCTCCTGTAAACTATGGACAAATCTGTGCACCTTTCTTCCTCCCCCACCCCTCTTCTTCAAAAGAAAAGTAAAAGGATTTACTTTGATTGCAGACTCTTCAGGGCAAGGACCACCTTTTTCACTCTGCTTGTACAACACTTGTCATCCTGGTTCATGACTGGGGCTCCCAGGCACTACTACCCTATAAATAAGTAAATAATAATTTAAAAATCTTATATCCTCCTATAGGTTTCTAACATGCTTATTACTATAGTTCTGAACCACTCTATGTACAAGTCACCCCACCTCCACTTTTCACAAGAACCAGAACCCCAGGATTCCTAGCTCTCCTAGGAACCTCCAATGGTGGGAACAGAAGGCAAGGGTCCTAACTCCCCTGAGGCCCCGCTTTGCCAGCCAACAGTGCTCTGCTTACTATATGCCTGACTTACTTTGCAACCAGCCCTATGCCTCCCCTAAGGTCATAACACCTTCTAGGGTGTGAACAACGACACGTGCCGCCAACCTACATCAATCTGCATGGTCCATCCAGTCAGAAGGGGAGGGGATCCTACCAGGCACTATTTAAAATAAATTACGATGAAGGCGCCTATAAATATAGAAGAGCCCTACAATAAATAAATCCTCAAAGGATCATGCAACTCAATCGATAAATTTCTAGGGATTACCCCCCTTCCCCCCGGCTTTTGCTCTAGTTGACTAGTCCCTTCACCTGTCTACTTCCTCGTCTATTGGATGGTAGAGTCCAAGTAAACCAGGGGGCTGAGCCACTCTTTGGAGCATTTCATTTGGTTAGAGGGGGGGAATATAATTTCATAAGGAAAAAATAGTTCCAACGGGAGCGTAGTGCTGGAATAACTATCTCACCAGAAGCCAAGGAAAATTCATGCTTTATCTCTTAGCATGGGAGCTGGCTCCTCTAGGTGGCTTTTAAATAGAGGCGAATTTGTGTGGTAGGCCCATCCCTATTTCTCTGGGATTGGTTCAGTCCTGAAAAGAGCTCGTTATGGGTCACAATGTGGAGCAGCCCATTTCTCACAGAGAAGCGGGGGTGGGCGGATTATAAAATCTCATTCAGACAGGGATCCCAAAGCAGTAGAACACGGTGGCTTAGGTTTTGTTGGCGCCGTGACGGGGAGGAGTCTCCCTGAGAACCGTCTGCAGCCCCCACGGGTGTACGGAGGTAGAGCCTCTTCCCCCCCCACACGCGCTGGCAGTTGGTTCGGCCCAATTTGAAGCTGGGAGCGGGCGCTCACTGAAGCAACGGCCGCAGTGGTTCTGTGAGGGGGCTCGAGAGCGGCCGGGAAGCCCCCTGTCTCGTCACCACCGACCGGTCCGGCCCCGGCCCCGGCCCCGGCCCCGGCCCCGGCCCCGGCCCTTCACCACCGACCGACCGACCGGTCCGGCCCCGGCCCCGGCCCTTCACCACCGGCCAGACCCTCCGGGGAAGGTGAGGGGCCGCTTCTCCACCCCTCGCTGGCCCCCGCTGAAGCACGGGGCCGTTGAACGGCTCCCCCCCCCGCCCCGGGGTCTTCCTCCGCCCCGCCCCCCACCTGCCTCGGTGTCTTTCTCCGCCCCGCCTCGTGCCCAGGCTCCCCCCTGGGCCTGGCTCCCCCCTGCGGGCCCAGCCTGATTCATTTCACGGCCCCCTCCCTTGACTAGAAGCGGGGCCCGTGGGGCCTGGGTTGACGCCGTCTCTGCTCCCGGCCTTTCTAACCCTCTGTCTCCTCCCGACCTGCAGGAGGAACAAGATGCCTAACCCCGGAGAGAAGGCACCCCCCAGCGACTGCAGTGACCCAGAGGGCATGCCCTGTAGGCCCAGGAGAGCGAGGCAGGCCCAGGAGAGCCATGATGGGGATGTGCCCAGCCTCTGCCCACCACGGCTGCCAACGTGTACGTCCGCCTCCGGTTATGCTCGAAAAGTCTGGTCTCTACCGTCCTCACACGGTTCAGTGCAAACAGTGGTTTAACCAGGGATGACAGGGATTTGCGGAGAGCTTTGAAAGAGAGCCCTTGGGTTTGGAAGGGACCTGTAGTGGGCTCATGCCATCCCGCTGCTTCCAGGCAGGGTTGATTTTTACTAAACTAGGGTTGAGAGATGTCCAGTCTCTGCCTCAGATGTGGAGGCTATACAACTGCTCTTGGCAGCTTGAACCATTGCTGACCTGTTCTTAGACTAAGTTGTACAATGGCTCTTTTTCTGTGTTTAATTATGTTATGACTGGGCATCGCGCACAGTACTGTAATGTGCTGAAGTGGTGCTACAGGGCAGAAAACGTACAGATCTTTAACTGTTCTGCTAATGTTCTTAACTTGGTGACATGGAATCCTAGGCTCCACATCCCATCCCACTACTAACCTTGTTGGAGAATAGACATCGCAATTTTTTGCGAAGATCATCCCAGATCAAAGTCCCACACTTCCCATCAGCTGTACCAAATATTCCTCTCACTTCATGCCCTAAAGTGCCTTATCTGTTCCTTCAGAGGCTTCTTTAGAGCATGCTTCCACTAAACCTCTTTCATTTTCTGCCATGAAGTGATTTTTTTTTTTTTTAAGTTAGTCAAAATTCAGTACAATCTTTACTGCACTGTGACTCTTAATTGTAGTGTGTCTGAACTGTGAGCTCTTTGGGGCAGGGATAACATCCTCTGTCTTGTACAGCTTTCAATAAATGACAGGTGATGTTTTTCAATGGTCACTAGATGTCGCTCTTATTTCACATGATACAAAAAGAGGTGGATTTATCTGGTATGAAAGGAAAGAGGGGCTCATCAAAACTATGAATCTGGGTTTTAGTCAATTCACAGCTTGAATTCTTTCTCACATGAGTTGAATTATAACTTTGGGAGAGCTTATACATCATTTTCTGTATATGCATCAACTTAGACAAACAGTGGTGCAGCTTAAGAATTCCACCTGTCTAAAAGATCAGTAAATTCCGTTACACAGTTCAGTGGAACTAAAAACAGAAAAAAACTCAAATGTTCCCTTCCTGTAGCACAGGGGTCTTTAGTAGTTCTTATCCAACAAAGATTTAAGCTAGCTAGGGACTTCATACGCAGGTGTAGTCCCACTGACTTACTCAGGCCAGTAAGAATGCAAATGTATATGATTCTTTGCAGGACTGGGCTTTATATGACTGACATTCCATAACATACAACCTGCTATTATCCCTTCTTCACACAACCCTCTTCTCTAATTTAGATTGTAATCTGTTCAGAGAAGGGACATGTCATTTTACCATACCCCCTTCTACACCCGTTATGGTATATACTATTTCCTTCACCTTGCTTTGGTGTGGGCTAATCAATTCAAACTCATTTAGCAATTGTCCTGTTTCTCTGCCTCGCTGAGGAAGGTTCTCTACACCCAGCTTTCTAAATTATCCTGTATTGATCTTTCATATATAACTGCTAGTGTCCTGATCCATTTTTCCACTTGCTGGTCAAGAACTTTCTAGGCTAAGTTATTTCCCCTCACACACACAAATAATGTTATCCAGTATATGGATGATAGATGCTTCTATAATGAAAGTATATCAGATACAGGCTTCATTGGCATGGGTTATCTAGTTATCTCTAAGTTCTCTCATTATTTTAGACTTAAACGATAGCATAAATGAGCATCTTTTTCAAACTCTGGGTTTCCTAGGCATGTAAAATAGTTACAAGATTAATCAACTCCACTAATTAGTCCTGATTTGTAGTATCGTAGCCCTAGAGACCCCAACCAGATTAAGGGGAGGGCATGGAGCTAAGCACCCTGTACAGACATATCCTTCCTATCCCAAAGTGCTTACAATCCTAAACCACTCTCTTGAATCTGTTCCACAGAGGCAGACCCTTGTGCCTTTGCAGAGCCCTATTGATTTCAGGCTTCAGTGGTCTACATACACAAATCAGATTGCAGAATGGGGGCTAAGGTTTAAAAAATAACAAGAGGGTGAGTCACCCAAGAGGAGGATATGAAGGCAAGCCCTGTTAGAATCTATAATTCCAACATGTGACTCTCTGCTGTCTCATTCCTATTCTGTACTGACTTTGGTGTCCTCTGCAACTTGTAAATTGTTCTCCCACTTTATGGCTATTAAGCTAGGCCATATGGCACCATATTTTCACCCCACTTCTCTCCCATAATTTAATCAGTAAGTTTCACCTGTAATTTTTCCTGTTGCTCCAGAATGTAGAAAGCATAGATAATAGTCCCACAACTGATGATTTTCATGAGATTCTGAAATGATTGTTGCAGTATAAAATCAGTAGTTCATCAGCTAATATTTCCAAAACATGTCTAGGAGATTACACATACCTAGGGAGTCAGGAGACATGAGTTTTATTTCCAGCTCTGCCACTGACTCTGTGTTTGTGTTCAGGCACTTCGCTTCTTTGAGTCTCAGTTACTCCATCCGAAAAATGCATCTGACATGCGTTGGGAGGCCTATATTGAAAATACTTGAGAGGAAGAGAGCTAATTCCTTTTTACCTAATTTATTTATTCTTAAAATGGTAAAAATGTGAAATTCTTCTTCAGAATACGTCTTCCTGGTATCTTTACACTGGAAAGGATGCTATTAAAATAACTTATAAGACTTGTACTCATTTCACTGTTCACTTTAAAAACAGAACAAGGTAGAGAGACATTAAGTAGTTGCATAATTATTCTGGAGATCATTAAGAGGTTAAAGCCTAGGTATGAGAACATGTCAAAAGTAATAGAACCAAGTATGAACTGATAAGTCTTTTATACAATCCATTTTTATTCAGCTAATTCAATGAGCAGTCTTATATTGCTTTTGAAGACCATTTTAATTTGAACAATTATTTCCTATATTGGTGTTACCAGTAACCACAGATTGATATTTTAAATTGATTTTGAGACCCAAACTTGCTTCCATTGAAGCGAATGGAAGTTTAGCTAACGATTTCACTGGGAGAGGATTGGGCCCTTGCTTTTGACCATTAATGAAATTTAATCTTCCATTGTTTAGACATAGAAACCAAACTGATCAGTTTTACTTTTGTCAGGGTCAGCATTTCTTCTTCAGCTGGGAACATAATGTTGTTTCTCATATTCTGAGGGGAATGTTTTAACCTCATCACACATACACAGGTTTTCATTCATTTTACATTTCCATATTAAATTTTGTAAAACCTTTTAGATTTATTAAATGTTCCATCTAAGACCGTAGTTGATCATGATAAAGAACTAGGTCTCATTAATTTCCTTTCTGCAGCCAGCCCTCCACAAGTTCTTTCCATGGCAGAACTACTAGAAACAGCACAAGAGGTTTCCAGAATGACCATTGCACATGAGATTGTGGTGAACCGTGACTTCAAATTGCAAGAGGTCAACTTCTCACCAAACAGGTTTGCTACACTCCTCTTTGTTTTTCCTCTTACCTGAGGTTGCAGATTATATGGCTGGGAGGGGAGGATTTGGAGGGATATGGCTGTTGAAAGTATGTGGAAACTACAAAGGAAAAGAAAGTGGGTTTTGGGGGCAGGGGTGGGGGACTGGTGCTATATGATATGTTTTTTTCAAGTTTATTTTTCCCTTGGAACTATGATGAATGCCAAGTCTGGTCATCTTTGAATTTAATGGAGCACTCAGAGATTTCAGAGGTGTAGACAGTGACCTTTTCTTAAGTATTAATCAAAGTAACAGAGATGTAAAATCTTTAGCAAAGATCTTCTCTCAGCAATCTGCATTGTAGCTGCAAACTTCCTGAGTCCTACCTGAATGCTTTAACCTTAATCCTTCCCGGTGCTGTACAAAAAGAGGCTCTGTAGAAAGGTATCTTGCAAATATTGTATGGTCTTGTTGATCTTCTCTGAGGATAAGAGTAGTGGTTGGGGGATCTGAAGGGAGTTATCTGCATCTATTGCAGGTTGGCTAAACATCACATTCTTCTGAAGTAGGGTGGGCTGCCTCTGAACTATTGCTAAGTGGTAGAAAAGTAAGACTAAGGTTTGTCTACACTTACATACATGTGTAGAGTACACACACTGCATGCACAGCTAGCATGGGTATAAATAGCAGTGTAGAGGGTGAAGTGCTACTTAGATGAGTAAATACATGCCTGAATTCTTAGGCCCTACTAAATTCACATTTCATTATGGTTAATTTCACAGATATAGGATCTGAAAATTGGTAAATTTCACCTTTTCAGATGTTTAAATCTGAAATTTCAGTGTTGTAACTGTGTGGGTCCCAACCCAAAAGGGTGTTTTTTGAAGGGGAGGGTGGGAGGTCATCACAAACCTGTTTTGGGAGGATCATAGGATTGCAACCCTCACTTGTGTGCTGCTTTCAGAGCTGGACTCTGAAGGCAGCAACCGTGGAGCTTTCTGCAGCCGCAGGAGGTTCCCAGAGGTGGAGGTGGGTCTGAGCTCCACCCAAGAGCAGCTGTGTAGGGGATGGAAGTCTTTCCCCCCGCCCAGCCCAGCGGGATCTAGGAGCCCCCTCGCTGGGGCGCTCTTAGCAGCAGGGGGAGATCAGATTTCACAGAGTAGGGTTTATTTCACTGTCCGTGATGTGTTTTTCATGGCTGTGAAATTGGTAGGGCCCTAGTTATGTACCCTACCTACATGGCTCTGTGCACAGTGAGACAGTGCTGCCCAGTGTCCCGTTGCTGGAGCCTTTCCCTTCTGCAGGGAAAGACTCTGGCAGCACATCCTTGCCAGAACTTTTCCCTGCTACCTCAGCCTTTTATTGGCACATGCAGCTATGGAACAGTATGGACATAGCCTGCTTTCCACTGTGGTGTGTAGCTACACGTACCTTACACACCAACCCCAGTGTAGACAAGCCCAAAGTATGTTTGGTTATGGTGAAAAGAGATGGCTGGGTAGGAACCATATTTGGGAGAACTATGGAATGTAGGTTGATAGAGGTTCCCAAGGAGGGAGAGTGGTGAGGCATGTTGCTTCTAACATGAGAATAAAAGTTCAAAGAAAATGCAGAGAGGTCCATTATGGCCCCTCCATAATGATAGGTGTGAGATGGCTGAATGTTAATAATAGTTACTTTTTCCCCCTCCCCACTCAGCCTGGAAAGCCGAGTGAAGGAGACATTGCACAAAGCTTTCTGGGACAGTCTGAAAGAACAGCTCTCTGCTAGTCCACCAGACTACACGCATGTGATCCAACTGCTACGGGAAATTAAAGAGGTGAGCAGTCATATAAGCATCTGTCTTTAATACACACAACATATTGGAACAGGAGCTAAGTGTTTAAAACTAACAGCCATACCTATCTGCAGAGCCCCACAGCAGCATCTAACATACTTGCCTGACCTGGCCCATACCTCTCCCCTTTTATAGTCCTGAGAGGCAGCTGCTTTCCCAGAAAGCCATCCCGCAGGGCACTAAAAACTATCCCTGCTATAAACGAAAGAATAGGGACCACACATTATTTAGGGGCTGATATATGGTCATATAGCATCTTCTGTGTACACCCCTTAAGGGAGCAATTAGGAACAAACATTCCCTTATAGCTACTAGGAGGGGCCCCTAAGTTTCAATGTGCTTCGTAGTCACCTGAGTCCTCATTCCTATAAGGCCAGCCTTTGATTCTTGCTGTGCAGCTCCTGGTGAGCTGCAGGGTTCCTAGGTTTGAACAAAAACAGACTCTTCTCTCTTTGACTTTCTCCTTGGGGCAGACCATACTGTCGCTGTTGCTACCACGGCACAGCCGACTGCGGAACCAGATTGAAGAAGCCCTGGATATGGAGCTGATCAGACAGGAGGCTGAGCATGGGGCTCTGGACATCCCCAATCTCACCACGTACATTCTAGGTACAATGGCGATGCTGTGTGCACCTGTCCGAGATGAGGAAGTGCAGAGACTACAGGGTGTGAGAAACCCAGTTCAGCTGCTCAGGTGGGTGACACAGGTGGGCCTCCCATAAACCAGCATATCCTCAATCAGTGATATGTTGTGGCAGGGAAATCTACTGCCTCCTGCCCAATAATCATATCACATCTGGACTCCTGATACACTGAGCCTCAGCTTGTCATTGCTGGTAGTTTGAGTTTCTGAATAATGAAAATTGGATTAAATTGTTCAGGGGAATGGAAAATCCAGTGTGAAATGAACTTGAGGCTCAGTCTGGTTCATAGGGGACATATGTCCCTCTCACAAAAACTTCCATCCTAACTGGCACTGAATAACACCACTACCCTTCCAACCCCTCCATGACAGTCATACCAGAAGGGAATGAACTATAGTGCCTGATTTCTCTTCTGTTTATCTGGGTTCTTACATGGCCTTATCACGAGATCATCTGAGTGCCTCCCAGCTATTTAAAAGTAGTAGTAGTAGTTTCTTTCCCTTCATGCTGTGAAGGAGAAATGACTAATTATCTGTGTGAGAGAGAGACTGAAGAACCTAAGTCTCAGCAATGGACTTTGCATTTAGTTCTGAGTGCAGTGAGCCCAATGATCTTTCTTCTTGCAGTAATGAGTCCATAGGTTGGGTCCATGTCCTGTCTTCTGTACTCATAAGCCTATCCCACTGCTGGATAATTTCATTGTTTCAGTGGAACATAGCTGTTGTGGGAGGTCATGGTCTCTTCTGACCCTTCTGGTGGTCTCTAGATCAGGGTAGAGACAGGATGGAGGAACACTGAAGTAGCTTGCACATCCCCTATTGTACTAGTTCTGAGGCTAAGTAAGATGGTCTCGGGGGCATGCAATGTGGTACCATTCCCCAGCACAAAAACCAGATTTTTAAAGAGTCCCTGCTGCATGAAAAGGAAGGCACTGGGTAGTGTGTGGGGCTGGATTGGGCTGCTGGTGAGTTCAGGACGGGAGTACTGACTCCCCCTGCACTTGGAATGCCCAGCACTGAAGACTGGGTCTCTGTGGCTAACTTGACATTGGTGAAACTTGCCTCTAGGTAGCTGGGGCAATCTGACTTCAGTGAGCCACTTGCAGTGATACTTTTTTCCTTTTGTCCTCGTATTCACTCCAGGGAGATTGTCCGGGTGCTAGACCTGATGAAAATGGACATGGTGAATTTTACCATCCAGAGCCTCCGGCCCCACCTGCAGGATCACTCTGTCCAATATGAGCAGAAGAAATTCCAGGAGCTCCTTGCCAAGCTGCCCAGTGAGTGTGGGGGGAAGGAGAGAGAAGGTGCAGGGGTGTGCTGGGTCATCATCAAGAATACTTATAGAAGGATTGAGAATACTGAGCACCAACACAGGGCGACACAGGTCCAAAGTGCATTAATATTCCCAAAGTACAGCAGGTGGGAAAGGGATCTCACTCTGGGGCTGCAGGGATATCATTTTCCATGATAGACAGCCCTCACCCACAAGGGGACAGATTCAGCAGAGGAGTCAAGGGTTGGTGGGTTTGGAGCATGAGCTTATCCTTGGCAAGGGTCTCTTGGCACATGGAGTGTGTGGTGTAGGGAGGCTTGTGTCAGATGGCTGTGCTGTAGCAGCCCTATGGAGAAACCAGTCTTCCTAACAGCTTACTCAAGCATTTAAAGTGTGCACATACAATTTTAAGCATTTATTTTAAAGCAAGTTCTGTTAATGGGACATTGGTTATTTTACTCTCTTTACTACTGTGGAATAATGCACACAAATAGGATTCGCAAAAAGAAAAGGAATACTTGTGGCACCTTAGAGACTAACCAATTTATTTGAGCATAAGCTTTCGTGAGCTACAGCTCACTTCACTGTAGCTCACGAAAGCTTATGCTCAAGTAAATTGGTTAGTCTCTAAGGTGCCACAAGTACTCCTTTTCTTTTTGCGAATACAGACTAACACGGCTGCCTTACTCTGAAACAAATAGGATTATCTGCTGCTTAGTTCATCTCCAGTTACTTCCTTTCCCACCTGAAACTGGTCTTCTGTTTGACATCAGCCAATGGTGCAGACATTCTGCTGGTAACAGATACTAGCTTCAGGTGCAGGGTAAACAGGAGCAGCAGATAGAAACAGAGCTGTTAAGGTCTTCCATGCAAATTTGTATTAGTAACAAGATGAAAAGACAAAACTGTCAAATGCTAATTTAAGGAGAAATGCTTCTAACCAGGGGATGGATTGGTAGTTAGAGCACTAGCCGGAAGTCAGGACACCAGGGTTCTAGTCCCAACTTGCTCACAGACTTGCCTTGTAAAAGAGAGCAAGATATTTAATCTGCTTCAGTTTCTTCCTGCATAAAATGGAGAAAATAGCCATGGCAGGGTATGTTGTGAGATTTCATTAAAGTGTATAAAAGGCTTTGAGAGCCTCAGAGGAAAGGGCAAAATGTTAAACAGACCTATAGTCACCCTTGGCAGAGCATTCGAGAAGGCTTTTGTGGATGCTTAAATCAAAGGCAAGCTATCCCAGATAAAGAGCAACATTTTACTGCTCCCTGTACCAGCTTTGCTGGCTTGCAGCAGAGCTGGTCTGGTTTTGTTAGAGGTGTTTCACCATATGTGCTCTAATAGTTCCCAGCCCTCTGCACATTATAAAACTTGGCTGAGACCAGCCCTGAACATGCCCCTCTTCAGTTCCACTGCTACTGGGCCAGCATCACTGTCCTGACAATGACATGGCTGTGTCCTATGAGAATGAGCCTGACTCTGAAGCTTCAACAGGTGTCAGTCACTTCTAAAGTACCAGGGGCCAGCACAAGACATTCTGTCTCTTCAGAGTAGAGTGCAGTGTAGTACAGTGAGTGAAAACAGTTCCTTCACCATTCAACTTGCTCAGTCTGATTTTTCCTGCAAACCTCTCTCCATAATCCTATTCCAGACAGCCTGGATCATACAACTGAGTGGTTACACAAAGCAGCAGCAGAAGTCTCTGCATCTTCTCTGTCATCCCCATCCCATCCTGAGGTCCATGGATCACCCGTTCCACTTTCACTGGGGGCTGTCAGCAGGAGCTCAGCTACACCAAGTCCCATGTCTGTGTTAAACCAGGGATACATGAATCTACTCCACTGGGAGCCAGGCACAGAGAAATACCCTGAGGTAGGACTGCTCTGCCCCTTTGACGTGGCAGTTAGAACTGGCCTGAAGTACAAGCAAAATAAAGAGGTGCTTGGGCCCTGAATCCTATGCAACCTCTACAGCAGGAGCCGGCTTTGTCTCTGGGCTAGGCAACAGGACTGCAAGGGGAGACCATAGCTCTCTGCTGGATTCCCTACCCCTTTTTGGCAGTGAAAGCTTCTAGCTTGTGGCTTATTTCCCCTCTTCTGTTAGGCTGGGTCCCCTGCAAAACATAAGGCCTTTCCTGCTTCCGGGAGTGTGTGTTTGATCAGTGGTTCACACCCTTCTCTATAGGGGAGCCCTCTCTCCTTATCTATACAGAAAAGGAAGGGCAGTGGCGATTCTCCAGCTTAAGAACCCCCCTGCTTGGTGAGCACAGCTCTCCCCATGCCCACAAGGGGATTTAATCTTTCTTTGCAGACTCTGTTGATGGACCAAGCCCGGCTGCAGGAGGTACAGTTGCAAGTGAATCAGCTAACAATCATAGCTGCAGTCCTGCTGGTGTCCAGCAGTGTGTGTGGAAGTGCCTTGTTCAGCTCGCCTGGGTTTGTAGATAGGCTGAAACGGGTAACAAAGGCCCTCTTGGAAGGGCTCCCTCACACAAGGTTGGTTGCTTTACCATTATCTTTTCCAGAGGGAGACAGGTGCTGGTTGGGAATGAGAAGAGCTGCAGGAATCCGCTCTGGAACTCAGAGGAGAGTTAAAATCCAAATAGGGGCCAGGGCTTCTGGCTGGGGGAGGAGTTTCCAGCTGGGAACTAATGACTCACTAGTTAATGGGGAACTGGTGATGCTGATCATTCTGATCACAGTAACAAGCACTACAGCAGCTTAGTTCAGAGGACACCAAATGAGTAGGGCTGGTTGTCTGCCTTATGTTGCCATCATGATGCTCCTGGCTACAGGTTTGTGGAGGGAATTTCCTAGCTGTTCTACCCTCTCCCTGTTGTAAAGCAAAGGTGAGGAGCAGCCCAAGAATATAGAACATGCCTCTGTGATTTAGGTTTCAAGAAGCTTTGCTGGACATCAGCAATCATGTGCACCAGGAAGTTACTGAGTGTCTCTTGCAACTGGGTTACCCTGCTTTCACAGATGACAAATCTGCTTCCCTTAAAGGCCAGATAAGGAGCATTGCAGAGGAGGACAATGCAGTGCGGAGCGTAATTGGTGAGTCCCTGAATAAATGCCTAATGTGCTGGCTTTTTACTTTAAAAATGAGGCCACCCTACATCTTTATCTACAATCTATGCTGGGCCTTAGAGTGAAGTCCTTTCCCAGGACTGGTCACGCATAGGCAACCACCATGTAAGGTGCACCTGATGCTAGATGTGAGTGAAGGTCAGTCTTTGGCCTCTCTGCTCAGATTGCCACAAGGTTGGGTACCTAATGCCCCTAGACTGAGATCCTCTCTCCTTCTCCAGAAGTCATCAAATGATAACAATCAAGCAGTGAAATACTCTATATGCCAGTACACCCCATCTCAAAGCACTTTACAAAAGTGGGGTCATCCCTCTTTTACAGATGGAGAAACTGAGGCACAGTGACTTGGGGACCTGCATTCAATTGCTGGCTCTGCAACTGAGTCTCAGTTCAGTGCTCTATCCACTAGCCCCCCACAGTAATATGTAAATTACCAAGATATTTCAAACTAAGTCTGAAGTCTTTCCCCGCTGATCAGTGCTGTTGCTGTTATTTAAGCACAATCTTAAATTCCATGTTGCGTTCTGATATCTGCTACACACTTGAATTTTTTTATACTAGAATGATTTCCCTTCTGTTCTCTTCAGAGCTGTCTCTGTGCTGCTGAGCTGATGGTGTCTCAAATTGTCATGTGTTCACTCTTCCCTTAGTGACTGACTGCTCCTGTCACACCCTCTTTTCATACCTACAGAGCAGCGGATTCATTCATTTCTCAACCTTCATCTGTCTCCTAGTGCCCAGAACTCTCGCAGTCTCCCAAAAGGCCTTGCTCCAATTGAGGAAGAACTGCTGGAAGTTGGCCACAGGTTTGGCAGCATGATTCATCACAACAGGCAGGTGTATGGACCCTACTACCTGGGAATTCTAAAAAAAGTTCTCCCAGAGCCAGAAGCAGGAATAGATTCTTTCTAACCCTCACAGAAAGAACCACATGCACTGGGGGCAGAGGACTCAGTTTTCAGAATCATGCTTTGGCTTGTGAAGTCCGTTGCAGCCAACTAAACAGCTGTCCCGTTCTGGGGGGCAGCAGCAGCATCCAAAGCACTTCTGCAGCTGGGGACAATTACATAAATACCAACTGCCAATTCCCCATTTGTCTGAATAAACCTTTAAACTAAAAAAAAATTGCTCTTTTTTCTATACCTGCCATTAGTTGGTCTCATTACTTGGAGGGGCAGTGAAACATTGAATAAATATGGCAAGATGGATTTCATAATGCTGTAATGTATCCTGTGAATTTGAACCCTGATTTTTCCTGCATTGGCATTAAGTGGTTTTAGCTTGCTTTCCAGACACCTATTAGTCTCAGCCAAGGATAAGGGATTTGATTAAGATGCTTTGTGTTAAAAATGACAGAGCTTAGTTTCTAATGTAACTGATATACTCTTCAGTGTTAACTTTAAAATCTGATTTACTTCATATGTGCCACCTACACTAGCTCAGTTTTTAATCCCCTAAGGCAGCGGTTCCCAAACTTGTTCCCCTGCAGGGCTGGGCCAGTTTGTTTACCTGCCTCAGCTGATTGCAGCTCCCATTGGCCTGGAGCAGCAAACTGAACTTGCAGATGGATAAAATATTTCCCTTGTTTAACCAAAACAAGAACAGCCATTTTGGTTCCAGGCACCAGCCACTGCTTATTCCTTGACCAAATTCAAAATTTAAAAATGAAAATTAAAGACTTCCACACTGTCTACATCACAGTAAACAAAGCAAAGGTGTGTGTCTGAGTTTATTTATTAATTCAGTCTGTTCTAAATTGTACAGTTATGAAAAACAACAAAACGACCACTGGAAGCCCAGAAATATTTACAATCTCGCCTTGTTGTAGTGAGGTCAGTCTATGTTGTTGCACAGATTGGTTATGTTTGGTACCACAAGATGTTTAAAATTCAGACAAATTCAAGCAGATTAACAATTGTATATACAGGAAAAACAAAAGAAAATTCAAGTATCAAAATACAGAGACAGATTAAATAACATTTTTATTACAAATCAGTCCCACTGCCATACATCACAATTAGCAAAAAGATCTACATTGCAAACTGAAGTTGACTGTTCTCTGCCATGTTGGGGAAATGTCAGGTTATTTTTCAAAAGACAAAATTTGAGTTAGCTCTCTCATTTCAAGCACATCAAATTGGCTTCTGGTTGTACAGGTACCTCTAAATATGCCAATGTAGGATCTAAAAAGGAGCATGGAGTTGCAAACAGAGAGCTTGTTATAAAATGAAAAATCTTACTGCACTCAACTGATGTAAGCATAAGGGAAACCACAGAAATGCCTGCTGACAGATAGCTGAACTCTGGAATGAGGGAGTGTTAATGTAGCTGAGGCCAGGTCAGTTTCACAGCTCAAGAAATGGAGTTGCTCAAGGATACCATTTGGTGTCTGCTCTGTACATTGCAGCAGCCTCACAAAGGGCAGTGGTCCAGCTCAACTTCCCCTCGAAACACACCCAAATACCATTTTTCTGCAAGGGGAATGGGGGGGTGCCTCAGAAATCCAAATACCAACGTTCTTCTAGAATATAAAGGCAAAACTGAACAGCCGAGATTACCTTTTTTTTTTTAAACAGGTACAGAATAGAATAGGATACAGCAGCTTGAAGCTGAATACATTAAATGACTGCACCCTCATTTTAAGAAGACAATTCAGCTATTAATCTTAGTGTCTGTCTAGAGTTCTCAGCCTGGACCCGTACCAAATACAAAGGGAGATTGCTCTAGAATACTGTCTATCCTTTGAAAAAGGGAAGGAAGTGGATCACAGGTTGGTAACAGAACTAGCTCAGAACTTTGAAAATTAATCACATTCAGAACCCAAAATTTAGGACACTTCCCTCCAGATACTGTGAATCTCTGTAGGAACACAAGAGCCTGAACAGTGCACAAATGGCGAAGTACTAAGAGACTGAGAGCCACTTGAACTCCTGAAAATATAGGCTGGGGTCCAGGAGGAGAGCCCTAACCAGGCAAGTACCTTGAAAACATACGCTACTAAAGCTCAGCTCCTCTGCAATACGTATTCTGTGTCAAGGAGAAAACAAACACCTAGCAAGAGAAGAGCAAAGGGGGTTGCTGAGTCACTGGAGACAACAGCAAGATTAGAGTCTTCATCACTACTTTTACTGCCAGCCAACCTCCAAAGCTCCTGCACCCAACAGAGAGCTATCCCTCCTCCAAAGCAGGGGTTCAATCTCTGCGAACAGACTTGTTGCCAACACACCAAATATTTACACTTACATCAGTATGAACTGCAACATAGGCATAAGAAGGAATGTTAAGTTTACTAAAATTCACTCATTTTAAAAAACAGCTTGTTTTCCCGCTCACTAATCATTGACAGGTCTAGGCCCTGGGGATTGTTTGTTTCTCTCAGCACTCACCATCAACTGGAATGAGACTAAATTAAATCCTGACAGATACAGCAGCAACTGGAGTTAAAAACAAATAGTTAGGACACCAAGTTCTACTAAGCAGCAGGGCACCACCAAACCATCACACCTGCCTGAGACCAAAGCAATGGCATGGTGTCCCCTGTTTTTACATCTCAAGAACCAAGTCATGCCCATTTTACCATCTCTCCTTCCAACAAGGTCCTGATGGTCAGGGCACTGGAAAACAGTTCACACAACTGTCACAGCCAAAGCCACCATTAAATACTCGGGTAGTTTAAATGAAGCGTAATTACAAAGCACCTTCAAGATTGTGTTCTGTTTAAGAATGTGAGACTGCTTGGGACCAACCACCCTTAGACTGATTGAATTTATCATCAGGTATGGACTGTTCCAGTGTAATGCCCAGAATACAACTCCTTGTTGGTTCATATTCTGAAATACTGTTACACTAATGGTAATTCAATAATGAGCTAGTATCAAAGAAGTGTTAAATCACAACCAGACTTTAAAAACCCAACCCGGTAGCACATAACTGCATTTAAAAAACATGGCAGATGCAAGAGAGGGAATAGAAAGGAGCAAACTCTCCAGTTCTTCAGTGTGATAAACTAATGGAAAGGAATCTAATTGTGTCCTCCTTACCATCAAAACATCAAGTATTGCAATGCAACAGTTCTCTAGTGAAAGCAGGCTTCGTACCATGGGTGATACCCAGCAATCATCACTAGGATTGTAACCCCTTTGCAGACAGTTTTCCTTAAATTATATCCATCTCCCATTTAGGCTTGGAGTGGCTTGAAAGAAAAGTATATGAAAACCCATGCAGCTGAGTTTCAGAATTTGGAACAAAACTATTGCCAAAATCTTGGAATTATTTTCTACTGCTCACCAAGAACCCAGGTGAATTAAAGTACCATTAGACAAACACACACTAGCGCCATTGCTAAGACTTTTTACCGTACTCTTTGTAGGACAGGACAGTACCGTGGAATCTTAATTTACTAAGGGTTGTTCCACCCCAAAAAATTGCAACATGCTACATTTAAGTTGTGGATTTCTTTTGCTTCGTATCATTGCATGTAAAAAGAAAAAAAATCTCTTTAAAAAAACATTTGTTGCAACAGACTAGAAAATAAGGTATCACTCCCTTGAGCTCAGAAGTCTCAAATCTCCTTTGCTAGAAATGCGTAGCTGCTTTTGTCAGCTGGTTGCTGGGATCCCTTTTCCCCCCTCAATTGTGGAAGCCCTTACTCAGCAGTCATGAACATATTCAAAGAGGCAGGCACCAGTGCCGGGTGGAGATCTTCATCCTGTTGGGGTACCACTGCTTCTTAGGTCTCTGCCCCGTTACTACATTTCCATGGTAGCACACAGCTGCCTGCATATCAGCTTTCCAGAGGCAAACAGAACAGGGGACAACATTAACAGAAAGGAAAAAATGCAATGAATAATTTCATGAGTCATGTTTAAACCAATGGGGGGGGGGGCGCAGAGGGGTGTGTGACCAAGCAGTGAGAAATAATAGAGCCACAAACTGGTGAGAGCTACAGGTGCACAGCACAAGCCCTCTGTTCAGACAGGGCTGCTGGGATCCCACCAAGGGTCAGAGGTCAGCATTAAAAAGGCACATGCACAACTAACCCTTTTTTTTTTTTTTTTTTAAAAAAAGGGGCGCTGAGAACCCACGGAAGACACTGGCAGTTGCAAGGGCTCAGCCCCTCCGAAAATCGGATCTGTATGTGGGTAGCTGTAACTGACAGTAAACTCTTAGACATAAAAGCACACCACCACTTGCATTCCTCACTGAACATCTCCTCTGAACGATTGAAAAGAGGTTTCAGAGCGCCGTTCACAGCTTGCCAAACAATACGCAGCAGCCCGTAAAAATACCGCCGTATTCTACAGCAAGTGCCCAAACCACTACAGGTAACAGGAACACTGCAGTGTTCTGGGCATTCACTGTAGTATTTCTCTAGTTAAGGATTCTTTTGCCTAAGCATCTGTAATCCCCTACCACGGGGGCCAGGGGTGCGTGACATGTTAAATCTACCTACAAGACTGAGGTTTTTATTCTTTGTGCTCTACAAAATATCTTCCTACCCTCCTTACTAGGATACTTACTAACCAGGTTGTTATTTCTGAAATCTGTTTGCCTTGTTAGGCCATGGCCCCGAGGACTGGGAGGTCAGACTCACTCCGAGGAAGGAGCTAGATAAAGATTTTGAAACACAAGATTCTAGTATAATTACTGGGCTGGAGGGGAGAAAGGGAGAGAAAAGACTGATGCAAAATCAATAGCCCACTAAAAAGTGATCCTTATTGGTTCTAATACACAACAAGTGAGGATCCAGGCCGAATTACCACATTTGGGGTGGTTGGTTGCTGCAGAGATTATGACATTTGAAGAAAACTCTTATAGCCCTAGTTCCTGCTCTGGACAATCCAGGTTGCATCAGTAAATGGCGTTTGCTTAAGATTCAAGAGCCAGTATGGACACACTGGGTGTGTCTAGAGATGGACATTTGGGGAGGAGAAGATGCGGGTTTTAAACTGTTCATGACAGACCATCACAAAGCAGAGGCAAGAATAGTGTGGGTAGTAGCTGTCCAGCTTCCTTCACAGCTCGCTTCCGACCACACCTTGATTGTCACCTGCAACTCTCCCACTGCTGATTCTCCTATGAGCAGATTCTGCTAATGGTGCAAAATAAATGATGTTGGTACGCTTGGAATTAGACTAGGATCAGACACATTTGTGATCTTTGTCCAGTGTGACAGCTGAAAGGCTGGTGTACTAACCCCTACTGTCCCACACAGCCAGGTGCTCCCATAGAAAGGAACAGGTGGTTTTCAGTCTGACTTTAGAACGCTGGTCAGAATCCAAGGTGCAACCTCCCTTCTTGTGAGACTGGTATTTCATGTGGCAGGAGAGTGAGTGAAGCGGAGCATAGTGGGTTGTTGTCATAGGATGACTACTACGTGCTAGTCACATAGTGCCTTTCCTTAGAGGCTCTCAAATTGCTCTGCAAACTGATTAAGCGTCACATCACCTCTGTGAGGGAGGGAGATATTATCCCCATTTGATAAAGGGGGAAACTGAGGCTAAGGGACATGGTCACACAGCAAGTCAGTGACAGAACCAGGAGTACCGACTCCCCGGTCTGTTTAATCACTGGACCATCCTTCCTCCTCAGTTTCATGCTATTAATGAGCCTTATACATTTTGCCCACTTTAATCAGGGCTGGCCATAAGCACAGCCTAGTCGGGAATTCACCAGGGCACCTCAGGAGAATAGAGCAGAACCTCAGAGTTACGCACGCCTCAGGAAAGGAGGTTGTCTGTAATGCTGAAATGTTGAACTTTGAACAAAACATGCTGGTTGTTCTTTCAAAAATTTACAGCTAAACATTGACTTAACTCTGCTTCGAAACTTTACTGTGCAGAAGAAAAATGCTGCTTTTAACCATCGTAATTTAAATGAAACAAGCACAGAAACAGTTTCCTTACCTTGTCAATTGTTTTTAAACTTTCCCTTCATTTTTTTTAGTAGTTTACGTTTAAGACAGTACTATACTGCATTTACTTTTATGTGTGTCTCTGCTGCTGCCTGATGGCATATTTCCGGTTCCAAATGAGGTGTGTGGTTGACTGGTCAGTTTCTAATTCTGATGTTCATAACTCTGAGGCTCTACTGTATTTGTATCTGCATGGTCACTGGCTAACAATCTGCTTTATGGCACAGAGGCCACCCTCCAAACGAGGTCCCAGCTCTGCTCGGCCTGCACAGCAGCATGTGCTCTGTGGTTTCAGTTGTAAGGGGTCTGAGTCACATTTAGGAACTAAAGTAGGAGCTGCAGACAGACCTATCTAGCCAACCATGGGCTCAAAACTTTGCAGACAAGGAAATGAGGTGAACGGAAAGGGGGAGGTGTCTGCACTTAGGGTACCCAGGCACCTAGGGCCCTCCCTAAGGGTAATCCCATTGCCAAGGATGGGGAAGTGGCAGATGTTTCAAGATCACTCTAGCCGTCATTGCACAGCATTTAATAGCCTTGTGATCTGCAGAAGACTTGTACTTTCTTCCTGCCCAAGGGAGAAATGGGATCAAAGTTAACATGCAGGAAACCTGCTGAACAGAGCAAAGTTCCCAGCTCCCCAGTCTGCTTTGGCCAGACAACAAATAGTCCAGTCCCCGCCCCACACCCAGTACAGGATTAGTCACATGTGCCTTTAAAAGCTTAACCCCTGTATAGTTCTAAAAGGGAGAACCAAGCTGGTAGCTCTCAAGCAGTTTGGTCGGTTTGAACAGAAGGGCCCTGCATCAAATCTGACAAGACAGGATGAAACCCACACAATGACTTCAGTGGGGCAGCTGAGAAGCTGCTGCCAGGCGTTTCCTATATATACCAACCCTGATCTCTAAGAAGGGTCAATGTGCACAGTGAGAGCAACCGCTGTGTAAGCGGCCCAGACCAGCTCTCACGTTAGCTGTGCCATCAGGTTTGCAACACTGAACTTCGGGGTGCGGTGGGGTGGGGTGGGGGGAAGAGATTGCACACAAGATCCATGCGAGGAAATCTAGTGAATGGGTTATTTGCAGACAGCATCACTCTGGTTAGTGTCGGTTCAGATGACAGGTACAAAGAGGGGTAACAGTTCGCTGAAACAGTATACAGCTGTGGCTCAGTACAGAATCTAGAACGAGTGAGTGTGCGCACCTCGGAGACAAGAGGTCTACAGCAGTCCAAGGATAAGAACGTTAAATACAAAAAGGCCCAGGGAGTGTCATGTCGCCCCCAGAGATTCAGTGCCGCAGCAAGGGGAAAAACGTGAAATGGCAGGCGGCTTCCCGGATCCACATCTCAGACTCTCGCAGCTTCCAACCCTCTGCATCTCCCACCTCACAAGTATCTAACAGGTCATTCTCTCCGCATGTTACCCTTGTTTCCGAGTAAGGAGAATTCACAGTGTTCAGTAGTGATCAGATACAAAAGCTGTTTAGTCTACAGTATCCTAGTGCTGCTGCCTCTGATGGTGTAGCCCCTAGAGGTGGAGCTCAGTGCCAGCAGCTGGAGGGAGAGGGAGTTTAGAACAGCAGACAGATCAGATCGCAAAGGCACGGTTAGACTAGGTGGACACAGGGTTGCTTTTTTAGAAGATAGTGGTCTCATACTTAGTGCTGAGGGTCCTCTTAGAATCCTGTTTGGGTTCAACAACCCAGGAGACACTGGCATGAGACTGGGAGTCTTGGTCCACTTCAGATGGCTCCAGCTGGAAAATAGTGGAGGGAAAGAGAGTACAATAGGCAACTTGCTCACCTGGAGAGTCAAGCCAGAGCTGGAGACATTCAAAGAGCATTCAGCGAGAATGAGGGGCACCTCTAAGCTACCAACATACAATCATACAAACAAAACATGGAGGGAAGCAGCTCCTACGCTGAGACTGGCAAGGAACCCTGATCGGATTTGGCCAGGTCTTCAGGCTAAAATCAGAAACATCTGTACTATACTACCCCAGGCCCTGAGCCAATCTACCCAGAGTTCTTTGTGGCTTGGGGCCCATCTAAGTATTTATTGACTGAGCCGGCCTGCCTAGTTTCACAAGTAACAGGAAAGCAGATGATCCCCCAGGGTGGGGACCCAGCTCCTGCAGGTAGATTTCTCCTTTTATCTGATTTGCTCCCCTGGCCAAAAGGACAGCTCTTCCTTCCCTCAGCCTCCTGATCTTCCAGTGCGATAGTGATGTTAACAGGCTCAGAAGCAGCATGTTCTGTGTTAATGGAGCTGTCAAATATAAAGGGAAGAGTAAACACCTTTAAAATCCCACCTCTGCCACCATGTCAAGGTTCCTTCCCCACTCTGAACACTAGGATACAGACGTGGGGACCTGCATGAAAACCTCCTAAGCTTACTTTTACCAGCTTAGGTTAAAACTTCCCCAAGGTACAAATTATTTTACCCTTTGCCCTTCGACTTTCGCTGCTACCACCAAACGTCTAACCAGCATTATTATTATTAGGAAAGAGCCCGTTAGGAAATGTCTTTCCCCCCCAAATCCTCCCTTACCTTTACACCCCCTTTCCTGGGGAAGGCTTGATAAAAATCCTCACCAATTTGCGTAGGTGACCACAGACCCAAACCCTTGGATCTTAAGAACAATGAAAAAAGCATTCAGTTTCTTAAAAGAAGAATTTTAATAGAAGAAAAAGTAAAAAAGAATCACCTCTGTAAAATCAGGATGGTAAATACCTTACAGGGTAATTAGATTCAAAACAGAGAATCCCTCTAGGCAAAACCTTAAGTTACAAAAAGACAAAAACGGGAATATCCATTCCATTCAGCACAGCTTATTTTTTGTCTAACGCATATCTAGCTAGATTACTTACTGTTTTCGGATTCCTGGGCAGAACACCTGGAACATCTACAAAAAGTCTTCGAGCGCATAAGAGAGGCAGGACTAACTGTTAAGGCTAAGAAGTGTCAAATAGGCCTAAACAGAGTGACTTACCTTGGACACCAGGTGGGTCAAGGAACGATCAACCCCCTACAGGGCAAAGTGGATGTTATCCAAAAGTGGCCCGTCCCAAGGTCAAAGAAACTGGTTCAATCCTTCTTAGGCTTGGCCAGTTATTACAGGCAATTTGTACCGCAATACAGCCAAATCGCCACCCCACTGACAGACCTAACCAAAAAGAAACAGCCAAATACCGAAGAGTGTCAGAAGGCCTTTAACCAGCTTAAAGTGACACTCATGTCTGACCCTGTACTAAGGGCCCCAGACTTTGACAAACCGTTCCTGGTAACCACCGATGCGTCCGAGCATGGTGTGGGAGCAGTTTTAATGCAGGAAGGACCGGATCAAGAATTCCACCCTGTAGTGTTTCTCAGCAAAAAGTTGTCTGAGAGGGAAAGCAACTGGTCAGTCAGTGAAAAAGAATGTCACGCCATTGTCTACGCTCTGGAAAAGCTACACCCATATGTTTGGGGACTGCGTTTCCACCTGCAAACCGCCCATGCTGAGCTACAGTGGCTTCATACCGCCATGGGAAATAAAAAACTTATTCGGTGGAGTTTAGCTCTCCAAGATTTTGATTTCGACATCCAACACATCGCAGGAGCTTCTAACAAAAGTGGCTGATGCACTCTCCCGTGAAAGTTTCCCAGAATCAACTGGTTAAAATCGTCCTTGAGATGTGGAAAATATTGTTAGTCTTTATATACTTGGTAGTATATTTAGAGGTGCATGTGTCTTATTAACTCTGTTTTTTCCTAGAGCTCCAGAAAAATCCCGGCCAGCGTTCACCCTATCTGTGATTT
Organism: Chelonia mydas; assembly: GCF_015237465.2. Classification (NCBI taxonomy): domain Eukaryota; kingdom Metazoa; phylum Chordata; order Testudines; family Cheloniidae; genus Chelonia; species Chelonia mydas. The sequence continues at coordinate 11,140,750 of NC_051261.2, read as the reverse complement.
GGGGGCGTGTCATAAATATAAAGGGAAGGGTAAACCCCTTTAAAATCCCTCCTGGCCAGAGGAAAAACCCTCTCACCTGTAAAGGGTTAAGAAGCTAGGATAACCTCGCTGGCACCTGACCACAATGATCAATGAGGAGACAAGATACTTTCAAAGCTGGAGTGGGGGAGAAACAAAGGGTCTAGGTCTGTCTGTGTGATGCTTTTGCCAGGGACAGAACAGGAATGGAGTCTTAGAACTTAGTAAGTAATCTAGCTAGATATGCATTAGACTCTGTTTGTTTAAAAGACTGAGAAAATAAGCTGTGCTGAATGGAATGGATATTCCTGTTTTTGTGTCTTTTTGTAACTTAAGGTTTTGCCTAGAGGGATTCTCTATGTTTTGAATCTAATTACCCTGTAAGGTATTTACCATCCTGATTTTACAGAGGTGATTCTTTTTTTACTTTTTTTTCTATTAAAATTCTTCTTTTAAGAAACTGAATGCTTTTTTCATTGTTCTTAAGATCCAAGGGTTTGGGTCTGTGGTCACCTACGCAAATTGGTGAGGATTTTTATCAAGCCTTCCCCAGGAAAGGGGGTGTAAAGGTAAGGGAGGATTTTGGGGGGAAAGACGTTTCCTAACGGGCTCTTTCCTAATAATAATAATGCTGGTTAGACGTTTGGTGGTAGCAGCGAAAGTCCAAGGGCAAAGGGTAAAATAGTTTGTACCTTGGGGAAGTTTTAACCTAAGCTGGTAAAAGTAAGCTTAGGAGGTTTTCATGCATGTCCCCACATCAGTACCCTAGCGTTCAGAGTGGGGAAGGAACCTTGACAGGGGTACTACGGGGCAGTGAGTTCTCAGCACTGGAGATAAATATCATCAGCTCATCGTTGGAGCTCATCTGTGTCTGCACCTGAGGAACAAGAGAACGGGCAAGAAGGGAACACACAAAAAAAGCAACGAAGCAAGAGACAGGGCCACAGCAAAGACATGGGAAAGCAGAAGGGAGGCTTTCAAGAGAGCTGGGTCACTTGCTCATAGCTAAGGAAGCTCAGGATTGTTCATGACAAAACACAAGACAGCACGAAGGGTAGAGACCTTAGCTCCTTGACTAACAGACTGCAGCGGCAGGTAGGAGGGACGGTGTGTAGTACAGGAGTGACAGTAACAACAGCGACTATCGGGAGGGAGCGGCACCTGGGCAACGGGAGCAAGCAAAACACAGACAAAAAGGTGACATTAAAGGAAGGCAACAACCATCTCCAACACCCTGTCAAGTACGCTCCAAACCGGTCATCTCCTGGTTGCATTAATGGATCTCTCACTACTGCAGGATACAAGTTAGGTGCCCAGCCCTATTGTCAGTTCTTCTCTGGGATGTGCACGGCTGGGGTATTGCCCACACTAAATTCGCCCCCTCAGCCCCAAATAAATCTCCCACCATTGCTAGCGCTACTGCAGGTCCACCAGTGGGACCTCGAGAGAAAGCAAGGAGCCAGCAGGCATAAAACCTCTACTGTCATGTTGTGTACTCAGCACGGAACTACACAATAAAGCACCTGGAGCCTGGTGTACACTGGGGTTCCCACCCCCGCATAATAATCTTATTGTGAAGAAAAGCAGACAGGGAAATTGAAAGCGTATTGCACGGGAGGGGGAGGGGTGTGCATCTCCACCATCTACTGCGATCACACCATGCAAAATACAATCAAGAAGCCACAAATCTGAACCCGACTGCCCCAAGCATACGTACTGCGGATTTTCTCATGCCAACTCTGGGTTTAGGCACCGGTTTGGAAGATTTTGTTTCTATCATTTCCGCTGTCGAAGCACCGGTAGGTTTTGATTTTTGGGCTTGGAGGGCCAGCTGATAGGCGACTTCAAACGCTTGTCCCAATGTCAGGATGATTTCATATGTCAGGTTCTTTGGAGAAACCACACAGAACAATTTCAGAGCACCACACTACGCTAGCTACGAAAATCCATACACTAGTGGCAAATAGAAAGCTTCCCTTGGTGACAGAGCAGGGGCTAGAACAAGCACCATCCATAGGAAGGCCAGCTGTTGACTGGAGGCTGAGTTGGGCCTTTGGCCTCCACAGATGGCCCCATTCATCTTTGGTCCACAGTTGCCAACCCTGTATGATCTGTTGCAATAGCTATTCTCCATCAGCTGACTTTGCCTCCCCCATGGGTGGCACCGGACTCCAGGCATGCCTACAGAGTTGGCACAGAGCAGCCTTTGGAGCCTGCATACCACAGGTTTGCCCCCGCTGGCATGCGGAACTGTCTCCAAGACCATTGTTTCCCTTTCAACAGTATTTCACACTGAAAGGAGAAGGCCTCCAACATGTCGTACAGGGAACATGCCTGAGAATACAAATGAGCCGTGTGCTAACGCGCTCCACCCTGCACCACGTGTGAAAAGGCTCTTAAGTCAGCCAATTACACAGTACGTAATTGAGAACATGTCAGGGTTTTGTTCACAGCACATTACCTGGGAGCAAAAACCCCTTCTCCGTTTTAGTCTGCACTGGAGGCTTCAATAACGAAGCCAGGGAAATGTTTTTATTGTCAATAGAGCTGTGAAGGGAAAAAAGGGATATTTTGGTGCAGTATCAGGCAGAGAACCACTAGAATGGGATTGGCATTTTTTTTTTTAAACGGTTTCCATCTAAGCCTGGGCAATAGAACACTGAACACAGATATAACGAACCTGAAATGTACCACGGTTACTCCAAATTAAAATACGCCACCGGTGACTTCCTTATTAGGCAGGCCAAATAAATGTTTAAAGACATTTTTCTATTACTGGGCTAGCATGATACATTTCACTCCTGGGTGGGGCTCAGTGTGAAGTAAATTATGCAGCAGACGCTGACCTCTCTCTACTTGCCACGCATCAGCTCTGCAGGGGCAGACCGAAATGCAGATTACAAGCTACACACAGCAGTCAACTGGTAAACGACCAGTCCCACTTACACACGACGGGAGAGTTAGTGGGGTTGATGTGGGTTATGGGACAAGCAAGACAGTAGGAGACAGCAACAGCAGTATGCTGTGAATCGGAAAGTAACAATCCTTTTGCTGTCGTCCATACGCCTGTGTGTTCCACGGCTGCAATTGCTTATTGAAGGATCTGCTTATTGAAGCATTAATAGGATCTGACGCCACAGCATGTCCTGGGCAGAGTGAATTTGCTGGAGGTGCCTGGTAAGATGCTCAGTAGCGAAGTGGTGGAAAGAGGACATTTAAGGCCACTGTCAGACTCTGGGGAAGCCTCCCAAGGAATGTGGCAAAAAAATAGTTGTCCGGGTCATTTAAACTGGACAGACACAGGTTTGTGTCACTACACCTATTGTGGTGGGCGAGAGGGGGTGACTTTTCTATTGAAACAGTTATGGTACAATCCCCCAAGCGAGGATGCAGTTACACTGGCATAAAGATTCTTATATGAGACAGCTGATATCCATACAGGAAAGGGAATAAGCAATACCAGCATTAGGCACCCTTATACCCATGTAGCTGCAGCCGCGCTAGGGGCTGTACTGGTATAGTTAAAGCAATACGTGTGTGTAGACCAGGGGTCTCAAAACACGTGGCCTGCCAAGCTCCCCGTACCCCCGGAGTTATTTCCTGTGGCCCGCCAGGCTCCCCTGTCCCCGCTTCCCCCAGCGCACTGCATCCCCACTCCTCTGCCTACCTAGAGGCGCTTCCGGCCACCAAACAGCTATTTGGCAGCGCTGAGCGTTTTCCAGGAGGGAGGGGGGAGGAGTGGGGAGCCATGCGCTCAGGGGAGGAGATGGGGAAGAGGCGAGGATTTGGGGAAGAGGTTGAAATGGGGGCGGGGAAGAGGTGGGCAGAGCCTCATGGAAGGGGTGAAGTGGGGGTGGGACCAGGGTCAGTGATGCAGCCCTCGGGCCAATGTACTAGTCCTCATGTGGCCCTTGTGGTGATTCGAGTTTGAGATCCCTGGTGTAGACAAGGCCTGAGTCCCTGAAGAATCACTGGAGGGAACGATCTTGCCCCAAAGGATGGGCTAGGAGATAATGAGGTTTTTTCCTTTTCCAATTTCTCTGTGAAGAGCTTTAGTATGACACCCTCCACTGTCATCTCTGGCAGCAGAACACGCATCATACATGGATTATCTACCAGTGCACAAGGATATGGCAAGAGCTGGCGGGGACAGCTCAATGCTCTAGGCATGTCTGGAACAGCACTCCTTGGATTCACAGGTTCAAATCCCAGCAGTGTCCATTTGGCCCTTCCTCCTCGTGAGAGACAAACCCAGTTCCATGGCAGGGCTTTGCCCTCATTTCTTGGGGAAATTCCCCCTTGCCCCTGTTGTGCAGTGAGCTGGTCAGTGCCCTCCACTCCCAGAGGCGTGTGCCGCGTATGGAAGGCTTGTGCAGCACTTTGGGACACAAGGCAGGGCAACAGCCCTTTCGTGCAGACGTGCCACTCACCACATCAACGGTGCTGAAGACATGGCAGTAGTGGTGGCTGGTCTGCAGGTCCTTGGTGATATAGGCGAACGTGCAGAGATCCTCGGGGTCCTGGGCCGCGCAGGAGATGTTCCGGATTTCATGCTCGGCGATGACATTCTACCAGAGTTAAACACAGGCAGCCAATTTTGTGGGATATACAGACAGCTGGATTGTCCCACACTCTCTCCTCCTAGGAAATAACAGCCACCCTGTTCAAGCTCAGCAAAACACCTAGCTGAATGCACGTAAGAGGCCGTGATAAGGGAATTCAGGTACAATTGAGGGGAGGTCCTGACTGTCCTTTCCAAGTGATCTTAGCGCTTGTAGGAAGGTTATTCTACTTCTCTCCATTCTAACAGACAGGTTGACACAGGAACAGTTGATGCTTCCCACCACAGCAGGACCACATCGCCCAGGGCAATTCTTAAATCAACTCAGAGTTTTCACCATGTGTTACTACTACAGTGATTTGAAGATATTTGACAAACGGAGCAGCATATTGCAGACGAAGGGCAAACAGACAGATGGGAGACGCTGGCAGTGAGAGAGGCCCTAGCTGCCCCAGTCCTTGTCCCACATCTTGTCAGAGTCAAAGGGAGGAATTAGCGAGGTAGTTTGGTTTCTCGGGGAGTAGCTCACAGCTAGCCCCAGAAGGCACAGAAAAAAAGGGATATGGCATATTGCAATGCCTGTGTCCTAGAAACCAATTCTTAGTCTAATGAGATATGTAACAGCACCACTCAGAGGGGGAAGCAGTATTCCCAGGCCGTGCAGCCGTACAAGTGGTCAGCCAGCAGGGAGCGTTAGCGAAAACGGTTAGATCCTCCCGCACCAGTAATGCTGTGTTCTTCTACAGCAGAGTGTTTTAGAGTCCAGCACGGACAGTTAGTGCCTCAAAACATCCCCATGTGATAGGCTGGACTTAATCTCAGTTTACAGAGAAGGAAACCCAGGCAGAGAGATTAAATAATTGGTCCAAGGTCAATGGAGCATGTCAGGGATAGGCCTGAGACTAGAACCCAGTGTGACTCCATCCCCTCCTCCAATCACCAGATAACACTGCCTCTGACACATGGTGCCGGGGAACAGAAAATCCAGCTGGGTTCTCTCTGCCTCCCCTTCCCCACTGGCAAAAAGGATTCCACACGCAGAACAGAGCTGCTGACTACTGATGCAGGAGGCTGATTCGCCTGTGGCCAGGCTGGCTCCACGGGGCTAACCAGAGCGTACTCGTTTGTGGCTGTCTAATCAGCGGATAGGACAGCTCACATACAGCAGGTGAGTGAGGAGAAAGGTGCGTGTGCTGTCCCACCTGACCGCTAAGCTGAGGGAATTCTAAGCGTACCTTGTTAGAAGCATCTATGAACTTCACCCCTTTGTAAGTGATGGATAATATTATGGTTGGGATCTTCTTCATATGCTCCGTGGATTTCTGCAGAAATAAGAACACACAGATGAATAGGTACAAATTAAACACTTCCTCCTTCAGTGGGACTCCACAGGTCTCATTTGGGGTATTACTGGGAGGGATCTGAGTAGCCAGCAGAGTGACAGTCACAGCAGAGTGTGGAGCTCTCGGCGTGAGTTTTTGCGTGGTGCTCCAGACCGAAAGAAGGGCCCAGTTTGGTACCACTGTACGCCGTGCACCTTGTGCAGCAAAGGCCCCTCTTTCTCAGTGTTTGAAATGTGAAAGGGGGGGGACGGACAATTTGGTGACATGCAGCCTGAGAGGAACAAACATTTCACCCCAAGGCTTTCACCAGCCGTGCTAACAGCACCATTTCCATGCACTGGGCCGGCCTTCCTCCTGAGCAGCCACTTCAGCCCTGCACAGAGGGAGACTCCATGTGCAACCTCAGTCACCACAAGCTTCACACTCAACACCATCCATGCTTCTCCAGGCCGCCACCCACCTACCCTCATCTTTGCACAGGCATCCTGCGTCGACTCCGTCCCTCGCAGGTCTTTGATTAACATGGAGCCCAGATACTATTGGAAACAAGGAGAGGAGAGGATGCTGCAGTTAACTGGCTTCACTGAGCTTGGAATGTGGCCTCAAAAGCCGCTCCTGCCCCCAAAGCAACGTACAGCAAACTCTGCTGAAAAATCCGTTTCCCCACCCCCTCGAAGGAGAAAGGGTCACAGGCAGGTCTCACTCCCCTTCTTTACACCCTCCAGCAGTATTCCGGTTGTAGTCCCCATCCTCCCAGCTCAGCCGACTTGTCTGGACTCCTCCCAGAGCCAGTCACGGCTGTAGACCAACGGCTAGCGCCTGCTCCCTCCAAGGGACTGAGCACAGGGCTCTGTACAGCAGTCCTAGCTAAGCCCAGGGATGGAGACCAGTGACTGAGCCAGGGCTCCCCCAGGAGGAGCGTGCACACTCCACCGGGCTGGCAGAAAGGATCCTCACTACAAGTGCCATGGTGAAAAGGGGGTTGCAGAACGCCGGTGAGGGTGAGCGTAACCTTCCTGCATGGTGAGAACTGAGCACAAACTCCGGAGGCTTCCCTGAAATCCACTTACGTTGGCCTCGTACCCGCAGGACTCGAAGATGAGCTTCTCAGGCTGGTGCTGCCAACTCTGAACGGGCGCATACGGCGCAGCGAGACTCGGGGGCCTGAGAGTCAGTCTGGACTCACGATGCTCCTCCTGAGGGGACAAGCACAAGCGTAAAAGCCTCAGCGGACCCAGCCAGACATCTAGTTCTGACGCACACAGCAAGCGAGACAGGAAGCCCCAGGGGAGAGTGTCTAACCAACACCAACGTGCTTCAAACAGGCACAGTGATATGGTGGCTTACGAAGGTGGAAGGGCCCAATGGCCATTCCCTGCTCTGCTCAGTCTCGATTTTCAGTGCCCAGCAAGAGCAACCAACCAACCAACTAGGGGAATTCTTCAGAAGGCGTAGGACAGCCAGCGTGCTCATCACTGTTCTCATCCCCCCAGCCATCTGCTGTTTCATAATAGCTCCCAGGGTCCCCCAGACACCAGAGCACAAGGAAAAATGCACCCCAGGAAAAGCAAGCCCTACGTGCACGGAGTGGTCACGTCCCCACTTTACAGATGGGAGATGACGCTGAGAGAGGGGAAGTGACTTGCTAAAGGCCACAGAACAGGTCACTTCAGAGCCAAGAATAGAACCCAGCTGTGTCCCCTTCGCACTCTGAACACCCTTCATCTAGCAGTCTTAAGAGTGCTTCACTAACCCCGTTTGGGGCACACAGTTGTGTCTCCCAGCCACACCGCCGGGGAGGTACACAGGCTCCCGTGCAGAGGAACCCACAAGAAACAAGCTCGCTCTGACCTGTGCTTTGTATCTGTCAGCTCTGGGGTGAGAAGCAGCATCATGGCCACTGTCATGTCGCCTCTTCCCAGTATCCCCCGAAGGCAGCAAGAGCTCCGCAGACCTCCCTGTGTAGGAGTCAGTCTGGCTGAGCAGTGAGGAAGTCTGGGACATCAGATCCTGGCACTGGAGGCAGAGACAGACACAGACCTAAAGACAACTGGCCTGAGTAGGCACATTCCACAGTCCCTGCCTGCTAGTGACAGCAGTCGCTTTGTGTTTTTAAATAGCACTTCTCCTCCTGGGACCAACTTTGCCAATGAAGAGCATGGAGGCCAGAGCTGGGATTGCTGCTGGTTTGACTAACCCCCTCCTAAAGCCACCTGTGGTTCGGAAGAGGAAAAGCAGGACA